>NC_140014.1:11431466-12078501 GCF_964263955.1 Coregonus lavaretus
AAATGTGATTAGTTGATTCCACTGTCACTCCAAAATGTTGCCCTAATACAGTTGAATGAAACCCAACACCTCTCATCACCCGAGAACACCATCCCCACAGTGAAGCATGGTGGTGGCAGCATCATGCTGTGGGGATGTTTTTCATCTGCAGGAACTGGGAAACTGGTCAGAATTGAAGGAATGATGGATGGCGCTAAATACAGGGAAATTCTTGAGGGAAACCTGTTTCAGTCTTCCAGAGATTTGAGACTGGGACGGATGTTCACCTTCCGGCAGGACAATGACCATAAGCATACGGCTAAAGCAACACTTGAGTGGTTTAAGGAGAAACATTTAAATGTCTTGGAATGGCCTAGTCAAAGCCCAGACCTCAATCCAATTGAGAATCTGTGGTATGACTTAAAGATTGCTGTACACCAGCAGAACCCATCCAACTTGAAGGAGCTGGAGCAGTTTTGCCTTGAAGATTAGGCAAATATCCCAGTGGCTAGATGTGCCAAGCTAATAGAGACATACACCAAGAGACTTGCAGCTGTAATTGCTGCAAAAGGTGGCTCTACAAAGTATTTACTTTGGGGGGGGGGGGGGGGGGGGTGAATAGTTATGCACGCTCAAGTTTTCAGTTTTTTTGTCTTATTTCTTGTTTGTTTCACAAGAAAAAATATTTTGCATCTTCAAAGTGGTAGGCATGTTGTGTAAATCAAATGATACAAACACCCAAAAAATCAAATTTAATTCCTGGTTGTAAGGCAACAAAATAGGAAAAATGCCAAGGGGGGTGAATACTTTTGCAAGCTACTGTAAATAGTAAATTAAAGTACAGATACCCAAAAAAGTAGTACTATTGTGGTGAATGATGGACGGAGTCAGGCATAGGAGTAAAATAACCGGATGCAGATTTATTCCTTCCAGACATACAATGTGCCTATGTCACGGATTCAGCCGAGGCTGCCCCTCGGGCAGGCTTCGGCGTTTGTCGTCACCTGAGTACTAGATGCCACCGATCTATGTTTCTGTGTTCTACCTGTTTTGTCTTTATTGTACACACCTGGTTCCCATTATGTCCATGATTTGTTCCCTATTTAACCCTCTGGCTCCCACTGTGTTGTGTGCGTGTTTGTTATATGTTTGTTGTCATCGACTGGTGAGCGGGATTGTCCTCCCTGCGTGGAGATTATGTTCATTTATATTTACGAGTAAAGTACGTTGTCTACTAGCTCTGTGTCCTGGCCTGACTCCGTCCTACCGCTACACACTGACGCCTGACAGAAACACGCACCTCAAATGGAGTCAGCAGGTACATTCATTCCTTCCGGATCAGTGGAGGAACGCGTCCAACAGCATACGACCATGATACAGACTCTCGGCACAGCCATGGATATGAGAGTGTGTCCGCCCTCATCTCCTGTCTGTCAGGGAGAGACGCTCGAGTGGGCCAACGTCGAGTGGGGAGGAATAGACGCAGCGTCGGTGCGCTATGAAGATTTCACCCGTCGCTTCCGAGCGGTATTCGATCATCCACCGGAGGGGAGAGCGGCGGGGGAAAGTCTGTTCCACCTCAGACAGGGGAAGAGGAGCGCTCAGGACTTCGCACTGGACTTCAGGACCCTGGCAGCCAGCGCAGGATGGAATGAGAGGGCCCTGATTGACCACTACCGATGCAGCCTACGGGAGGACGTTCGTCGGGAGCTGGCCTGCAGGGTGCCCTTCCCTGTACATGCCTTAGATAGTCGCCCTTTAGGGTCAGGCCTGATTAGGGAGGTCACAGCTCCACTCTGGATGAAAACGCAGGAGGGTCATGAGGAGAGAATTAGTCTCTTTCTGATCGATTCTCCTGCATTTCCAGTGGTGTTGGGGCTTCCCTGGTTAACCTCTCATGGGACTCTCAAGGGATGGTCACGTCAGTGCTCAGGGAGGTGTGTAGGTGTTTCCATAGGTGCAACTATGGTGGAAAGTCCAAACCAGGTCTCCACTATGCACATTCCCCCCGAATATGCCGATTTGGCTCTCGCCTTCTGTAAAAAGAAGGTGACTCAATTACCACCCTATCGACAGGGGGGTTGTGCGATAAATCTCCAGGTAGGCGCTGCACTTCCCCGGAGTCATGTGTATCCTCTGTCACAGGAAGAGACGGCTGCTATGGAAACATATGTCTCCGAATCTCTGGGACAGGGATACATTCGGCCTTCCACTTCACCTGCCTCCTCGAGTTTCTTTTTTGTGAAGAAGAAGGATGGAGGTTTACGCCCATGCATTGACTACCGTGGTCTCAATCAGATCACTGTTAAGTACAGTTATCCACTACCTCTCATTGCTAGTGTGACGGAGTCATTGCACGGGGTGCGCTTCTTCACCAAATTGGATCTCAGGAGCGCGTACAACCTGGTGCATATCCGGGAGGGGGATGAGTGGAAGAAGGCATTTAGTACCACATCTGGGCACTATGAGTACCTTGTCATGCCGTACGGGTTGATGAATGCTCCATCAGTCTTCCAATCCTTTGTTGATGAGATTTTCAGGGACCTGCACGGACAGGGTGTAGTGGTGTATATAGATGACATTATCATATACTCCGCTACACGAGCCGAGGATGTGTGACTGGTGCACAAGGTGCTTGGTCGGCTATTGGAACATGACCTGTACGTCAAGGCGGAGAAATGTCTGTTCTTTCAACAGTCCGTCTCCTTCCTAGGGCACCACCTGTCCGCGTCAGGGGTGGAGATGGAGATTGACCGCATTTCGGCCGTGCGTAATTGGCAGACTCCAACCAAGGGTTAAGGAGGTGCAGCGATTCCTAGGGTTTGCCAACTACTACCGGAGGTTTATCCGGGGCTTTGGTCAGGTAGAGGCTCCCATTACCTCCTTGCTGAAGGTGGGACCGGTGCGACTGCAGTGGTCAGCTGAGGCGGACAGGTCTTTTGGGCACCTGAAGGACCTGTTTACCTCGGCTCCTGTGCTGTCTCATCCGGATCCCTCCTTGGCATTCACAGTAGAGGTGGACGCGTCCGAAGCTGGGATAGGTGCTGTACTGTCTCAGCGCTCGGGTACGCCACCAAAGCTCCGCCCCTGTGCTTTCTTTTTGAAGAAGCTCAGCCCGGCGGAGCGCAACTATGATGTGGGGGACCGGAAGCTGTTAGCTGTTTTCCAGGCTCTGAAAGTGTGGAGGCATTGGCTTGAGGGGGCTAAACACCCTTTCCTCATTTTGACTGACCACCGCAATCTGGAGTACATCCAGGCGGCAAGGAGACTGAACCCTCGCCAGGCAAGGTGGACCATGTTTTTCACCCGTTTTGTGTTCACCCTTTCTTACAGACCAGGTCCCCAGAACGCTAAGGCAGACGCTCTGTCCCGGCTGTATGGCACAGAGGAGAGGTCCATGGAGCCCACTCCCATACTTCCGGCTTCGTGTCTGGTGGCACCGGTGGTGTGGGAGGTTGACGCGGACATCGAGTGGGCGTTACGTACGGAGCCCACTCCCCCCCAGTGTCCAGAGGGTTGTATGTACGTTCCGTTAGATGTCCGTGATCGATTGATCTATTGGGCTCACACGTCACCCTCCTCTGGTCATCCTGGCATCGGTTGGACAGTGCACTGTCTTAGTGGGAAGTACTGGTGGCCCACTTTAACTAAGGACGTGAGGGTTTATGTTTCCTCCTGCTCGGTGTGCGCCCAGTGTAAGGCACCTAGACACCTGCCCAGAGGGAAATTACAACCCCTACCCGTTCCACAACGGCCGTGGTCCCACCTATCGGTGGATTTCGTTACGGACCTTCCCCCGTCACAAGGGAACACCACGATCCTGGTCGTTGTGGATCGGTTTTCTAAGTCCTGCCGTCTCATTCCTTTGCCCGGTCTCCCTACGGCCATACAGACTGCGGAGGCCCTATTTACACACGTCTTCTGGCACTACGGGGTACCTGAGGATATAGTGTCTGATCGGGGTTCCCAGTTCACCACAAGGGTCTGGAGGGCGTTCATGGAACGTCTGGGGGTCTCGGTCAGCCTGACCTCAGGGTTTCACCCCGAGAGTAATGGGCAGGTGGAAAGAGTAAACCAGGATATGGGTAGGTTTCTGCGGTCCTATTGCCAGGACCGGCCGGGGGAGTGGTCGGTTTTCATCCCCTGGGCAGAGATGGCCCAAAACTCCCTCCGCCACTCCTCCACTAACCTTTCTCCATTTCAGTGTGTATTAGGTTATCAGCCGGTCCTGGCACCATGGCATCAGAGCCAGATCGAGGCACCTGCGGTGGATGAATGGTTTCGGCGCTCGAAGGAGACCTGGAACGCTGCCCATGTACGCCTGCAACGGGCCATCAGGCGACAGAAGGGGAGCGCCGACCGCCACCGCAGAGGAACGGGTCTGGCTCTCGACCTGAAACCTGCCCCTTCACCTGCCCTGCCGGAAGCTGGGTCGGCGGTTTGTGGGGCCATTTAAAGTCCTGAGGAGATTGAACGAGGTTTGTTATAGGTTACAGCTTCCTCCTGATTACCGTATTAACCCCTCTTTCCATGTGTCTCTCCTCACAGTGGTAGCTGGTCCACTCCAGGAGTCTGAGGTATGGGAGGTTCCTCCGCCCCCACTGGACATCGAGGGGGCACCGGCGTACTCGGTCTGTTCCATCCTGGATTCGAGACGTCGGGTGGGGGGCCTGCAGTATCGTGGAGTGGGAGGGGTACGGTCTGGAGGAACGGTGCTGGGTCCCTAGGAGGGACATCCTCGAAATCTCCATGTTGAGGGATTTCCACCGTCGTCATCCGACTCGCCCTGCTCCGCGTCGTCCTGGCCGTCCCCGAGGCCGGTGTTGACGCACAGCTGGAGCCGCGCGTCAAGGGGGGGGGTACTGTCACGGATTCAGCCGAGGTTGCCCCTCCTCCTTGCTCGGGCAGGCTTCAGCGTTCGTCATCACCGGAGTACTAGCTGCCACCGATCTATGTTTCTGTGTTCTACTTGTTTTTATTGTACACACCTGGTTCCCATTATGTCCATGATTTGTTCCCTATTTCACCCTCTGGCTCCCACTGTGTTGTGTGCGTGTTTGTTATATGTTTTGTGTCATCGACTGGTGAGCGGGATTGTCCTCCCTGCGTGGAGATTATGTTCATTTATATTTACGAGTAAAGTACGTTGTCTACTAGCTCTGTGTCCTGCGCCTGACTCCGTCCTACCACTACACACTGACGCCTGACGAATTGCAACATCTGCCTATACCCAGACATATTGTCTCAAGAAAATATTATATTATCAATACCCTTAATCACCAAGTTAGGCATAACTAATTTCAAAGTAGGCCATCATCACTGTCAATCGTGAATGATAATTATTCACGTTTTACCAGTGAAACGTCTAAACTGCATCTGCCAATCATTTGATTGATCTCAATCAGTTTCATGTGAATATGCATTTAGATCTTCTTGAATTACTGTTTCGTGAGCGAATTAGAGCAGATGGTGTTAACAAACTATTAGCCTTGTATTTTGTTTCAATCAAAGCATACAGTATATTCTGGTCGCACTGTTGAGTTTTGGTGCATGCATTTTTTTTTTTACAATTCAGCTTCAGCTAACCATCCTAAAATCTCACTAGAAGGTGTTTTTGGTGTAATAGTAACGTTATAGGCCAACTATGCTATGGTATTATATTTGGTTCTGTTATGTAAAATGCAAATTAATCATTATGCGATCTTGCGAGACATTTGATCTAAATTTACTAAACAAGGACCATTGTGAGAAGTGATAATCTTCTATTTGCATTAATAATTATAAGTCATGAGTAGGACTATTAGGCAAAGGCAACAGATCTTGATGAGTGTCATTTTAAGCGATTGGAGTGCCCTTCAAAAAGTTGAACCAACTTGTGGTGCTGAAGGATAGCTCAAGGATAGCTCTACCATTCGGCCAGTTCAGGAACAAACAACAATCATGGTATATAGCTATGTGTAGGCTATAGCCTATTGTAAATAGAAATACATATACCTTAATATCATTGCACTGTTTGCGAGTAGAGCTTTAGTTGCGAGTAGGCATTTCAGTGTGTTGTGTAGCTTACACTACACTGTATCATAAATAAACTTTGATTTGATTATCTTGAACACATGGTTAAAATATATCCTATTACAGAATAAAATAAAAAAGAGATATGAACTATCAATTCATAAAATTGATTTGCATAGATTATACATGCTATCAAATCAATTGACCAAGTAGTGAACATAAATCATTACTATGTAGAATTGCAGGAAATTCGTTTTAAAACAGTCATAAAATCAAGCTTTCGGTGTGCTGCATTCATGCATCTCAATAAACTATAACCTTAATGCATTATTACCTTCAACTTGGCCCAATTCACTTTTCCAATTGCCCACCCTGACATACCAAGCTAGGCCCTGCGTCTCAACCAATAGCCAATATCGGCTAAATATCTCAAGCAGGGCTACAGCAACTTCCAGAAAGGGTCAGGCTCCTTGGGCTTTGCGGTGGCCACTCTGGTTTGGGTTTCCTCAGCAGTGTCGCCGTAACCATTGCGCAAGAGGGGGTCCGTGAAGTTTTATGAACATCAAGGCAGACACACAGTGAATTTGGATCCTAGATCTCATTGGTGTGATGATAAGGTTAATGTGGCTAAACCACCTCTCACTCTGCCGAGCTACAGGGAACAGTGCTTGATGGTTTCGGGACTCATTTTGGGTGCAAGTACTGTTTATATTTAGGTACAGGAGCTCCACAATACTTTTGAACTAATATTCTATAAGAGGAACAGAAGCTCAATCAATAGAACATTTGAGGTGCCGATTCTCAGCTCCGGTGAGCTCCTGCCCAAGTCAAGCACTGGAGATATGTACAGTTAAGCAGTGGTCTCAGCTCGCTTGGCACATGTTCTCCCATACTGTGAACAAAGTCCCTAAAGCCGTTGATGGTGGAGGTGCACGGGTTATGAGAAAAGTTGGCCAGCTGTCTCTCTCCAGGATGTTTGCCTAACGTATCAGGTGTGTGTACATGGACTGCGCTGCAGCCTGGTCTGCTTATACGAAATGGGTGATGGACATCCACAAATTAATACATACCATACGAAACATAACATATCATTTTAAATTTAGTGTCTCGGATTTCCGTACAGAATAATACAAAATGCTCTGAGACCAGGTTGGCTGCGGTCGTTGTGAACAGGCGGCTTCTCATGTTGTTTATAAGGCTGGATAGGATCTGCTGGTGATTATTTTTCAACGTTCTGATTGGCCAAAGTGATCAAGCCTCTGACGGGCCTCAGCAGTGCACACACATAGCCTACAGTTGTTCATCATTCTCGACCACTGCCAGAGGGACGACACGGAAGAAACCGCCATTTACCTACCTATAGGCTGCTATACATACTATCGTTTTTCATGGAATTTTAGTGGTAATTAAATATAATTTATTTAGAATGTATTATAATAAATTTTCCAGAAATAGTTTTACCAGCTCTGTGTATTGTCAAATTGAAAAAAGTAAGGAAGCACTACAAACCTGACTAAAATGCCTGCTACATACAGACTACGGTGTTATAGCGAATAAGTTATTTATTTTGACATCACGTCACCTATGGAGTCACTTACAGTGGGGTCTGGAATTATTGACACCCTTGTTAAAGATGAGAAAATAATTACTGTATAAAATAAATAATTCAAATACTGAGCTATATTGTATGCTCAAATGTTTTTGTAGATTTTGATACTTGGGGTTATTGCTTGCGGCCAATTTTAGGGCTATTTTACTTCCACTGGTCCTTTGGCCCTTGTTAAAGTCAACGGCAACGGCATCATGAACTTTACCCAGTACCAGGACATTTTAGCCAAAAGCCTGCTTTCCTCTGCCAGAAGGCTGAAACTTTGCAGCAAGTGGATCTTTCAGCAAGACAATAACCCCAAGCACACATCAAAATCCATAAATAAATGGTTAATTGGCCACAAAATCAACATGGCCATCTCAGTCTCCAGACATGAAACCCATTGAAAACCTGTGGTTTGAATTGAAGAGGGCAGTCCATGAGCGCAGACGAAGCATATCAAGGATCTGGAAAGATTCTGTACAGAGGAATGGTCTTAGATCCCTCCCAATGTGTTCTCCAACTCACAAAACATTTTAGAAAAAGTCTCAGTGCCGTTATCCTTGCAAGGTGAGGTATCGAAAGGTATTGAAAACAGGGGTGTCATTATTTTGACCCCTACCTTTTTGAGAAGAAAAATGATTAATTGTTAAACAAAATCTCTTTCTCTGAGCAATTGTATTAGTATAAAATAATAGAATTTCCAAAAATTTTGGAACATACAACATAGCTCAGTATTTGAATTATTCATTTTATGCTGTCATTTTTGCTCATATCAAGGGTGTCAATCATTTCAGACCCCACTGTATCTTGAGTGTCAATCTGTAAAAGGACCTTTGATTTGGTCTCCAGCAGGTGTTTTTAATAGGTACATTGCTATCCAATAACAAGTCCCTTTCGTATTGTTCTGGGTCCAGCCATTGGTGCTATTGGATGTCCTACTACTCTTTACTTCATATCAATTTCATTCATTACATTTCTCTATTGTTGACTTACTCTGTAGAGTTGTATCCCTTGATAGTGATTCATTTAAATAGAGTAGCATCACTCATGCATACATTCCCAAACAAATTTGAAATAATTCCATGTTCTCCATTATTAAGAACACATTCCCAGACATTGTTCCATCCCTAAGCGTGACACCACTGTCACCTTGTTTATTCATTACAAACCAAACTACCTTTGCAGCCTGCGTGTAAGATGTTTTCCTCTGAATGCATTCACTATGTACTCTCTCCGAACCCTTCTCTGGGACCGTCTCTTTGACCCTCTCTATAAGCTCCCAATTTAAAGGCCCCATTCACTTCCATTTATTGGCGTGTGTGAGGTTTGTCATCGTCTCATTAATGAGTGAGCCTGTACACCAGCCTCTGCCGGTTGCGCTCCGGTGAGCACATCTGCCCGGGCTCAACCCAGAACCACAGAGGCGTCAAATTGAGGAGCACACCCACCAAAGTATTAGCATATTGTCACTTTGGCTATTAAAAGCAAAGCTGGGACGATTATGATCCCCATTCAGAGAAAGAATGGCTCGCCGAAGTAAATGATGGCACATCATAAGAGCGCGGTGCTGGTAAAGGGGGAACAGGTAGGGGATGGAGGTGTGGGGAGGAATGTGTAATGAGTGATTGGGCTGTGTGTAGACTGCCTAATCAGAGTGGAGGATGGAGGAGAGTGGACCCACTGGCTGGCTGGCCACACATTCTCTCTCTCTCTGCTGTGTGTCTGGGTAGAGGAGAATGAGTCTGTACGGTGAAATACATGGAGAAGTGGAGGATGGAGAATTTGTGTTTTGTGTTATTGACCTAAAAAGGCACTCTTGGAGATTGTGATGTTGCAATGACTACTCTTATGCCTTCCTCCACCACACACATAGCATAGCACCACACATAGCATAGCACCACACATAGCATAGCACCACACATAGCATAGCACCACACATAGCATAGCACCAAACATAGCATAGCACCACACACATAGCATAGCACCACACACATAGCATAGCACCACACATAGCATAGCACCACATATAGCATAGCACCACACATAGCATAGCACCACACACATAGCATTGTCACAGAGTCAGACATGCATTTCATAGTGAGTAGACAGGAACAGATCATGTCAGTATTTCAGTCAAGTTCCTTTACCCATGGATTAAGATGGCGACGTACTGTATGGCTGCTGTCTTGGTGCTCAGGCCCAACTTTGCTATTTTGTGATTCTTTTGGCATTATCAGACTTTGTTTTTGCATGAAATGTATCCCTATAATTTCCTATCATCTACAAAAACGATTGAACATCAGATGGGCAGTTACTAACCTCAGTTCCGGCTTCAAGTTTGACTTCAACTCATCTGCCCTAGATGACCTCCGATCTCGGATTTGCTATCAATGGGACTCTTGTGAGTGCAATATCCAGTTTTTCTGAAACATGGCTTTCGGTCAAGATACCCCACATGGCAATCCTGCTAGATGGATTCTCCATTCACCGAGCAGACAGGACATCGGATTCATGGAAATCCAGAGGAGGAGGCGTATGTCTCTTCATCAACAACATTAACTGGTGTGCTTACTAGAGCACAGTGGTAGTCTCAACCTATTGTTCACCCCTCTTGGAATGCCTGATTTTCAAATGCTGACCCTTCTACCTCCCGAGATAGTTTTCATCCGTTATCGTGACTGCTCAGGACATTCCACCTCAGGACAACGACATCAACAACAAGCTGACACATTGACAAACTTTACGAGGCTATAAACAAGCAGGGAACCATGCACCCGGAGGCTTGCCAATGATTTCAATTATGCATCACTAAGACACATGATGTCCAACATCTATCAATATGTCTCCTTCGCCACTGGGGGCGATAAAGTCTTGGACTACTGTCAACCCACAAGCAAGCATACAACGCCCTCCCTCGTCCCCCCTTCGGCAAGTCAGATCACGACTCTATACTTCTGCTTCCTGTTTACAGACAAAAGCTCAAACAGGAAGTACCTGTGAAGCGCTCCTTAGAAAAATGGTTGGCCGAAGCAGAGGCTATGCAGCAGGACTGCTTTGCTAGCACTGACTGGAATATGTTCCGGGACTCCGCTGATAGCTTCGATGAGCTTACCACCTCCGTCACCGGCTTCATCAGGAAATGCATCGACGATGCCTTCCCCACAGTGGGTTCGCTGCTTCTCCAATCAAAAGCCCTGGATGAACTCTTGGGTGCTTCAGCTAAAGGACAGAGCTACCGCTCACAGGGCTATCACAGTCGACCCCGAGGCTACGGCTGAGGACACAAACGCGTACAGGAAGTCTTGCTACGACCTACGCAGAGCCATTGAACAGGCAAAAGGACAATATCGGAACAAGGTGGAATCCTATTATACCGTCTCTGACGCTCGACGCATGTGACATGGGCTACAGTACATTACAGACTACAAAGGAAGTCCTAGCCATGATCTGCCCGACGATGCCTCTCTACCAGACGAACTCAATGCCTTTTATGCACGCTTCAACAAAAACAACACAACAGTGCCCCTGCTAATCGGGAGGACAGGATGATCTCTCTCTCCGAGGCTGACGTGAGTAAGGTCTTTAAAAGGGGCAACATTTGTAAGGCTGCAGGGCCAGACAGTATTCTAGGGCGTGTCCTCAGGGCATGCACAGACCAGCTGGCAAGAGTCTTCACAGATATTGTAGTTGAGGACTTGGTGGACTGTATATTCTGTAGGGTTAGGTTTTACTCCCAGGTGCTTGTAACAGCACAGATGACAGACCGGTAGGATTCCAGTTGAGGTTGTTTAATGATGCTGATTCACAGAGCAGTAACAGCACAGCACAGCACAGTGTATGGCTTGACAATTGTGTTAACCAAGAGTTTGTGTGGTTCTGAAAAGGGCAAAATTAAATACAATAGTAAATGGCAGGTATAGGCTTAATATAACCTCCAATTACATAAGCTATAAATAATATGGCTACAATAGGTAATCTGCTGCACATGGCAATGCAACCTAACAACATGGCTGTGACTTCACCAATGAATGATCAGAGGAGTGCAACTACACAGCACTACTGAGCAGCACCATCATCCTCACACAACTGCATGAACTTGAATGTATAATGCATCCACAAGGCTCATTGCTAACAAAATACCCACATAATCTATACAGTATACAGCCATATAACCACAGGGCATGTAAGACTAGACACTGAAATGCTAAATGTCTGAAATGAGATGACAAACAACAGGGTTAGCAAGCTTACAGTTGCTAGGACGCGTAAAAAACGCAAATAAGCATAACAAAGGAGTGCGTCCACAACACATGAATTGTAAGAAATATGAACTCACATTTCTGAAGGACGCACACTGGCCTTGGCTAAAACAAAGAATGCAAACTAAAGGTAATCACAGGAGATGGCTGGAACATGTCACGGCTTGTGTACTTTCTCTAATTACTTCCTTCTCCTCAGAGATCGCCCAGCATGCTCTGCTCCACATCACCGGTGGGCGGAGCTACCGCGCTCCTATGATGAACTAATATTTATTCTCAATAGTCTTTCGTACAGCTGCCCCCAAATTGTGAAGTCAGTTTGCTCCTGAGAAAGGTTAAGGGCTTTTGGGAGGGGTTACGGCAGGCGTACCGTCGTCGTCTTCACTGTCCGGGAGAGCTGGGAGGACTACCAACTGGGCAACAGGATGGGTGTATGTTCTGTCCTTGATCTTGACCTCGGCAGACCTCACATGACCATCTGCACTTGGGTGAACTTTAATGACACGTCCGATGAGCCAGAGGGCTCTCGGAAGCTGGGGATCCACCAACATAACCACCATATCCCTTTTGAGGTCGGCAGGGATGGAATGCCACATCTGGCGGGCTTGCAGGCTGGGTATGTAGTGCCTGATGTAGCTGGACCAGAAGTGATCTGGCAGTGTCTCCATCAACGTATGCTGAGGAGCTCAGTCTCCGGGTACACCACTTGCGGCAGAGCTCCGTCTGGCCTCCCCATCAACTGGAGATTAGGGGTCACAGGGTCCAGGTCTGCGATACTGGAGGACACGTAGCCCAAGGGCTTTGAATTCTGGATACCCTCCACTTCAATGAGGACGGTTCAGAGCACTTCTTCGGTCACTGACTGGGCACCCATTGTAGTGTAGAGGGCAGTCTTAATGGAGCGAATCTCTCTCTCCCAAACTCCTCTGAAGTGCGGTTCTGCAAGGACGTTGAAGCGGAAGGCAATCTTCTGTTTTGCAAGCTGCTCTTGCAGGTTTGGAGACAAATCAGCGAAGGCCTCACGCAGCTCCTTCTCGCCTCCCCGGAAGTTAATTTCCTGATCAGAGAACAGCTCATCCGTCGTCCCTCGGTGGGTGATGAATCTTCTAAGGGCCATCAGAATGGATTCGGCATCGATGTTGGTCAGGAGGTCCAAGTATACACCCCTTGTGGCGAGACACTTGAAGATTATCCCCCATCTCTTCTCGACGCGCCGCCACAGTTTGACCTGGAAGGGCGCGAAGCAGTCCATGCCCGTGGAGTGGAAGGCTGGCTTGAAGAGGCGCAGGCGTGCAGCTGGCATGTCAGCCATCTTGGGGACAGCAGGTCTGGATTTCCATCTACGGCATTCTGTGCAGGTGTGCTGGAAGCGACGGATGGCTTCTCACCCGCGGAGGATCCAAAGGGTGCGGCAGATCTCTGCAAACACCCTCTCAGGGCCGGGATGGCACAGACGGCTGTCGTAATCTTGGATCAGGAGTCTAGTGGATGGATGACCAGGATCGAGGACGATGGGATGAACTGTAGCATGTTCTAGATCTTCTGCAAGACGTAGTCTACCACCAACTCGGGTGAGCTCTCCGGACTCGTCAAGCTCAGGTGACCAAGTAAGCAGGCGACTGCTGGACGGGACAGGTTTACCAGCTTTCAGGAGACAGAGCTCATCTAGGAAACTCTCTCGCTGGGGTCTCTTGTAGATGACGGTCTCTGCTTTCTGGTAGTCTTCGGCAGTAGGGTCACCACCCTGACCTGCCGCCCCGTGTAGCACTTGCGTAGTGACTTCTAGAAGTTCCTTCTATGTGGTACACTGGCTCACATCTGGGTCTTGGGGACCAGCAACTGCAGTGACACAGCAGAATGTGGGCTTCCGTAGTTCAGACGTGTCCTCTTCAGGATGAGTGTTTGGCTTAGCTGGCCACTCGTCTGGACTTTGAAGGAGAAACGGTGGTCCTTGGCTCCATCTGTTGGGCTCCGCAAGGTCTTTCAGAGTTTTGCCTCTTGTGATGTCATTTGCGGGATTCCTAGCCGAAACCACATAGCGCCATGCACAGAGGTCTGTAAGTTCTTGAATCTCGGCCACCCGGGTGCCTACAAAAACTTTGAAGCGGCAGGATTCCGACTGCAGCCACATCAGCACGGTTGTGGAATCTCTCCACAGGGTGGTCTGGTCGATCTTCAAGGTAAGCTCTTTCTCTAGCAGCTTGTCAAGCTGGGCTCCAGTGACGGCTGCACAGAGCTCCAGTCTTGGCATGGAATGTAGTCGCTTAGGATCAACTCTGGACCTGGCCATCAGGAATGACAGGTGGTCTTGTTGTGACTATTTTCGGTCCTCAAATACGCAACAGACCCGTAGGCCTTCTCTGACGCATCACAGAAAACATGGACCTCTCTGGTGACACTCGACTGGTAGACATCTGCAGGTACGTAGCACCTAGGCAGGGTGATGCGTGGCAGGATCTGTAGCTTTCCTTCCCAATTGTTCCAAGCCTGGAGAAGATCTTGAGGGAGAAGAGGGTCATCCCAGTTCCGATGTTCATCCCAGAGGTGCTGGACCAACACTTTGGCTTGGGTGGTGTAAGGCAGAATGAACCCAAGGGGGTCGTACTGGCTGGCGAGAACCTTGTACACTTTCCGCATGGTCGGCACTCCATAGTCCACGGCTCGATGCTCGTACCCAAGGTGTCTGACTGGCAGTGCCAGCTGAGGCCTAGGGTAGACTCAGGTGAATCTTATTTTTCTTGGGCAAACCAAAGCTCAAGGTTGTCTGATATGGCCTCTTTTGGTAGGGGATTGATGATGCTTGGCATTTTGCTGGCCCACTGGCGAATGGTTCTGGGGGCAAGTTCTTCTGGGGTCCCCTGTAACCCAAGCTTCTGTGCAGCATCTGGAAGGAGCATGGTACGCTCTGACCCGTCGTCCAGAATAGCTTAGGTGTCGAGGGTACGGTCTCCATGGTGTAGGAGCACCCTGATGCCCTTCAATAGGACGCAATTACAGTCAGCTGGTCTGTCTAGGTAAAGCACCTCTGTGGCTGTGCTTACCAGGCAGCTCTCCTCTTTTGGGAGTTCTGGCATTGACCTCGTGAAGGACTTGTAGATGCGTTCCCTTGCAGAGACCACAGGGCTTCTTGAGGGTGCACTGGGACACCTGATGGTCCCTGCCACAATGCCAGCACTTCTTGTTGGTCTTGAACCACTCTGTTATTTGCTCCTTGGTGAGCATCTGGATGGCTGAGCACTGGTTGAGATAGTGCTCAGAGTTGTTGCAATAAGGACAGAATGGCTTCCCCTTGCCTTTCTTCTTGCTGGCAGCCAAACTGTTGAATGCTGAGGCAGCGGCTCCACTCTCCGGGTTGTCTTTAGCTCCCTGAAGGATGGATGTTACAAGTTTCCTGTGGCGCCCTTCTGACTTCTGTCCAAGTCTGTCCTTATTCCCTTTGCTTGATGACTGGCCATCATAGTCCTGACACCAGGACTCATACTGTAACCACTCTGAAAACTCCAGTAAGGTATATTTGGTACCTGGCTGATGAAACATGCGACGGCGGAAGTCTGATCTCAGGTGGTAGCTTGCTGAGTAGGCGTGCCACATGAGACCCACACATCAGCTCTATGTTGCCATCTAGACCCAGTGTCCGGAGCATGCTATCTTCTTCAGGGCTACATGGAGTGGCTGTCCGAACTTCTCGTTCAGGGCTGCTATGTAGCAGTTGAGGTATGAATCTGCCACTAGGCAGGCTTCTTCTAGCTTTAAGTGATCCACTAGGATCTGATACTTGAAGAGCTCGTTCCCGTCAGCTGGCAGGAAGTTCCCTAGTGCGATCTTCAGGCGAGCAAACACACTTGGGTCTCGGCTGTTGAAGTTAGCGATGGTTGGCCTAGGCCCTCTGTAGGTCTGCACTGCTGCTGCAGCGGTGAAGCCTCTAGGGGGCTGCGGATGAGGTTGAGGGTCTTGCCTAGGTATCCATGGAACCTGAGCTGGTCGGCAACCTGGTGGGTGCTCTGGTTGCCTTTGGCTGGCGGCTCTTCGTGGTTCATAGGTTGCTGCATGAGGGTGAGCCCTAGGAGGAAAAGACTGCCAGGTCACTACACCGACGTAGCGCTGTGAAGGTGCAGCACTGGCCTGGTGAGGAGGTTGGCTATAGTCCACATCAGGGTGGTACCTTGACTCTCTGGGACACAGCAAAGGCCTAGCCTCTCTTGGAGGGTGGCCTGGAGTCTTGACTACTAATGCTGGTCTGCTCTGCTTAGCAGCAGCGGAAGTAGCCTGATCTCTCATGACTTTGATCTCACTCATCATTTACATTTTAGTCATTTAGCAGACACTCTTATCCAGAGCGACTTACAATTAGGGAGTGCATACATTTTCATACTGGTCCCCCGTGGGAATCGAACCCACAACCCTGGCGTTGCAAGCGCCATGCTCTACCAACTGAGCTACACGGGAGATCATCTTTTCCAGGAGGTCTACTACTTGTTCTTTCTCTGGCTGCTCTGATTCTTCCTCTGTAGGCCATGGTGGTGGATCAGGCCACTCAACATCATCGCATTCCTCTTCATCTTTATCGTACTCCTCACTGTACTCTTCGCTAAACTCTTCCTCTAGCTCAGGTGGGGGAATGAGGTGGACTGGGAGAACCGATTCAATTCATTCAGCGGGGCCAGACTGTTGTTGAGTAGACTTTGTGGGGGTGTAACTGGCTGCAGTCATGTCAAGGGGTGGCTGGAGACCGTAGACCTTATCCACAAGCTTCCTCATTTCCTGTTTAACTCCGTCAAACTTTGCGAATTCTCTCTGTACGACTAGTTGAGAGATACGCAACTTCTCGTTCTCTTTCCGGATCTCCTGTAGCTCTGCTTGGTAAGCTGTTGGCAGCTTCCTGTGTTCCCGGTAAGCGTAGGGTGTGGAGGCTTCTCTGCTTACCTCAATGTGCTCTCTTTTTCTCTGCAGGCTGTGGGCTAGCTGGGGTTCTGAACCCTACCCTCTGTGGTGATGGCTCTGATGGTCCCTCTCTGGGGCAGCATCCCATTGAACCTGGTGAGTGGATGAGGTTGCACATGACGAGGTGAAGGGGGTCATCTTGGCCGCTCCTTCATGATGAGAATACCACTCCACTTCCTGCCCATGTACATCATACCGTGCTGTGCTATGGTGTGGTGAAACGTGCAGTCTATGGCTCACACAGCCTACTTCGTAATCTTGTTGATGCTATGGTGGCCGTGTCTGATACTTCAGACGAACTGCTGGCTGTGTGAAAGCATCACTCAGGTAGTATTCTTGCATCTTGCGCCGGGAAAAAGCACTGAAGAGCCATCTCGAATGGACCACAAGGTAGTTGAGGACTTGGTGGACTGTATATTCTGTAGGGTTAGGTTTTACTTAGCACTATGTGTTCTCTCCCAGGTGCTTGTAAGGGCACAGATGACAGACCGGTAGGATTCCAGTTGAGGTTGTTTAATGACACTGATTCATAGAGCTGTAACGGCACAGCACAGTGTATGGCTAGACAATTGTGTTAACCAAGAGTTTGTGTGGTTCTGAAAAGGGCAAAATTAAATATAATGCATCCACAAGGCTCATTGCTAACAAAATACCCACATAATCTATACAGTATACAGCCATATAACCACAGGGCATAGAAGACTAGACACTGAAATGCTAAATGTCTGAAATGAGATGACAAACAACAGGGTTAGCAAGCTTACAGTTGCTAGCTCCCGGAAAATAAATATGAACTCACATTTCTGAAGGACGCACACTGGCCTTGGCTAAAACAAAGAATGCAAACTAAAGGTAATCACAGGAGATGGCTGGAATGTATCACGGCTTATGTACTTTCTCTAGTTACTTCCTTCTCCTCAGAGATCGCCCAGCATGCTCTGCTCCACATCACCAGTGGGCGGAGCTACAGCTCTCCTATGATGAACTAATATTCCTGTTCACCCACAAATGTATGGCCACACAGAACTCCATCATCATATTTGCTGATGATACCAGGGTGGTTGGCCTGATCACCAAAGGCAATGAGACAGCATACGGGAAGGCGGTCAGAGACCTGGCAGTGTGGTGCCAGGACAACAATCTCTCCCTCAACGTCAGCAAGATCAAGGAGCTGATCGTGGACTTCAGGAAACAGTGAGGGTGCACACCCCCATCCACATCGAATGTAATGGAGAGGGTCAAGAGCTTCAAGTTCCTCAGTGTCCACATCACTGAGGACTGATCATGGTCCTCTCACACGTGCACAATCGTGAAGAAGGCACGGCAGTGCCACATATCCCTCAGGAGGCTGAAATGATTTGGCATGGCCCCTCAGATCCTTAGGAACTTTTTACAGCTGCTCCATTGAGAGCATCCTGACTGCTTGTATCACCGTCTGGTATGGGAACTGCACCGCCTTCGACCGGAAGGCCCTACAGAGGGTGATGCGGATGGCCCAGCGCATCACTTGGGGTGAGCTCCCAGCCATCCAGGACGTGTTTGAGAAAGGCCATAAAAATGTCCACTAGTGCCTATCTATTTTATCCTGCTACTGTTCACGATTACTCCTGTTCACATGTATATGTTACCATAAGTATTTATACAGTGCATTCAGAAAGTATTCAGACCCCTTGACTTTTTCAACATTTTGTTACGTTACAGCCTTATTCTAAAATTGATTACATTTTTTTTTCTCCTCATCAATCTACACATAATACCCCATAATGACAAAGCAAAAACAGGTTTTTAGAAATTGTTGCAAATGTATTAAAAGTAAAAAACAGAAAAACCTTATTTACATAAGTATTCAGACCCTTTGCTATGAGACTCGAGATTGAGCTCAGGTACATCTTCTTTCCATTGATCATCCTTGAGATGTTTCTACAACTTTATTGGAATTCACCTGTGGTAAATTCAATTGATTGGACATGATTTGGAAAAGCACACACCTGTCAATATAAGGTCCCAAAGTTGACCGTGCATGTCAGAGCAAAAACCAAACCATGAGGTAGAAGGAATTGTCCATATAGCTCCGAGACAGGATTATGTCAAGGCACAGATCTGGGGAAGGGGACCAAAACATTTCTGCAGCATTGAAAGTCCCCAAGAACACAGTGGTCTCCATCATTCTTAAATGGAAGAAGTTTGGAAACACCAAGACTTCCTAGAGCTGGCTGCTCGGCCAAACTGAGCAATCGGGGAAGAAGGGCCTTGGTCGGGGGTGGTGACCAAGAACCCGATGGTCACTCTGACAGAGCTCCAGAGTTCCTCTGTTGAGATGGGAGAACCTTCCAGAAGGACAACCATCTCTGCAGCACTCTACCAATCAGGCTTTTATGGTGGAGTGGCAAGACGGAAGCCACTCCTCAGTAAAAGGCACATGACAGCCCGCTTGGAGTTTGCCAAGAGGCACATAAAGAACTCTGACCATGAGAAACAAGATTCTCTGGCCTGATGAAACCAAGATTGAACTCTTTGGCCTGAATGCCAAGCGTCACATCTGGAGGAAACCTGGCAACATCCCTACCATGAAGCATGGTGGTGAAAACCTGCTCCAGAGCGCTGAGGACCTCAGGCTGGGGGCGAAGGTTCACCTTCCAACAGATCAACGCAGGAGTGGCTTCGGGACAAGTCTCTGAATGTCCTTGAGTGGCTCAGCCAGAGCCCGGACTTGAACCGGATCGAACATCTCTGGAGACACCTGAAAATAGCTGTGCAGCGACACTCCCCATCCAACCTGACAGAGCATGAGAGGATCTGCAGAGAAGAATGGGAGAAACTCCCCAAATACAGGTGTGCCAAGCTTGTAGCGTCATACCCAAGAAGACTCGAGGCTGTAATCGCTGCCAAAGGTGCTTCAACAAAGTACTGAGTAAAGGGTCTGAATACTTATGTAAATGTGATATTTCAGTTTTGTATTTTTAATACATTTTCAAACATTTCAAAAAAACTGTTTTTGCTTTGTCATGATGGGGTATTGTGTGTAGATTGATTTTAGAATAAGGCTGTAACATAACAAAATGTGGAAAAGGTCAAGGGGTCTAAATACTTTCCGAATGCACTGTATATTCCTGCTACCTGCTTACACTCACTGGCCAGTTTATTAGGTACACCCATCTAGTACCGGGTCAGACCCCCCTTTCCCTCCAGAACAGCCTTAATTCTTAGGGGCCTGGATTCTACAAGTCGGAAACGTTTCACATGGATGTTGGTCCATGCTGACGCGATGGCTTCACGCAGTTGCTGCAGATTGGACGGTGGTACACCACTGCCACCAGCCTGTAACATTGACACCAGGCAGGATGGGTCCATGGACTCATGCTGCTTACGCCAAATCCTGACTCTGCCATCAGCATGACGCAACAGGAACCGGGATTCATCAGACTATTTGATGTTTTTCCACTCCTCAATTGTCCAGTGTTCGTGTGCCCACTGGAGCCATTTTTATTTTTAGTTGATAGGAGTGGAACCCGATGTGCTTGTCTGCTGCAATAGCCCATCCATGACAAGAATCTACGAGTTGTGCATTCCGTTTCTGCACACCACTGTTGTACCATTATTTACTTTATCTGTTTGTGGCCCGCTTGTTAGCTTGCACGATTCTTGCCATTCTCCTTCGACCTCTCTCATCAACTAACTGTTTTCGACAACAGGACTGCTGCTTACTGGATGTTTTTTGTTTGTCGCACCATTCTCGGCAAACCCTAGACACTGTCGTGCATGAAAAGCCCAGGAGGGCCGTCGTTTCTGAGATACTTGATCCGGCGTGCATGAAACCGGCAATCATACCACACTCAAAGTCGCTTAGGTCACTCGTTTTGCCCATTCTAATGTTCAATCGAACAGTATCTGAATGCCTCAACGGCCACGTGACTCACTGTCTGTAGGAATGATCCCTTTTCAGCCCATCACGCCTTCACTGTCACTTTTGCACACACACTCACTCACACACTCACACTAACACCAACACACCCACCCACCACTTATGTGGCTGCCATACTGTTTACTATTATTATTATTATTATTATTATTATTATTATTATTATAATACTGAACAGAAATATAAACGCAACATGTAAAGTGTTGGTCCCATGTTTCATGAGCTGAAATAAAAGATCCCAGAAATGTTCCATACGCACAAAAAACGTATTTCCATCAAATTGTGTGCGCAAATTTGTTTACATCCCTGTTAGTGAGCATTTCTCCTTTGTCAAGATAATCCATCCATCTGACAGGTGTGTGGCATATCAAGAAGCTGATTAACCTCTTAAGGATCGGACCCTTCTTTTTCAATTTCGCCTAAAATTACATACCCAAATCTAACTGCCTGTAGCTCAGGACCTGAAGCAAGGATATGCATATTCTTAATACCATTTGAAAGGAAACAATTTGAAGTTTGTGGAAATGTGAAATTAATGTAGGAGAATATAACACATTAGATCTGGTAAAAGATAATACAAACAAAAAAACATGCATTTTCTATTTATTAATTTTTTCCATCATCTTTAAAATGCAAGAGAAAGGCCACAATATAATTTTGCAGATTGATCTAGTGAAGTGTTGCAATACTGGACTATTGTGTATCAAGTCTGCCCAAATGTGCCGAATTGGTCAATTGATACATTTTCAAGTACTTAACTATAGAGAATATACAAAAATGATATGGTAATACAAAATGTAAGTTTACACACTCCCAGGAATGTCATACATGATGGATCATTAGCTTATACACTAACTTTCACACATCTAGATGGCCGGGTGGGGTGGGTGTGGAGCCAGAGATAGCAGGGGTTCAAACTGTAGAACCCAGTTCATACATTTGAATAGAAAAATGGATTTTATCAAACCAAACTATGCTACATTTGATCTCTGAGACCCTTAGGATGACAAATCAGAGCAAGATTACTGAATGTCTGTCATGCCCTGGCTCTGGGGACTCTTATATGTTGAGCCAGGGTGTGGATTTTCTATGTGTGATTTTCTATGTTGTGTTCTAGTTCGTGTTTTCTATGTTGGCCAGGGTGGATCCCAATCAGAGGCAGCTGATTCTCGTTGTCTCTGATTGGGAACCATACTTAGGCAGCCTGTTGGCACTAGTTATTTTGTGGGATCTTGTTCTGTATAGGTTTGTGTTGGTGAACCTTTAGACTTCACGTATGGTTTTGTTGTTTTGTTATTGTATAAAGTACTCATTAAAAGATGTACGCATATCACGCTGCGCCTTGGTCCGCATCTTATAACGATCGTGACAGAAGATCCCACCAAAATAGGACCAAGCAGCGTGTGCAGGAGCAAACGCCGGGTATGGAACAGGAGGTTACTCTGGTAGATGTCCTCCTCAGTTGGGGGAGAATCACAGAGGAGGAGGCCGTCCGCTACCGGAGGGCGATGAGGGAGGATGCCCAGGCAGGAGAGGAGAAGCGGCGCCAACCGGGCCGTCGTCGGACAGGCGAGAGACAACCCCAAGTAATTTTTTGGGGGGGCACACGGCATGGACGACGGGGATGCTGGAGGCAGCTACAGAACGTATCGGCGGATTAGGAGAGGAGGCCACCAGGTTTGGGGGGCTGGAAGGGAGGTTGGCGGAGCCTAGAGGTAGAGCAGAGCCAACTCCCCATACTCAGGCTAGGCAGCGTGAGACTGGGCAGGTTCCGAGTTATGCGGAGCTGCGTACTGTGCCGCGAGTGGTCCGGCACAGTCCTGTACGTCCTGTGCTAGCACCACGCACGTGTCGTGCTAAGGTGGGGTGCAGCCAGGACGGAGTGTGCCGGCTCAACGCTCGTGGCCTCCAGTACCCCTCCTCGGTCCCGGATATCCTGCGCCAGTGCCACGTGCTGTAGTGCCAGTACGAGTGCACAGCCCTGTACGTCCTGTGCTGATGCCTCACACAGTGTGTAGAAATAGGCATTCAGCCAGGACGGGTTGTGTCAGCTCTTCGCTCCAGACCTCCAGTCCGTCTCCACAGCCCGGTCCGGCCTGTTCCTGCTCCCCGCACCAAGCCAGTGGTGCGCGTCGTCAGCCCGGTCCAGCCCGTCCCTGCTCCCCGCACCAAGCCAGTGGTGCACGTCGTCAGCCCGGTCCGGCCCGTTCCTGCTCCCCGCACCAAGCCAGTGGTGCGCGTCGCCAGCCCGGTCCGGCCTGTTCCTGCTCCCCGCACAAAGCCAGTGGTGCGCGTTGTCAGCCCGGTCCGGCCCGTTCCTGCTCCCCGCACCAAGCCAGTGGTGCACGTCGCCAGCCCGGTCCGGCCTGTCCTGCTCCCCGCACCAAGCCAGTGGTGCGCGTCGTCAGCCCGGTCCGGCCCGTTCCTGCTCCCCGCACCAAGCCAGTGTTGCGCGTCGCCAGCCACTTCAGAGGTGAATGTATCCGTTTTTTTGTTGTTGTGCACTCTCCTCAAACAATAGCATGGTATTTTCCACTGTAATAGCTACTGTAAATTGGACAGAACAGTTAGATTTGATTAACAAGAATGTAAACTTTCTGCCCACATAAGACATGTCTATATCCTTTTAAGTCTGCTGTTACTTACATGCTAATCACATTAGCGCACGTTAGCTCAACCGTCCCGTATTTGGGACACCGATCCCGTAGCGGTTAAACAGCATGATCATTACACAGGTGCACCTTGTGCTGGGGACAATAAAAGCCCATTTTAAAATGTGCAGTTTTGTTACACAACACAATGCCACAGATGTTTCAAGTTTGGAGGGAGCGTGCAATTGGCATGCTGACTGCAGGAATGTCCACCAGAGCTGTTGCCAGAAAATTGAATGTTAATTTCTCTACCATAAGCCGCCTCGAAAGTTGTTTTAGAGAATTTGGCAGTACGTCCAACTGGCCTCACAACCGCAGACCAAGTGTAAACAAGCCAGCCCAGGACATCCACATCCGGCTTCTTCACCTGCGGGATCGTCTGAAACCAGCCACCCGGACAGCTGATGAAACTGAGGAGTATTTATGTCTGTAATAAAGCCCTTTTGTGGGGAAAAACGTATGAGCCCCCGCCCAGTCGTGTGAAATCCATAGATTAGGGCCTAATGAATTTATTTCAATTGACTGATTTCCTTATATGAACTGTAACTCAGTAAAATCTTTGAAATTGTTGCATGTTGCGTTTTTATTTTTGTTCAGTATGTTATTATTATTTATCCTACTACCAATCACTTTCTCCTAATCCCGCCTACATCTACATATCTAGCTCAAATACTCCAGTATCCCTGCACATTGTAAATTTTGTATTGGCACTGACCCTGTGTACGCTGAGTATACAAAACATTAAGAACTCCTGCTCTTTCCATGACATAGACTGACCAGGGGAATCCAGTAACTTGATGTAACTTGTTAAATCCACTTAAATCAGTGTAGATGAAGGGGAGGAGACCGGTTAAAGAAGGTTTTTTAAGCCTTGAGACAATTGAGACATGGATTGTGTATGTGTGCCATTCAGAGGGTGCCTTTGAACGGGGTATGGTAGTAGGTGCCAGGCGCACCAGTTTGTGTCAAGATCTGCAACGTTGCTGGGTTTTTCACACTCAACAGTTTACTGTGTGTATCAAGAATGGTCCACCACCCAAATGGCATCCAGCCAACTTGACACAACTGTGGAAAGCATTGGAGTCAACATGGGCCAGCATCCCTGTGGAACGCTTTCGACACCTTGTAGAGTCCATGCCCTGACGAATTGACGCTGTTCTGAGGGCAAAAGGGGTGTGAGTTAAATATGCTCTCATAAACCCAAGATTTTCCAGATAGCCTCATACCTTCTCTTCCCCACACCGAGAATCCACATATTAAACCTGCCCTTCAGACTTTGGGACAGCACATGTAATAAAGGATCCAAATAAGTGTTCCTGTAGGAACTCACAAGCATACGGATAGGAAAGAGCCGTGAGGGACTTTGAACGTCAGCTGTTTTATCAGCCGTGCCTGTCTCGGAGGAGAAGTTTATGTGATTGTATAGCGTGAGCTTGCATCATGGGAATGGGGGAGGGGGAGAGTGAAACCTGATTAGTAAGGAAAGCCAGAGGAAGGAGAAAGGGGAAGATATGGGAAGGAAAGAGAGTGAGATTGAGAGAGAGAGAGGATGGAGAGATAGAAAAGAGAGAGATAGGATGGGGGAGATTGAGGGTTTGAGGAAATCTTATTAGCAGAGGTCCCATCTCTCGCTCGGGTGTATCCCCATTACCTGGAGTGGTGGCGGCGCTGGGGGCAATGCAGGTGACGGGTGTGTCACATGTGTGACGGCCATGATGTTGACACAGCCGCCTACACCTTGACCTACAAGTGTGGGATTACTTTGAGGACAGGAGGGGTAGAAGGGGTAGAAAGGATATTAAGGGTCCCTCCCTGTCACTACTGTTTTAGCTATGTCATAGCCTTACTGCTTCTGTAGGCCTTTCTGATCTTGTATAGACACGCTGTCTGAACCCAGACTGTAAACCAAATTGTATCCTATTAATTGACTAATTTCACTGGTATTCCTCTGAGAATAGTTATATTTTGATCATCAATAATATTGATTGGTTGGCTAACTTATGATGATAGGCCTACTGTAGTGCAGAAGTTTGGATGATTTATACAGGGCTCTTGGAAGAACTTGATTTATCATAATCTGACCAAACAACTGCTAGTCTATGAAGTCCAATGATATTTCTATTGCCTGAAAAAATAGAGTGAAGGTAACACGAGTTGTTACGTTAGCCGTGCTTAGGCGTCAGAAAATGATTGGCCTCCTTCGCTGCAGTGTTATGGAAGAGGAGAAGCAGCAGAGCTAATATCTGATCTTGTGATAAAAAGTTAGGTAGGACGTGACACTACATCACTCTGAAGTGGGGGACAGCGAGGCAAGGCGAGGCGAGTGGGCCGGTTGCTGTCAAGAGTTAGCTATGCACAGCAACAGCTGGACACTTTGATTAATTTGTCCGAAGGCAGTGATTTCTTCATTTGTAAAGAACCTGTGAACTCCACAAAAGGCTACATGCATTTCCACTCGGACTGATTTGATATTTACACACGTTTTTCCCATGTTTCCCTGCCTTTGCGTAAATCAGGTTTGACAGCTTGCAGAGGAGTGTGTTTAATGTGGATTTTGAACATGATTAATCTCTGATACATTTTAATGGGCTTCGGCTTTGATTTTTCTCCCATGGACTCCAGTGTTAGTTATTCTACCTGGGCCTTATAAAGAAGCAATCAATCCCCTGTGTCTGGGTCTAATAATGTCCAAGGGAGAGCTGACAAATGTGTTCTTAATGCGGTTGAAAGATCAAATCGCGGCTTTAGAAGAAAATTAAGATTTAAAACGGATTAGTTTTACCTTTCAGGAGCTATTACGGCTGTTGCGGCGGACGATCCAGCGCCAACATTGTTACTAATGGTTTAGCTGTGTTGTGGTCGTAGGAGTGATGTTGCTATACTCTCTATGTATACTGCATGTCAGAAGCATTAAACTCCAGTATGGGAGCCACATCCATTAACCCTCCTAGCTAATCCTGTTACTGATAAACCTGCTCTTAAAGGATAAAGTCTTTCTTAATCACAGAAAGAGCAAAGGGAAGTTTTAAAGCTGTGTATATACTGTAGCGCCCCCTGTGGCCAGTTCTGTACAAACAGGCCCTGCTGTTAGCATTAACACTGCTGTCAGACTCAGTGTGCTCAACAAGGTCTCAGGATCATTCATATTACTCTGTACGTCAATCTCTGACACTCCATTTAGTATGATATATTACCTTACATTAGGGATGGATCGAAATTTACATAATGGGTACCTGGAGGAAAATGGGGAGGGTTGTGCTTTTTCAATTTCAGTCAAGGTGAGGGTTTAGTATTTTTTAAATCTAGTCCAGGGGAGGGTCATGTAATTTGTAATTGATACAATTTCTATATTTCTCAGTGTTTTAGAATGTGTTGCTTATTAGGCTACATATCGATGTGTGCCCGATGCCACCCCTCATCTCTGATTATCCACTCGGCGTGCAATATCAAGTGCGCCTATAGGCTATTTAGTGTGGTCTCAATCAAATGATCCATAGCCTATAGGCTATAGGCTACGAAGTGCATGCTCGGAGAAGTACAGAGCAAAGTTATATTTCTAAGATAGCTTCTGGGATGGCGTAAATAAAACTAGGCTACATTACACACTGCAATGGATATTCCAACCCTGAGCCCCTGCCTGCTCTGCTCTTGCTGATCAAAAACGTGTTTGTGTGCTGCCTAACCAATGGCTGTGCTGTGTAAGCCTACGGTGGCAGTACAGGAGGAGAGTCAAAGGCTTCTTACGATTTTATTCCTTGATTAGGCCTAGTCCAAAAAATTCACTATCTTGCGTGCGAACTAGCCTATAGCCTATGTTCTGTTCAGTTTGAGAAGGAAGATGAAAAGTATGACGAGATGTAAACTTTGATAGTTTGCTACTGCTATAATTGATTTTATTAAAAACAATATGTTTCTTCCCATGATGTACAGTGGCTTGCAAAAGGATTCACCCCCCTTGGCATTTTTCCTATTTTGTTGCTTGATTTTTGGGGGGTTTGTATCATTTGATTTACACAACATGCCTACCACTTTGAAGATCCAAAATATATTTTATTGTGAAACAAAGAAGAAATAAGACAAAAAAAAAACTGAAAACTTGAGTGTGCATAACTACCCCCCCCCCCCCCCAAGTCAATACTTTGTAGAGCCACCTTTTGCAGCAATTACAGCTGCAAGTCTCTTGGGGTATGTCTCTATAAGCTTGGCACATCTAGCCACTGGGATTTTTGCCCATTCTTCAAGGCAAAACTGCTCCAGCTCCTTCAAGTTGGATGGTGTACAGCAATCTTTAAGTCATACCACAGATTCTCAATTGGATTGAGGTCTGGGATTTGACTAGGCCATTCCAAAACATTTAAATGTTTCCCCTTAAACCACTCGAGTGTTGCTTTAGCAGTATGCTTAGGGTCATTGTCCTGCTGGAAGGTGAACCTCCGTCCCAGTCTCAAATCTCTGAAAGACTGAAACAGGTTTCCCTCAAGAATTTCCCTGTATGTAGCGCCATCCATCATTCCTTCAATTCTGACCAGTTTCCCAGTCCCTGCCGATGAAAAACATCCCCACAGCATGATGCTGCCACCACCAAGCTTCACTGTGGGGATGGTGTTCTCGGGGTGATGAGAGGTGTTGAGTTTGCGCCAGACATAGTGTTTTCCTTGATGGCCAAAAAGCTCAATTTTAGTCTCATCTGACCAGAGTACCTTCTTCCATATGTTTGGGGAGTCTCCTACATGCCTTTTGGTGAACACCAAACGTGTTTGCTTATTTGTTTCTTAAAGCAATGGCTTTTTTTCTGGCCTCTCTTCCGTAAAGCCCAGCTCTGTGGAGTGTACGGCTTAAAGTGGTCCTATGGACAGATACTCCAATCTCCGCTGTGGAGATTTGCAGCTCCTTCAGGGTTATCTTTGGTCTCTTTGTTGCCTCTCTGATTAATGCCCTCCTTGCCTGGTCCATGAGTTTTGGTGGGCGGCCCTCTCTTGGCAGGTTTGTTGTGGTGCTATATTCTTTCCATTTTTTAATAATGGATTTAATGGTGCTCTGTGGGATGTTCAAAGTTTCTGATATTTTTTTATAACCCAACCCTGATCTGTACTTTTCCACAACTTTGTCCCTGACCTGTTTGGAGAGCTCCTTGGTCTTCATGGTGCCGCTTGCTTGGTAGTGCCCCTTGCTTAGTGGTGTTGCAGACTCTGGGGCCTTTCAGAACAGGTGTATATATACTGAGATCATGTGACAGATCATGTGACACTTAGATTGCACACAGGTTTATTTAACTAATTATGTGACTTCTGAAGGTAATTGGTTGCACCAGATCTTATTTAGGGGCTTCATAGCAAAGGGGGTGAATACATATGCACGCACCAATTTTCCGTAAAGTTTTTTTTTTCATTTCACTTCACCAATTTGGACTATTTTGTGTATGTCCATTACATGAAATACAAATAAAAATCAATTTAAATTACAGGTTGTAATGCAACAAAATAAGAAAAACGCCAAGGGGGATGAATACTTTTGCAAGGCAATGTAGGCCTATTTATCAGAGTTATTGACCTCACAGGAAGTCAGATTCAAGTAACTTACATTTTGGTGCTGAAATTTGAAGCAGCAGCCATGGCACAATCAATCGGAAATGGACAGCTCATGGTGTTGAAAGTAGGCAAATTCGAGTAGTCATAATTCATTTAAACTATCTTAATTTTAATTAGACTATACTAACAACAATAGGGCTTTGTGTTGGAGCCTATTTCTTCCTATTTAAGAAATAAGATGTAGGCCTACAGTACCTGTTTGACAGACGAAATTAAGCTATAGGCTGCTATATCCATATATTTGTTGGTCAATTCCTTCACCCACCATGCACTGTTTAAAAAGCCTACCTCCGTGTCAGTGAAGGGATGTTAAGTTAAATTAAAACCAAGCCTTTAGTTTTTATGAAAGAAAATGAAACGGATCCGATTATATAAAGTGATCTATAACAGCGCTTTGGTCCACAATGCTTTATGCTAGAAACAAGCTAGAATACCCGGGAAAGATGTGATTGATGCATATGGGATATTATTGTTTAGTTTCTTTGACATTGTGGCTGAGCTACAACCTTCTATAGCCAAGGAGACAATATTTTTACTTTGATTGGTAAGTAATCTGTCACTATCAATTGATTAAGCTATTCACTATCTGTACAAAAATAAGATGTTTAAACCCAGACAGCTTTTAGGGATACACTTGTGACATTCTCTCATTGGGTTAAGCCACGGAAAAAGAGTGGCCAACAGTTTAAATATTTCCGCATCGTTAAGCCTACTCTGTCTGGGGTGGATAGGTAGGCCTAACATTTGAATGTACCATGCTCAGATTCCTAATGACTTCTCAGATTTAATTATTTGCAAACAGGGAGAAGTTTCATTGCAAATGAGACACACTGATTTGGCATTGGAGAAATATGATAAGATGAACACATAGGCATATCTCTCTGTCCATTCCTAGCCTGTAATTTTGTAATGTGTGATATTAAAAAATATTCTGCTTATATGTCAAATGACGTTGAATTGCATGAAATGTTTATGAAAGGCAGTTTTTTCTTGGATCTGCATGCAATGATTTTACTATAAAGGAGATCTTTCCACGACTATTGTCCATGGTGGTATGCGAACCCACAACCTTTTGGCCCGCAGCCCTGTACACTATAAAAATTCCTGTGTTGCAATGTAATGCTTACAGGACGAAGAACAGTTTCTAAAACTACATATCTAAGGCTCTGGTCTGTCCAAGATGTGAGGGTAAACAGTGTACATGTTCTCTGCTATCAAGTTATGTTTTAATTCTTGTTTTGGGTATAGGGGAGGGTCACACGTTTTTTTTCAAGCATTCAATGAGTGTTTAGGTTACATATATTTTGCTGAAGGGCCATCCATTTTCATTCATTGGGTCCGATTTTCTCCATGTAACCCTTATTACAAATGCTACAGTTGTCCCCGACACGACTTGAACATGCAACTTTTTGATTGCTAAATGGTAGCAGATTACACCCACCCATCCTCCCTGACCAACTTCCCTACTGTCATGCTCAGAAATAGGTATGTTTCATATGGCTCTGAGGCCAGGATGGTGTGTTGAACAAAGAAGAAGACAAAGTGCTGACTGAGCCTTTCTGGGGCCTGTTTTCACTCCTAGGTCTTATAATCTTTATCTCAGGTACTGCCAATAGCCACTGTAATTAATGAGGGGATATTCCTAATGTAATTTAGCCAGCGTGGGGATTAAAGCACGTCACTCTGTGGCCAGGGAGGCAGAGAGAGAGAGAGAGAGAGAGAGAGAGAGAGAGAGAGAGAGAGAGAGAGAGAGAGAGAGAGAGAGAGAGAGAGAGAGAGAGAGAGAGAGAGAGAGAGAGAGAGAGAGGAGAGAGAGAGAGAGAGAGAGAGAGGAGAGAGAGAGAGAGAGAGAGAGAGAGAGGAGAGAGAGAGAGAGAGAGAGAGAGAGAGAGAGAGAGAGAGAGAAGAGAGAGAGAGAGAGAGAGAGAGAGAGAAGAGAGAGAGAGAGAGAGAGAGAGAAGAGAGAGAGAGAGAGAGAGAGAGAGAGGAGAGAGAGAGCAGTGTCTTGCAACATCTGTGTGCAAAGCTCAATAGAGATTTAACTACATTGCATGATTACACACAATATATTTGTGTGTTAGAAATGGCTCATTGGGGTTAGGATTGATTTTTCTGCTTTCCTTACAGTGGGAACCAATACTAATTAAGCATACCGGAGCACTCCAGCCCTAAAGCATGACAGTGTGTCAAGGACTAAAAGCGTGCCTCTATTCATTCTCTAACAAAAGATAGGCAGCGTGCACAGGAGAGAATAGATAATCAGTTTACTGAGAATGCCAGATGCTGGAAGTCCTGCTATTCAAAAGGGACTGATCTTCTGCTGCAGGCTGGCCTCCTCTTTCAGCCTTACAGTAATACTGCTCCCAAGGCCAACCTCCACATGCACGTAAAAGCCTCCACACACACTTGAAGCAATGAAACACACACACAGACACACACATACATGCATACATCGGCTCACACACACACACACACACACACTTAAAAGGCAACAACAGTAGAAGTAGAAGTAGCCTCTGATACATTACTGGAACAGGGAGAGAATCAGATTAAAGCTTTTGGCAACTTTGTCACAACGTCGAACCATCAGCGTCAACAGGATTGTAAATGTGCATCACTGTTGGCATTTTGGGAAAGCATTGTAAAGCAGCACTGGTTGATTCACAAAAGCTGATGCACTATTCATCGCAAACCATTCAAAACATTAAAAGCTATAAAACGGCCGTGCATATTTGAAACGTCATTTGAAGAATTCGGAGGGCAAGAGTTTTGTAATTGGCAAGATTAATAATATTTACAGCATGCCAATGCAAATCTCCTTAGCAGGCCCGCTTGAATAATTGGAAGCGAGCTTTGAATAATTTATTTCTAAATATTCTTCAGCGCGTTCCTTCTTTACGACCAGAGGGCGAGACAAGTTTTTTTGTTGTGACAGCAGCGGCTGGCAAAGTGCGTCGAGTAGGTTATTACGTAACACCTCTGCAGCCCTCTAATTGCTGGGAGAAGAAGTTCCTTCACACCAGCAGTTTTTTCAAAGAAGAGGACTGGGAGAAAACAGCAACAGCAGAGCCTGGGTTGTAGCTACTCAGGAGCAACATCTCTCTCTCTCTTTCTCTCTCTCTTCCTTTTCTCCCATACTTTCACCAATCAGATATTCTGTACCGATGGAGATCTCTCTCTCTCACCTTCTCTCTCTCTCTCTTTCCTCTCCCATGCTTTACGCCTCCAACACTCTGATTTCCTGTACCAGGCGCTCCTCTCCCTCCCCTGCGTTCCCCACCAGCCACTCATGAGGAGAATATTGATGATGGGAATTAATTAGTTGTTTTCCGTAGATCCTAACAGTGGGCTCTGTGGAGGAAGAGTGAGGGGTGGAAGGAGACTGCACTGGGAGCCGGGCAGACTTTGACAGAGGTGGGAAATTAGGAAGCGGGTTTAAGAGATAAGTTGATGTGTGCTTTGGGCCCCAAACCCTACAGGACCTGGGAACGGTTGTGATTAAAATCCGTAGTTACTGTTAAGGCGCCACTGCACCGAGTGATTTTAATTGCAGGTTTTATTGTGCGAAAGCAAGACTTGCAAAGCAACGTTGATCTGACTTCAAGTGGATTTATTTCATGCAGCTACTTGTTTAATTCACACAGGTAGGTTTCTCAGTGCAAACTGAAGGTTTAGAATCACGTAATTACAACATACAGTACCAGTCAAAAGTTTGGACACACCTATTCATTCAAGGGTTTTTCTTTATTTGTAGAATAATAGTGAAGACATCAAAACTATGAAATAACACATGTAGTAACCAAAAAAGTGTTAAACAAATCAAAATATATTTTATATTTGAGATTCTTCAAATAGCCACACTTTGCCTTGATGACAGCTTTGCACACTCTTGGCATTCTCTCAACCAGCTTCACCTGGAATGCTTTTCCAACAGTCTTGAAGGAGTTACCACATATGCTGAGCACTTGTTGGATGCTTTTCCTTCACTCTGATGCAGCACTCCATCGCTCTCCTTCTTGGTCAAATAGCACTTACACAGCCTGGAGGTGTGTTGGGTCATAGTCCTGTTGAAAAACAAATGATAGTCCCACTAAGTCCAAACCGGATGGGATGGCGTATTGCTGCAGAATGCTGTGGTAGCCATGTGGTTAAGTGTGCCTTGAATTCTAAATAAATAAATAAAAACCCTTGAGTGAGTAGGTGTGTCCAAACCTTTGCCTGGGACTGTATAGTAACAGTGTGAAAACATACTACATGTTGCAATGATGTGAACGGAATAAAATGTTTTAATGAGTAGTGACACTGACAGAACGTACAAAGGAAACACAAATCATTTGCATAATTTCATTACACTGATGATGTGCACCTGTTCTGATTGTGCATATCCAACTGAGCTTGCAGTTTCATCTTCTATCTCCCTGTTCACCCACGACAGCGTGGCCAAGCACGACTCCAACACAATCATTAAGTTTGCTGACGACACAACATTGGTAGGCCTGATCACCAACAATGATGAGATAGCCTATAGGGAGGAGGTCAGAGTGCCAGGACAACAACCTCTCCCTCAACGTGATCAAGACAAAGGAGACGATTGTGGACTACAGGAAAAGGAGGGCCGAGCACGCCCCAATTCTCATCGCCGGTGCTGTAGTGGAGCAGGTTGAGAGCTTCAAGTTCCTTGGTGTCCACATCACCAACAAACTATCATGGTCCAAACACACCAAGACAGTTGTGAAGAGGGCATGACAATGCCTATTCCCCCTCAGGAGACTGAAAAGATTTGGCATGGGTCCTCAGATCCTCAAAAAGTTATACAGCTGCACCATCGAGAGCATCCTGACTGATTGCATCACCGCCTGGTATGGCAACTGCTCAGCCTCCGACCGCAAGGCGCTACAGAGGGTAGTGCCTACGGCCCAGTACATCACTGGGGCCAAGTTTCCTGCCATCCAGGACCACTATCCTAGGCGGTGTCAGAGGAAGGCCCAAAAATTACCAAAGACTCCAGCCACCCTAGTCATAGACTTTTCTCTTTGCTAATGCACGGCAAGCGGTACCGAAGTGCCAAGTCTAGGTCCAAAAGGCTTCTTATCAGCTTCTACCCCCAAGCCATAAGACAGATGAACAGCTAATCGAATGGCTACCCGGACTATTTGCATTGACCTCCCCCCTTTTTTTTGATTGTTTTTGTTTGTTTGTTTACGCTGCTGCTAGTCACTGTTTATTATCTATGTATAGTCACTTTACCCCTACCTACATGTACATATTACCTCAATTACCTCTACTAACCTGTACCCCCGCACATTGACTCGGTACCAGTACCCCCTGTAAATAGCCCTGTTATTGTTATTTTATTGTTACTTTATTATTTTTTTCTCTTTAGTTTATTTAGTAAATATTTTCTTAACTCTTATTTTTCTGAAAACTACATTGTTGGTAAAGGGCTTGTAAGTAAGCATTTCACGGTAAGGTCTACACCTGTTGTATTCGGCGCATGTGACAAATAACATTTGATTAGATTTGATTCGATTTGTTATAGGACAGACACTTTTAAAAAAACGTTCTTTTGATAAGGGGTCCAAAAATTCAAAATCAAATAGCTAAATGATCCTTGGTTTGACCATCTTAAAAAATTCCATATGTTAGCTGCTGGAGAAATGCAACCACTCTCCAATCCTTGAGTACCCCAAACAGCACACAGGCAAACTCACCTGATTCAACTCATTAAGGGATTGTTGATTAGTTGAATAGTTGAATCAGGTGTGCTTGTCCAGGGCTACAACTAAAATGTGTGCTACTGGGGGTACTTGAGGACTGGAGTTGGGAAACTGCACTACGCTATGGATATAAATACTGTGATATCAAAATTATAGTTTTAACCATGTTTTTAGGCTATACAGTGGTTGTTTGTATTTACTTTGTTTACAAACATTGGAGTAAAACAAGCTTATAATTTGGGTTCTGATGGGGTACGACAGTTGAACTAAGCTCATGAGGCATTTATATGTTATATTCTTTAAGAATCAATGGGTACATATCATTAATTTATAAGTCCAAAAACGGATGTAGCAACTAAGGATTGTTTCTTTAACAGGTAGTGACTTTCATAGAGCAGTTAATTAGGTACACCACTCTAGTACTGGGTCAGACACCCCGTTGCCTCCAAAACAGCCTGTTATCATCCAGAAGGCGAGGTCAGTACAGGTGCATCAAAGCTGGGACCGAGAGACTGAAAAACTGCTTCTATCTCAAGGCCATCAGACTGTTAAACAGCCAACACTAGCACATTAGAGGCTGCTGCCTATAGACATAGACTAGAAATCACTGTCCACTTTAAGAAATGGAACACTAGCCACTTTAATAATGTTTACATATCTTGCATTACTCATCTCATATGTATATACTGTATTCTATACTTTTCTACTGTATCTTAGTCCATGCCGCTCTGACAACGCTCGTCCATATATGTATATATTCTTAATTCATTTCTTACTTAGATTTGTGTGTATTGGGCATATGTTGTGAAGTTGTTAGATATTACTTGTTAGATATTACTGCACTGTCGGAGCTAGAAGCACAAGCATTTTGCTACATCCGCAATAACATCTGCTAAACACGTGTATGTGACCAATAACATTTGATTTGATTTGATTTGGCTGTCTGCCTGCTTTATATAGCAAGCCACTGCCACATTACTCACTGTCTGTAGGATCGAACCAATTTCGTTAACGGGGTGTTGTACATAAACTGGTCACTGAGTGTATGTCGTCATTTGAATATGATCCATTAACCTGCCCCCCAAAAATGTGTTCTGTCCACTGTTCCGCTTCCTTGTCCTGCATTTGTGCTTTTTAGATGTGGTTACCCTAATTTCACCGGTGGAAGCATTGCTACTGCAACATGTTAACACCATCATTTCACATGTGAGGAGTACAACATCATTTCAGCCCTGGATGTTAATCTGCAACTCCACATGTGAAAGTGACATTTTCACAGTTGGAGTTTTCTTACATGTGAAACTACAAATTAGATTTTCACATGTGATTGTCTTTCACATGTGAACTTGCAATTCCACATGTGAAAGTGAGATTTTCACGTGAACGTTTTTAACATTTGAAACCGCAAATGTAATACATGTGATAATATGGTTTCATGTATACATTTTAAGCTCAACCTAGTGGTAGTGAACATGGGCCAAAAAATGTATAATTGAACAGCCAAACTAAAAGTGCTGTACTGTATGCGCCCTTACCAAAAAACAATGTCACGTGAAACTGGACATTTGACATGTTTTTTTTGTAAGGGCACATACAGCACTTTTAGTTTGGCCGTTCGATTTGAAGTGTTTAGGCCTATGTTCGCCACCACTGGGCTGTTGTCTGCTTCCTGTTAATTACCACTAGTAACAGCATCGTTGTACCTTGTCAGGCTTTCTGAGCCCCACTAACCATGTAGGCCTCTCACCTCACTATGTCCCCTCCTCTCCTCCTTGTCTCGTCCCTCTCTTCTCAGCCCAGGGAAAAGGAGAAGAGGAGCGGACCACAGCTCTCTGGCCAACAGTGCGGGTGGGTGAATCGACCTGCCTGTCGTAATGATGGCTGAGAGATTGCCTACATCAGGGAGCTACAGCTGGATTAAGGAAGCTATCGATTTCGTTCTGATACAATCATTTAATTTGGGCTCAAATCTCCTTCCTGGTGCATGGGCTGAAGGGAGGCAATCCCCCAGCCCAGATCTTTTAATTCCTCAGACACCATTCCCCATCACATGGCTCTAACGTGTCGAGCTGCAGACATGCCACTGTGCTAACAGGGTTAAAACCTATTGTTGTTCTGGCCATTACTACCAAACGTATTAATAAGCCCAGAGCAAGAAGACTAAGACTCGGGTGATCTTGGGGCTTTCTCTCTCCTTCCCTTGAGACTGGAGATTGGATGAGCCTCTTTAGGAGGATCTCCCTCAAACCGATTGGCCTACTGGATAATACCATGGTGTTGTACGGGGCGGCTATAGTGCCATATTTGTGAATAGCAGGCTCATTTACTTTGATAGATTGTTTTGTGTTGAGAAGGCCCCATTTCTTGGATAATAGTGCTAATTATTGAACGGTGGGAGTCTCACGGGTGTGTTTTTAATTTGCTGTCAGTGTTGATGAAATGTATCACTGTCACTGGATAGGCTTCTTCAGTACACAAAAATATATGTACATACACTGTAGACCAGGTGTCTCCAACAGGTCGATCGTGAGCTACCAGTAGCTCGTAGCCCACCTATGAGTAGCTTTCCAAACAATTCCGAAAGTGCATGTGTTCACGAGTTCCACCGCAAACTGTCATAAACAAATCTCACAAGTATCAGACCCCTCAAGTTCCTGGCTGCTATCCAATCAAATCCACATTGACATTATCCCACCCTAATTAGCCACAATTGGCTTAAAAAGCCAAATGTATAACAGTATCTGCCAATATTTCAGCCCTCAATAATTGTCTTCTGGTGTGATTTAAGCATTGACATGAGCTCAGAACATGCAATTTCATTGTTTCTCTATGAATAATTGTAATTCTGAGAGTATAAAACAGAATTTTGGAAAATACAAAGAGAGTGCCTATTTGAAACCTATGAAAAATGTATGAGTAGCTCGCAACATATTTCACAATTTAAAAGTAGTTCTCATGCTAGAAAAGGTTGGAGAACCCTGCTGTAGATGCATAGCCTGCAATAATTAGTGTGCCATGCATGACGATGTTGTGGTACAGTGTAGTTTATGGATATTAGATGGTGATATATCTGAATGAAGGGATTTTCTAGGATCCAATCCACCTTAATCCCAAATATATTGCTTCCATACCATTTTCCAATTCAGTTTCATGGCAATTTATTATCCTCCTCTGTTGGTGTTGTTGGATGACATACAAGGATCACGCTGACATTGACATGCTTTTTGAAGGGCTTGTTTCCGAGCATGCTCTTCAATTAGTCCAATTTATGTAGGAAGGCTAGGATTCACCTTCAAAGCACGTGGAGCAAATAAACTAGGCTCCTATTGATTTGGCTCCTGCTTTTCCCTGGCCATTGATTACACGGATCACATCTCCAACATTATCTCTCCTGGACAGGGTAAAATCAAATCAAATTTTATTGGTCACATACGCGAAATGCTACACCCACAATAACATTATACATTATTGCATTGTGCTGCTGTTAGCCTGACCCTGGCCTGCCTGTCTGGTTTAGTCCTAGGAAGAGAGTCCAATAAGGCCGCGAGAAGTGGGAAATGAGGAAAGCAGAGCCCCCAGGTTCCCTCTTTTGCTCCTAGAACTGAGCTGGCCCTTAATGAAGGTCTCACCGTGGAAACGAGAGTGGTTCAGGAGGGTCAAGGGGTCCCAGGAACGCCCCGCCCCCTCCCTCTTCTCCCCCTGCCTCGCTTACCCCCAAGCCGGAGGATGTCTGACCCGGCCTGATTGATTTATCGTAATCAACTGGAGGCCAGGAGGAATTTGGAAGGGATGTCTGTGTAGTGAGGAAAGGCACCTTGGGACCAAACAGACAATCAGTGGGCCCTCCATCAATTTCCACATGACAGGAACGAGTGTTGCTGCTGTTGTGAAGGGAGGGAGAGAAAGGAAGGGGGGATGGAAGGGATGTTGGGGTGTGTGTGTGGGGAGGGGGGAGAGGGAGGGTCTAGGAAATAAAGAGGGTACTTAAGGCTCTGGCAGTTAATTAGCTTTGTGAGGAAAATAATCAGACTAACATGGCAAACCTAAATTCTTTGACTTCTTCCCATTACCCCTGCCTTGGTCTCCCAGGCCTAGCCTGCTAGCCACGATGGCAGGTTGAATGGATTTCTTCATTCCTCCAGCCGCCTCATACCTTTCACACCTTCTCCCTCTGACACTAACGGATTAGTCTGCTCATGGAAGAAATGATCGCTCATTCAGGTGTTTTCCCTCTTCCTTGAAGTCCATGAAGAGACAGTCTGTTCTTTTATTGCATTTTTTATTTTATTTTTATCAGCTACCTCAGAAATTATGGCTGCTATATTTGTTTTGATATAAATCAACACCGGTGCTTTGAAGTGGCAGATATGGCGAGATGGTTTCTCAAACATCCTCCCTCCTTCTCTCTTTCTGCAGGCATGACTGCTCTGGTAGCTTTATGCGATGGGAGGAAGTACAAGCTGCTGATGATAAAAATGTTAGGCATATAAAACAGCAGCTGCCCACGCAGTCTGCACCACACTGGATTTCCAGTACACACACACACACACACACACACACACACACACACACACACACATGCACACACACACACACACACACACACGTATTCACATACACGCACACACACACACTCACAAACCCGTAAAAACAAAAAATCGCATGTAAAAACAAAACACGTAGTTATCCAAAACGTGTGAAGTTTCACGTTAATTTTTCACGTGTTTTTCCTTCGTGAATTGATATTTATTTCCACACGTTTACTCTTCGCATTATTATTTTCACTACTTCCAGCTACATCTGGTCTCCCATCCAGGGACCGACCTGGACCAACCATGCTTAGCTTCAGAGGCAAACTGCATATATGATTCATACAGTACATGTGAAACTACAATTGACATGTGAGGTGAAAGCATGTTATTCTCATCACATGTGAAAAGGTGGTGTTAGCATGAGAACTCTATGGTTTCAAATGTGAAATGTATGCTCAACATGTGAAAACAGCTATTTCACATGTGAAACTGCAAATTTGACATATGTTATTTTTTTTTGTAAGGGCACACACACACACACACACACACACACACACACACAGAGAGTAATGTCCAACATAAATTCAAGGAGATGGGAGGAAACCTCCAAATTGGAATCAAATCTAAGCAAACAATGCAGCACGAATGTTTATCTGCAGACGTATAACTCAAAGAAGGGCCTCTCTCTGCCTGCCTAACACTGAACACTGATGTATGTAATAAGACATGTACTTAGTTAACTTTAATGATATTACTGAGGTAGAACCGCTAGAGCGCTATTGCTCTGTGGGTATTGGCACATATAACCTGGGCATGGGCGTGTGTACAGTATGTATGGGGCCATATATGTCATGTTAACATAAAGGAACCATGGTAAAGAGCATGAGCAGATGCGGTACTCCAGGGGTGTGGCTGGCACATTACTGCTTACCTTGGCCTCTGTCCATGCTCTCCCACTGCTGTGGGACTGCAAGAGATCCCTTTAATATGGCTTTAACTCCCTTTGAACAGTGGGGAACCCAGGGATCCAATTTAATACCGGCCAGCTGCCCAGCCAGCCCTCGCACAGTCTGCCTAATGCATGTGTTATAATGTGGGCATGTGTGTAAGGAGTGTATAGGTAAGTGTGTGTGGGGAATGGGGTGTGTGTGTGTGTGTGTGTGTGTGTGTTTGCACGTGCATGTACAGTATACTGTATATGCCCATAGCCCATGTTTATAAAACAATATAGACACTCCATATTGGGTATCGAACATACAAAGTGAAGTCACCCACAAACTATGCCCATTTCATCCAGAGAGGTCATGCTTTATTTTCTTCTATTGGAGAGGGTGTGGTGTGGTTATGCTGTGTCGGTTTGAAATGTGGCATTCTAGAAAGTAAAGGGGCCTCATTGCACTCACTCATTGGTCAGAAGCCAGAGCCCCTTCCCCAGTGTTCTATAGTTAAGGTCTGAGGTTTTGACACAGCCTTGAGAGCCACTGGAGACCTGCAACCCTAACCTCAACCCCAACCCCACAACCACTGAACTACTCTAGGGGGGCCAACCTTGGTGAAACACATGCCTGACGTTTACTGTACAGTGGGAGCCCAGAGTAGCATCAGTGATCTCATACTCTGTTGTGGAGTTTCAAGTTTCCAGTGTAAAAGAGGGACGCTACTCGGATCATTACTGTAGAAGAAAGTCATTCTCAAAGCCATTCCTGATCTGAGTTATACTGTCGATAAAGTTAGCTGATTTTCAAAAGTTCCTGCGCTCGTTGATAACACACGTCCCACTTCATTCCGATTGATACAGATCCACAATATGAAGAAGGGTAGGGAAAAAACCGGATAAAAGAACAGAAATGATTGGAGATAGTATTTTGGGCCTCCACAATAGTGCTTAAAGAGTAATGATGCAGTGATGCGCGTGACAGGAAAGTCACATCTTAATGATGGATGGAAGAGAGAGAGAGAGAGTTCTTCCCGCCTGTCCCGAAGCCCGACGAGACTCCATTATTAACATGCATATAAATGGATCACAGTGTGCCTGCACTTCACTCTAACTTCACTATCACTCTCTCATGCCATTAGTTATGCAGGCTTCTCTCTCCATCAATAAAGCACAGTCACCCGGGGGGGTGGGGGAGACAACACTTCTCTCATTACGTTAACCCCCTAAAACCTAGTCAGAAGACTGTCATTCATTCAATGTTTCTCTCCCAGGCTTGTGTGAGCGATGAGCAGTTTTCCAGGTTGTGTGAAAGTGAAACCAATCTTTGTGATGTCATCACGGTCATTAAAGAGACTGAACTCTGGATTGTGAAAAAGACATCCCAAACTGGATTCACAGGTTTTGCCCATAAAAGATAATAATATTGTGGTAAGGCGTAGAGGAGAATATTGGGTGTGGGTGTGAGAGTTTCTGTCGTTTTTTGTGGTGTGTGTGCGTGCGTGTGTGCAAAGTGAGACGGAGAGCGAGAGATGGAGACCGAGAGGCCATGGCAGGAGGGGGGCTCAATCTTTGGCAAAAGGCATTCCTTTCATTTACTACCTGGCAATATCCAGAATGTACAAAGCCGAGACAGCAAGGATGCATAAATCTCTGTAACATGCAGGTTATTGCGCTTTTTATGTCGGAATTCTGCTTGCCTCTGAGTGTTACAAACAATGTTTGGTTTACCAATGCAATCTGTTCTTAACAACAGCAATTTGTTTTATGGACTATATACGTTTCAGTTGGAGAGCAACAGACACCAGAGCAAAGGTTAAGCCTAATTAACTACCTCCTCTCCAATAATCTACCCAGTGACATCAACACCCATTTTTAAGAGCAACAGAGTAAATTATGTAAAATGCCTGGCAATATTTCCCACCTCATATTGCTGTAGTAAATCATTAGAGAGCATCATGGGAAATGTGCTTGTGTGTGGGATATTTCATAAATCTCAGTGTGTGTGTGTGTTTGTGTGTGTGTGTGCGCGGAACACACTCTTCCTGATAAGAAGTGATCATTAGCGGAGATCTCGGTGTGGCCTGCTCCCCGAGACTCATGGGTAATGACACTGATGCGTCTTCATCGTGGGCGTGAAAGTCGCAAACCAACTCACTAACACATCTGTGTATTCATTACGATCTTTTTGTTTACTCCAAAGGTTGATGAGTTATCAGGCATTTCGCAAGAGTAACCAGCAAGTTTTTGCTATTTGTGAAATGAGTGTGACTTTATGAAGATAACTGTGACCTTTTTTAGGCAAGTGCTCAAATCTGCCACCGACACAAAAAAAAAAGAAAGATATGAAAAGAAAACTATTAACAACTGCATAGAAATGACCCGGACTTCTCTACAACCATGACATTTTTTATTAGAACATCAGGAAGCAGCCTATCTGAACAGTTTGAGTAGCCTAGAATGAAGTGTTTGGAACTTCAACATGTTTCCCAGGGCAGTCAGAGTCCCTCTCATTATCTGCCAAACATGTGTAAGAGCGAGACATTGGCTTAATGCATGGTTTGTTTTCCCTGCTCGGACATCTCAGGAAATGTTCTGACACAAATCTGACCCTTCCTGGTGTACGGCCACCAATGTCAAAGGGAAGGGAACACTGTTATGCATACTTGTCATGTTAAATCACCTCTGTGTGTGTGGGGGTTGGGGTGGGAGTGCTTGTGTGTAAGTGTGTTTGTGTGTGCGTGTGTGTGTTTGTGTTTGTGTGTGTATCTGTGTGCGTTTGTGTGTATGCCTGTGTGTGTGTGTGTGTGTGTGTGTGTACGTGCTTGTACGTGCCTGCCTTCATGTTATGTGTGGGTGGGAGACAGAGAGACAGAGTGGGGCGGTACGGGTTATGGCAGGTTTCTCTTCCTCGTTGGAAGAGTAGTGTGTTGGGGAGGGGGGTCAACCCCAGAGGTGAGGACTGCAATCTATCAGTCCCCCCCCAAAACACACCCTCCCACACACCCAGTCCAGCGTCTGCTTGAGGAAAGACAGAGAGTGTTCATTCAGCCCTCCAAATCCCTCTTTAACTCCACTAAGACATGGAGACACTAAGGTATTATGAGCAAAACTGTATCTTTTGTTGACAATATGTAATGCCTACGCTTATCCTCATGCAGCTCCTCTGGTTTAGCAGAGGTTTTAGACCAGTAAGCGTTTAGACTAGTCTGTGATGGATACCTCCAGTTCTATTAGCCAGTTGCCCTCCAGAGTGGTTCATTGGTGCATCTGTCCTCAGAATTAAGGGCTACACATTACTTCTATTCTACTGTACATGTTAAATAGGAATTTAAAGGCACTTCAGCTTGGTTCGAAGAAAAGGATGGAAACGTTGCTCAATTGGGGGACTTAGGTATTCAGCAAACAATCTTACCCTAGGACATTTCATGTTGTAACTAGGCTATCCTAGAAAAAGAAAAGCAGGAGTATTCAGCTCTGCATATATTTCTAAATATATGTATATTTTATCAGAAAAGGCCAGAATGCTAAAAGGCAGGCATGTGCTCTTTTCTATTGATCCTATAAGCCAGGGTTCCCTAACTGGCCCGCTTGTGATTTTATTTGGCCCCCCAAGTTTTTTCTAAAATATAAATTTTTATTGGACATAAAAAAACATCTGCAAATCAGCACCAAGTGATTTTCATTTTGGAAATCTGTTACAAAGTATTCTCACGCATTATAGAGAGATATATGTGATCATAAGTAATGTTTGAAATTATTATGTTTTAGTCAAATGTTATATCTGTTTGGGCATCTTGGGGTCAATTTGCAGTATACAAATTATTTGTAATTATCTTCCGGCCCCCTGACCATCCGCTCATGAAAGAATCAGCCTGCGGCTGAATCTAGTTGATGATCCCTGCTATAAGCTGAGGTTGCCTGTATTCCATAAGGTCCCTAACAAACTGTGATGTTCAAGCTCTGTCGTCCCATAGATACTATTTCAAAGTAATTACCAAAATCTGAAAAACAAACAATTCACAAATGTATACTGCTAAATTCTTAACACCGATGTTAGTGTGATCTTTGCCATTCCTTTTGCCATGGAAAAAATTTAATATCTCAAGATTAGAGGAAATCTTGTCCCAGTAATTCATATTATTGGTCTTTCTCTCACAAGTGGTAGTCATTGCAACTTTGCTTGGCTCGGTGGACGACTCAACTCTCTACTCGAAAATGAAAAGCTATAAAGGTCAGGCCCGGCTCTCCTGGCTCTGGCTGAAAACGAGTCTTGCTGCAAACGCCGCTGCATTTTTAATGAGAACATCTGCTGCCCTTCTTCTCTGGTAGAAAGCATGGCTTGCTTAATCACACAGTTTATCCCTCTAGTCCCTCTGACTGGGACAGAGAAGGCAGAGAGATCAGGTAGCTGTCTAGCCGCTTCACAGAGAACCAGGGGAGGAGGGACATTTGATATCAGAACTTAAACACATGGGTTGAAAGTTGAAAGGGGGAGAGAGGAAGAGAGGAAGGTGGTAGTAGAGTGGAGGTGGTGAAGAGGATGTATGTGTGAACATGCAGGTGCTGGTGTCCCTGAGACTGCTGTTTGGAGTGGAGGGGAAGAGAGGGGAGGACTGGACATGGTTCTTGCCTGCAGCTGGGAGATGTGTGCCCCAAAACATGCCTCTACCTCTGGGATAGCGTTGGGTTGGTTTGCCCCTCCTTAGGCCCCAGGAATCACAACCTACAAAAGATGAGAGATGTTTTAGAATTCTCACCAATCGTGTATTGTCTGTGGTAGCTTTTTGAAATGTTGGAAGAGAATATATGATAGATAATTATATTGAATATATCTGTAGGTCATAAGTATGACTCAGATTGTAATTGTTTCCCTTCCTGTTTTATCCAATGCAGTTATATGCATTACTGTAACAATTAGCATTGGTCTCCATAGTAACATATACAGTAGCTAAGCCAAGATCGCAGATGAATGAAACTGCAACATTATGAAGCGTGTTGCGTAACCAGATAAAGTAATTAGAGCATGACAGCATGGACTCACTGATCTTCCTATATTGGGAAAACGCAGCACCAGCATGTGATTAATAAGTAATAAAAGACAATGCTCTGGAAGTGTGTGTGTGTGTGTGTGTGTGTGTGTGTGTGTGTGTGTGTGTGTGTGTGCATGTGTGTATGTGTGCATGTGTGTGTGTGTTCAGCCAGTCCATGCTGTACGTGTGTGCATGCCTGTGCGTGCGAGTGTCAGTTTGTGTGCATGCTATGCATGCACGTTTATACAATTGTGTGTCGGCATGTGTTTATGCTTGTGTGTGCTTGCGTGCATTTATGCGTGTGTGTGGGCATGTGCGTGTGTGTAAGTGTGTGTGTGTCTTAGAGAGCGACAGGCAGCAGGAAGGTAGACTGCTCCCATTATCAGACTGCAGTGAAATATGAGCTGGTAAAACACAGGAGACTGCTAGCCTCTCAGTGAACCTCCTCTGAGGCCCACCTCCTAGCCAATTAAATAGTTCCGATAATGCACCCTGAATGATGCACTGCGCCTGGCAGCTTTATAAACATCCGCCGTGTCTCCAGATCAGACACCAGGCTCTGCTGCTTTACACTGAGAGTTAGATCACGCAGAGTGTGTGGGTCAGGTCCTTAAACACACACACTTGTTCGCTTAGGCATACACACACGCATACCGTCACACACACACATACAAGAAACGCATGTAGACACACACACCCCAACTCCAATCCTCTCTCCCACCACCCAGAATGGTACACCCAGTCAACCCCAAAGTGCTCCCCACTACATTATCTTATCTGAAAAACTGTAAGCTGGCCCATGCAGACTAGCTGGAGACAGTGCAGTGTAAAATAACATGCCTCCATATGACTTGTGGTTGCCTCATGAGATATGCCACCACCACATATCACACAGTTGGTAATATCAGACCTGCCTGACAGTTTCATTGTTCAGTACCGTATACAAGTGCTGGGGCTCTGACAGACAGGCACATCAGTGTTGTGGCTATGGCCCATAATCATGCAGTAATTCACACGGACTCCTGCTGTTGTTCTCCGTTGTTTGTCATTACACGGACCCCAGATGAAATCAGCAAAGGAAGATACAATTTAGATTGGGTTTCTGATGTATGATCTCTTTTAGGTTTTCAACGCTACGGTATCTCTACCTTTTCAGCTGACGGATTTATTTTCCAGCAATCATGTTAAAGTACTGTGCCTATGTAACTGCGCCTAGGTTCCTATCCTCATAAACTCTATGGTGGGGTTGTGTCCCAAATACACCCTATTCCCTCCAGGAAGGTTTTAATGCTGTATAAACAGGTGCCATCTCAGTTGATGTGCTCACTAACAATGGCTAGATAATAAGAACCAGTGGATTTACAATTCAGCTATAAGGCACAGAAACATATTATCTTTATAGTGCATCCAAATGATGCTGGTAATGCTCTATTCCACCCTACAGTATCATAACTAGTGATGGTCTACTCTACCCTACATTATAATAACTAGTGATGATCTACTCTACCCTACTTTATAATAACTGGTGATGATCAACTCTACCCTACATTATAATAACTAGTGATGATCTACTCTACCCTACTTTATAATAACTAGTGATGATCTACTCTACCCTACTTTATAATAACTAGTGATGATCTACTCTACCCTACATTATAATAACTAGTGATGATCTACTTTACCCTACTTTATCATAACAACTAGTGATGATCTACTCTACCCTACTTTATAATAACTGGTGATGATCAACTCTACCCTACTTTATAATAACTAGTGATGATCTACTCTACCCTACTTTATAATAACTAGTGATGATCTACTCTACCCTACATTATAATAACTAGTGATGATCTACTTTACCCTACTTTATCATAACAACTAGTGATGATCTACTCTACCCTACATTATAATAACTGGTGATGGTCTACTCTACCCTACAGCATGAGGGGTCAGCAGAGGGGAGGGGGGAGTGCGGGGTCCCCCCAAAACATTTTTTATGTCAGTTATTGCAAATCTTAGAAAACTATTTATAACTTCTCAGAAATGTCCAGATCAACTAGATCAGCTAACATTTTTAGCTAGGGTTTTTAGCCCATATATTTTGTTGTAATGTTTGAGTCACTCAAATATCCCATGACTACACATTAGACATGTCAAAATGTATAGAGTTGCAAGAAAATGTGCTTTAAAACTTCAACATTTTCTCTGCAACTCATGACAAAATGTGCAGAATTGCAGGAAATAAGCTTTAAACCTGCAAAATGTTCTCTCCACCAACAAGAGGGGTGTGGACAGTTTGTGTCATGAACAGTGCTTGTAGAAATAGAAATAGACGTGGCGAGCGCTGGCGGAATGTTCCCCAATGCTGGAAGGGGGTCCTGAGTGAAAAAGTTTGGGAACCCGTGGTCTACTGTACCCTACAGTATCATAACAACTGGTAATGGTCTACTCTACCCTACAGTATCATAACAACTGGTAATGGTCTACTCTACCCTACAGTATCATAACAACTGGTAATGGTCTACTCTACCGTACAGGCTTAAGTGTCTTTTTGTTGAGTCAAACTTTTTGTGGAAGGTACTACGCTGTGTCCTGAATAATAAAAAGGAAAATACCATTGGGTGTTCGTGCAATAGCATAGGCTATCCTAGCTCTCGAAAACTCTAGGTGGCATTCTGCCTTCTCCCTACAGTTTGCAGCGGTTAGCTTCGCCCACGACTGGCTCATGTGAACGACAATCCCGACGCTGTGTTGTAACGTTTACAAACTTCAATAATCATTGCTTGCGATACAGCTTTCGAAATATATAGCCCTTATCTTTCATCGCCGAGAAATAATCCTTTAAAAAAAATAGATACTTCATGTAATAGTTTTGCACAGATCCATACAGCTATGGGTGCCTCCATCCGTCGAAACTACATTTCCCTACCCTTCCGTTTACACACAGGTGTTCGGAGCACGCTAGATAGCTAATTAGTACAGGTGTTCGCCTCTGTCTTCCGTCTGTTTTCCGTAAACAAGAGCTGGAACATAAAGATATGGCCATATGTGAACACTAACCCTAACCCTATAAAGGAGTGTATCAATATCACCTTTTGTTTTTTTTAAATTATTTCTCGCTGATATGAAAGATTATGCTTCCAAAACCGTCCCGCAAGCGAACGAGACATAAACATATTCTGGACATTCTTCCGAACATGTTGTCCCACTGGCTGTTTTTGCATCATGTGCTATATCACAAAAGCTGTTTGTCACTTGACTATCATTCAGAAAAATATTTCCTGGATCAGCTAATGATGACATCTAGGGGCCAAAAGGCTTTTTTAGCATGGACTGCGCCATTGAGGGCTTCCACCATGCTTCAGCCATTTTAAAGTAGTCAAAATAGTCAACTGGGTGGGAATTACTATAGGTTGTAGCCTCAATGGTGCTGCCCATGCTGTCACAGATGCTATAATGTCACAGATATAAAGATGAGTCCTCTATCTGGTTGACAATTTTACATTTATGTAATTTAGCAAACACTCTTATCCAAAGAGACTTACAGTAGTGAGTGCATACATTTTTCGTACTGGTCCCCCATGGGAATCAAACCCAAAACTCTGCATTGCAAGCTCCATGCTCTACCAACCTAGCCACACGGGACAATATCACTACGCCTAACTAAACAGCTGGATACGACAAGTAGGTCTATTGGCCTAAACATAGGTCTTTGAAGAACCATGCAAGTTAGGTGATTATTTCAATTAGAAGCATCGGATTTTGAAATCGCCAGTGTTGGGAAAGCTACTCTGAAAAGATAGTTTACCAAGCTACCAATTACTTCACACTGAAAGAAGTTAAGCTACACTAAAGCTACCCTTAAGAAAAATATAGTTATAAAATATACTAGGCCTGCATCCAAATTACTTTGTGAAAAGTTATTATACACTGCTCAAAAAAATTAAGGGAACACTAAAATAACACATCCTAGATCTGAATGAATTAAATAATCTTATTAAATACTTTTTTCTTTTCATAGTTGAATGTGCTGACAACAAAATCACACAAAAATTATCAATGGAAATCAAATTTATCAACCCATGGAGGTCTGGATTTGGAGTCACCCTCAAAATTAAAGTGGAAAACCACACTACAGGCTGATCCAACTTTGATGTAATGTCCTTAAAACAAGTCAAAATTAGGCTCAGTAGTGTGTGTGGACTCCACGTGCCTGTATAACCTCCCTACAATGCCTGGGCATGCTCCTGATGAGGTGGCGGATGGTCTCCTGAGGGATCTCCTCCCAGACCTGGACTGAAGCATCCGCCAACTCCTGGACAGTCTGTGGTGCAACGTGGCGTTGGTGGATGGAGCGAGACATGATGTCCCAGATGTGCTCAATTGGATTCAGGTCTGGGGAACGGGCGGGCCAGTCCATAGCATCAATGCCTTCCTCTTGCAGGAACTGCTGACACACTCCAGCCACTTGAGGTCTAACATTGTCTTGCATTAGGAGTAACCCAGGGCCAACCACACCAGCATATGATCTCACAAGGGGTCTGAGGATCTCATCTCGGTACCTACTGGCAGTCAGGCTACCTCTGGCGAGCACATGGAGGGCTGTGCGGTCCCCCAAAGAAATGCCACCCCACACCATGACTGACCCACGCCTAACCGGTCATGCTGGAGGATGTTGCAGGCAGCAGAACGTTCTCCACGGCGTCTCCAGACTCTGTCACGTCTGTCACGTGCTCAGTGTGAACCTGCTTTCATCTGTGAAGAGCACAGGACGCCAGTGGCGAATTTGCCAATCTTGGTGTTCTCTGGCAAATGCCAAACGTCCTGCACGGTGTTGGGCTGTAAGCACAACCCCCACCTGTGGACGTCGGGCCCTCATACTACCCTCATGGAGTCTGTTTCTGACCGTTTGAGCAGACACATGCACATTTGTGGCCTGCTGGAGGTCATTTTGCAGGGCTCTGGCAGTGCTCCTCCTGCTCCTCCTTGCACAAAGGCGGAGGTAGCAGTCCTGCTGCTGGGTTGTTGCCCTCCTACGGCCTCCTCCACGTCTCCTGATGTACTGGCCTGTCTCCTGGTAGCGCCTCCATGCTCTGAACACTACGCTGACAGACATAGCAAACCTTCTTGCCACAGCTCGCATTGATGTGCCATCCTGGATGAGCTGCACTACCTGAGTCACTTGTGTGGGTTGTAGACTCCGTCTCATGCTACCACTAGAGTGAAAGCACCGCCAGCATTCAAAAGTGACCAAAACATCAGCCAGGAAGCATAGGAACTAAGAAGTGGTCTGTGGTCACCAACTGCAAAACCAGTCCTTTATTGGGGGTGTCTTGCTAATTGCCTATAATATCCACCTGTTGTCTATTCCATTTGCACAACAGCATGTGACATTTATTGTCAATCAGTGTTGCTTCCTAAGTGGACAGTTTGATTTCACAGAAGTGTGATTGACTTGGAGTTACATTGTGTTGTTTAAGTGTTCCCTTTATTTTTTTGAGCAGTGTATGTAAATCTGAAATGTCATAAACTACAAATTGCAAGAACAGATCACTTTGGGGTCATATGTTAACAGAATGTGTAATTTAGCCTATTAAACACAAAAACTATGTTTCAAGTGAGAATTAGGCAGGTCTGATGCTGAAAAATAAAGGAAATGATTGCCTACTTCACCCAAATTCTTGGCCAAAAAAAGTTGTTTCAGTAGTTAGCTACATCGCTAAATGGTAATTTGTTTTATTAACTAATGAAAACACTACATAGATTTGAATTTAGTTCAACTACCACCAAGCTACTGCAAAATGTCGTTAAATTACTAGTTGAACTACATGTAGTTCACTACTCCCCAACACTGGCAATTGCATACATAATTTTCGATTTGTGTGCCCATGAAAAAAGAAAATACGGTGTAGCCTAACATATCAATATGAACATTTGATAAAGCGGTGCTGCCGGTAATAGCACACGATCTCAATAGACTCAGTAAGACTTTTGTCCCTTCTGATGGCCCATAAGGGGTCAATGTTTTTATTTTATTGTATCCATGATTGATACCATTAAGCTTTCAGAACATTCACTTTCCTATGTGCAGTGCAGGTCAGTCATAATTCCGTCTCCTTAACATATCGAAAAATGCAACTGGTAGCCTATTGATACAGACTGATGTTTGAGTAGGCTAGGCCTATTCAAGGAAATATATCTTAGGCCTAGTTTTATTATATTGATAATTAGATACTATAGAGAACATTTAAAGAAAATTAATTATTACAAGGTTGAAATAACTTTTCTTTACATGTGCATGTTTTGAATTAATTAATGTAATATGCTGCCCACATGAAAATATATATTTTAGGGCATAAGTGAACCAATATATGAGAGCCTTCAGTTTAAAAGAGTTTCCTCACAGAACCACCAGCCAGCCATTGTACTATGGCATCAAATCAGCCTCTAAAGTCCATTGCGTGTGAGTTGGCGCTGTCAAGCAAGATGAAACATCATTGAGCTAGTAAACGCTGAGTCGAGAGCGCAGAGAATGGGTCCCACGAGCAGAGGATGAGTGCAGCGAGCAGTACAGTCCAGTCGAGAGCGCAGAATGTGGTCGAGCGAGCAGAAGATGGATCCCGCGAGTGCACAGTGTCACGAATGTTATGAGAAGCGGACCAAGGCGCAGCGTGATAGGCGTACATACTTTTATTAAGTGTACACAACACGAACAAAAGTAACAAAACGATACGTGAAGTCCTAGGTAATACAACAAACCATACGGAACAAGATCCCACAATAAACGAGTGAACACAGGCTGCCTAAGTATTGTCCCCAATCAGAGACAACGAGCTACAGCCGTCTCTGATTGGGAACCACCCTGGCCAACATAGAAATAAACGATCTAGAACAAAACCCATAGAAAACTAAACATAACAAGTCCACACCCTGGCTCAACATTTAAAGAGTCCCCAGAGCCAGGGCATGACAGTACCCCCCCCAAAGGCGCGGACTGCGACCGCGCCAACCAAACACAACAGGGGAGGGGCCGGGTGGGCATTCCGCCTCGGAGGCGGATCCGGCTCCGGGCGTGACCACCACTCTCCCTCTACCCCCCCGTAGCGCCCCTGGTCTGGTCTGGCCCCGCTGGCCGGAGCTGGACTGGACACCGGTGGAGCGGATTGCTCTGGCTCCGGAGTGGAGCAGCTGACCGGTGCCGGACCAGGCACCGGTGGAACAGGCACGGACCGTGCCGGACTGACGACGCGCACCACTGGCTTGGTGCGGGGAGCAGGAACGGGCCGGACCGGGCTGGCGACGCGCACCACTGGCTTGGTGCGGGGAGCAGGAACGGGCCGGACCGGGCTGACGACGCGCACCACTGGCTTGGTGCGGGGAGCAGGAACGGGCCGGACCGGGCTGACGACGCGCACCACTGGCTTGGTGCGGGGAGCAGGAACGGGCCGGACCGGGCTGACGACGTGCACCACTGGCTTGTTGCGGGGAGCAGGAACGGGCCGGACCAGGCTGACGACGCGCACCACAGGCTTGGTGCGAGGGAGCAGGAACAGGCCGGACCGGGCTGACGACGCGCACAACAGACTTGGTGCGAGGGACAGGAACAGGCCGGACCGGGCTGACGACGCGCACCACAGGCTTGGTGCGAGGGACAGGAACAGGCCGGACCGGGCTGGCGACGCGCACCACAGGCTTGGTGCGAGGGTCAGGAACAGGCCGGACCGGGCTGACCACAGGCTTGGTGCGAGGGACAGGAACAGGCCGGACCGGGCTGACGACGCGCACCACAGGCTTGGTGCGAGGGTCAGGAACAGGCCGGGCCGGGCTGACCACAGGCTTGGTGCGAGGGACAGGAACAGGCCGGACCGGGCTGACGACGCGCACCACAGGCTTGGTGCGAGGGACAGGAACAGGCCGGACCGGGCTGACGACGCTCACCACAGGCTTGGTGCGAGGGACAGGAACAGGTCGGACCGGGCTGACGACGCGCACCACAGGCTTGGTGCGAGGGACAGGAACAGGCCGGACCGGGCTGTGGAGACGGACTGGAGGTCTGGAGCGGAGAGCTGACACAACCCGTCCTGGCTGAATGACTATCTCCACACCCTGTGTGTGAGGCATTAGCACAGGACGTACAGGGCTGTGCACTCGTACTGGCGCTACAGCACGTGGCACTGGCGCAGGATATCCGGGACCGAGGAGGGGTACTGGAGGCCACGAGCGTTGAGCCGGCACACTCCGTCCTGGCTGCATGCCCACCTTAGCACGACACGTGCGTGGTGCTAGCACAGGACGTAAAGGACTGTGCCGGAACACTTGCGGCACAGTACGTGGCTCCGCATACCGCGGACCCTGCCCAGTCTCACGCTGCCTAGCCTGAGTACGGGGAGTTGGCTCTGCTCTACCTCTAGGCTCCGCCAACCACCCTTCCAGCCCCCCAAACCTGGTTGCCTCCTCTCCTAGATCGCCGATGCGCCCTGTAGCTGCCTCCAGCAGCCCCGTCGTCCACGCTGTGTGCCCACCCCAAAAAATTACTTGGGGTTGCCTCTCGCGTGTCCGTCGTCGGCACAGTTGGCGCCGTTTCTCCTCTCCTGCATGGGCATTTATTTTTGCCCATGGCCCTCTGCCCGCGAATATGTCCTCCCAAGACCACCATTCGCCCACCTGGGACATCGCCAACTTCTCCTGTTTGGCACGCTGCTTGGTCCTCTGATGATGGGATCTTCTGTCACGAACGTTATGAGAAGCGGACCAAGGCGCAGCGTGATAGGCGTACATACTTTTATTAAGTGTACACAACATGAACAAAAGTAACAAAACGATACGTGAAGTCCTAGGTAATACAACAAACCATACGGAACAAGATCCCACAATAAACTAGTGAACACAGGCTGCCTAAGTATGGGCCCCAATCAGAGACAACGAGCTACAGCTGTCTCTGATTGGGAACCACCCTGGCCAACATAGAAATAAACGATCTAGAACAAAACCCATAGAAAACTAAACATAACAAGTCCACACCCTGGCTCAACATTTAAGAGTCCCCAGAGCCAGGGCGTGACACACAGGCAGCAGGGGTGCGCAAATTAAACTTGAGTCGCAAGTGTGACTTTGAGCGAGCAGAACATCATTGCCACACACAAAATATTAATTTGAGAGCAGAGATTTTGTTTTGTTTTGCAAAGATACTTACTACATGTCAAGACTCAGAAGTTACTGCGCTCTCACAAATACAGCACATCCCCACATGGATATCTCCTCACACCAAACATTTTTTTACTATAATTTTATTAGATATGAAAATTCTAGCCAATGAACATGTTCGTCACTTGTTAACACAGCCACAAAGTCATAATTGTTATGTCTAAACACCGCCTATTTCTACAATTTATCTTCTTAAAACCTGATTTTAAACCTAACCCTAACCTTAACCACACTGCTAACCGCATGCCTAAACCTAACCTTAAATGAAGACCAAAAAGCTAATTTTTGTTTTCATGAATTTTTTTACGATACAGACAATTTGTTTGTTCTAGTGGAAACCAGATTTTGACGGTGAAGGGCAAGGTGATGGGGAAGTAGGGACGATGGCTGACGATAAAAAGGTAAGCTCTATATTTTTTCAGTAGAGAATCTAACCAACCAACTAATCAAGTATGATTTCAATATTGAAATTGAAGTAGGAGGCTAGTTATTTGGTCTTCTGTTATTAAAGCAGGCTATTGATTAGGCAACCAGGGTAGCGTCAGCTAGCAGCTAACGTTTAACCATATACACGTTTTTTTAGGGAGGATATTCCGCTGGAGGACGTGCTGTCGGTGCTAGCCTCTGCCGACTCCGGAGAAGACAGGGATTATGGGGAGGAGACGGATATTCCCATGGAACAATCTGATCCTCTGACCCAGACGTTCAAGACCCCCTTTCCTTTGGAAAGCAAGAGGTCTTGTAATTCCCTGGGTGATGACGACACGGGCTCTGAGAGATCAGTAGCCCTGTCCTTCGCTGCAGCCTCTCTGCGTTCGGATTTTCCTGGACTCATTGAGAGAGCTGCTCGACACTTGGAGATAGCGCTGCCCCCCATTCCCTCCGCACCGGATGTGGATATGATGGAGGGCGGCCCCTACTCTCGGCCAAGGAGGGCGCCAGAGCCTCTGGCTCCAGCAATGCCCTCGCTGGCGAAGTATGTTGAGGGCTCATGGGAGGCGCCTCTGGCGGCGCGTTCGCCGGCCAAAGCGTACCTCTCATTCACCAGAGTGGAGGGAAGGCATCAGGGCTTCACTAGAGGAATCCCCAGGCTAAAGAGCGCCCTGGCTGTGTATCTCGTGCCGGGTTCGAGTCCCTGGCCCTCTTCCAAAAAGGCCACCTTGCCGACGCAAAAGGACCGCCTCACAGCGCAGCTGGTAGAGAAGTCCTTTACGTTGGGAGCCCAAGCTGTAGCAGCAGCTAATAACATTGCCCTCCTAGCGGCCTCTCTGTCCCGTTTAACGCAGGGGAGAGAATAGAAGATGGCACAGCGACAGAGTCGAATGTGCCCGCTATTCCCCCCCACCCTTCGGTTGAGGGGATGGAGGAGAATGTTTTTGTTGATGATATGTGTAATAAAGAGTTGGCTCCACCTGACTTTGTCAAAAAAGAGCCCCTTTTCCATAATACATCCGAGAGCGTTCGACCTACCTCACTCCCTCTCTCTCTCTCCCACCACTCTGAGTGCCGCTCAACCCACCATGGGTGCGTTGCTGAGCGCACACATAAGGTAGGTATAAGAAAGGTATCAAGGTGCCGCCTTGTATTACCTCATAAGGACCTCACTTTACAGACTCCTTGGAGTGCTGTAGTGAGTGTCTCACATAGCAGGCTGCAGTCTCAGTCAGATAATGGCAGGATGACACAACCGCTATTCGGGGATGGCACGCTGTCTCAGGCTAAGGCCTCAGTCAGTGCAGTTCAGACCCGTGCTGAGTTCACGGAGGGCTGGAATACTACGGTTACGAGTTTAACCAACATATCGGCGCCCCCGTTTCTCTTAGAACGCGCTGATGCTCACCACGTTGAGTGTAGCTCAGCCCACCAGGGGTGCAGAGCTGAGCACACACAGGAGGTGAATGTTAAAAAGGTATCAAGGCGCCGCCTTGTGTTACCTCATAGAGACCTCATATAACAGACTCCTAGGAGTACTGCAGTGAAGGGCTTTCATAGCAGACTGCAGTCACAACCAGGTATTGGAATGATGACACAATTGCTTTCTTGGGATGGTGCTCCGTCGCAGGCTAAAGCCTCGGTCAGTGCAGTTCAGACCCATGCTGCGTTCATGGAGGGCCGAAATACTACGGTTATGGGTTTAACCAACATATTGGCGCCCCCGTTTCTCTCAGAACGCGCAGATGTTTCCTCTCCCTTTCACGGAAGGCCCACCTTGGGCTGTTCCATCACCTCAGTGCTAGGGAACTGAATGTACCACAGCTTCGCGCTCGCCCGCTTTCTCTACATTGCTGGGAGTGGCGGCGAAGCTGTACCCTCTCACGCTGGCTAGACCAGACGTTGCAGAAGGGTTATGCCATCCAATTCCATCGGACCCCGCCCCCATTCAGGGGAGTGGTGGAGACGGTGATGAAAACGCCCGAAAAAGTGGCCGCTCTGGTGTCAGAGATTACGGAACTTTTGGCGAAGGAGGCGGTCACAGTAGTTCCCCAGGAGCAAAGGAACAAAGGACTATATTCGCCCTACTTCCTGGTGCCCAAAAAGACGAGGGGAATGAGGTCGATATTGGATTTACGCATTCTCAACGAGAGCGTAACCAATCGGCCCTTCCGAATGCTCACGACATAACGTCCACTGGAATGTGTCCAGATAGGAGACTTTTGTACAAGCATAGACCTGAAGGACGCATACTTTCATGTGCCGGTGCAGCCGCGTCACAGAAAGTTTCTGCGATTCGCCTTTCAAGTGGTGGCGTACGAATACACGAGGATGCCATTCGGGTATGCCCTGGCACCTCGCACGTTTTCCAAGTGTGTAGAGGCGGCATTGGAACCGTTGCGTCATCAGGGAATAAAGCTACTAGCCTACCTAGACGACCTACTGGTTCTCGCTCCGTGAGCAGAGCTGGCGTTCACACACACGACACAGACAGTGATTCATCTCACGCGTCTGGAGTTCGCTGTGAATTGGAAAAAGAGCGCGCCCTGGCCCAGTCATCAGATTGTCTACCTGGGGATACAGCTAGACACTGTAATGATGAGGGCTCGAATTTCGGACCCTCGAAGGGTAGCCTTGTTGCTATCCCTGAGAAAGTGTTGTCCGAATCACACGGTAACGGCGCTGTCAGTCATGTCACTCTTGGGCCTCATGTCATCAGCCCATTTCGTGGTTCCGCTGGGACTCCTGCGCATGCGCAGGATGCAGCGATGGTTCGCCCAACTAAGACTAGACCCAGTGCGTCAACGTCATCGGTTGGTGGTGGTTCCTCTCTCGCTAAGTGCAGATCTGAACTATTGGAGAGACCCACGCGTTCTCACGCACGGAGTCCCGATAGGCCAAGTGTCCTCCTACATTCCAGTGTTTACAGATGCCTCTCTGACTGGATGGGGAGGGACATGTCAGACCCAAGTGATAGGAGGGGTGTGGCCTCTTTCGAGTCGCCACATCAACCTCTTGGTGTTGGAAACGGTTCGACTGGTTCTGACCCACTTCGCATCTACCCTTCGGGGTCGCGATGTGCTGGTCTGGTCAGACAACCGGACCACAGTAGCCCACATAAATCACCAGGGAGAAGTCAGGTTTCCTGCTCTCCACCGGTCGGCTGAGGAATTGTGGCTGTGGGCTCACAAGCAACTTCGCTCATTGAGAGCAGCACACATTCCGGGCTACTTGAACGTAGGAGCAGACCTCATGTCTCGAGGATATCCCCGAGACGATGAGTGGCGTCTGCGTCCGGACATTGTTCTCCAAATTTGGGAACAGTTCGGGAGAGCCGAGGTGGACTTATTCGCGTCACGCGTGAACGCGCATTGTCCCCTATGGTTCTATCTGAGGGAACTGGACGAACCACCACTGGGATGGGACACGTTCGCGCACCAACCGTGGCCGAGAGTTCTTCTGTATGCATTCCCTCCGCTGTCCTGCATTCTCCCACTGTTAGCCAGGTTGAGATCAGGCGGGCTGTCAATAATATTGTTAGCCCCCAATCACTCAGGGGCTCCAAGGTTCGCGGAGATGAGTCAGATGTTGATTGCGCCACCTTGGCCAATTCCACATCGACGGGACGCGTTGTCTCAGGCGGGAGGCTCGATAGGGCGATTGCCCATAATCTGCCAACCACTGAAGGCTTGGCTCCTGAGAGGGACAGGCTAGAGCGCCGTGGGTTATCTGATTCAGTAATCAGGACCATACAGGGTTCACGTGCTAGTTCCACTTCCAGGGTGTATGCCAGTAAATGGAACGTTTTTTCACAATGGTGCATCACAGAGAATGTAGACCCCATGAACTGTCAGGTTGAGAGTGTTCTCTCTTTTCTGCAGTTTATGTTTGATAAGCAGTGATCGCTCGCCACCATTAAGGTGTTTGCAGCAGCGATTTCAGCTTGTCACGAGGGGTTTGGCAGAGACACTGTCTTCAGCCACCCTCTAGTGAAACGTTTCTTATTGGGAACGCGGCGGTTTAGGCCAATGCCTAGAGCCTCGCTTCCTCAGTGGGTTTTGGCTTTGGTACTCGAAGCGCTATGTAAGTCGCCGTTCGAGCCATTGAATCAAATACCCCTCAAGATGCTGTCTATGAAGACGGCACTGTTGCTCGCTTTGACTACTGCTAAGCGTGTTAGTGATTTGTGTGCTCTTTCGACGAGACCCGACTGCCTTGCCATGAATGGCGATTTGAGCAGAGCGGTGTTACGTCCTAACCCGGCATTTGTGCCGAAGGTTATTAAGAGCTCATATAGATCACAGACCGTGGAGCTGTGGGCTTTTTCTCCCCCTCCTCATGGGGAGAGGAGAGAGGAAAGGCTCCATCGCCTGTGCCCAGTGTGCGCTTTGGCGTGTTACGTTGAGCGCACATCAGTGATTAGGTCATCGCCTCAGCTGTTTGTGTGTCACGGTGCGGCTGCACTAGGTAGACCACTTTCAAAACAATGTCTGTCTCATTGGCTTTGTGAAGGCATTGAGACAGCTTATGAGGCAGCGGGGCGACAATTGCCTCAGGGTATAAGAGCCCACTCCACTCGTGGAGTAGCGGCTTCTACTGCCCTTTTCAGAGGAACAGGGGTAGAGGATATCTGTGCAGCGGCGTCGTGGTCGTCACGTCTCCATTTATCCGGTTCTATCTCTTGGATATGTCTTCTAACTCTTTGGCTCAGTCTGTACTCAGCGTAGCTGAAGGGAGGACTTGAGGTAAGAGAGAGGAATGCAGGACTGAAGAGACAGGTCTCTTTCAGGTCCGCTTCTGATAGAAGGACATATTTTAACATGACTCCTGACTGACATGTTCAGTACAGTAGAAGGCATATATTGATCTTTCCACCAGTGAATAACTGGGTTGAGGCGGAATGATGAGGGATAATAGTAGTAACCTTGGTTACGGTACTATTAGACCGGTCATGACAATTTTGACGGAATGTGACGTCATCTATCTGCTTGTTCAGATTAGTATGAATCATGTTCTGGGATCTGCCCACTAATCTTTGGTGTTCCATTGATTGAGTGGGGCAGGCTACCGTGTACACAATGTAGAGTGACACTTTGTGTCATTCCATTAGTGGCCGGTATTGTTGTAACAGGATATTGAGGTATCATCTATCTGCTAGTACAGATTAGTATGGCCCGTATTCTGGTGATCTGCCCACTAGACATTGGTGTTGCCATTGGACTAGGTGGGGCGGGTTTGGACCGATGACGCAGTATATTGTGACACTTTGTATTGTGATACAGTGGTTACAGTATTGCGGGACTTGGTTGCAGCCATTGCTAGGCCTGACCTTTTCATTTTGATGGGAAGTGTTGGGCTCGGCAGGGAGTACATTTTGGAGCGTTGCGCTCCGCCTTAAATCAATAGGAGCAGAGCTCCCGTATGGAGCGGAGCTCCACGATATAGAACGATAGTTACCGGAGCGTAACTCCAGTTCAATGAGTGGAGCGGAGCCCCATAGGACTTAAGGTCCTGCCGACCCTCTCTAGTCTCGCTGAAGATAAATATCTCGGGAGGCTGATTGAGGGGAAGCGTCCCCTCTTATAGGGACACCTGTACTCCTATTGGCTGCAGGTGTGTGCATAATTTTGTCTCAGGCTGATGCTGCCTTAGGGCAGTGGGTAAACCGATAGGAGCAGAGCTCCCCTATGGGGCTCCGCTCCACTCATAGAACTGGAGTTACACTCCGGTAACTATCGTATTGTAGCTAGCTAGCTAGCTAAGTTAACGAGGGTTTAGTATGGAGGGAAGACTTGGAAAACCAGCAAGACTGGGAGGGAGTAGCGGAGGAGGGAGAGGCAGGTTGAGAACAGGGAAGGCACTCACTGGGAAAGAGGCCCTTGTTTGAGATGGGGTGAGGTCCGCCGAAGGGGAGCCAAGAGAGATCAATCTCCGAACTAAATAGCCAATATTGTAAACCGCTCACTGCATACTTTGAGATAGTCTATTTGATATACAGATTTGATTTATTTTACTCTGGCAGTTTTTTTGTTGCAGTTACAATAAAAGAGAATGACCTCTAACCATCTTCTCTCTCTCCATCCCTCTCTCCATGCAGGCCCACTTTCACTATGTGGTGGGGAGGTTTTTCTTGCTTAGCTGACAGAGATAGGAGATACAGGAGTCCACTCTGTTGCAAGTACCTTGGCTCTCCTCTATGCACAGTACTCTGGGGACTTCCTGCAGGTAACCATGACTTCTATCAACCACCCTCTGTATAGAACCAACATAGAAAGATGGTTCTATACAGAGGATGGTTCTATACTGAATGTGTACAAGTAGGTTAGGTAAGGGATTAAGTGAAAACCTATAGGAGGACAGCATAGGAGGAGTGCATTCGGAAAGTATTCAGATCCCTTGACTTTTTCGACATTTTGTTACGTTACAGCCTTATTCTAAAATGGATTAAATTGGGTTTTTTCCTCATCTATCTACAAACAATACCCCATAATGACAAAGCAAAAACTTGTTTTTAGAATTGATTGTGAATGTATAAACACTATACAACTGAATTACACATTTACAGAAGTATTCAGACCATTTACTCAGTACTTTGCTGAAGCACCTTTGGCAGTGATTACAGCCTCGATTCTTCTTGGGTATGACGCTACAAGCTTGGCACACCTGTATTTGGGGAGTTTCTCCCATTCCTCTCTGCAGATCCTCTCAAGCTCTGTCATGTTGGATGGGGAGCGTCGCTGCACAGCTATTTTCAGGTGTCTCCAGAGATGTTAGATTGGGTTCAAGTCCAGGCTCTGGCTGGGCCACTCAAGGACATTTAGAGACTTGTCCCGAGGCCACTCCTGCAATGCCTTGGCTGTGTGCTTAGGGTCATTGTCCTGTTGAAAGGTAAACCTTCGCCCCAGTCTGAGGTCCTGAGCGCTCTGGATCAGGTTTTCATCAAGGATCTCTCTGTACTTTGCTCTGTTCATCTTTCCCTCGATCCTGACTAGTCTCCCAGTCCCTGCCACTGAAAAACATCCCAACAGCATGATGCTGCCACCACCATGCTTCACCGTCGGGATGGTGCCAGGTTTCCTCCAGACATGACGTTTCTCATTCAGGTCAAAGAGTTAAATCTTGGTTTCATCAGACCAGAGAATCTTGTTTCTCATTGTCTGAGAATCCTTTAGGTGCCTTTTGGCAAACCCCAAGCGGGCTGTCATGTGCCTTTTACTGAGGAGTTGCTTCCGTCTGGCAACTCTACCATAAAGGCCTGATTGGTAGAGTGCTGCAGAGATGGTTGTCCTTCTGGAAGGTTTTCCCATCTCCACAGAGGAACTCTGGAGCTCCTTCAGAGTGACCATCAGGTTCTTGGTCACCTCCCTGACCAAGGCCCTTCTCCCCCGATTGCTCAGTTTGGCCGGGCGGCCAGCTCTAGGAAGAGTCTTGGTGGTTCCAAAATTCTTCCATTTAAGAATGATGAAGGTCACTGTGTTCTTGGGGACCTTCAATGCTGCAGACATGTTTTGGGCCCCTTTCCCAGATCTGTGCCTCGACACAATCCTGTCTCGGAGCTCTACGGACAATTCCTTCGACCTCATGGCTTGGTTTTTGCTCTGACATGCATTGTCAACTGTGGGACCTTATATAGACAGGTGCGTACCTTTCCAAATCATGTCCAATCAATTTAATTTACAACAGGTGGACTCCAATTAAGTTGTAGAAACATCTCAAGGATGATCAATGGAAACAGGATACACCTGAGCTCAATTTCGAGTCTCATAGCAAAGGGTTTGAATACTTATGTAAATAAGTTCTTTCTATTTTTTATGTTTAATGCATTTGCAAAAATTTCTAAAAACCTGTTTTCGCTTCGTCATTATGGGGCATTATGTGTAGATTGATGAGGAAATTGTTTTATTTAATCCTTTTTAGAATAAGGCTGTAATGTAACAAGAAAAAGTCAAGGGGTCTGAATACTTTCCGAAAGCACTGTATGTATCCCTCCACCTTCCTCAGTGGAGTCCTGACCAGGGGAATCAAACTCCAATGTGTACAGTATGTACCTGTTGTTTTGGCGTAATTACCGGACCAGTGAGAGGAGGTGTTGATGACAGTGATGCATCCTGGTGTGATATCAACAAAAAGCCGCTGTGCCAACACAATGCCTGATGATGACAACCAGATAATATTCCTTCACTCTGGATCACTGTAAATACACACCTAGTCTCTCTCTCTGTGTATGTTTGTTGCACGTGAGAGAGTGAGTAATGGGTCAGTATATGCAAGTGTGTGTGTACAGTGTAGGATATACGTTTTGTGTATATGAGTCTACTCTGAGTCCGCATACACCCTCTATTACGTGTCTGTGTTTTGTTTTCATACACTTTTCTTGTGTGTGATTTACTGCAGTGTTTTGTGACATCCCTCACTCGTCTCCTCAGATATTTGGTGCTCCCCAGACCAGTTTTTTGAGGCAGGATGGACTACACTGTTCATCTGAGCTTGCCCCTCTACTCTGCACTCAGTGATGTCCAGTCCCCATACACACTCATGAAGTCGGTTAGTTCCCACACAGACACCTAGACACAACTGGGACGTTTGCGTAAATCATGCATTGATGTCACCTTCATAAAAATTTGAGCTACAAGGATTTTAAGTTGGGATTCAGCATTTCGACTTCATACTAAATCTAATTCCATCTTCTGTATCTTTCTGTCCTCTCTATAGATTTTGTCGATGCCCCATTGTAAGAACCTGGAGACCTTCACTGGTTCTGAGGGAGGTGACGTGGCCACCAACAGTGCCTGGGACATGTTCCAGCTGTCTGGAGAACAGCCGGACTGCCTCCACAGACAACTGCTGTAACTTCATCTTTAGCGTGTTAGCTCTGCCTCACCAGAGAGCCAAAGGTATGGCACCGCATTCCCAGAAGTCATGTATGACTGCTTAACATCCTTAAACTTGCTTATACTGTATGCTCATTTATGTGTTTCTTAACTAAAGGTCTAAGGAAGGTTTCTTATGGCTCAATAATACGAATGGTGTGGATTGTATACCTCTGCTCAGACCCACATAGTGACGTCTGCCATTCCATATTGAGGCAAACATGCAACAGCTCCGTGCCATTTTATCTTTCCTCGATTCCTTGCATCCTTTATCTGTGTCTACTTCTAAAACCCCATCAGAGGAGAGGACCCAAGGTTCCTCCCCTCAGACCTCCAATGGGCTTTGAGAAGGATGCGAGTAGAGGGGAAGTGAGGAGTTGAGCTGAGATGAATTGGGACAGAGCTCATGTCATTGTTTTAGGTGGAATCTTATGTTGAATGATACATTTTATCTGTTTGCACATATATCTTTGTTCTACTTGTGCTCTTTCCACAGATGGCTCTGGCTTGCTCATAACATCTGATCTGATGAGACTCCCGATACGATTTGACTCCTATATTACTGCCTGTACTCAATAAAACATCCAATCCCAAATTGAAATAATTTGACACTGTAATATGATAAACAATGGTAGCTCCCAATCAGACAGTTACTATAAAACAATTATGTTTTTCTCAGTTAAATGTTTGGTGAATGCATGCCGTTGCTTTGTCCTTAGTCCTTCTTTGAATGCTGTGTGTACCATGATGACACGTTAACCTGAGTTTAGCTGGTTAATCATATTCATTTCAGTTTACATTCTATTATTTGGCACTGGTTGCGTACTGTTAATGTAGCAGGTTCTCCCCTTCGGTGTCTCCATATAATTCAAATTCCCCATAATGCTGTGTGTGTGTGCCCTTGGGCTTAATAAATATCCTAAATATTGGATCCTGCCTTCATCTCAATTATTGCACGTTCTCTTAACTATCCCATTAGTCATTCCTTTCTTTCAATGTTATCATCATTATGCCATTGTTATGTGTGTACCCACATGTTATTCCCAACAATGGAGTCATTATATTTAGCTATGTTAAATTATGTCCAGTACCTAGTGTATGATGAATGAACTTTTTAGATCACAGCCACATTATGCCCATAATCCACCTACTCTTTGATACATTGGGGTTAACTCCCTCATATCAAGCAAACACATACCAGACACTTTGTGGAAAGGTGAAGAAAAACAATTAGCTAGTGGTGGACTGTGGTGTTACTTACAGTGAGGGAAAAAATTATTTGATCCCCTGCTGATTTTGTACGTTTGCCCACTGACAAAGAAATGATCCGTCTATAATTTTAATGGTAGGTTTATTTGAACAGTGAGAGACAGAATAACAACAACAAAATCCAGAAAAACGCATGTCAACATTTTTATAAATTGATTTGCATTTTAATGAGGGAAATAAGTATTTGACGCCTCTGCAAAACATGACTTAGTACTTGGTGGCAAAACCCTTGTTGGCCGTCACAGAGGTCAGACGTTTCTTGTAGTTGGCCACCAGGTTTGCACACACCTTCAGCTCCCTCCACAGATGTTCTATGGGATTAAGGTCTGGAGACTGGCTAGGCCACTCCAGGACCTTAATGTGCTCCTTCTTGAGCCACTCCTTTGTTGCCTTGGCCGTGTTTTGGGTCATTGTCATGCTGGAATACCCATCCACTACCCATTTGCAATGCCCTGGCTGAGGGAAGGAGGTTCTCACCCAAGATTTGACGGTACATGGCCCCGTCCATCGTCCCTTTGATGCGGTGAAGTTGTCCTGTCCCCTTAGCAGAAAAACACCCCCAAAGCATAATGTTTCCACCTCCATGTTTGACGGTGGGGATGGTGTTCTTGGGGTCATAGGCAACATTCCTCCTCCTCCAAACACGGCGAGTTGAGTTGATGCCAAAGAGCTTCATTTTGGTCTCATCTGACCACAACACTTTCACCCAGTTCTCCTCTGAATCATTCAGATGTTCATTGGCAAACTTCAGACGGGCATGTATATGTGCTTTCTTGAGCAGGGGGACCTTGCGGGCGCTGCAGGATTTCAGTCCTTCACGGCGTAGTGTGTTACCAATTGTTTTCTTGGTGCCTATCCCAGCTACCTTGAGATCATTGACAAGATCCTCCCATGTAGTTCTGGGCTGATTCCTCACCGTTCTCATGATCATTGCAACTCCACGAGGTGAGATCTTGCATGGAGCCCCAGGCAGAGGGAGATTGACAGTTATTTTGTGTTTCTTCCATTTGCGAATAATTGCACCAACTGTTGTCACCTTCTCACCAAGCTGTAGCCCATTCCAGCCTTGTGTAGGTCTACAATCTTGTCCCTGACATCCTTGGAGAGCTATTTGGTCTTGGCCATGGTGGAGAGTTTGGAGTCTGATTGATTGATTGCTTCTGTGGACAGGTGTCTTTTATACAGGTAACAAACTGAGATTAGGAGCACTCCCTCACTTAAGAGTGTGCTCCTAATCTCAGCTCGTTACCTGTATAAAAGACACCTGGGAGCCAGAAATCTTTCTGATTGAGAGGGGGTCAAATACTTATTTCCCTCATTAAAATGCAAATCAATTTATAACATTTTTGACATGCGTTTCTCTGGATTTTTTTGTTGTTATTCTGTCTCTCACTGTTCAAATAAACCTACCATTAAAATTATAGACTGATCATTTCTTTGTCTGTGGGCAAACGTACAAAATCAGCAGGGGATCAAATACTTTTTTCCCTCACTGTAGCTATAGCCAACTGCCTGCTTTTCGTCTTACAGACGAACTAACGTTGCTGGCTAACAAGTAATTAGCTAGCTAGCTAACTTTAGCAAGTAGATTCCACTCAACTCAAGGTATAGTATAGCTATTTAATTTATTTCCCAATTATTTGGCTTATGTATCAAGTTGAAGCTGGGTTTTCCAAGTCATGTGGCGCTTACTGTTCAAGCCGGCTAGCAAGCTAAACAGACGGTTCTGAAGCTCTGAAGAAGTTCGGCCTGGCCCCTAAGACCCTAACAAACTTTTATAGATGCACAATTGAGAGCATCCTGTTGGGCTGTATCACCACCTGGTACGGCAACTGCACCACCCGCAATCGCAGGGCTCTCCAGAGGGTGGTGCAGTCTGCCCAACGCATCACCGGGGGCACACTGCCTGCCCTCCAGGACACCTACAGCACCCAATGTCACAGGATGGCCAAAAAGATCATCAAGGACATCAACCACCCAAGCCACGGCCTGTTTCTCCTGCTATCATCCAGAAGGTGAGGTCAATACAGGTGCATCAAAGCTGGGACCGAGAGACTGAAAAACAGCTTCTATCTCAAGGCCATCAGACTGTTAAATAGCCATCACTAGCCGGCTACCACCCGGTTACTCAACCCTGCACCTTAGAGGCTGCTGCCCTATATACATAGACATGGAATCACTGGTCACTTCAATAATGGAACACTACTCACTTTAATAATGTTTACATACTGCTTTACTCATCTCATATGTATATACTGTATTCTATTTTACTGTATTTTAGTCAATGCCACTCCGACATTGCTCGTCCTAATATTTATATATTTCTTAATTCCATTCTTTTACTTTTAGATTTGTGTGTATTGTTGTGAATTGTTAGATACTACTGCACTGTCGGAGCTAGGAACACAAGCATTTCGCTACACCCGCAATTACATCTGACAAAAATGTTTATGTGACCAATAAAATTTGATTTGATTTGATGTCATGCACCCAAGAAGACTCAACCAATCACACAACACTGGACTGGCCAAGGGCGAGCATTTGTTAGTTCGTCCATCACTCAAGTGTAAGTGACCAATCTAAGGTTTTTAGACATGCATCCGCCTCTAAGCCCGCCCCCACCAACCTGAGAAAAAAGATACATTGAAACTTGCGGATGAAAGAGTCACTGACAAAATGAGTTGGCATCTGCTGCAGCCTTCGCTATAAAATGTAACAAGTCGCTGCGGTGCTTCGACCCTACAGTATCATAACATCTGGTGGTCTACTTTTCCCATAACAACTTGAATATCACCTGATGCATCCAAGTGAACTGAGATGACCTGTAAGACAATTAAAAATGAATCTACAATGTGCCTATGTAATGCATTATAATGCATTATGCACAGCTCATAGGGTGTTTTAATGCGCTTATATCCCATTATGAAGATGGTATTTGTAGGAAGTGCTGCCATGAATCCTTGGTGGGTGACAGGGCAGGCCACAATCTCCCATCCCATCCATCCACTTTGGATTTCCTTCCACTCTTTCTCATTTCCTAGGTGATTTCCTGAGCTGTCACTCTAGTTAGAAGAACTCAGTGAGAGGAAGAGTGGCTGAAGTGGTCAGAGCATGCCATGGCGTAGGGACAAGACATAGGGAGAGAGAGAGAGAGAAAATAAAGAAAAAGAGAGACAGAGGGGTGGTCTCAGCCAACATGTCCTCCCTGTCCGTGTGGCCGCACTCGTCTCTCGTTTCCCTCAGCGCTTTGGCCTTGCCAGGGCAGGCAGTAAATCCACTCTCTTTTGGCTGGGTGTTCCTGCTGACACTTTCATGAGCTCGCACAGCGGAGAGAGAGAAGAGAGAGAAAAGAGGAGAGAGAGGGGAATAGGAGAAAATTAAAGACAGAGAGAAAAAAAAGAGAGAGAATTGAGAGAAAGTGAAAAAGAGAGAAGAGACAGAGTATAGAAAAAAGGGAAAAGCGAGAAGAGAGAGAGTCACAGTGTGTCTTGGCCAGGAACGCGGTGTCAGATTCTCTGAGAGCAGTGTTGTCCCAGTGCAGTCAGTCAGTGTAACAGAGATGGGCCAATAGAACAGTGTGGTAGAGCGGAGTTGACTTTTCACATTACAATGTTGCACTGCACATATTCATCACACAAGTCAGCCAACTATTCCACTCTAGTGGTGCTTGTGATTGGGGAGCTCAGCCCTCGTATTGTCTTTGTACTTCTGTACCTCCTCACTCAGTCTCAATAATGTTATTGATATCATGGTTTGTGTGGGGTTCCCACTGACTCATAAGTAATGTGTAGGATAACCTTGTAATTATATCTCCAGCTTTTGTCTCTTACTCTTCTTAAGGGGGGACCTATGGGTCACAGTCTGTCAGGTGTTTTTGAGATTTGCCAGTTGGGGTGTCTTTTTTGGTGGAAGAGTTACTACAGTGGCTTTGAATGCATAATTTGAGAAATACTGTGAATGAATGGTTATTGGCAGTTGATTACAGTTATCTCAACAGGATGTAATGTATATGGAATGTTCAACATTGTGTCCACATCATTCAGACACTATATTCTCATGTCAGGCTTCCAAACATAAAGGTAAATCAAAGTCAAAACCAATTGCGAGACAAACCTTATGTCCCTTGGTCATTGAGGTTTGAATAAAATCATAAAAACAAATTCCCACTTTTTCAAGCTTATCTAATCGCCATCATACTGTTCACCAATAGGTAGGTGCTGTGAGAGTACTTTATGCATGCAAATGCATATAATTCTTAGTTTGGAGGCAAACATTATCTCAGTATTTGAATTACCCCTCCACAAATACCCTTAAAACATTTCAAAACAACAAGTCATTAAAATAGGAGATGATCTTCTATTACTATGCTCACAGGTTCCTTTAAATGACATGAGGAAGTATACACCCACAGGGGTGAGTAGAGTGTGTGGGAAGCCCATTTAACATCATTACCACTAGATTCAATTGGCCTAAAACTTTCTGAACCAAAGTCAGAGTCCATGTAGTCCATGCACACTCTTAAAAATAGTTGGAACCAAATAAGGTTCTTGAGAGCGATACATTTACATTTACATTTTAGTCATTTAGCAGACGCTCTTATCCAGAGCGACTTACAGTAAGTGAGTGCATACATTATTTATTTTTTCATACTGGCCCCCCATGGGAATCGAACCCACAACCCTGGCATTGCAAACGCCATCCCTGCCGGCCAAACCCTCCCCTACCTTGGACGACACTGGGCCAATTGTGCGCCGATACCATTGGGGAATCATTTTAGGGTCTCTGAAGAACCATAAATCTCAAACCTATAAATGTTTCGGCCCTCCAGGACCGGTATTGAATAGTCCTACTGTAGGGTTTTACACCTTATTTGCATATTTCCCAGAGTGCCTTTCGATTGAATTTTAAAGTTACCAGTACCACCCATGACTGTGTTTTCATGGTTGTTGCATACAATCATTTTCAGTCTGTGGCCTTCACCAAGTGAGATCCTAATTTAATATGTTCTACAATACAATACAATACAATACAATACAATACAATACAATACAATACACTGAGTGTACAAAACATTAAGAACCCCCCCACCCCCCCATTCGTCAGGGCATGGACTCTACAAGGTGTCGAAAGCATTCCACAGGGATACTGGCCCATGTTGACTCCAATGCATCCCACAGTTGTGTCAAGTTGACTGGATGTCCTTTGGGTGGTGGACCATTCTTGATACACATGTGAAAAACCCAGCTGCGTTTCAGTCCTTGACACAAACCGGTGCGCCTGGTATTTACAACCATACCCCGTTCAAAGGCACTTAAAACTTTTGTCTTGCCCATTCACCCTCTGAATGGCACACACACAATCCATGTCTCAATTGTCTCAAAGCTTAAAAATCCATCTTTAACCTGTCTCATCTACATTTTACATTTTAGTCATTTTAGCAGACGATCTTATCCAGAGCGACTTACTGTTAGTGAGTGCATACATTTTTTCATACTGGTCTACACTGATTTACATTAATAAGGGATCATAGCTTTCATCTGGATTCACCTGGTCAGTCTATGTCATGGAAAGAGCAGGTGTCCTTAATGTTTTGTACATTCAGTGTACATATTTCATAAGGCCTTCTTTTGGGGGCCTAGGTTTACCCTAATACAGTGGCCTCAGGCCTGCAAGTCACATTATGCTGCCTTACAAAGCGATGTGTAATTCCTATTGGAATCCAGCCAGAGTGAGTATATCTAACATTTTGAATTCTTATTTACTGCAACCTGCGTTCAGAATGACTGCCAGCGGGGGTTGGGAAGATTAAGATATGAGACTACCTTAAACATCTAAACTGGAACAACCATTTCAGTAACGGGTGCAATAAGTCCAAGTAACAAATTGGAATAGTTTAGAAAAAGTTATGTTATTTATATTTGAGTAGCATTAGATTAATTAATCAACCAATGTACATGCAGAAACATAGATATTGAAACAAACAATTCTAAAAATCAACCTGCAATAGAGCATGCTGGGAAATATGATGATGAGGGGCATGGTTTTGGTTCAACTCTGGTTATTAAAGAGATAATTCAGGATTTTGGCAATCTACTTCCCCAGAGTCAGATGAACTCGTAGATACCATTTGTATGTCTTTGTGTCGAGTATGAAGGAAGTTAGAGGTAGTTTCGCAAGCCAATGCTAACTAGGATTAGTGCAATGACTGGAAGTCTGAGTATCTGCATGCTAGCACCACTGAGAGTTACTTTAACTCTTGAATCAATACTAGAAATGTTACACTGAAAAATCTACACTAGTTAACAATGGCGAATTTGTTGTGTGCTATGAAAGGGACACATCTGCAGGTTTCCATACATTTCAATAAACTTTAATAATTCTGAAGAACCGTAGATGCCACGTCAAGAACCCCACACTTAACTCAAAGGATCTTTATTGGGGAAGAGTTCTCCAAGGAACCTTCAGAGCTGAGGAAGAATCATTTAAGAATCACAATTTTTTTCAGTGTAAACACACAAAGTGGCTAGTAACTTCACCATCTTCTAAAAACCTTGGGCCCTGATTTTTCTTCTCAGGTAATTGTACACACACACACACCAATCTGATTCACCTTTCTCTTTCCCTAACACAACAATGAACCATCCCAGCCTGATATAGTAGTACAGCGCCTATAATATAAACATGATGCTGCATTATGCATTATTTCACAGTAGGATTAATCAGTGGGCTTGGCATGGGATAGCTCTGCCAGGAGACATCAGACAAACCCTGCCTGGCTGGCATTATACCCTGGAGAGCCAGCCGGTGAGAGAGGAAACGACTTGCCTCTGGTACACAATCTCCCACCGGAATCCATATTGATTACACCTGCCACGGGTGCGTGCAGTATCTCTGTAACTCTGACAGTGCACTGGCGAGGCGAGGTGGATAAACGCTCTATCACTGATGTTAGAGGATGTTTGGAAGGCAAGTTGGAGTTTTTTTTTTTTTTATGGGTGAACACTCTTTGTAGAGAGGTGTTATTGAAGTCTATGTGTTGGCTGTTGCATGAAAAGCTACTGTACTTATAAGATTTACAGTGTAAAACAGGTTTATAGCTCTTGTTTGTTATTCTAGGTTGTTTTTGGCTACAGGCTTATCTGAGAAAGAAATGGATTGACAGGACTCGCAGCAATGCACAGAGGGAGTTAGAGTCGGGGAGGTATATTTTTCTAGAACACCTAGAAGACCTCCAAGAGCTGTTCACTTCTTGACTGTTGCTTCTGAAAACCTGATGACTTATGTGTAGGGAAGAGAAGTGGGGGGAAACTGATGGAAAGCCTTTATTATTTTAACTAAGCTCCCAGATGTTAAAGCTAACGGGTATATAGAGCTGTTGATTATTGAGATGAACAACTATCAACTCAATATTTTTATAGGAGTGGTGAGAGGACTGTAAAGTGGGCAAACAGCTGTATTCTTGCGCAGGAGAGCCACAGAGCAGTGGTGTAAAGTACTTAGGTGAAAATAGTTCAGTAGTTTTTTGGGGTATCTGTACTTTACTTTACTATTTATATTTTTTACAACTTTTACTTTTTCTCCACTACTTTCCTAAAGAAAATAATGTACTTTTTAATCCATATATTTTCCCTGACACCCAAAAGTACTCGTTACATTTCGAATGCTCAGGCATAACAGCAAATGTTCCAATACACGCACCTATCAATATAACGCGTTGTCATCCCTACTGCCTCTGATCTGGCAGACTCACTAAACAAAAATACAGCGTTTGTAAATTATGTTTGAGTATGGGAGTGTGTCCCTGTCTGTCCGTAAAAAAAATTACAAAATAGAAAATTGTGGTGTCTGGTTTGCTTAAAGCTGTAATATATAACTTTTGTGGTGACCCGACCAAATTCACATAGAAATGTGTGTTATAGATCTGTCATTCTCATTGAAAGAAAGTCTAAGATGCAGTAGATCTGTTCTATGTGCGCTATTTATATGCTTCCCGTTCCTAAGTTTAATTTTTGCGTCTTTTACTTTCAGTTTTGTACACCAGCTTCAAACAGCTGAAAATACAATATTTCTGTTTATGGAAAATATATTTCACAGCGGTTTAGATGGTACAATCATTCTCTACACTATACTTTCTTGTTTTGTCACATAAACTGAAATTAGGTGAACTATTATAAGTTTAGCAACCAGGAAATGGCAGAGGGATTTCTGCATAGTGCATCTATTACTAGGTGACATTTACTTTTACTTGTCATTTTCTATTAAGGTATCTTTACTTTTACAATTGAGACAATTGAATACTTGTTCCACCACTGCCACAGAGTGAGCCAGCTAAATGGGTGAAGGGGAATCATACGGCTTAGTCAGGATAAGGAACTAGGATCTAGCAGTGGATTTCTTTTTTACTACACAACCCTGGGGCTTCTCTCTCTCTCGCTCTCGCTCTCTCTCTCTCTCTCTCTCTCTCTCTCTCTCTCTCTCTCTCTCTCTCTCTCTCTCTCTCTCTCTCTCTCTCTCTCTCTCTCTCTTGCAGTTTCCACATTCTGCGACAAAGGCGGTGAGAGAGCGAGATGGAAATGTGATCTATACGCACAATCCCAGGTAATTTGGAATGAGAAATTGTACTCATGAAACATTTACATGTAGCTCAGCACCTCGGCAGCCAGTAAGCATGCTGCCCCACAGTATGTGAGTAATAGTGTAACAGTTAAGTATGAGTTTGATTATGTAGTGGAGTTTTGCTGTGTGGTCTTCGTAAAGTTGAGCAAACATTAGCTCTAGTCAATGATCCATATTAGGCAGTATTCTCTGGAGCTTTGTCACACTGTGCATTCTAATTTCTTCTCCTCTCTTCCTGAAATCAGAGTCTGGCCCCCCAACCACTGTGGTAGTATCTCTTTGGTAGCAATCATCAAAGACGAGTCTCTCCCCTGACACTTTTACAAGAATCTGAGATCAAGTTGCTCAACTTTTATTTATGTGTAGCAATGGATGTTTAAATATTTTCGCTATCTGAGAGCTTAGTTTGTTTTGACCTCGCCATCAGTTCTGTGACAGGGAGCACGAAACTCAAAACAGCGTGGCTTGTCTCACAGACACACGAGAGAGAGAGAGAGAGAGAGAGAGAGAGAGAGAGAGAGAGAGAGAGAGAGAGAGAGAGAGAGAGAGAGAGAGAGAGAGAGGAGTGAAAAAGAAACAGCGAAAATGAAAAGGAGAAACACTATCCAAACAAGTAGCGAGCTCCTCTGATTCCTGGAGACGGGTGACACTGATGAAGTTGCCTAACCATTAATGGCACTGAAACAAAAATAAACCATCTCCAAGTATAAATCGACACACACACACAGCTGCGGAGGAGAGAAGTCGGCAGCGTTGTCTTTTATTTATCCCTCAGGGACAGGCAGGATGGTATGCATGTGTGGAAAGGAGAAAAAAAGTCCACAGCACACAAGGAACATTCTAAGCTCACCACAGGAAATCAATTTATTTGAGAGGGCAGCCCGTACTAAAAATAGGGAGTCCCTAACAATACGCAGAATTAATTGCCCAGATTTTGTAAAGAGAGTGAGAGAAGATGGAGAAGACTCCAGAGAGACAAAGTTTGTTCTACCATCTTGTTTTTGTGTCAGTGTTATGGAAATATTAGTCTAGTCGGCCTATCATGTTTTGGGTTTGTGTTTTTCTTATTGTCTGCCACTGTCAGAGCTCCGCTGAAGCTCAATCATCTTGCAGATATGATGACGAATAGTTGAAAACTGCCTTATTTGACAGGAAATGAGGATTTATCACGAGCCAGAGATGGCAATAGGCAATAAGTGTTTTGTCACACTCCTCTGAGCTATAACTGGGTTTCAGTGTGTGTGAGTGTGTGTGTGTGTGTGTGTGTTTGTGTGTGTGTGTGTATGTGGGTGGGTGTGTGTGTGTGTGTGTGTGTGGGTGTGGGTGTGTGTGTGTGTCTGTGTGTTTGTGTGTTTATGTCTTCCTGTCTATCTGTGTGCAAGCATTTGTGTGTGTGTGAGCAGTGTGTGCATGTCTCTATGCATGTGTGTGTGTGAGGGAACGCTGTGTGTGTAGGGCTTAAAGTGGGCCGTTGTGCAGCTTTTAATGAGATCTCACAGCGTGTTTAAATATTTAACAATGCCTGATGTAGCCTCTCCAACAGCCGCCAGGGAAGCCAACCGGAGAGGTTTAATTCCATCACCCCACACCATCCATCCCCTCAAAATATGAAAACTAGACTAGACTATGTCTGGAAATGAGATTGGTATTTATCATATGCACCAACCCTCTACCTGAGAAATGATATGTACACAGAGCTTTAAGTAAAGTGATGAATTATGTATTCAGAAATGTCAAATTTGCTTTTTAAATTGAAAGACATTCAAATGTTGAGAAATGAAAAGAAGTTCACAGAAATTGTCCCTGAAAACGATCTACAGTGTTAGTACAATGTCATAAAGAGTCTGTATTGTAAAGTTCACTGAATATTCCCCTAAAAAAGACAGTTCACTGAATATTACCCTAAAATAACTATCTACCGTGTTAGTACAATGTCATAAAGAGTCTGTATTGTAAAGTTAACAGAATATTCCCTTAAAAAGCACAGTTCACTGAATATTACCCTAAAAGGACTATCTACAGTGTTTGTACAATGTCATAAAGAGTCTGTATTGTAAAGTTAACAGAATATTCCCCTAAAAAGCACAGTTCACTGAATATTACCCTAAAGGGACTATCTACAGTGTTTGTACAATGTCATAAAGAATCTGTAAAGTTAACAGAATATTCCCCTAAAAAGGACAGTTCACTGAATATTACCCTAAAAGGACTATCTACAGTGTTCGTACAATGTCATAAAGAGTCTGTATTGTAAAGTTAACTGACTATTCCCCTAAAAAGGACAGTTCACTGAATATTACCCTAAAAGTACTATCTACAGTGTTCGTACAATGTCATAAAGAGTCTGTATTGTAAAGTTCACTGAATATTACCCTAAAAGGACTATCTACAGTGTTTGTACAATGTCATAAAGAGTCTGTATTGTAAAGTTAACAGAATATTCCCCTAAAAAGCACAGTTCACTGAATATTACCCTAAAAGGACTATCTACAGTGTTAGTACAATGTCATAAAGAGTCTGTATTGTAAAGTTCACTGAATATTCCCCTAAAAAGCACAGTTCACTGAATATTACCCTAAAAGGACTATCTACAGTGTTTGTACAATGTCATAAAGAGTCTGTAAAGTTAACAGAATATTCCCCTAAAAAGGACAGTTCACTGAATATTACCATAAAAGGACTATCTACAGTGTTCGTACAATGTCATAAAGAGTCTGTATTGTAAAGTTAACTGAATATTCCCCTCAAAAGCACAGTTCACTGAATATTACCCTAAAAGGACTATCTACAGTGTTCGTACAATGTCATAAAGAGTCTGTATTGTAAAGTTAACTGACTATTCCCCTAAAAAGGACAGTTCACTGAATATTACCCTAAAAGTACTATCTACAGTGTTCGTACAATGTCATAAAGAGTCTGTATTGTAAAGTTCACTGAATATTCCCCTAAAAAGCACAGTTCACTGAATATTACCCTAAAAGAACTATCTACAGTGTTAGTACAATGTCATAAAGTCTGTTTTGTAAAGTTAACTGAATATTCCCCTAAAAAGCACAGTTCACTGAATATTACCCTAAAATGACTATCTACAGTGTTCGTACAATGTCATAGTCTGTATTGTAAAGTTAACTGACTATTCCCCTAAAAAGAACAGTTCACTGAATATTACCCTAAAAGGACTATCTACAGTGTTCGTACAATGTCATAAAGAGTCTGTATTGTAAAGTTCACTGAATATTCCCCTAAAAAGCACAGTTCACTGAATATTACCCTAAAAGGACTATCTACAGTGTTAGTACAATGTCATAAAGTCTGTATTGTAAAGTTAACTGAATATTCCCCTAAAAAAGACAGTTCACTGAATATTACCCTAAAAGGACTATCTACAGTGTTCGTACAATGTCATAAAGAGTCTATAAATGTAAAGTACGACCAAAATCTAGAAAATCGAAGATAATTCTGTAATTTACAGTACAATACACACTTATTTTAATCCTTCTATCTCCTGTATACATCAATGTTAAAACACTGTCCCTTGATCAAATTAAACACATTCTTCACTGTTTTCCTCTCCAGATCGAAGTTTGGAGGAGCTCTCCCCCACTAATCCTCCACTGAGACGATGATGGTGCTGGGCCAGTGGCGGCTGCTGCCACCCTCCCACTGTATCTAGAGGGCAGAGCGGAGTAGGAGGGGGGAGAAAGGGGGAGGCAGGGCCTACCTGCCAGCTGGAGGATTCTGAGGAGGGCTGAAGGATTGTGCAGCCACTGAAGGCCCAAGGAATCTCCCCCTCCTTGTCCCAACCTCCCCTTACCCAGACAGACAGAACCCATCCCTGCCTGTCTGCACGGGCCAACTCGGCCCTACCACCACCACACGACTCAGTCTACATACCGCTTCATCTGGCATCCAAGTCAAACCCAGTGGAAGGGTCCATGCCAGGGCACCAGACTCCCCCCTCTCCCTCCCCTACTAACACCTCCATGCCCTCCCACTCCCCTCCCATCACTGCCCCATCCCTCCTCTCCACACCACGCTCATTATTCATGTTCTGAGGGACAGCTTTCATTTGATCTATTACTTAGAATGGGACCAGGGTTGCTGTGCTGCTGCGTCCCGCATGGATCTTTCATTATTTGACAGAGGTTTTTCTCCGGCTGGGTCTCTGTTGTGCTGATGAAATATTGAAGGGGGTAGTGTAGTGGAAAGCGTCCCCATACTGAACTATACCTGTTCTTCTCAGACAGACCTCTGCTTCCTTTATCCAGAAGATGGGCACTGGGCTTTACTTTTATCTTGAACCTTCAGTGTGCTACACTCTTAGAAGTAAGGGTACGGGATTGCTCCCTGGGGTACAAAATGATCACAATACACACAATGTACCTTCAGAGGTACACGTAAAAACTCACATTGTACTGTTCAGTACCTTTTAAGGTACATGTGTGGATAAAGAGTATAATGGTACATTTTTGTACTCCATATTTTGAATATACAGTGGGGGAAAAAAGTATTTAGTCAGCCACCAATTGTGCAAGTTCTCCCACTTAAAAAGATGAGAGAGGCCTGTAATTTTCATCATAGGTACACGTCAACTATGACAGACAAAATGAGAAAAAATAATCCAGAAAATCACATTGTAGGATTTTTAATGAATTTATTTGCAGATTATGGTGGAAAATAAGTATTTGGTCAATAACAAAAGTTTCTCAATACTTTGTTATATACCCTTTGTTGGCAATGACACAGGTCAAAAGTTTTCTGTAAGTCTTCACAAGGTTTTCACACACTGTTGCTGGTATTTTGGCCCATTCGTCCATGCAGATCTCCTCTAGAGCAGTGATGTTTTGGGGCTGTCGCTGGGCAACACGGACTTTCAACTCCCTCCAAAGATTTTCTATGGGGTTGAGATCTGGAGACTGGCTAGGCCACTCCAGGACCTTGAAATGCTTCTTACGAAGCCACTCCTTCGTTGCCCGGGCGGTGTGTTTAGGATCATTGTCATGCTGAAAGACCCAGCCACGTTTAATCTTCAATGCCCTTGCTGATGGAAGGAGGTTTTCACTAAAAATCTCACGATACATGGCCCCATTCATTCTTTCCTTTACACGGATCAGTCGTCCTGGTCCCTTTGCAGAAAAACAGCCCCAAAGCATGATGTTTCCACCCCCATGCTTCACAGTAGGTATGGTGTTCTTTGGATGCAACTCAGCATTCTTTGTCCTCCAAACACGACGAGTTGAGTTTTTACCAAAAAGTTCTATTTTGGTTTCATCTGACCATATGACATTCTCCCAATCCTCTTCTGGATCATCCAAATGCACTCTAGCAAACTTCAGACGGGCCTGGACATGTACTGGCTTAAGCAGGGGGACACATCTTGCACTGCAGGATTTGAGTCCCTGGCGGCGTAGTGTGTTACTGATGGTAGGCTTTGTTACTTTGGTCCCAGCTCTCTGCAGGTCATTCACTAGGTCCCCCCGTGTGGTTCTGGGATTTTTGCTCACCTTTCTTGTGATCATTTTGACCCCACGAGGGAGATTATCAGTGGTCTTGTATGTCTTCCATTTCCGAATAATTGCTCCCACAGTTGATTTCTTCAAACCAAGCTGCTTACCTATTGCAGATTCAGTCTTCCCAGCCTGGTGCAGGTCTACAATTTTGTTTCTGGTGTCCTTTGACAGCTCTTTGGTCTTGGCCATAGTGGAGTTTGGAGTGTGACTGTTTGAGGTTGTGGACAGGTGTCTTTTATACTGATAACAAGTTCAAACAGGTGCCATTAATACAGGTAATGAGTGGAGGACAGTGGAGCCTCTTAAAGAAGAAGTTACAGGTCTGTGAGAGCCAGAAATCTTGCTTGTTTGTAGGTGACCAAATACTTATTTTCCACCATAATTTGCAAATAAATTCATTAAAAATCCTACAATGTGATTTTCTGGATTTCTTTTTCTCAATTTGTCTGTCATAGTGGACGTGTACCTATGATGAAAATTACAGGCCTCTCTCATCTTTTTAAGTGGGAGAACTTGCACAATAGGTGGCTGACTAAATACTTTTTTTCCCCACTGTATACTGTAGATACAATCATCACACTCACTCTAAAAAAAAAGGGGTACAATGTGAAGGTACATTTCTGTTTCCCAGGGTACAAATGTATTTTGTGTACCCTCAATACCCTTAATACCCACCATAAGGTACAATTATTCATTTTTGTTACCTAAAACTAATGGCTTTATCACTGGGGTGGTACCCTAAAAAGGCACATTTGTACCATAATTATTATCATCATCATATTTTCCAACATGCTCTAGCAGGTAGATTTTTAGTGTTTTTGCATGTAGGCCTACATTGATTGATTGATTAATTAATCTTATGCTACACAAAGATAAATAACATCCATTTTTCTAAACAAATCCAATCAGTTAGTTAAATTTTTTGCACCCGTTATGGAAATGGTTGTTTCCGTTTAAATGGCTTAGGTAGTCTCCACTCAATGTTTCTAACCCTGACAGTCATTATGAATACAAGTTGTGGGTGAATATAAATTCCAACTGTTGGATATCCTAACTCTGGCTGTATTCCAATAGGAATTACAAATCACTTTGCAGGCCAGCATAATGTGACTTGCAGTTAGGGTTGCAAAATCCCAGTTGGAAAAGGGATAAGCAGTGTTGTACCAGTTTAAGTGGTCTATGGTAGAGGTAAATCTTTGCCACTTACAAGGAACAAATGGCTTTGTCACTGTGGTGGTACTATATAAAGGCAAAAAGGATGCTTTTGTACCTGTGGAGAAAGGTACTATCTGCGGTATGAACTGGGGTACAATTATGTATCTATAATTAAAAGTACAAAGGGGGACCTTACAGGGTACCACCCTAATGGCAAGCGGTTGTACCCCTTTAGGAACAAATCTAAACCTATATTTCTGAAAGTGTACGTTTATGGACTGACAACGTCCCCTTGAATTTAGTTATTAACTTCTTTCTAAAACAAAAGGGACTTTTGTGTGATAATGTCATCTTGTTTGGATGTAACTTACATTGTATAGGACTTCTTTAAGCCTTGGTGTAGAACATTCAGTTACATCACTCTAGAATGTTCTGCAGCCAAGAATGACAAGAAATTACAACATCTAAGAAATATGTTAGACATCATGCTACTACCACATAACTATACAGTTCTGCCTTGAGCCTATGACACATGATGCCAAGAGATTGGCCTGTGGCATTACCGGCATCAGTCACTCTGCTTTCCTACCACAGAACTTTAGTGTACTCTTGAGACAGAAGCTACTGTGTTACTCAGTTTTACATTTTAGCTTTTTGTCTGAGTAACTGCTTAAATTTAAGAAACTTTTAGTCAGACTTACAGTAAACAATTGGAAACTGTTCCGTAGTAACGCCCTTGTGACATATAAAATGTCTGGAGGCTGATACATTTTCAGTACCTCAGGTTTTTACCCAAAGCAATGCAATTTTCACTCCTTGTAAAACCAATTGTTTTGGACTATACTGCACAGACTTGCCTTACTTGAATAATTTCAACAAACATTATATAATTCCCAGGAATATATGTTGCAAAATAATTCCTGATGTTAATATTAAAAATGATAGTATCTCTCCGGCCACTGAAAACACTGAATGCAGTAATTGGAAGAAGAGGTACGCTGCCGTTGCCTCTCTGCTGATGCATCACTGTAAAAGAGATGGGTCACTCTGTCTTCTCCGGCCCACAGCCTTGCCAAGCTCATAATTACTAAAACCTCAAATTAATCTTCCCATCACCGGCCAAATAAAGCTTCCTACAATATAAATGTGTTACTGTATAAGTGTGGGTGTGTGTGTGTGCATGGGTGATAGAGGGAGAGGGAGAGAGAGAGAGAGAGAGAGAGAGAGAGAGAGAGAGAGAGAGAGAGAGAGAGAGAGAGAGAGAGAGAGAGAGAGAGAAAAGGGAGAAGAAAGAGGGAGTGTTTGTGTTTTTGTGTACGTGTGTATATGTGTGTATGTGCATGAGTGCACAGTGTGCATTTTCATAAGCACATAATGTGCACTGCTTTCACTGCCTCATATGCAGTTATTTTCAGTGATACAATACATGGCATCTGTCACAGAGGTGAGGTGTGCTTTTCCAATAAACAGCTCACTCACTTACACTGTAGTTGCCAACTACTTGCATCAAAGCATCCGAGTACCTGTGCATAAAGAAAACACCCTTGACATTGCACTATATAATATTCCTTATATAAGACACTCGGTCAAGAACAGTCCAGAGACAGACTTCTGGTATATTCAACATGTTTCCTTTAATTTTAAATGGTACTCAAACAAATGAGTAGTGTTATTGTAATGTGAAATGGATCATATTGCTCTGTGTGTGTGTTTTAATCCCTGGGTCCATATAGCTACTTCAAAAGGAAAATGTAGAGTTAGCTGCTGGCCCATATGTTTGAATGAAATAGAAGTGACTGATGAATATACAAACCCTCCCTTTCATTTCCTGAATCTCAGGCCTAATAAAAATGGTTGTCACCGCGGGCTGTCTGGCTGTATATCCCTAAGTATCACTACTGACAGATCACAATAGCATTCATAATAACGTTCCTCCTCATCTCACTGATGGCAGTCATACATAATAGGACATGTTGTGACATGCCCTGGTCGGGGTCTTGGCTCTATCTGTGTGTGTTTGTGTGTGTGTGGGAGAGAGAGAGAGACTGTGTGCTACTGCGTGCATGCATACTTGTGTGTGTGAGTGTGTAGTACTGGCCCTTTGCCATATGAGGCTTATCCACAGTCCAGATACTCTACACCCTGCACTCTTCTCACTAGCCCTGCATCGGTGAAATCAATGGCACTCTACTACCACCTAGTGGAACACAACGGAACATCAGCCATCTGGGGCAAGACTGGGAGAGGAGAGGAGCTGTTTACAAGTGGCATTTTTCCCTAATTAAAAGTAGCACTTGTTGGAGCACTTGGTCTGGAGAAGGACTGGCATCCACAGTGACGCAGGCCGGGCCCTCAATCCGCTGGTAAGCCTCCTCGACTCTGCAGACAAAGAGAATAAGTAATTATGTCCCACAAATTAACACAGCACTTAAAAACTGGGTCAGTATTACTTTTGAGATGGTACACCAAATTAATTGTTTTTCCTGATCACATAACCTAACCAAACCAGGAAAAAGCTCAAACTCAGGGCCATAAGGATGAGTAATGCTATAATGCTATAAAATGATGATCACAATGGTTTTCGATTGTTGTATGAAAAATGTATACACTCACTAAAACTGTAAGTCGCTCTGGATAAGAGCGTCTGCTAAATGACAAAAAAATGTACAAATGTAATGTCAATTTTAGACCGCAAATTGCTATGCCTTTGCCTGGTCCATCCATATACTGTAATATATTTCACACAGTAAGTACCAAAACATATGGCAGCCATAGTGGACATTGAGAAATAGTATGAACGATGGTCTAGAAGATTAAAAAACAACAACTGACAGCACACAATCATTATTCCAGAGGTTTGGACAGGTGATGGACTGAGTCCCAGAGTCCAGACTGTCAACAGTGATCAACAGTTGTCTTCCTTGAGGATAATGACTGCTGGTTGAACATCTGGTGAGCCCATGTGGAAAGCATTCCTCCCAATTGACACCCTATTCCCTATATAGTGCACTACTTTTGACCAGAGCCGAATGGGCCCAGGTCAAAAGTAGTGCACTATGTAGGGAATAGGGTGCCATTTGGGACAAAGCCCATGATGTCAGTGGGGAGAATGAACGAAAGTTGCCATCGACCAGTCTGACTACTAGCAGTGCGTAATGGAGCAGACCAGCTCAGCAACTAATCACTTGTTCTTTCCTCATCAGATGGTTCCCCTCGGGATGGTAATTGATTGTTAAGTGTTTGATGGGTCAGACTAAGACGGAGGAGGACCTGATGACCTCACTCAATTAGGTACAGTAGTGTGTGTGTGTGTGTGTGTGTGTGTGGACATGTTTAACTATACTTGTGGGGACCAGAATAGTAAACAAACAAAAATGTGACCAACTGGGGACATTTTGTCGGTCCCCACAAGGAAAAGGGCTATTTCTAGGGGGTTTATGGTTAGAATTAGAAGTTAGGTTTAGGGTTAAGGAAAGTAGGATTTTGAATGGGAATCAATTGTGTGTCCCCACAAGATTGGTTAAACAAGACTGTGTGTGTGTGTGCAGATCACAGTTAGTGATGCTCATCTGACCACTTCAATTCAGCAGTGTGTAAGGTATGTTAATAAACCGCTGTAAAGTGTGTGTTCCCCACCTGTTTTACATACACCGAAAAAGTAGGTGCTATCAATACATTGGAGTAGAACGTGTAATATGTACTAATGTACACTACCGTTCAAATGTTTGGGGTCACTTAGAAATGTCCTTGTTTTCGAAAGAAAAGCAATTTTTTTGTCCATCAAATTGATCAGAAATACAGTGTAGACATTGTTAATGTTGTAAATGGCTATTGTAGTTGTAAATGGCTGATTTTTTATGGAATATCTACATAGGCGTAGAGGCCCATTATCAGCAACCATCAGTCCTGTGTTCCAATGGCACGTTGCGTTTGCTAATCCAAGTTCATCATTTTAAAAGGCTAATTGATCATAAGAAAACCCTTTTGCAATTATGTTAGCACAGATGAAAACTGTTGTGCTGATTAAAGAAGCAATAAAACTGGCCTTCTTGAGACTAGTTGAGTATCTGGAGCATCAGCAATTGTGGGTTCGATTACAGGCTCAAAATGGCCAGAAACAAATAACTTTCTTCTGAAACTGGCTCTAACCAGAATAGAAAGAGGAGTGGGAGGCCCCGGTGCACAACTGAGCAAGAGGACAAATACATTAGTGTCTAGTTTGAGAAACCGAGTCGCCTCTTCACTGTTGACGTTGAGACTGGTGTTTTGCGGGTACTATTTAATGAAGCTGCCAGTTGAGGACCTGTGAAGCTAGACACTCTAATGTATTTGTCCTCTTGCTCAGTTGTGCACCGGGGCCTCCCACTCCTCTTTCTATTCTGGTTAGAGCTAGTTTGCGCTGTTCTGTGAAGGGAGTAGTACACAGCGTTGTACGAGATCTTCAGTTTCTTGGTAATTTCTCGCATGGAATAGCCTTCATTTCTCAGAACAAGAATAGACTGACGAGTTTGAGAAGAAAGTTCTTTGTTTCTGGCCATTTTGAGCCTGTAATCGAACACACAATTGCTGATGCTCCAGATACTCAACTAGTCTCAAGAAGGCCAGTTTTATTGCTTCTTTAATCAGCACAACAGTTTTCAGCTGTGCTAACATAATTGCAAAAGGGTTTTCTAATGATCAATTAGCATTTTAAAATGATAAACTTGGATTAGCAAACACAACGTGCCATTGGAACACAGGACTGATGGTTGCTGATAATGGGCCTCTGTACGCCTATGTAGATATTCCATAAAAAATCAGCCGTTTCCAGCTACAATAGCCATTTACAACATTAACAATGTCTACACTGTATTTCTGATCAATTTGATGTTATTTTGATGGACAAAAAAAATGTTTTTCTTTCGAAAACAAGGAAATTTGTAAGTGACCCCAAACTTTTGAACGGTAGTGTATATCTACTCACTTCAGTAGTGTAAGCTGTATCACATGCTCATACAGTGGTAAACTTGAAGAATAGTTTCGTCTGAATTTCAGTCATCGTACTTTTTTGGTCAAAGTAGAGGGGGGCTTGATGAAGGGGAGACACTGTAGGAAGGTTGGACACAGGGATCAAACCCCGGCCTCTGCGGTCGACATGTGTGCTTGAGACAGGTGTGTTCCCACTAGACCACAGGCTCTGCACAAGAAATCTTACTTCTGTCTGAACAGGTGATTGGCCTCCAGCTCCTCCTCCTCCCTGGTCTTGTCCTGACCTCTGACCTGTAGTCTCCTCATCCTCTCCTGTGGGCTAAGGCTGAGCAGCAGCACCAGGCTGGGCCTCAGCAGGTCCCCTGGCCAGCCATACACCTCACTGCCAGCCTGGGGCAGGTTACCCAGCTTACCACCCACCGCCGTGGCTATGGCATAGGCTGCTGTGCTGTGCCAGTACCTGGGAGGAATGGAGAGTTTAGGGAGATAGTGGGTTGTTGTGAGCCTCAAAGACCAGAGACTATGTCTGGTATACTGTTGTTGTTTGGTGGTTTGTTCACAGCTATGTTTACCAACTTAAATTGAACATTTGAATCTTTCCTGTGCTTTTCCACTGGCATAGCCTACTAAGGCTATGTATTTGAGTTACACACACGATTCGCACTCTACAAATGGCCGTGTCCGAATATCCATTCTAAATAGTAGGCTGATTGGGTATGTGAAAATAGAACATTTTATAGTATGGGACATTTATAAAATTGAGTATGCCTTAAATGCCAGGATGTTATACTCTTTCTGGCTTTTCATCTAGTAGATTTCACTGCACACTATTGATGAAGAGAAACACCTTTTCAGACCCACATGTTTTATAACAGCTGATAATCACATACGAGGACGACTGTACCAAAATGAACGAATGGCGGGAAATAATGCAATTGCGCATTAGATGACCATTCTCAGTATGGGTGTCCCTAGTATGTTGATATTTGTTGCTTACTGCATACATCTATAGTAAACAGTATGTTCTAAATAGTATGTAGTATGGTTAGCAGTAGAGGCTCCTCAGAGGAGGAAGGGGAGGACCATCCTCCTCAGTGAATTTCAGAAAAATAAAATAGTGCAACATTTTAAAAAGGTTATCCTTTTTAGATAAAACTATACTACATATATTCACATGTCACCAAAAAACTAATTAAAATACACTGTTTTGCAATGAAAGGTCTACAGTAGTCTCAACAGCACTCTGTAGGGTAGCACCATGGTGTAGCCGGAGGACAGCTTTTTTCCATCCTCCTCTGGGTACATTGACTTCAATACAAAAGGCTCATGGTTCTCACCCCCTTCCATAGACTTACACAGTAATTATGACAACTTCCGGAGGACGTCTTCCAACTTATCTGAGATCTTGCAGCATGAACTGGCATATCCACCCAATTAAAGGATGAGAGAATTAATCTAGTACTGAAAGCATAAGCTACAGCTAGCTAGCACTGCAGTGCATAAAATGTGGTGAATAGTTGACTCAAAGAGAGAGAAAGACAACAAATTAATTTCTTCAAAAATGAAAGAGAAGCTGCAGAGAGAGACCTATACACAGTATATTTCGACTGGTCAATCTCCAAGGCATTCCTAGTCGATCACCAAACATTTATGTAAAAAACCCAACGATAAAGCCTGGTGTTTCTATATTTTTTATTTTTTTTTGCGCTGTTGGCAGTAGGTGCACTTGATTCAGCAGCCCTATCGCAGGGAAGGCAAAGTGTTTCCATGTTGAACCATTCCATGTGTCTGAAGGTAGAACTTCGCCTATCCCTGGCAGGCCCAGATAGCAATTCAAGTGCACCTATAGGCCTAACGCTGGCCAATCATGGCTCAGATCACCGTGTCTGCACAGTTTATTTGAGCCATAGAGTAAAAAGAAGCCTCGAACGCACAGCAAAGTTGATACTGTGAGATTTCAAAACTTTTAAAATCATGACTAAAGACTAAACGAATACAGCAAAGAGCTACTGTTTTTATGTGTCAATTCATGTTTAAGTTATTTTTCAGCAATTTCAACACCTTTATAAGACATTTAAGCTTTATAAGCCACCAGCACTGCAGTTGCAATGACTGAGTATAGCAAAGTGTTCCGATAAGCTTGCGTTGTTATTATTAGTGGCTTGTGTCTTTTTTAATATCAAGGAATATTTCACTTTCTTTGGTCATAGGATTGACTGACCTTCATGTCTTAAAGTAATGATGGACTGTCGTTTCTCTTTGCTTATTTGAGCTGTTCTTGCCATAATATGGACTTGCTCTTTTACCAAATAGGGTTATCTTCTGTATACCAACCTTACCTTGTCACAACACAACTGATTGGCTCAAACGCATTAAGAAGGAAAGAAATTCCACAAATTAACTTTTAACAAGGCACAACGGTTAATTGAAATGCATTCCAGGTGACTACCTCATGAAGCTGGTTGAGAGAATGCCAAGAGTGTGCAAAGCTGTCATCAAGGGAAAGGGTGAAGAAGAATCTCAAATATAAAATATATTCTGATTTGTTTAACACTTTTTTGGTTACTACATGATTCCATATATGTTATTTCATAGTTTTGATGTCTTTACTATTATTCTACATTGTAGAAAATAGGAAAAATTAAGAAAAACCCTTGAATGAGTAGGTGTGTCCAAACTTTTGACTGGTACTGTATATTATGCTCACTTAGCTGTGCCTCACAAGTAATACAACAAATTATCTATTACCAGTGTGATCATATACCTACATTTTGATCTGAGAAGAACAACATTGGCAGGGCAATTCAAGCATAGCCAATATGCAGTGATAATGTATTGGGCCTATAGCCTACTGCACAAACCTCATTGCTACAGAACTGTTTTAATTGGGTAATGTTGCATAGGCTTACGTTTTTTAAGTAATGTTTTTAAAAAATCAGAGCGATAGATCTCGGCTTGCATTCTGACTCAGAAAGTGATCTTGACTCAGAAAAGGTTGGTGACCACTGCTGTACACTGTACTGCGTAATTATAGCAGGTTTATTAACACGTTATTTCTAGTAGCTATGTTGACTATGACGTTAGCCAATTTGGTGACAATGATGTAGGCTGTGTGTAGCGGTTAGCGGTTATGGTATGAATGTTTGGTTTGGAGAGGTTTTTTCGCCTGGTCACAGACAGCTGTTGTGTCGTGCACTGAAGTCCACAAGCAAAGGGAAAAGGTGAGAGGAGGAGAGCGCGTAGATGCGAGAAGGAATTATACAATGAGCAAAGTGATGATGCTGTTTGTATGTGGTTGCTATGAAAAAACTGTGTGTGCGGGTGATCAGGGGTGTGTGTATTCATTCCGCCGATTCTGTTGAAATACTTTTCTTAAACGGAAGCAAACAAGAATAAAACGGGGATAGACCTACCTGAATTTGTCCAATAGAACTCTAGTTTTGGTTGCTTTTTGCAACGTTTTGCAACTGTTTGGGCTAATGATTACACCCTAGATGTCACGACTTCCGCCGAGGCTGCCTCCCCTCCTTGTTCGGGCAGGTTTCGGCGTTCGTCGTCACCGGCTTACGAGCTACTGCCGATCCCATTCTCATCACTCCACTTGTCATGTCTTGTCTTGTCAATCACACACACCTGGTGCTCATTCCCCTAATTAGTATGTGTATAAGTGTTCCCTCTGTTCCCCTTGTCTTTGTGAGTGATTGTTTCATTGTGAGAGCGAGTAGCTCGGTAGTTATTGCCAAGGTGGAATATTTCCCTTGTGATAGTTTCGTTTTGACGCTGGGTGCGTTTTATTTATGTAAACGGAATAAACTCTGGACTTCGGTGTTTGACCTCCTGCGCCTGACTCCTTCATTCACACCTCATCACACTAGATCAGCTAGATGCAGGCAAGAGTGTGCAAGGTGGTATTGAATGTGTCACTGCCTGTCACCTAGGGCTGGGCGATATATGGCCTAAAAATCATATCTAGATTTGTTTTAATTTATGGGCGATTCACGATATATATCTACAATGTTTTTAAGTTTTCTTTAAATAAGTGTTGTACAATTAAAGGTAAAATACACTGCATTTCAAACAGTCAGCAATAATCTAATGAATTCAGGGCTTGTGAAGTTATACCTAGGCTAAATATACTATATACAGTTGAAGTCGGAAGTTTACATACACTTAGGTTGGAGTCATTAAAACTCGTTTTTCAACTACTCCACAAATGTCTTGTTAACAAACTATAGTTTTGGCAAGTCGGTTAGGACATTTACTTTGTGTATCACAATTCCAGTGGGTCAGAAGTTTACACACACTAAGTTGACTGTGCCTTTAAACAGCTTGGAAAATTCCAGAAAATGATGTCATGGCTTTAGAAGCTTCTGATAGGCTAATTGACATAATTTGAGTCAATTGGAGGTGTACCTGTCGATGTATTTCAAGGCCTACCTTCAAACTCAGTGCCTCTTTGCTTGACATCATGGGAAAATCAAAAGAAATCAGCCAATACCTCCGAAAAAAAATTGTAGACCTCCACAAGTCTGGTTCATTCTTGGGAGCAATTTCCAAACGGCTGAAGGTACCACGTTCATCTGTACAAACAATAGTGCGCAAGTATAAACACCATGGGACAACGCAGCCGTCATACCGCTCAGGAAGGAGACGCGTTCTGTCTCCTAGAGATGAATGTACTTTGGTGCGAAAAAAGTGCAAATCAATCCCAGAACAACAGCAAAGGACCTTGTGAAGATGCTGGAGGAAACAGGTACAAAAGTATCTATATCCACAGTAAAACGAGTCCTATATCGACAAAACCTTAAAGGCCGCTCAGCAAGGAAGAAGCCACTGCTCCAAAACCGCCATAAAAAAGCCAGACTACGGTTTGCAACTGCACATGGGGACGAAGATCGTACTTTTTGGAGAAATGTCCTCTGGTCTGATGAAACAAAAATAGAACTGTTTGGCCATAATGACCATCGTTATGTTTGGAGGAAAAAGGGGGATGCTTGCAAGCCGAAGAACACCATCCCAACCGTGAAGCACGGGGGTGGCAGCATCATGCTGTGGGGGTGCTTTGCTGCAGGAGGGACTGGTGCACTTCACAAAATAGGAAAATTATGTGGATATATTGAAGCAACATCTCAAGACATCAGTCAGGAAGTTAAAGCTTGGTCGCAAATGGGTCTTCCAAATGGACAATGACCCCAAGCATACTTTAAAAGTTGTGGCAAAATGGCTTAAGGACAACAAAGACAAGGTATTGGAGTGGCCATCAAAAAGCCCTGACCTCAACCCTATAGAACATTTGTGGGCAGAACTGAAAAAGCGTGTGCGAGCAAGGAGGCCTACAAACCTGACTCAGTTACACCAGCTCTGTCAGGAGGAATGGGCCAAAATTCACCCAATTTACTGTGGGAAGCTTGTGGAAGGCTACGCGAAACGTTTGACCCAAGTTAAACAATTTAAAGGCAATGCTACCAAATAGTAATTGAGTGTATGTAAACTTCTGACCCACTGGGAACGTGATGAAAGAAATAAAAGCTGAAATAAATCATTCTCTCTACTATTATTCTGACATTTCACATTCTTAAAATAAAGTGGTGATCCTAACTGACCTAAGACAGGGAATTTTTACTAGGATTAAATGTCAGGAATTGTGAAAAACTGAGTTTAAATGTATTTGGCTAAGGTGTATGTAAACTTCCGACTTCAACTGTATACAAAAGCATGTGGACACCCCTTTAAATTAGTGGATTTGGCTATTTCAGCCACATCCGTTGCTGACAGGTGTATAAAATTGAGCACACAGCCATGCAATCTCCATAGACAAACAATGGCAGTAGAATGGACTTACTGAAGTGCTCAGTAACTTTCAACATGGCACCGTCATAGGATGCCACCTTTCCAACAAGTCAGTTCGTCAAATGTCTGCCTTGCTAGAGCTGCCCCGGTCAACTGTAAGTGCTGTTATTGTGAAGTGGAAACGTCTAGGAGCAACAGCGTCTCAGCCGCGAAGTGGTAGGCCACACAAGCTCACAGAATGGGACCGCCTAGTGCTAGGGCTTAAAATTTGTCTGTCCTCGGTTGCAACACTCACTACCGAGTTCCAAACTGCCTCTGGAAGCAACATCAGCACAATAAATGTTTGTCGGGAGCATCATGAAATGGGTTTCCATGGCCGAGCAGCCGCACACAAGCCTAAGATCACCATGTGCAATGCCAAGAACTTGACTGGCCTGCACAGAGCTCTGACCTCAACCCCATCGGACACCTTTTGGATGAATTGGAACGCCGACTGCGAGGCAGGCCTAATCACCCAACATCAGTGTCCGACCTCACTAATGCTCTTGTGGCTGAATGGAAGTAAGTCCCTGCAGCAATGTTCCAACATCTAGTGGAAAGCCTTCCCAGAAGAGTGGAGGCTGTTATAGCAGCAAAGAGGGGACCAACTCCATATTAATGCCCATGATTTTGGAATGAGATGTTCGACGAGCAGGTGTCCACATACTTTTGGTCATGTAGTGTATATGACCGATTCTGTTGGCCGAAACCTCAAATGCAAATAGCGAGTTGAAACCGCTTATCAGAGAGGAAGATGTGATCTCGATATATCGCCTTGATTACTTCAATTTGTCTCTCGGCATGTGCACCTACATTATTAACTTTCATTCGTAGGCTAGGTTGTAGCAACCTCATGATGGGTATAGGGAAAATTCAAGTATCATGTAATAGCCTAAACCTATCAATGTTACATTGAGCTAGTGAATGGTGAATTGAATATGAATGACAGTCATCCAATATGCTGTAATAAATTAGAAATAAGGCCATGCTCATAAAAAAAAAAGATTGTCCTCCCTCATCTTAAACAGCACCGACTGCCACTGATGGTTAGTACACAGTATGTAGTTTTAGTAAGTAGTAGGCAAGACAGATTTCAGACACAGCCATACATTCAGAAGGGGTCACATATCCCAACTCATCAAACTTGCTACAACACCAAAGCTATTTCATGCTGCCCTTACCTGTCTAAAATGACAGGTGCTTTCCTGGCCTCCTGGCCTATCTGTCCTGCTGTCAGGTAGTTCCCAAGGGCATAGAAGGCCCTGCGGATGAGGGGGGGCTCAGTGTCGAAGCGGGCCCTCCATGGGGACAGACACTGGGGAGGGGACCTCAGGAGAGTGGCCCCCAGTGCCTCCGTCAGGGACTCAGTCAGAGTGGTTTTACCTGAGCAGTAATGGGAATAGAGAGAAATGACAGAAGAGAAAATTGAAAGCATTGTAACTGACTGAAAGAGCATTCAGTATTGTATGACCTGATTACTGTGTCAGCATTCTGATGTGATTAATAGGAGCAGAAGTTTTTCCTGACCATGTGACGTGATCAGAAAGGAAAACTCCTGGCCGTATACAGTCGGCTACATCGAATTGGCAAGGACAATAGTGAAGTAGTGATGGTGTTAACCTGTAGCATCCAATCCCTCTATGACAATAACAGGAAAGGCTGTTTTCTCCTTAGACTCCAGTCGCTGGTCCACAAGCTCCAGCACAGCCTTGGACTCAGGGATGATGTCACCACACTACAGATGAAGAGCAAAGTAGATAGAGATGAGATAACGTTGTAGTTGCCCTGTTTGAATATCATGTTATTCCTTTGTCCACCACTGGAGTGTGACATTGCTAGGTTTTTGTTTTGTCTCTGACTGCACACAGTATATTAGGCCTATATAGTCTACTACAATATGAGTCATAATACCCATAAAACCTAGCGGTCAAACACGGAAATGGTTCCAATATTTTTTTTTGGTTCCAACATTTAATCCATTGTGGATTTTAGAAACACTTCAAATAAGGGCTGTGTTTCGTGTAGGCTTACCCTGGCGTGACATTTTGATAACCGTGTAAATCCCTCTCGGACAAGGTGACATTTATCAATATATTCGCCTGTATTTACCCCCCAATAATGAAATGCTAATTAGCTACTAATGTGGCTATCATACAGAAATACAAATGCCTGTCTCAAGCTTCACGTCACTCACCAGGGCCATGATGATCTGGGCGAGACTGCTGAATCGAGACAAAGGTAAGAATCTCTGGATTAACTATCTAATGTTAGCTAAATTTAGTAATGAATAAATTGGCTAAAGTTGTTTAAATTGACCATTCTGTGAACTGTCTTGGGCAAGTTTTAAATTGAAAAAGCCTGTTATCTAGCTATCTAGCTCATGGTTAGCTAGTTAGCAACATTAGCCTGGCCGACCAAACATCTCTGGAGAGACCTGAAAAAAGCTGTGCAGCGATGTTCCCCATCCAACCCAACAGAGCTTGAGAGGATCTGCAGAGAAGAATGGGAGAAACTCCCCAAATACAGATCTAGTGTAATACAGTGCATTTGGAAAGTATTCAGACCCCTTGACTTTTTCCACATTTTGTTACGTTACAGCCTTATTCTAAAATGGATTAAATAAATATTTTTCCTCCTCAATTTACACACAATACCCCATAAGGACAAAGCGAAAACAGATTTCTGACATTTTTGCAAATTTATAAAAAATACAAACAGAAATACCTTACTTACATAAGTATTCAGACCCTTTGCTATGAGATTCGAAATTGAGCTCAGGTACATCCTGTTTTCATTGATCATCCTTGAGATGTTTCTACGACTTGATTGGAGTCCACCTGTGGTAAATTCAATTGATTGAACATGATTTGGAAAGGCACACACCTGTCTATATAAAGGTCCCTCAGTTGACAGTGCATGTCAGAGCAAAAACCAAGCCATGAGGTCGAACGAATTGTCCGTAGAGCTCCGAGACAGAATTGTGTCGAGGCACAGAGCTGGGGAAGGACACCAAAACATGTCTGCAGCATTGAAGGTCCCCAAGAACACAGTGGCCTCCATCATTATTAAATGGAAGAAGTTTGGAACCACCAAGACTCTTCCTAGAGCTCGCCGCCCAGCCAAACTGAGCAATCGGGGGAGAAGGGCCTTGGTCAGGGAGGTGACCAAGAACCTGATAGTCACTCTGAAGGAGCTCCAGAGTTCCTCTGTGGAGATGGGAGAATCTTCCAGATGAACAACCATCTGTGCAGCACTCCACCGATCAGGCCTTAATGGTAGACTGGGCAGACGGAAGCCACTCCTCAGTAAAAGGCACATGACAGCCCACTTGGAGTTTGCCAAAAGGCACCTAAAGACTCTTAGACCATGAGAAACAAGATTCTCTGGTCTGATGAAACCAAGATTGAACTCTTTGGCCTGAATGCCAAGCATCACGTCTGGAGGAAACCTGGCACCATCCTTACGGTGAAGCATGGTGGTGGCAGCATCATGCTGTGGGGATGTTTTTCAGCATCAGGGACTGGGAGACTGGCCCAGCCAGAGCCCGGACTTGAACCCGATCGAAAAGGCGGCAGGTAGCTTAGTGGGTAAGAGCGTTGTGCCAGTAACCGAAAGGTCGCTGGTTCTAATCCCTGAGCCGACTAGGTGAAAAATCTGTCGATGTGCCCTTAAGCAAGGCACTTAACCCTAATTGCTCCTGTAAGTCGCTCTGGATAAGAGCGTCTGCTAAATGACTAAAATGTAAATGTAATCTCTGGAGAGACCTGAAAATAGCTGTGCAGAGAAGAATGGGAGAAACTCCACAAATACAGGTGTGCCAAGCTTGTAGTGTCATACCCAAGAAGACTCAAGGCTGTAATCGCTGCCTAAGGTGCTTAAAAAAGTACTGAGTAAAGGGTCTGAATACTTTTGTAAATGTAATATTTCACGGGTCTCCTTGTATCCCAATGCCTTTGTTGCCCTGAGAGTTCTTCTCACACTCCCCGTGACAGTGGCAAGTGGAGAGCGCACATTCTCCAAGCTCAAACTCATAAAAAACTACCTGCGCTCTACTATAAATCATGAGAGACTCACCACCATATCAATTGAGCACGAGTTGTCTTACAAAATCAACCTCCAAGAAGCAGTGCATGCTTTTGCTGCCAGGAAGGACAGGCGAGTCAACTTGTCTTTGAATAAAAGGTAAGCGTTGATCATACACTCGCATAAATTCTATCACCAAGTAATTTGTAAGATTACTCAATTATTTATCACCTGTTACTTTGTATTTTTCAGATTTAAATAGACTACATCCTAATCTCTCTCTCTCTCTCTCTCTCTCTCTCGCTCTCTCTCTCTCAAATGATTTGATTTCAGGACCATGGACAGCTACCGAGAGAAAACATCACTGACTGCAATGCAGTAATGCAGCACCACAGCAGAGGAAAGAGGCCACTCTAGGCGGGCCATGAAATAAAGAAATGCTGAAACTGATGTTGGACAATCAAATTCGATATGTAAATAAATTAAATTAGTTAAGGCTGGGTCATTGACATAAAGCTTATTTTACACTGCTCCAGCGAAACGAGGCCCGCCATGCATTTATGAAAGTACTTGTTTCCAAAGCTCAAATGATCTCACTCTTTTTACAGTTGTACAGGAATATTAAATTATATGTTAAATAAAAGTGTTATTTTTATTGTAATTGTAACAATTGTGGGGTCGTGCCATGTGTGATAACAGGTGACATATTATTAGTAAGAAACTCGGTTTGCTACTATAGGCAGTTGGCTGCATAGTGATTGCAACATTGTAACTCTCCAATGCAGGGGTTAAAGTACAATTCCCTTCTGCCTGGTAAGGGACCTCCTATATGTGACATTTATTTATGTGACAAAAAAATGTATGGGCCTAATCATAGAATTACATATATAATTGGAGCCTATTTCTTCCTATTCAAAAAAATAAGTGGTAGGCCTACCTGTTTGACAGACACAGTTATGATATCCATAGATGTCGGTATAGCCAAATCCTCCAATACTGTCACAATATTTTCGCCGTTTATCAATTACAAACTGGCTAGCACATAATGACAACTCCACAAATACACGGCAACTATGGAACGCCGTTTGGGTCTTTGCATGTCAAAAAAGATACACGTCAAATAACACTATTTGACGTGTCAAACAAGCTTGATGACCAATCAGGACCTGAATATGACTGCACGTCACATAACAATTTAACACGTTCATACATTTTTTACGTAGTTATTACACATTGATTACACTATCACTCATATTTCATATTTCACAATGACTCGTCGATACGTATGCTATGATGCTGGTAAAGTTTTGTCTCGCGTACCTGCCCTTCCCCAAGCTCTGGACAGTGCTGGTCATAAAAAAAGCTAGCTAACGTTAGCTGATGGATGCAAACAATGTTCTTCCCCAAAAACATAGCAAAACGACAATCTGTTTCAATAGCTATAGTTAGCTAGCTAACTATTTAGCTAGGTGTCATCATCTAAAATACCCCTAATTTATTAAACTGTTCTTATTTGATTAATGGTGGTCAAACCCACCTATGTGAAGCTAGACACAATAAGGATTAGCCACAATAGTGGAATTTGCGGTTAGCCCTCAAAATAAAGTATGTCATTGACAGTGATGCAAATGAATACAAATAGTGGAATTATGCCATGGATCATGCTAAACAAGGTTGGATCGTTGTTATATAAATTCAACAAAATAAAATAATTTGTTAATTTGACAAAAATCTGTTGAAATCACACTGGATGTATTAGACTTTAGAATTGCATTGGGGGCATATTTATTTCACTGTATAGACTTATCTATGTATTATGGATCAATGACATGTGGTATCAGTCTACTCAGTGACACCCAGAGAACATTAGCGTCGTAGCTCTTATTGCGGGACTTTGAAACCACTGTGAATTGAGCCACATGTATTGTACCAGTCACCCTACTACAGTGGGGAGAACAAGTATTTGATACACTGCCGATTTTGCAGGTTTTCCTACTTACAAAGCATGTAGAGGTCTGTCATTTTTATCATAGGTACACTTCAACTGTGAGAGACGGAATCTAAAACAAAAATCCAGAAAATCACATTGTATGATTTTTAAGTAAACCATTTGCATTTTATTGCATGACATAAGTATTTGATACATCAGAAAAGCACAACTTAATATTTGGTACAGAAACCTTTGTTTGCAATTACAGAGATCATACGTTTCCTGTAGGTCTTGACCAGGTTTGCACACACTGCAGCAGGGATTTTGGCCCACTCCTCCATACAGACCTTATCCAGATCCTTCAGGTTTCGGGGCTGTCGCTGGGCAATACAGACTTTCCGCTCCCTCCAAAGATTTTCTATTGGGTTCAGGTCTGGAGACTGGCTAGGCCACTCCAGGACCTTGAGATGCTTCTTACGGAGCCACTCCTTAGTTGCCCTGGCTGTGTGTTTCGGGTCGTTGTCATGCTGGAAGACCCAGCCACGACCCATCTTCAATGCTCTTACTGAGGGAAGGAGGTTGTTGGCCAAGATCTCACGAAACATAGCCCCATCCATCCTCCCCTCAATACGGTGCAGTCGTCCTGTCCCCTTTGCAGAAAAGCATCCCCAAAGAATGATGTTTCCACCTCCATGCTTCACGGTTGGGATGGTGTTCTTGGGGTTGTACTCATCCTTCTTCTTCCTCCAAACACGGCAAGTGGAGTTTAGACCAAAAAGCTCTATTTTTGTCTCATCAGACCACATGACCTTCTCCCATTCCTCCTCTGGATCATCCAGATGGTCATTGGCAAACTTCAGACGGGCCTGGACATGCGCTGGCTTGAGCAGGGGGACCTTGCGTGCGCTGCATGATTTTAATCCATGACGGCATAGTGTGTTACTAATGGTTTTCTTTGAAACTGTGGTCCCAGCTCTCTTCAGGTCATTGACCAGGTCCTGCCGTGTAGTTCTGGGCTGATCCCTCACCTTCCTCATGATCATTGATGCCCCACGAGGTGAGATCTTGCATGGAGCCCCAGACCGAGGGTGATTGACCGTCATCTTGAACTTCTTCCATTTTCTAATAATTGCTCCAACAGTTGTTGCCTTCTCACCAAGCTGCTTGCCTATTGTCCTGTAGCCCATCCCAGCCTTGTGCAGGTCTACAATTTTATCCCTGATGTCCTTACACAGCTCTCTGGTCTTGGCCATTGTGGAGAGGTTGGAGTCTGTTTGATTGAGTTTGTGGACAGGTGTCTTTTATACAGGTAACAAGTTCAAACAGGTGCAGTTAATACAGGTAATGAGTGGAGAACAGGAGGGCTTCTTAAAGAAAAACTAACAGGTCTGTGAGAGCCGGAATTCTTACTGGTTGGTAGGTGATCAAATACTTATGTCATGCAATAAAATGCAAATTAATTACTTAAAAATCATACAATGTGATTTTCTGGATTTCTGTTTTAGATTCGCACAGTTGAAGTGTACCTATGATAAAAATTACAGACCTCTACATGCTTTGTAAGTAGGAAAACCTGCAAAATCGGCAGTGTATCAAATACTTGTTCTCCCCACTGTATGTATATTGAACACTATTCCAGAGGAAAAACAATATAACCTGGATGTTTTGCAAAAGCAGCAGCTACTCTTCCTGGGGTCCACACAAAACATGACATAATACAGAACATTAATAGACAAGAACAGCTCAAGGACAGAACTACATACATTTTTTTTAAAGGCACACGTAGCCTACATATCAATACATACACACAAACTATCTAGGTCAAATAGGGGAGAGGCGCTGTGCCGTGAGGTGTTGCTTTATCTCTGTTTTTTTAAACCAGGTTTGCTGTTTATTTGAGCAATATGAGATGGAACGGGGTTCCATGCAATAATGGCTCTATATAATACTGCACGCTTTCTTTAATTTGTTCTGGATTTGGGGACTGTGAAAAGACCCCTGGTGGCATGTCTGGTGGGGTAAGTGTGTGTGTCAGAGATGTGTGTAAGTTGACTATGCAAACAATTTGGGATTTTCAACACATTCATGTTTCTTATAAAAAGAAGAAGTGGTGCAGTCAGTCTCTCCTCAACTCTTAGCCAAGAGAGACTGGCATGGATAGTATTCATATCAGCCCTCTGATTACAATGAAGAGCAAGACGTGCCGCTCTGTTTTGGGCCAGCTACAGCTTAACTAGGTCTTTCCTTGCAGCACTGGACCACACGACTGGACAATAATCAAGATTAGACAAAACTAGAGCCTGCAGAACTTGCTTTTTGGAGTGTGGTGTCAAAAAAGCAGAGCGTCTCTTTATTACGGACAGACCTTTCCCCATCTTTACAACCATTGAATCTATATGTTTTGACCATGATAGTTTACAATCTAATTAACGCCAAGTAATTGAGTCTCCTCAACTTGTTCAACAGCCACACCATTCATTACCAGATTCAGCTGAGGTCTAGAACTTAGGGAATGATTTGTACCAAATACAATGCTCTTAGTTTTAGAGATGTTCAGGACCAGTTTATTAGTGGCCACCCATTCCAAAACAGACTGCAGCTCTTTGTTAAGGGTTTCAGTGACTTCATTAGCTGCGGTTGCTGATGCGTATATGGTTGAATCATCAACATACATGGACACACATGCTTTGTTTAATGCCAGTGGCAGGTCATTGGTAAAAATAGAAAAGAGTAGAGGGCCTAGCAAGCTGCCCTGTGGTACACCACACTTTACATGTTTGACATTAGAGAAGCTTCCATTAAAGAAAACCCTTTGAGTTCTATTAGATAGATAGCTCTGAATCCACGATATGGCAGAGGTTGAAAAGCCATAACACATATGTTTTTTCAACAACAGGCTAATGTCAATAATATCAAAGGCAGCTCCCACAATCTTCTTATTATCAATTTCTTTCAACCAATCATCAGTCATTTGTGTCAGTGCAGTACATGTTGAGTGCCCTTCCCTATAAGCATGCTGAAAGTCTGTTGTTAATTTGTTTACAGAGAAATAGCATTGTATTTGGTCAAACACCATTTTTTCCAACAGTTTGCTAAGAGCTGGCAGCAAGATTATAGGTCTGCTGTTAGAACCAGTAAAGGCCGCTTTACCATTCTTGGGTAGTGGAATTACTTTGTCTTCCCTGACAAAGACATTCCTCTAGGCTCAGATTAAAGATATGACAGATAGGAGTGGCTATAGAATCAGCTACCATCCTCAGTAGCTTTCCATCTAAGTTGTCAATGCCAGGTTTGTCATTATTGATCGATAACAATAATTTTTCCACCTCTCCCACACTAACTTTACAAAATTCAAACTTGCAATGCTTTTCTTTCATTATTTGTTTTTTTATGCATGAACACGATGGCTCACTGCTCATTGTTGGCATTTCCTGCCTAAGTTTGCCCACATTGCCAATTAAGTAATCATTAAAATAACTGGCAACATCAAATGGTTTTGTGATGAATAAGCCATCTGATTCGATGAAAGATGGAGTTGAGTTTGGCTTTCTGCCCATAATGTCATTTAAAATACTCCAAAGTTTTTTTCCATCATTCTTTATATCATTGATCTTGGCTTCATAATACAGTTTCTTCTTCTTTTTGTTGAGTTTAGTCACATAATTTCTCAATTTGCAGTAAGTCAACCAGTCAGATGTGCAGCCAGACTTATTAGCCACTCATTTTGCCCCATCTCTTTCAACCATACAGTTTTTCAATTCCTCATCAATCCATGGAGCCTTAACAGTTCTAACAGTCAGTTTCCTAACAGGTGCATGTTTATCAATAATTGAAAGAAGCAATTTCATAAATGAATGTGCAGCGTCTGGATGCTCCTTATTAATCACATCAGACCAACAAATCTTTTTTACATCATCCACATATGAGTCACAGCAAAATCTTTTGTATGATCTCTTATACACTATTTTAGGCCCAGCTATTGGAACTTTGGCTTTCCTGGATATAGCCACTACATTGTGATCACTGCATCCAATGGGTACGGATACAGCATTAGAACAAAGTTCTACAGTATTAGTAAAAATGTGATCAATACATGTGGATGATCTTGTTCCTGTAGTATTTGTAAACACCCGGGTAGGTTGATTAATAACCTGAACCAGATTACAGGCACTGGTTACAGTAAGAAGCTTCCTCTTGAGTGGACAGCTTGATGAAAACCAGTCAATATTCAGGTCCCCAAGAAAGTAGACCTCTCTGTTTACATCACATACAATATCAAGCATTTCACACATATTATTTAGATACTGAATGTTCGCACTTGGTGGCCTATAGCAACACCCCAAAATAAAAGGCTTTAGATCTTCTCTAAGCATTACAGGTATATGGCCCTGAATATATTGTCAGCAACACCTCCCCCATAAGCATGTATGTCTCTTCTATAGATGTTATATTTTTGTATTGCTACTGCTGTATCATCAAATTAATTATCTAAGTGAGTCTCAGAAATGGCTAATATATAATATATAATATTAGCAAGTTATTGATTTCATTAACCTTATTTCTAAGGCTACATATATTAATATGGGCTATTTTCAGCTCTTTCCTGAGTAGCTTCTCAGCGATAGACATAATACTGAAAAGAGCAAACAAAGCAAGAGAAAAAAGTATATATTCAGCAGTCCATTAATCAATTGGTGTGTGTGTGTTTGTGCTGCGGGGTTGAAGCTACAAACCCATAGGCTTGGCTCTCTCATCCCTTCCAGGCTTCTGGGATGGAGGGTGGACAATGAGCCTGTCATAGCGGATGTAAGCAATGTCCCCACGCACTCTGGCAGCTTTCATGGCTGGGATAAGTTCTTTCCTCTTCTGGCGCACAGCTTCAGGATAGTCCTCGCTGAGAAAGATATACATTCCTCTCAAGTTCTTGGCTCTTTCCAGAACAGGTACCTTGTCCATGAACCTCAGGAACTTGACCACTATCGGCCTGGGCCTGTCACCTGGGCCGGTGGTGGGTTTTCCAGTCTAGTGGGCGCGCTCCACCTCAATCTTCCTGTAGTCCATCTTCAATTTCTCTGAGATAATTTCCCTCATTTTGTCCTCAGACTCCGTCCAGGTCTCATGTGGAGATTCTGCAATTCCGTCCACAACCATGTTGTTACGCCTTGATTGTCCCTCGAGATAGTCTGATTTATCTGTCATTGTTATCATGGATTCACACACAGAACTGATGTCCTCTCGCAATGACTTACAGATTGCTGTAATCTTGCCGTTCTCCTGTTTCAACTCATCGAGCTGACCCTGGGAGAACTGCAAACTGTTCTTCAGGTCCTGGACCTCTCTGGTCAGGTCGTCCATTCTTTTATTAGTTGAATCCACCAGTATTTGGACAAAGTACTTGAAGCTATTTTCTTATTGTTGTAACAACTGCTTGTAGAACTATTTTTGATCGTTTAAAAGATCCTTCATGTGTGATAGAAAAACACCACTGTCCTCGACAACGGTACTCCCGCCGGCTTTGGTCTTTGTCATGGTAGCTAGCAATGTATGTTACGCTGTTACTCCTCGCAGTTCCAGATAGGGCAGGTCACAGGGAAGATTGAAAACAACAAACAGCAGGGATCTAGACAGCCACAAACCCGGGTCAATCCGTAGTCCCAGCCACAATGGCTAACCGGGTTGTGTTCAAGCCCTCAAGAAAACCCTGTTAGCTTGATATGCTGCTAGCTAGCAGCTAGGCTAGCTGCAACGCCAAATAGCTCCTCAGACCCGTCCTTGGTCGGCAGGATCACTGGACAGAGACTAGCAATCCCAGCAACTGAAGCCAACTGTGTCGCACTGTAAGGCTGTGCAGTGCAATATGAATGTCAATACGCACAATAGGCTGACTGGGGAGGTGATTTCACACAGTCAGTCTGGCGATAAGAGCTACAATGCTAATATTTGCGTAAACTTTTCACAGTTGTGTTCTGTGGGTGTCAATGAGTAGACTGATAGCCTATTTCATTGATCCACATTCCAACCTTGTTTAACATTATCTAGTCTAAATGTTGCATGATTTCCCCAATTGTGTAACCTTCTGCGTCACTTTCAAAGAGGGACTTTTATTTTGAAGGCAAACCGCAAATTCCACTATTGTGTCTAATCCTTATTGTGGTTATTTTCACAACACATAACCCGGTCAGGTCAAGCCTCACCAGCCAAATTACTGGCTGCTTATAACGTTAGCTTTGGGCAACAGGGTTATTAAGTAGCTGGCTAGCTAATTATTTTCATGAACTGAAGTTCAGGTTCAAGTGGCTACCTAGCTAATACTTACTCACATGGATTCCTAAATCATTGCTAAGAATATTGAAAATTACTGCAGTTTCTATTGGTCATTGTTTTCTGGCTAACGTTAGTTGCATTGGTCCTAGCTAGGTAACGTTACCAAGCTAAAGCTTGCTCGTTTGATCCTGATCTTATTTCAAATTCGGTCGAACAAATAATGCATTATTACCAACGCGCTATTGTAAACACATTGTTGGTGGCCGGTGTGTGCTTGTTTGCAGACTTATTTGTACAGCTTTGACAGTGCTACTGATCTTAGTGGTGGTGCTTGGCTTGCACATGCAAATTCAGCACACAACATTCTATAATAGAATTGCATTATTTGACGTGTAAAATTAAAAGCTTATTTGATGTGTATCTTTTTTGACACGCAAAGAGCCAAACTGCGTTCCATAGGCAACATGTGTCAACTGATTTCAAACATTAAGGTGTCACTATTCAAACCTGTTGTAGAACTTTGTAGGCATCCTCAAAACTGTAGAACACGTCATCGTTGATGATGTTGAGAGTTGAAGGATGATGCTTTGGCTTTTCAGCAGGTACCACGCAGTATTTCTCCGATCCCACCACCCAACCGTCTTCTGTATTGGACCACAGGTGTTGCGACCACTGTCTGTCCTCTCCCCCGCACAAGTAGGAGCATACATAGACTGGGTCATTGCGAAGCAACTCGCCCAATACTCGTTCAGTCGCTGAGGACTTAGATGAGTCTTTTAGAAAATATCCTTTGATGACAGAATCTTTGACATTAGGCTGAAATGTGGACATTTCCAAAAGCGTACATTCTGAAGGTAACTCTTTGGATAGTTTGTTTTTCAGTCCTCCATAAAACTTTGCTCTTTCAATTATGTCATCGCTGTAGACATGGAGCGAGTAGCATCTTTCATCAGCGAGGACATTTCTGAACACTTGTGGCCCCTCGCAATGCTTGCCTTCTAGGGCGAAGTAGATGGGGTCAGATTTCGTATCGAACTCCACTGCAAACACATAAGAAGACCAATGGCCAAACCGCGACAATATGCGTCTTGCCATCTTGAGTCAAACCCCTAACTAAATGCATTTAGCTGAATCACAACTCATGTGCACGCCTGATTTTTGAAACTGAGGGAGAAACGAAACTTACCGCGCGCTTGACAAGCAAACCGAAACTTGAGCCATTATACCAGAAACGAAAGTGATGCAATGTGCACCTGCCAGTCTGAGATACAATGTGCCTATCATTATATGGCTGTTACATCCTGTCCCATGGCCTCACCTAATGAGTCAGCTAATTTGCTTGGCGCTATTATGGTATGACAGCCTATTCAAAGCGCAGGCTTTTTATAATAAGCACGTACGCATGTAGGCATGTAATAGGACTGAATTTGAATAAAGGCTTGTTTATATTTTATTTTCAAGATTTTAGAGCGCTGCAGTAATGTCCATTTGAGCCTAATTGCACCACCACTCATAGTCAACGTCTAGTTTTTATTTAGCCTACATTTGGTTGAGTTGTCAACAAACATGAATTCAATGTGAAATCGACAACCAAAAATACATTTCCTGGATTACTTTTTGCAATTCCAATCAGTTATCCACGTTGATTCAACATCATCACATTTAATTATTTGGTTGAAATGACGTGGAAACAACGTTGATTCAACCCGTTTTTGGCCTGTGGGAGGTCTATTCAACTTTGGAATGTTCGGTTTCCTTGTGTTCAAATGATGACGTTTTGATGATACATTTATAACGCCTGGAGCCGCTTTATTTATTGCGGAGTCAAGTTAGCCTGGCATCAGAAGTTTCAACAGGACAGGACAGGTGAAGACTAGTAATATTGCTCTCTACTCAAGTCGTGGTTGTGAAGATGTTCCTACAGCTCGGCATAAATTACCTCGAGTGCATATTTGCAACTGTACTGGCATGGATCCGTGGCACGTCACAGTTATCATCTACAGGAAAAGTAAATCCAGCTACAATCAAGGTGGTGCAAAAGACAGTATCTCAAGCTGCGGCAACTCCAAGAAGTGTCAATTATCATTTTACCCGACAGTGCAATTATAAGTGCGGTTTTTGTTTCCACACTGCAAAAACGTCTTTTGTCCTACCCATTGAGGAAGCAAAGAGAGGTTTACAGCTTCTGAAGGAATCAGGTAAATTTGGCCAAAGATTATATTTATGCTATTTCAAATCCCTATTTAAATCCACATTATATGCTATTACATTAGTATTAAAGCCTATTTGTTTCTAATGTAATATTTTATTCAGAGTTTAGAATTCAGAATTTCATTATTTTTGCAGGACTGGAAAAAATTAACTTTTCTGGCGGAGAGCCTTTCATACACGACAGAGGTGATTTCTTGGGGAAATTAGTCCAATACTGCAAACACGACCTCCAGCTTCCAAGTGTCAGTATTGTCAGCAATGGCAGCATGATTAGAGAGAAGTGGTTCCACACATATGGTAAGATGGTTTTCATTTTAGGTTCTGTGTTAAAAGAAAATATTTTAAGGCCGACCAACGTTACCCCGGTGATCGTCATTATATCAGAGATCACCCATAATTAATAAACAATCCTCATTATTCTCATGCGGTCAGGAAACAAAGTTCATTTTATTGACACTAGATGTCAGCACCGGGTTAGTTTTGATGTGAGGTCACAAAATGAAAACTCAGAGAAGCATTTCACATGTTTTATTTGAAATGCCTCGCAGTTGACTCCTTAAAAAATGTAGGACTCATCATAAAAGGCATACGTTGATCATCAAATTGTTTTTAAAAACGACTAGTTTATATTTTTACCTAAAAAAATCGGAACTATCACATGTATGTCTGGATATGAATACATTTAGAATTCATTGGTGTTTCAAAATACAATTCTTTGAGATTATGTCAGTGTTATTATCAAAATGCTCCTTGTCCTCACAGGCAAATACCTGGACATTCTGGCCATTTCCTGTGACAGCTTTGATGAGGACACCAACCACACTATTGGCAGAGCCCAGGGCAGGAAGAGCCACCTGGACAACCTCTTCAAGGTCCGGGAGTGGTGCCAGAAGTACAAAGTGGCGTTCAAAGTCAACTCTGTGATCAACACCTTCAATGTGGATGAAGACATGAGAGAAAAAATCACCGGACTCAACCCTGTACGCTGGAAGGTTAGGGTGTTCCAGTGCATTAACATTACTCACCAGTAATACTGTATCTGTAAATAGAGGTGTTTTCTCATACCATAGATAGTAGTAAGTGAGTTGTATGGCCTTGACTTCACTGTGTGTGCTGTATAGGTGTTCCAGTGTCTGCTGATCGATGGCGAGAACGCTGGGGAGAACAGTCTGAGGGAGGCAGAGAGGTTTGTCATCAGCGACCAGCAGTTTCAGGACTTCCTGGATAGGCACAGCAGCATCAGCTGCCTGGTACCAGAGTCCAATCAAAAGGTATGGGACTGGACTAAAGACGAAGACAACACAATATTATACTTTTTTGTTGTCAGTTATTGATATTATGATGGTTCAACAACTACTAGTCCATTTAAGTTGTTTCTGAATGCTATTAAGGTTCAAAGTACACTATTAGAAAAAAGGGTTCCAAAAGGGTTCTTCTGCTGTCCCCATAGGATAACCTTTTTTGGTTCCAGGTAGAACAGTTTTTGGTTCCAGGTAGAACCTTCTTTTGGGTTGCATGTAGAACTCTCTGTTGACAATATTGTAATACAAAATAGTTGTGACATTAACATGTTTCCTTGTTGTCTTATCTTGTCAGATGAGAGATTCCTACCTCATCCTGGATGAATATGTAAGTCCTTTTTATCAATATGTTATTTTACATGATACTCACTCTACATTCACAGGCTTTGAGAAGGGTGAAATGAGATGATGATTTGCAGATATTTTATATTTATTAGTATTAGATATGAAGTTTCATAGCAGTGATATTTTGATAATGGACTAGATTGTCAAGAGGCTCTTATATTACCCGTTGGTAACACTTTATAATAACTTTCATGATTAAGCCTTTATAAATGCTTATAAAATACTTTATAAATTATTCTACATGTTCTAAATGCTTATGAATTTGACGTTTTTATATGCTTTTTTAGATGCGTTTCCTGGATTGCAGAGAGGGGAGGAAAGATCCATCCAAGTCCATCCTTGATGTTGGCGTGGAAGAGGCCATTCAATTCAGTGGCTTTGACGAGAAGATGTTCCTAAAGAGAGGAGGGAAATATGTGTGGAGCAAAGCTGACATGCGGCTAGAGTGGTGATCCACACATTATAATCAGTTATTGCTACACTCCTAAATGTATTTTTGTGTTTTTCTATTTAAAAAAAAAAGTTTCCGCCTTCATAACTGCACTTTACACTTAAATATTTATATGATATTCAAAAAGTGATGTTGGAATCTTTTACTGCTATACCTTGAGGCGTTTGTGTACCTTTAATTACTTGTAAAATCACACCGCACATCTACTCTACAGGGACAACTATTTAACCTCTCACTATCTCACAGCATAATAATAACTTGCTTTTTGTGTGCCCAGTTTTGTTTGTTTCCTTATATGCCCTGTTATCCAAATTAGTTTACATTTTCTATTCACCAACCAAGAGGCTGATTTGCACTTTCATGTAGCATTTGGAGTTTAGCACTTTGAGTGAAATGTAAGGAATTTATGAATACAGTTATTACGATTTACAGTGTGTTACATCTCTCTCTGTTTGTAATCTATCTCAAATAAATACAAATTATGACATTGCATGATAAAGAATGATGTTTGTTAATCACAATCAATTTACAGTAAGCACATTTATTCAGTATCTGGATCACGTTTGTTGCCATACAACCATTCCAATTTTAAGTGGTGACTACTGTAGCTTAAAGTTAAGATGCTGGTGTTCTCCATCCATTTCAGTTTGCTGTTAATGTGGTAGTCCTACTGTAGCCTAAACATCCAGTAAATGTGTATTAGGATAACTCAAATCCCCACCCCTGAAAGGATTGCTCACTGGAGCACTATGAGGAGAGGTTCCCTTGGGACTGACATCATGTCTCTGTTTCCTACACTATGTTGTAATCATGTCTTGATCTTTGTCAAATCAGATCAGGAGATTCTCAATGGGACAATAGTCAGTCCCCTGATAAAACCTCATATCAAGCAGACCTAAAGGCCTACATCTGTTGGTACTGAAGCTGAATAAATGCATCAAGTAAAGATTCATTTTCTTTCCTTGTTTTCCTTTCTTCATGCTGTTCTTTCTGTTCTAAAACATTAGATATTTCCTTCCTTGCTAGTGTTATGCTGATCAATGTATTTGCCTGTGGGGCAAACTGCATAGAAGGTCAGCAACCCGGAGTCGCCTCTTCACTGTTGACGTTGAGACTGGTGTTTTGCGGGTACTATTTAATGAAGCTGCCAGTTGAGGACCTGTGAGGCGTCTGTTTCTCAAACTAGACACTCTAATGTATTTGTCCTCTTGCTCAGCTGTGCACCGGGGCCTCCCACTCCTCTTTCTATTCTGGTTAGAGACAGTTTGCGCTGTTCTGTGAAGGGAGTAGTATACAGTCGTGGTCAAAAGTTTTGAGAATGACACAAATCCTAATTTTCACAAAGTCTGCTGCCTCAGTTTTGATGATGGCAATTTGCATATACTCCAGAATGTCATGAAGAGTGATCAGATGAATTGCAATTAATTGCAAAGTCCCTCTTTGCCATGAAAATGAACTTAATCCCCAAAAAACATTTCCACTGCATTTCAGCCCTGCCACAAAAGGACCAGCTGCCATCATGTCAGTGATTCTCTCGTTAACACAGGTGAGAGTGTTGATGAGGACAAGGCTGGAGATCACTCTGTCATGCTGACTGAGTTAGAATAATAGACTGGAAGCTTTAAAAGGAGGGTGGTGCTTGAAATCATTGTTCTTCCTCTGTTAACCATGGTTACCTGCAAGGAAACACGTGCCGTCATCATTGCTTTGCACAAAAAGGGCTTAACAGGCAAGGATATTGCTGCTAGTAAGATTGCACCTAAAATCAACCATTTATCGGATCATCAACAACTTCAAGGAGAGAGGTTCAATTGTTGTGAAGAAGGCGTCAGGGCGCCCAAGAAAGTCCAGCAAGCTCCAGGACCGTCTCCTAAAGTTGATTCAGCTGCGGGGTCGGGGCACCACCAGTGCAGAGCTTGCTCAGGAATGGCAGCAGGCAGGTGTGAGTGCATCTGCACGCACAGTGAGGTGAAGACTTTTGGAGGATGGCCTGGTGTCAAGAAGGGCAGCAAAGAAGCCACTACTCTCCAGGAAAAACATCAGGGACAGGCTGATATTCTGCAAAAGGTACAGGGATTGAACTGCTGAGGACTGGGGTAAAGTCATTTTCTCTGATGAATCCCCTTTCCGATTGTTTGGGGCATCCGGAAAACACCTTGTCCGGAGAAGACAAGGTGAGCGCTACCATCAGTCCTGTGTCATGCCAACAGTAAAGCATCCTGAGACCATTCATGTGTGGGGTTGCTTCTCAGCCAAGGGAGTGGGCTCACTCACATTTTTGCCTAAGAACACAGCCATCAATAAAGAATGATACCAACACATCCTCAGAGAGCAACTTCTCCCAACCACCCAAGAACAGTTTGGTGACGACCAATGCCTTTTCCAGCATGATGGAGCTCCTTGCCATAAGGCAAAAGTGATAACTCTGGGAACAAAACATTGAAATCTTGGGTCCATGGCCAGGAAACTCCCCAGACCTTAATCCCATTGAGAACTTGTGGTCGATCCTCAAGAGGCGGGTGGAAAAACAAACACCAACAAATTCTGACAAACTCCAAGCATTGATTATGCAAGAATGGGCTGCCATCAGTCAGGATGTGGCCCAGAAGTTAATGGACAGCATGCCAGGGTGGATTGCAGAGGTCTTGAAAAAGAAGGGTCAATACTGCAAATATTGACTCTTTGCATAAACGTAATGTAATTGTCAATAAAAGCCTTTGACACTTATGGAATGCTTGTAATTATACTTCAGTAGACCATAGTAACATCTGACAAAAATATCTCATAACACTGGGCAGCAGGTAGCATAGTGGTTAAGAGCATTGTGCCGGTAACTGAAAGGTCGCTGGTTCTAATCACAGAGCCATAGCCGACTAGGCGAAAAATCTGTCGATGTGCCCTTGAGCAAGGCACTTAACCCTAATTGCTCATGTACGTCACTTTGGATAAGAGTGTCTGCTAAATGACTAAAATGTAAGCAGCAAACTTTGTGAAGACCAATACTTGTGTCATTCTCAAAACATTTGACCACGACTGTACAGCGTTGTACGACATCTTCAGTTTCTTGGCAATTTCTCGCATGGATAGCCTTCATTTCTCAGAACAATAATAGACTGACGAGTTTCAGAAGAAAGTTATTTGTTTCTGGCCATTTTGAGCCTGTAATCGAACCCACAATTGCTGATGCTCCAGATAATGAACTAGTCTCAAGAACGCCAGTTTTATTGCTTCTTTAATCAGAACAACAGTTTTCAGCTGTGCTAACATAATTGCAAAAGGGTTTTCAAATGATCAATTAGCCTTTTAAAATGATAAACTTGGATTAGCAAATACAACGTGCCATTGGAACACAGGACTGATGGTTGCTGATAATGGGCCTCTGTACGCCTATGTAGATATTCCATAAAAAATCAGCCGTTTCCAGCTACAATAGCCATTTACAACATTAACAATGTCTACACTGTATTTTTGATCAATTGGTGTTATTTTAATGGACAAAAAATTTGCTTTTCTTTCGAAAACAAGGACATTTCTAAGTGACCCCAAACTTTTGAACGGTAGTGTATATATATACAATACCAGTGAAAAGTTTGGACACTCCTACTCATTCCAGGGTTTTTCTTTATTTTTTCTATTTTCTACATCGTAGAATAATAGTGAAGACATCGAAACTATGAAATAACACATATGGGATCAAGTAGTAACCAAAAACGTGTTAAACAAATCAAAATATACTTTATATTTGAGATTCTTCAAAGTAGCCACCCTTTGCCTTGATGACAGCTTTGCACACTCTTGGCATTCTCTCAACCAGCTTCATGAGGTATTCAACTGGAATACATTTCAATTAAGAGGTGTGCCTTGTTAAAAGTTAATTTGTGGAATTTCTTTCCTTCTTAATGCGTTTGAGCCAATCAGTTGTGTTGTGACAAGGTAGGGGTGGTATACAGAAGAGAGCCCTATTTGGTAAAAGACCAAGTCCATATTATGGCAAGCTCAAATAAGCAAAGAGAAACTACAGTTCATCATTACTTTAAGACATGAAGGTCAGTCAATCCGGAAAATGTCAAGAAATGTGAATGTTCATGGTCAAATAGCTGCAAAGAAACCACTACTAAAGGACACCAATAATAAGAAGAGACTTGCTTGGGCCATCCCATCTGGTTTGCGCTTAGTGGGACTATCATTTGTTTTCAACAGGACAATGACCCAAAACACACCTCCATGGTGTGTAAGGCCTATTTGATCAAGAAGGAGAGTGATGGAGTGCTGCATCAGATGACCTGGCCTCCACAATCACCTGACCTCAACCCAATTGAGATGGTTTGGGATGAGTTGGACCGCAGACTTTAGGAAAAGCAGCCAACAAGTGCTCAGCATATGTGGGAACTCCTTCAAGACTGTTGGAAAAGTGTTCCTCATGAAGCTGGTTGAGACAATGCCAAGAGTGTGCAAAGCTGTCATCAAGGCAAAGGGTAGCTACTTGGAAGAATTTGTTTAACACTTTTTTGGTTACTACATGATTCAATGTCTTATTTCATAGTTGTGATGTCTTCACTATTATTCTACAATGTAGAAAATAGTAAAAATAAAGAAAAGCTCTTGAATGAGTAGGTGTGTCCAAACTTTTGACTGGTACAGTATATATACAGTGAGGGAAAAAAGTATTTGATCCCCTGCTGATTTTGTGCGTTTACCCACTGACAAAGACATGATCAGTCTATAATTTTAATGGTAGGTTCATTTGAACAGTGAGAGACAGAATAACAACAAAATAATCCAGAAAAACACATGTCAAAATGTTATGAATTGATTTGCATTTTAATGAGGGCAATAAGTATTTGACCCCTCTGCAAAACATGACTTAGTACTTGGTGGCAAAACCCTTGTTGGCCGTCACAGAGGTCAGACGTTTCTTGTAGTTGGCCACCAGGTTTGCACACATCTCAGGAGGGATTTTGTTCCACTCCTCTTTGCAGATCTTCTCCAAGTCATTTAGATTTTGAGGCTGACGTTTTGCAACTCAAACCTTCAGCTCCCTCCACAGATTTTCTATGGGATTAAGGTCTGGAGACTGGCTAGGCCACTCCAGGACCTTAATGTGCTTCTTTTTGAGCCACTCCTTTGTTACCTTGGCTGTGTTTTTTGGGTCATTGTCATGCTGGAATACCCATCCACGACCCATTTTCAATGCCCTGGCTGAGGGAAGGAGGTTCTCACCCAAGATTTGACGGTACGTGGCCCAGTCCATCATCCCTTTGATGCAGTGAAGTTGTCATGTCCCCTTAGCAGAAAAACACCCCCAAAGCATAATGTTTCCACCTCTAAGTTAGACGGTGGGGATGGTGTTCTTGGGGTCATAGGCAGCATTCCTCCTCCTCCAAACACGGCGAGTTGAGTTGATGCCAAAAGCTCGATTTTGGTCTCATCTGACCACAACACTTTCACCCAGTTCTCCTCTGAATCATTCAGATGTTCATTGGCAAACTTCAGACGGCCCTGTAAATGTGCTTTCTTGAGCAGGGGGACCTTGCGGGCGCTGCAGGATTTCAGTCCTTCACGGCGTAGTGTGTTACCAATTGTTTTCTTGGTTACTATGGTCCCAGCTGCCTTGAGATCATTGACAAGATCCTCCCGTGTAGTTCTGGGATGATTCCTCACCGTTCTCATGATCATTGCAACTCCACGAGGTGAGATCTTGCATGGAGCCCCAGGCCGAGGGAGATTGACAGTTATTTTGTGTTTCTTCCATTTGCGAATAATCGCACCAACTGTTGTCACCTTCTCACCAAGCTGCTTGGCGATGGTCTTGTAGCCCATTCCAGCCTTGTGTAGGTCTACAATCTTGTCCCTGACATCCTTGGAGAGCTCTTTGGTCTTGGCCATGGTGGAGAGTTTGGAATCTGATTGATTGATTGCTTCTGTGGACAGGAGCACTCCCTTTAAGAGTGTGTTCCTAATCTCAGCTCGTTACCTGTATAAAAGACACCTGGGAGGCAGAAATCTTTCTGATTGAGAGTGGGTCAAATACTTATTTCCCTCATTAAAATGCAAATCAATTTATAACATTTTTTGCATGCGTTTTTCTGGATTTTTTTGTTGTTATTCTGTCTCTCACTGTTCAAATAAACCTACGATTAAAATTATTGACTGATCATTTATTTGTCAGTGGGCAAACGTACAAAATCAGCAGGGGATCAAATACTTTTTTCCCTCACTGTACCATTAGGGGAGCCTACACCCTACAAGTAGTAGGATGGGGTGGTGGGTTTTGGGAGACAGTGTATAGGTGCAGGGTTAGATGGTGGTGCAATTAAGTTTTTCCCATTCCCCTTTTCCCTTTTTGGGGGGAGGGATCGAAATGTGCAATGCGCTCGATCTGCGAAAGACAGCAATACGCAACACAGCGTCTAGTCTGCCGGAAAGACACACGAATAAGAAGAAGGAGAAGAAGAAGGAGAAGAAGAAGAAGAAGAAGAAGAAGAAGAAGAAGACAACAGGAACGTTCACAGACAATTGGCGTCATTCCAGTGCGTCGGCTCACGAAAATCATGAAAACAACAATTAGCTTTTTGATCATAATTTAATTCAGCTTAGGGATAGGCATAAGGTTAGCAGTGGGGTTAAGGTTAGGTTTAAAATCACATTTTAAGAAGATAAATTGTAGAAATGGGCGGAGTTTATGGCTTTGTGGCTGTGGTAACTAGTGACGATTTGTGTAGTGATGCAGGGCATTTTCAAGGTAGGCACATCACCTTGTGATATTTACAATATTATGTGCAGAGATAAGCTCGGTTTGTGTTATGTGAACAAACGGTTTCGAGGCTGGTAAAAGGGGCGTTCTGGACGTTGCTCAGTTGCAAGTGAGTCCTCAGTATTTTCCTCATGCAGCTACTGTAGCTGTTAGTCGATAGTGCTTGTCAGCTGTGATTCTGCTTTCGTTACCCACGTAGTCGTCCTCTTAATTTCTTTCCAGGTGATACATGGTCGAATCCTTCTGATACATTCAAGGATTCATTTAGAAGGATGTCAGCCACCACCAAAAACGATACTCTGTAACCTGCCTTTCACTATGCCTCTCGAGTAGCAGCTGGCTATCAACCATCTACATCTTTCTAGGAGATAACCTTTCTAGTTCTGCTTTCATCGCTCCTGAAGTCATTTTCTAACCAAGAAGACTGCGCTGTCACAAAAGGCCAGGTAATATTTGTGTTTATTTCCAACATGTGCACCGAGTCATTCTGTTCACATGACAGTTCAGCCTGAGAACCCAATTCTGCGTTTCTCGTACAGGCGAGGCTACACTGTTTCTGTAACATTATCTTGTAACAAGCTGAGGGACTATTTTGAACGAATTTGCTTTGCAATATAGGCTTATATTGTTTTCACAATTCCAGCTGAAATAGCCCTCACCTTTTACATTGTACAGGTAGGTTACAGTACCATCCCGCTGGGCAAAAACTGGTTGAATCAACGTTGTTTCCACGTCATTTCATTGATTACGTTGAATCAATATGGAAAACTGATTGGATTTGTAAAAGGTCATCAACATAAGGGCATTTCATATTTATTTTCACCCAACTTTTAACCTAAATGACATGGTCATTTTTTTGTTGTTGACTTCACTTTGAATTCACGTTCGTTGACAACACAACTAGACGTTGAATTGACGTCTGTGCCCAGTGGGATACTCTTGGTGCAGGAAAATAGTGTTTAATAGTGTTGCAGCCTACTGTGGGGGTTTTGTTATAGAATTAGGCCTATTGAAAATTAACTGAGAGGATGCCAACATTAGGATTGGCTGTTGTTCTGGAATGACCTGTTGTCTAGCAAGCTGTTTTGCATTTGTCATTTGCTTGTCTTGTTGATACTCAGAGCTCTCCAATTTGTTTAGCCAATACTCTATTTGTTGATCCACTCAGGAGGTGACAGCTGTTATGATTTTATGAGCTGCTGCTCTCTGTTGTTGACACTGCAACCACATTATCATTATCCAAGTACAGGGCTCCTCAGCAACCATGCGACTGATACAGTGCTGATATCCGATAGGCTACTAGTGTTTTTGTTGAATATGATGCACAGCTAGGTGAACTCACACCCCACCCCACACCCCACCCTAAAACATTATTGAGAGTCTAATATCCCCCTAGGTTATTGTTCTAGTGAGTGTCATCACCCAGAATAAGGTAACATTAAATGCTATGTAGTGATAATATAAAAATGAATATAAAAGATTCTAGATAAAGTTATTCCATGATATTCTTCAAGGTAAACATACTGCAACACAACAAAAGATAATTGATGACACACAGTAAAACAGCAGAGTTCATCTCAATATTAATCTCAACCTGTGTTGTTTATACTGGATGACTGCTCTCTGTGGGCACCAAAAGGTCATATTGTGCCTTGCCATGGCATTTCCATTTAAAGCTACAATATCTAACTCTTTGGACGACCGACCAAATTCACATAGAAATGTGAGTTATAGATCTTTCATTCCTGTTGAAAGCAAGTCTAAGAAGAGGTAGATATGGTCTGTGTGTCATTTCTATGCTTCCCGTTCAGAAGTTTCATTTTTGCGTCTTTTACTTTCGGTTTTGTACACCAGCTTAAAACAGCAGAATATACATTATTTTTGGTTATGGAAAATATATTTCACAGTGGATTAGATGATAAAATGGTTCTCTACACAATGACTGCTTGTTTTTTCACATAAACTGAAATTAGGCAAACTATTAGAATTTTAGCAACCCGGAAATGGCGGAGCGATTTCTGCATAGTGAATCTTTAAATCAGCTAGGTAACCCCAGGGGTAAAGATTAGGCCTAGACATGAAACCCTGCTACTGAACAAAGAGCATGTCTGCACAGTCACTGTCAAGGCTGAGGACACATACAGTTATACAGTGGGGAGAACAAGTATTTGATACACTGCCGATTTTGCAGGTTTTCCTACTTACAAAGCATGTAGAGGTCTGTAATTTTTTATTATAGGTACACTTCAACTGTGAGAGACAGAATCTAAAACAAAAATCCAGAAAATCACATTTGTATGATTTTTAAGTAATTAATTAGCATTTTATTGCATGACATAAGTATTTGATCACCTACCAACCAGTAAGAATTCCGGCTCTCACAGACCTGTTAGTTTTTCTTTAAGAATCCCTCCTGTTCTCCACTCATTACCTGTATAAACTGCACCTGTTTGAACTCGTTACCTGTATAAAAGACAACTGTCCACACACTCAATCAAACAGACTCCAACCTCTCCACAACGGCCAAGACCAGAGAGCTGTGAAAGGACATCAGGGATAAAATTGTAGACCTGCACAAGGCTGGGATGGGCTACAGGACAATAGGCAAGCAGCTTGGTTAGAAGGCAACAACTGTTGGCGCAATTATTAGAAAATGGAAGAAATTCAAGATGACGGTCAATCACCCTCGGTCTGGGGCTCCATGCAAGATCTCACCTCGTGGGGCATCAATGATCATGAGGAAGGTGAGGGATCAGCCCAGAACTACACGGCAGGACCTGGTCAATGACCTGAAGAGAGCTGGGACCACAGTCTCAAAGAAAACCATTAGTAACACACTACGCCGTCATGGATTAAAATCCTGCAGCGCATGCAAGGTCCCCCTGCTCAAGCCAGCGCATGTCCAGGCCCGTCTGAAGTTAGCCAATGACCATCTGGACGATACAGAGGAGGAATGGGAGAAGGTCATGTGGTCTGATGAGACAAAAATAGAGCTTTTTGGTCTAAACTCCACTCGCCGTGTTTCGAGGAAGAAGAAGGATGAGTACAACCCCAAGAACACCATCCCAACCATGATGCATGGAGGTGGTAACATCATTCTTTGGGGATGCTTTTCTGCAAAGGGGACAGGACAACTGAACCGTATTGAGGGGAGGATGGATGGGGCCATGTATCGCGAGATCTTGGCCAACAACCTCCTTCCCTCATTAAGAGCATTGAAGATGAGCCTTCCAGCATGACAACGACCCAAAACACACAGCCAGGGCAACTAAGGAGTGGCTGCGTAAGAAGCATCTCAAGGTCCTGGAGTGGCCTATTGCCCAGCGACAGCCCTGAAACCTGAAGGATCTGGAGAAGGTCTGTATGGAGGAGTGGGCCAAAATCCCTGCTGCAGTGTGTGCAAACCTGGTCAAGACCTACAGGAAACATATGATCTCTGTAATTGCAAACAAAGGTTTCTGAACCAAATATTAAGTTCTGCTTTTGTGATGTATCAAATACTTATGTCATGCAATAAAAAGCAAATTAATTACTTAAAAATCATACAATGTGATTTTCTGGATTTTTTTTTTAGATTCCATCTCTCACAGTTGAAGTGTACCTATGATAAAAATTACAGACCTCTACATGTTTTGTAAGTAGGAAAACCTGCAAAATCGACAGTGTATCAAATACTTGTTTTCCCCACTGTACATGCCCATTTGTGACTGGTTTCAGGAAACTAGGCGTATGTCATGCGTCACTACGTCACACAAGAGCCATTTGAACATAGACTTCTTTTAAAAATCAAAATGTGTTTCATAAATGCCTTCTGGAACATGATAACTTTCATGTGCCTTAATAACAAACGTGTATGCCATCTGTAAATACGAATAAAATTGTTAAATTACGAGCCTAGTTGGTTTAGCCACAGAAAAAGACAGCAACCTTCCCGCTAGCCATGGTTGGCTGAGATAATGAGTGGGCTGGACATGCCGAGAGTTGAGTTCAGATTGGTCTGCCATGTAGCACGCTTTTGTCTATTTGAGCTAGTGAGTATGTGTAGGTAATACTGTCTAACACAGCTTTAAAAAATATATAATGCTTAGTAGAACTGCATAAGTGTTGCTCTCCACTTTCTGGAGGACCGAGTTTTGAAATCAGTGGAATTAGAGTATGATAGCTAAGTAGATGGAGAAAACACCTGTCTCCGGATTACATCTTCAAACTAAGGGCAACCATGACATCCGTGACAGGGAGAAGCGTCCATCCATGTATACGGGTAAGATAGTCTAGCTAAAAGTGTACTGCTAGCTAGCTAACGTTAGCTGGCTGGCTCGCTAGCTAATGTTACGTGTATGATCTGTGTAATAATATTATTCGTATCTCAGAGCCATTTGCTTTGCTAGTTATAGCCTAATGTTAGCTAGCTAACATTGAACCTGGTTGGTTAGCTACCTGCAGATTCATGCAGGGTAGTAACGTCATGAGTTGGGATTATGTTTCATTGTTTACCTAGCTAGCTAGCTACATTTCTTAACAAAAGACTCCACTATGCAAGTAACCATTTCAATAGAATGTCACTGCGACAACTGTTGATAGACATAGCTGGTAAATTTGCTCTGGCTATCTCTTCCGATTTCAGAGCACTCTCTTCTGAGTGTGCCAGAGCGCAGATTAACTGACCGGTTGAATATGGCCAGTGTCAGTAAACGTTGGCAAAAAAGCGTAAATTGTTGCCAGCTGCACAGTTGCAGTCACCAACGCTCTGGATAACATAAAAACAGCCTAACCAGCTCTGCTAGGGCGAGTAAAGTGATCAGTGAGCTGTTCTCTCATTTGTGTCTGGAAGTCGCTAGCAAGCTAGCCAATGTTAGCCAGTTAGCTTGGGTGCTTGACTGCTGTTTTAAGGACAGAATGCGCGGATCAGTCCTTAGAGATGGGTGGGGCTAAAGCTTAAGAGGGTGTGAACGATGCTGAATGGGTGTAGACAAAGAAGAGCTCTCCAGTGGGTACCAAAACATTGAAAGGCCATTTTCTCAAAAGTGAGGTTACAAGTTTATCAACTTTCACAGCAGATTTACTTTCCCATTGTTCCTCAACTGTAGTGTATGATAACCATTTTCTAGTTCTGTGTCTCTACTTTTATCCAATGTAAAAAAACACAATTTCAAATTTTGCTACATAAGATCGAGCCAGTCAGTCACATTTCTCTATCTCACCATCACTGCTCTTATCTGGCCCATACTCTACAATTGATTCTGTATCCTATCAAACACTTGAATGGTTAAGTGAATACAGCCTCGGAATGGTTAAGTGAATACAGCCTCGCAGGCAGGCAGACAGGCATGCAAGGCGATGGAGTTTCCATTTTTCTCATTCCTAATGGAATGAGGCAGGCATTCCCATCAGGGAACAAAACACATCCAGCTCCATGGCCAAAAGATTTCTCGTCAAGAAAAAGGATTGTTCAGAGAAGAATGGTTGTATTGAAATGCATTCACTTAGTGACAAGCCACTCCCGGGGGAAATGGACCTGGATTTGCATGAGAGGAAGATGGATGTGTTTTTCAATGGATGTGATATGCTGGTTATGAGAGGCAAGCTGAGAACACAGTGTACCTGCCAGCCTCTTGGGAACACAGTCAACATTACACTCCTCAATCCATCAGAACTGGGAGTCCTGCCTCAAGCATCCACCTTTACCAGCAGAAAGCCCAGGTGAATGATACATTTAAACAGGCACGGCATGTACCTGGGTGTGGGGGTGTGTGTTATGTTGGTTCAAACAGCACAAGCCTCCTTTTACAAGTACATGGGCATTTCGCAATGTGTGTCTAAGCATTTTATGGTCGTTGACCTTGGCTTGGCATGTAACGTGAAAGGCTGTGGTTTTTAAAAGACTGCTGCTGAATGATTAGGTAATTTTCATGTAAAAGGACCCATGAGCACCAATGTGAAGTTTATAGGAACATATCACATTTGGTGTCAAATGAAAGCTAAGAGTCTATATTTTGGGGAAATTAAGGCATGGATACGTTTTTCAACCATTTTCCATCCTAAACATTTTTGAATAAGCAAATGCTTTGATTTCTGTCACACAGATGGAAAAGGGGTCTTTAAAAAACATCTACTAGGAAATGTCTAAAAAGTGTTAGAAATCAAAACACATTAATGTTTAAGTAAAGCCCCCTGCCAACTAATATCAACATTAATATTTAGTTTTGCTGAAATTATTTGCCTTCTGTAAATTTAACAAATATTTCACTAACTATTTAGCAGTCTTATGGCTTGGGGGTAGAAGCTCTTCAGGGTCCTGTTAGTTACAGACTTGGTGCATCGTTACCGCTTGCCGTACGGTAGCAGAGAGAACAGTCTATGACTTGGGTGGCTGGATTGTTTGACCATTTTTAGGGCCTTCCTCTGACACCGCCTGGTATAGAGGTCCTGCATTGCAGGGAACTTGGCCCCAGTGATGTACTGGGCCGTGCGCACTACCCTCTGTAGCGCCTTGTGTTCGGATGCCAAGCAGTTGCCATACCAAGCGATGATGCAGCAAGTCAAGATGCTCTCAATGGTGCAGCTGTAGATATTTTTTAGGATCTGAGGGCCTATGACAAATCTTTTCAAATCTTCCTCCTGAGGGGTTGAGGAGTTGTCGTGCCTTCTTCACGACTCTGGGTGTGTGTGAGTACAATGATAATTCCTTAGTGATGTGGACACCGAAGAACTTGAAGCTCTCGTCCCGATCCACTACAGGCCCATCGATGTGGATGGAGGCATGCTCGGCCCTCTGTTTCCTCTAGTCCACTATCAGCTCCTTTGTCTTACTGACGTTGAGGGAGAGGTTGTTTACCTGGCACCACACTGCCAGGTCACGGACTTCCTGTCTATAGGCTGTCTCATCGTCATCGGTGATCATGCCAACCACCGTTGTGCCGTCAACAAACGTAATGATGGTGTTGGTGTCGTGCGCGGCCACACAGTCGTGGGTGAACAGGGAGTACAGCAGGGGTCTAAGCACCCACCCCTGAGTAGCTCCGTGTTGACGGTTAGCGTGGCGGATGGGTTGTTTCCTACCCTCACCACCTGGGGGGCGGCCCGTTAGGAAGTCCAGGATCAGGTTGCAGAGGTAGGTGTTCAGTCCCAGGGTCCTGAGCTAGTTAGTTGAACACTGAGCTATAGTCAATTAACTGCATTGTAGGTGTTCCTCTTGTCCAGGTGGGAGAGGGCAGTGTGGAGTTGAATAGAGATTGCGTCATCTGTAGATCTGTTGGGGCGAATTGGAGTGGGTCCAGGGTGTCTGGGATGATGGTGTTGATGTGAGCCATGACCAGCCTTTCAAAGCATTTCTTGGCTACAGATGTGAGTGCTATGGGGCGATAGTCATTTAGACAGGTTACCTTGGCGTTCTTGGGCAAAGGGACTATGGTGGTCTGCTTGAAACATGTAGATATTACAGACTGGGTCAGGAATACACTTTCCAGCTGGTTAGTGCATGCTCTGAGTCAGGTAATCTGTCTGGGCCCGTGGCCTTGTGAATGTTAACCTGTTTTAAAGGTCTTACTCACATCGGCTATGGAGAGCAAGATCACACAGTCGTCTGGAACAGCTCTCTCATGCATGGTTGTGTTGCTTTCCTCAAAGCGAGCATAGCGTCACTGGGCAGCTCGCGGCTGGGTTTCCCTTTGTAATCCGTGATAGTTTGCAAGCCCTGCCACATCCGAAGAGCGTCAGAGCCGGCGTAGTAGAATTCTATCTTAGTGCAGTATTGACGTTTTGACTGTTTGATGGCTCGCCGGAGGTCGTAGTGGGATTTCATATAAGTGTCCGGATTAGTGTCCCGCTCCTTGAAAGCAGCATCTCTAGCCTTTAGCTCAGTGCGGATGTTGCCTGTAACCCATGGCTTCTGGTTGGGATATGTATGTACAGTACGGCCACTGTGGGGATGACGTCGTCAATGCACTTATTAATGAAGCCGGTGACTGATGTAGGAAACTCCTAAATGTTATCAAATGAATCCCGGAACATATTCCAGTCTGTGCTAGCGAAACAGTCCTGTAGCTTAGCATCTGTACTGTACTGAACTCTACTCTACTTTTCTTTACTCTACTGTACTTTACTGTGCTCTATTGTACTCTACTGAACTCTACTGTGATGTTCAAACTTGTGAAACATACACTGAACAAAAATATACACACAACATGTAAAGTGTTGGTTCCATGTTTCATGAGCTAAAATAATTTATCCTTTGCCAAGATGATCCATCCACCTGACAGGTGTGGCATATCAAGAAGCTGATTTAATAGCATGATCATTACCCAGGTGCACCTTGGTTACGGGACAATAAAAGGCCATGCTAAAATGTGCCGTTTTGTCAGTACGTCCAACCGGCCTCACAAACCGAAGATCACATGTAACCACGCCAGCCCAGGACCTCCACATCCGGCTTCTTCACCCTCTGGATCATCTGAAACCAGCCACCCGGATAGCTGAAGAAACTGTGGGTTTGCACAACCGAAGTATTTCTGCACAAACTGTCAGAAACCGTCCTCACCAGGGTCTTGACCTGACTGAAGTTAGGCATCATAACTGACTTCAGTGGGCAAATGCTCACCTTCAGTGGGCAAGTGCCCCATGGTGGCGGTGGGTTTATGGTATGGGCAGACATAAGCTACGGACAACGAACACAATTGTATTTTATCGATGGCATTTTGAATGCACAGAGATACTGTGACGAGATCCTGCGGCCCATTGTTGTGCCATATATCTGCCGCCATCACCTCATGTTTCAGCATGATAATGCATGGCCCCATGTCGCAAGGGTCTGTACACAATTCCTGGAAGCTGAAAATGTCCCAGTTCTTATAATATAATAATATAATATGCCATTTAGCAGACGCTTTTATCCAAAGCGACTTACAGTCATGCGTGCATACATTTTTTTGTGTATGGGTGGTCCCGGGGATCGAACCCACTACCTTGGCGTTACAAGCGCCGTGCTCTACCAGCTGAGCTACAGATGGCCTGTATACTCACCAGACATGTCACCCATTGAGCATGTCTGGGATGCTCTGGATCGATGTTTACGACAGCGTGTTCCAGTTCCCGCCAATATCCAGCAATTTCGCACAGCCATTGAAAAGGAGTGGGCCAAAATTCCACAGGCCACAATCAACAGCCTGATCAACTCTATGCGAAGGAGATGTGTTGCTCTGCATGAGGCAAATTGTGTTCACACCAGATACTGACTAGTTTTCTGATCCACGCCCCTACCTATTTGTTAAGGTATCTGTGACTATCAGATGCATATCTGTATTCCCAGTCATATGAAATCCATAGATTGGGGCCTAATGAATTTATTTCAATTGACTGATTTCCATATATGAACTGTAACCCAGTAAAATTAAATGTGGTCTTGTTTGGGGGTGGAGCTCATTAGAATAATAGCCAGTGTGTAGAATAATACCCAAACATGCAAAATAAGGATATTTTTCTACCTTTGTGTACCTATTCAGCATACATCACCATGAAGAATATGACATTCATAATTATCACGTTTTAGGAGAAGACCCAGATGCAGGCAGTGTAGAAGTAACAAAAGTTTATTACAAAAAAAAGGGGCAGGCAAACGATAGGTCAAGGGCAGGCAGACGTCAGTAATCCAGATCAGAGTCCAGGTACAGAACGGCAGGCAGTCTCAGGGTCAGGGCAAGCAGAGGTCAATAATCCAGGGTGGTGTGACAAGGTACAGAATGGCAGGCAGGCTCAGGGTCAGGGCAGGCAGAATGGTCAAAACCGGGAAAACTAGAAAACAGGAACTTGAGAAAGACAGGAGCAAGGGGAAAAACGCTGGTAGGCTTGATGAAACAAAACAAACTGGCAACAGACAAACAGAGAACACAGGTATAATTACACTGGGAAAGATGGGCAACACCTGGAGGGGGGTGGAGACAATCACAAAGACAGGTGAAACAGATCAGGGTGTGAATGATTTGGCGCCGGAGAAGATGGCTGCCTTTTTACAGCCCTCTAAGTAATTGTACTATTATGTGTGTTTTTCCACGTTCTTTGTAATTTCTTTTGTACATTGTTTCTTATAACCAAAAAGAGCTTCTGGATACCAGGACAGCGATTACTCACCTCGTATTGGACGAAGATTTTTTTCTTCAACAAGTCGGAAGCGAAGGATGTCCTACAGACACCCGACAAGGCCCAAATCCCCGTCATTCGCATGAGAAAGAGACTGAGATATCATGGACGTAGATCGGGGTGCCTTGTAAGGATCCGACGGCAAGCGAGTAAACTGCCTCTTCCATCAGTCCTATTAGCCGATGTTCAATCATTTGAGAATAAATTAGATGACCTAAGATTACGGTTATCCTACCAACGGGACATTAAAAACTGTAATATATTATGTTTCACCGAGTCGTGGCTGAACGAGGACATGGACAACATACAGCTAGCGGGCTATACGCTACATCAGCACGCTAGAACGGCTGACTCAGGTAAGACAAAGGTTGGCGGTCTGTGTATATTTGTAAACAACAGCTGGTGCACAAAATCAAATACTAAGGAAGTCTCTAGGTTTTGCTCGCCTGAGGTAGAGTATCTTATGATAAGCTGTAGACCACACTATTTACCAAGCGAGTTTTCATCTTTCATAGCTGTCTTTTTACCACCACAAACCAATGCTGGCATTAAGATTGCACTGAATGAGCTGTATAAAGCCATAAGTGAACAGGAAAACGCTCATCCAGATGCAGCGCTCCTAGTGGCCGGGGACTTTAACGCAGGGAAACTTAAATCAGTTCTACCTAATTTCTACCAGCATGTTAAATGTGCAACCAGAGGAAAAAAAAACTCTAGACCACCTTTACTCCACACACAGAGACGCATACAAAGCTGTCCCTCGCCCTCCATTTGGCAAATCTGACCATAACTCTATCCTCCTGATTCCTGCTTATAAGCAAAAACTAAAGCAGGAAGCACCAGTGACTCAGTTAATAAAAAAGTAGTCAGATGACGCAGATGCTACAGCTACAGGACTTTTGCTAGCACAGACTGGAACATGTTCCGGGATTCTTCAGATAGCATTGAGGAGTAAACCACATCAGTTACTGGCTTCATCAATAAGTGCATCGATGACGTCGTCCCCACAGTGACCGTACGTACATACCCCAACCAGAAGCCATGCATTACAGGCTTTCAAGGAGCGGGACTCTAACCCGGACGCTTATAAGAAATCCCGCTATGCCCTCCGACGAACCATCAAACAGGCAAAGAGTCAATACAGGACTAAGATTGAATCATACTACACTGGCTCTGACGCTCGTCGGATGTGGCAGGGCTGGAAAACTATTACAGACTACAAAGGGAAGCACAACCACTTCTATGCTCGCTTCGAGGCAAGCAACACTGAAGCATGCATGAGAACATCAGCTGTTCCGGATGACTATGTGATCACGCTCTCCGTAGCTAATGTGAGTAAGACTTTTAAGCAGGTCAACATTCACAAGGCCGCAGGGCCAGATAGATTACCAGGATGTGTACTCCGAGCATGTGCTGACCAACTGGCAAGTGTCTTCACTGACATTTTCAACATGTCCCTGACTGAGTCTGTAAAACCAACATGTTTCAAGCAGACCACCATAGTCCCCGTGCCCAAGGACACTAAGATAACCTGCCTAAATGACTACCGACCCGTAGCACTGACGTCTGTAGCCATGAAGTGCTTTGAATGGCTGGTCACATCAACATCAACACCATTATCCCAGAAACCCTAGATCCACTCCAATTTGCATACCGCCCCCAACAGATCCACAGATGATGCAATCTCTATTGCACTCCACACTGCCCTTTCCCACCTGGACAAGAGGAACACCTATGTGAGAATGCTATTAATTGACTACAGCTCAGCATTCAACACCATAATGCCCTCAAAGCTCATCACTAAGCTAAGGATCCTGGGACTAAACACCTCCCTCTGCAACTGGATCCTGGACTTCCTGACGGGCCGCCCCCAGGTGGTAAGGGTAGGTAACAACATATCTGCCACACTGATTCTCAACACGGGGGCCCCTCAGGGGTGCGTGCTCAGTCCACTCCTGTACTCCCTGTTCACCCATGACTGCATGGCCAGGCACGACTCCAACACAATCATTAAGTTTGCCGACGACACAACAGTTGTAGGCCGACAACGATGAGACAGCCTATAGGGAGGAGGTCAGAGACCTGGCCGTGTGGTGCCAGGATAACAACCTCTCCCTCAATGTGACCAAGACAAAGGAGATGATTGTGGACTACAGGGAAAAAAAGAGGACTGTAGTGGAACAGGTTGAGAGCTTCAAGTTCCTTGGTGTCCACATAACCAACAAACTATCATGGTCCAAACACACCAAGACAGGCGTGAAGAGGGCACGACAAAGCCTATTCCCCCTCAGGAGACTGAAAATATTTGGCATGGGTCCTCAGATCCTCAAAAGGTTCTACAGCTGCACCATCGAGAGCATCCTGACTGGTTGCATCACCGCCTGGTATGGCAACTACTTGGCCTCCGACCGCAAGGCACTACAGAGGGTAGTGCGTACGGCCCAGTACATCACTGGGGCCAAGCTTCCTGCCATCCAGGACCTCTATACCAGGCAGTGTCAGAGGAAGGCCCTCAATGGTACCGGAGTGCCAAGTCTAGGTCCAAAAGACTTCTCAACAGCTTCTACCCCCAAGCCATAAGACTCCTGAACAGCTAATCATGGCTACCCGGACTATTTGCACTGCCCCCCCACCCCATCCTTTTTACGCTGCTCCTACTCTGTTAAGTATTTATGCATTGTCACTTTAACTCTACCCACATGTACATATTACTTCAACTACCTCAACTAGCCGGTGCCCCCGCACATTGACTCTGCAACGGTACCCCCCTGTGTATATATAGCCTCCCTACTGTCACTTTATTTTACTTCTGCTCTTTTTTTCTCAACACTTTTTTTGTTGTTGTTTTATTCTTACTTTTTTTGTTTAAAATAAATGCACTGTTGGTTAAGGGCTGTAAGTAAGCATTTCACTGTAATGTCTGCACCTGTTGTATTCGGCGCATGTGACCAATAAAATTTGATTTGATTTGAAAATTGTCAAAGACTCCAGCCACCCTAGTCATGGACTGTTCTCTCTGCTACCACATGGCAAGTGGTACTGGAGTGCCAAGTCTAGGTCCAAAATACTTCTCAACAGCTTCTACCCCCAAGCCATAAGAATCCTGAACAGCTAATCATGGCTACCCGGACTATTTGCACTGCCCCTCCCCACCCCCACCCCCACCCCATCTTTTTACGCTGCTGCTACTCTCTTAATTATTTCTGCATAGTCACTTTAACTCTACCCACATATTACCTCAACTACAGTGAGGGAAAAAAGTATTTGATCCCCTGCTGATTTTGTACGTTTGCCCACTGACAAAGAAATGATCAGTCTATCATTTTAATGGTAGTTTTATTTGAACAGTGAGAGACAGAATAACAACAACAAAATCCAGAAAAACACATGTCAAAAATTTTATAAATTGATTTGCATTTTAATGAGGGAAATAAGTATTTGACCCCCTCTCAATCAGAAAGATTTCTGGCTCCCAGGTGTCTTTTATACAGGTAACGAGCTGAGATTAGGAGCACACTCTTAAAGGGAGTGCTCCTAATCTCAGTTTTTTTACCTGTATAAAAGACTCCTGTCCACAGAAGCAATCAATCAATCAGATTTCAAACTCTCCACCATGGCCAAGACCAAAGAGCTCTCCAAGGATGTCAGGGACAAGATTGTAGACCTACACAAGGCTGGAATGGGCTACAAGACCATCGCCAATCAGCTTGGCGAGAAGGTGACAACAGTTGGTGCGATTATTCGCAAATGGAAGAAACACAATAACTGTCAATCTCCCTCGGCCTGGGGCTCCATGCAAAATCTCACCTGGTGGAGTTGCAATGATCATGAGAACGGTAAGGAATCAGCCCAGAACTACACGGGAGGATCTTGTCAATGATCTCAAGGCAGCTGGGACCATAGTCACCAAGAAAACAATTGGTAACACACTACGCCGTGAAGGACTGAAATCCTGCAGCGCCCGCAAGGTCCCCCTGCTCAAGAAAGCACATATACAGGCCCGTCTGAAGTTTGCCAATGAACATCTGAATGGTAGCAAACCTGGTAGCAAACCTGGTAGCAAACCTGGTAGCCAACTTCAAGAAACGTCTGACCTCTGTGATTGCCAACAAGGGTTTTGCCACCAAGTACTAAGTCATGTTTTGCACAGTGGTCAAATACTTATTTCCCTCATTAAAATGCAAATCAATTTATAACATTTTTGACATGGTTTTTCTGGATTTTGTTGTTGTTATTCTGTCTCTCACTGTTCAAATAAACCTACCATTAAAAGTATAGACTGATCATGTCTTTATCAGTGAGCAAACGTACAAAATCAGCAGGGAATCAAATACTTTTTACCCGCATTGTACCTCAACTAGCCGGTGCTCCCGCACATTGACTCTGCACCGGTACCCCCCTGTAAATATAGCCTACCTACTGTTATTTTATTTTACTTCTGCTCTTTTTTTCTCAACACTTTTTTGTTGTTGTTTTATTTTACTTTTTTATTAAAAAAGAAATGCATTGTTGGTTTTAGGGCTCTAAGTAAGCATTTCACTGTAATGTCTACACCTGTTGTATTCGACGCATGTGGCCAATAAAATTTGATTTGATTTGATAATTATGCCTTTCTGTATGGTACAGATCAAGGACCCATGATGTCATTCTGTTACCATCATTCTGTTAACGGGTGTTGATCTTTACTCACTGTAGTTCAATGACTAAAATATATATTTTTCTAACTCAAGCTGTCATATCATAGCTGACACCCCATTCTTTCTGCAGACATATTTGAATCGCGGTCACATAAAAAACTGACCAAGATTTTACTGTCATTCTGTTACCAAACTTCGCATCTGCACTGTTCCTCAATTAAGTGACAATTGTTACAAGTATTTGCTTGGCATACATTTTTAATTGAAAAAGTGAGTCTCATCATCACTCTGTGGAATTGCCCATTAGTTGCTCGGTTTCGAGAAGGGAACCTCTAATGGTGTTTTTGAATAAAGGGTGTCATGACTGCTGTACTTTAAAGCTGGAATCCATAGCGGAGAAACTGCCATGTCCGTTTGCAATATTACAACAAAGATGTTACAGCTTTAACTCAATCATAATTTATTGATCATCGTCACTAGATAAACATTAGGGCCTACTTTGCCATAGCCATAAGCAGAAAAACGATCTCTCCTCTGATAAGCTATTTCTATAAACAAATACCTTATCAATGTTATACATGACTGGGCTATTGTAGCATGCTGAAGTTGTGGGTATGCTTGTATCATGCGCTGGACTACCCAATGGGAGTTTTTAAGGTTGCCACATTTGATCACGCTGCAATCACATAAGTATAGAGGGAGTAACTGAAAACAATGCTCCTCACGCCTTGACACAGAATTGGAATGCCATGAATCTGTTTAGTGCCATTGAACTTGTTAAACATTACAAGTTACTTGTGTAAGTAGCTCAGGCTGCTTGTGACTGCATGCACGACCATGCCAGAAATGTGACACACATTCAGTTTAAACAGAAGCGCTTACCGGCTAATAAATGCCTAATTACCTTCAGTTCCTCATTACCAGGGCCTAAAACAAACTTTTTTGCCCCAGCCAGGCTGAGTTGCTGCACAAGGTGGGATATAACGTTAGGATTCATATTTCTTTGTGCATTACCAGACATGAAACAAAACAGCAGAAATACTTAGAAAACAGCTACTGCAGCAATTATTTTGCTATAAATCACAACTCGCACATGTGCCTGCCTGTACTTGATTTAAAAAAATCAAAAATGCTCGCACTGTAGAGTCCTGAGTGTGAACGCCAACATGGCTGGTGAATTAGACATTCTTACCCGCCAATGCCCAAATCTCCCCACATTTGTCAGGTGTTAATTTTAGGCCCTGGTCATTACCTTGTAAATCCTGTAAGGCAGGCTGGGAGAGAAAGTTGGAGGCATAAATATCATACCACCAAAAAAATGCTAACATCCCCTGTTATTGGTAATGGTGAGAGGTTAGCATGTGTTGGGGGGTATGATCTTTGTGCCTCTGTAACTTTCTCACTCATTACTTTTCACAATTCATTCATGATTATCCGTAATCATGGTAGCATCCACATTAATGTAGAAGTGTTCAGAAACAAAAGTGACTCCAAAATGACACTACATTATTTACCATAATCTGAAACACAACCAAAACAAACCGCAAATGCATCCAACAAGATTGTAGAGTCACAAGCTTGATGTTGTCATTCTGTGCTAGGAATATGGGACCAAATACTTTTGACTACTTTAATACACTATAAGTGAATTTGTCCAAATACTTATGACACCTTCAAAAAGTAAAGTGCTTTCATTTCAAACGGTAAAACAGATAAGTATGAAAATACCTTAAAATAAAAGGTGACATTCTGTACTGTCGCCTCATATGACACATTGGATCTCAAATCCAAAATACTGGAGTATAAACCCAAATTAAAAGATCTAGCTTTAGTGTCCAAATAAATACGTAGTAGAGTGTACACTTATACTGCTGCGGTCAAGTTTAAAGTAGTAGTACACCCTTACAATGGATACACGCTTCACACATTTTCAGTAGAACTACAAACCTGAACCTTTAGAACATGATGCCTGTATGCCTGGGCTTTGATTCTTGTGTGATTAAAGAAAAAGGCAATAGGCTTGCTTGGTAGGCTACGATAAAGAACCATTAGAGTGAGCAACATACCGTACACTTATGTAATTCCACTGGAGAAAAGAGAGAGTGCTTTGATTTAGATAAATGCATGCATTAGTCATAACCGCCCTTAAAGCCCACACTCCCTCCCTATTAAGTCAGTCACCATGGTGTTTTGTCTCTCCCTTTTTGATATGGTAAGTCAGAGACCTTGCTCTTTTGAGTGTACCCCTTACTTGAAGTGAGTGTTTTCTATCTATCTAGAGGCTCAATTGTGTCTTCCATTTGGTGCCTAGTGATTACGACCCGGGCCTTGTGTATATGTCAGAGTCTGTGGTCGACACCAGAGAGGGCCGCAGAACTAGTCTGGGCAAAGGGGGAGAGGAGAAGCACAATGTGCTGCTTCATCTTGTTTTCTTACTAGGATTCTGAAGTAGGGTGTGGGGAGATGTGGGCCAACATGCAGCATAAGGTCTTATGGCAGGCTGCCTGTCTAGCCCCATAGGGAAATCAAGTGGAAAGAGCGAGAGCGAGAGTAAAGTAAGGAGAAGTACATTTTATCAATGTCAGACAACAACAAATGTGTTTCCACAGACTAGGGGAGCATGTTTAGCAGCCTATTTACCATTATGTGTCATAAGGCCTTTCGGTATGTACAACATTATCAATAGAGCTGGCATCCCTTTTTATGGACAATGGAATACAATCTGTGTTTGCATACAATCTGAAATACCTTTTACTCTCCCGTTGTGTTTACTGTGTGGTGAACTGCTAGGTAGTTCTTGACTCGGATGGCCTGGTGTGGCCTTGCTGGATCTCATTCAAGCCACATGGAAGTGTTTAGCAGGAGAGAGAGCTCAGTGAGACTCAGTGCCCACTCAGTCAGTCTGCCCACTGATTATCTGTGAAGTGCTGTGTTGGGAAAATCAGAAAGTGCCTTAAAACGTGGCAGTCCCATGGTCCGGGTGTCGGGATGACACAAAGGACGTCTATATCTGGGACCTTGTCCTTTTGATAAAGAGAGCTTTCACTGTCACTGCATTTTGTTAGCAGTTAGAAGTTTTCAAATTCCTGTCAATTTACCAAACTGCATTACGCTCGAGAAAATAACCCTGTGCCATGCCCTTCGGATTAGACTCTGTCAGTGTCTCTCTCTCTCTGTCTCAGTACCCCCTCCCTCCCACAGAGTGGCCATGAAGACACCATTGTCCAGTGCAGTATAGTCCTCTAGCTTCATCGGTCCTATGATTGAATGAGTGGTGCTTCTGTCTCTCTGTCTCTCTCTCCCTCTGTCTATCTCTCTATCTCACTCTGTCACTCTCTCTCTCTCTCTCTCTCTCTCCCACAATCTCTCTCACACTCTTTCTATTTATCTGTGTCTCTCTCTATATAGCTGTGTCTCTCTGTGTTTCTCTTTGTCTCTCTCTCTCTGTTTCTCTTTCTCTCTCTCTCTCTCTCTCTCTCTCTCTCTCTCTCTCTCTCTCTCTGTGTCTCTCTCTCTCTCTCTCTCTCTCTCTGTGTCTCTCTCTATCTCTCTCTCTCTCTCTCTTATTCCCACTTTATCTGCACCCCCCCCCCTCTCTCCGCTTCCGCCCTATATAGCTCTCTCTGTTAGCTAGCTGGTGTCCCGCCTGCCCAGGCACTCGTGGAATGCAGGTGATGATGATGATGTAACCAGCTCTGTTCCTGTCTCTGTATCTAAGCCCAGGCAGAATGAGAGCCTCTCTCTCAGGAGCCCCTTAAAGGAAATATTCACCCATTTTGAATCTTATATTGTTTTTGTGCAGCTGAGCGCTGCTCTATCGCTCAGAGATTCATATTTACATGTGTATCTGAGGCCATTTCATGTTTTCAAGTGTATCTGAGCTATTAATTTCACATTTTCATGTGTATCTGAGCTATTCGCCGTTCAAGCAGGCAGAAATACAGCCGGTATGAGTTTTACAGAAAGCATAAACTGTCATTCTGTTACCAAACTTTGCAACTGCACTGTTCTTCAAGTAAGTGTATTTCTGTAAAATGTTCAGTGGAAATTGTTAAAAGTAGTCCTTGTGCATAGATTTGTATGGTTTGTTTAACTTTGCAATCATTTGGTTTTTGTTTGACATACATTCAAAAGTTACAAATAAAGAGTGTCATGTCAATCCCTTACCGTTTTGCCAGGCAGCAATCTGCTGCACCATTGTGCCCTAGGCTTTTTGGTGCAATGGGAGAGAATGCACAGAACCTTCTTTAGTGTTGACATTGGTGTTAGAAAAAAAGAGTTAGATTTGACCTACACTATGCATCTCAAATACAGAGGTTCTGATTAGCTGGACCTAGTATGGTTATGTTTTACAGTGTAGTTGCTGCATGCATATTTCTGTACATTTTGTCTTTACCCAATTGTATGTTAAGTTATCTTGAATGATGCTGATATGTATTTTTGCCCTTGTAGATCCAGTCTCATCCAGCTATTTTCCCTAGTGTCAACGTATGGCCTAGCGTAGCTGTGGTGTATTGGCTTTTCCAGCCTGTGTGTGTGTGTGTTTGTGTGTGGATGTGTGTCCCAGGCCTCTGGGAGAGTGTGAGTCTGCTGACGTCCGAGGGACGCTGAGGACACTGAGTCTAGAGGCAAAGGGGTAAGCAAGGCCAGTCACACGCTATATGCTCTGGTCCATGGAGTGTGTGTGTGTGTGTGTGCACAGCAGTGGAGGCTCCTCAGAGGTGGAAGGGGAGGACCATCCTCCTCAGTGAATTTCATAAAAATTTAAATTGTAAAACATAAAAAAAGTTATCCTTTTTAGATATTTCTATACTAAATACAATCACGTCGCCGAACAATTTATTAAAACACACTATTTTGCAAAGAAGGTCTACAGTAGCCTCAACAGCACTCTATAGGGTAGCACCATGGTGTAGCCAGAGGACAGCTAGCTTCCATGCTCCTCTGGGTACATTGACTTCAATACAAAACCTAGGAGGCTCATGGTTCTCCCCCCCTTCCATAGACTTACACAGTAATTATGACAACTTCCGGAGGACGTCCTCCAGCCTATCAGAGCTCTTGAAGCATGAACTGACATGTTTTCCACCCAATCAAAGGATCAGAGAATGAATCTAGTACTGAAAGCATAAGCTACAGCTAGCTAGCACTGCAGTGTATAAAATGTGATGAGTAGTTGACTCAAAGAGAAAGACAATAGTTGAACAGTTTTGAACACATTCATTTATTCCAAAATGAAGGAGAAGCAAGAGAGAAAGCTAGAGAGAGTGTCATTTTTTTTCAGTTTCACTTACTTAGCTAGCAAATGCAGATAGCTAGTTTAGCCTACTGAAACACCCTGCTCAAACAGAGGGATGCTATGTTAGCTAGCTGACTTTGACTATCCAACACAACACTGGAACTCTTCCAAGTCAAGGTACGTTTTTGGTATTACTCATTTATTGCCACCGGGGCCCGCCGGTGTAACTGCTTACTGACTGTACACTAACGTTACTGCATGATTGTAGCGGGTTTACTAACGCGTTAGTTCTATTAGCTATGCTGACTATGACGTTACTTTAGCTAATATGGTGACATCGATGTAGGCTGTGTGTAGCGGTTTGGCTTGGAAAGGTTTTTTCGCCTGGTCACATACATTGAAGTCCTGAAGCGAAGGGACAAGGTGAGAGGAGGAGAGCGCATAGAAGGAATACAACGTGGCTGCTATGAAAGTGAACTGTGTTTACGCGTGATCAGGGGTGTATTCATTCCACATTTTGTTGAAGAACGTTTCGCAAACGGAAGCAAACGGAACAAAACGGGGATAAACATACCGAATTTATCCAATAGATACTCTCGTTTGCAGCTGTTGGACTAATGATTACACCCTATATCAGCTAGATGCAGGCATGAGTGTGCAATGCGGTATTGAATGTCATTGTCTGTCGCCTCAAATTTGTCTCTCGACCTGTGTGCACCTACGTTGTGAACTTTCATAGGCTAGGTTGTAGCAACCTCATGATGGGTATAGGGATTATTACAGTATCATGTAGTAGCCTAAACCTATCACTGTTACATTGAACTGGGTGAATGGAATATGAACGAGAGTCATCCAATATGCTGTAATAGAAATAAGGCCATGCTCATGAGAATTTTTTTTTGTCCTCCCTCATCTTAAACAGCACTGACTGCCACTGGTGCACAGCTCTGTGTGTGAGAGCGTTCTGTGTTTGAGCATTGAGCACTGTGTGTGAACACACTATGTGCTAACCTGTGTGCGTGATGATTGACAAGGCACGTACAAGTCAACACAACATGGGTGAGCGGGCACTCAGGGCAGAAGCATTGTGACTGTGCCCACAGGGTTAAATGTGCATTAAGAATGAGTTAACAGTCATGGCAGGCCCTCTAATTGAGTCATGTAATGGAAAACAACATCTGGTTACAAAAGGCCCAAGAAAAGAACGGAAGTGAACCTATTTTATATACATTACCAGTGAAAAGTTTGGACACACTACTCATTCCAGTTTTTATTTTATTTTTTTATATTTTCTACATTGTAGAATAATAGTGAAGACATCAAAACTATGAAATAACACATATGGAATCATGTAGTAACCAAAAAAGTGTATTTTATATTTGAGATTCTTCAAATAGCCACCCTTTGCCTTGATGAGAGCTTTGCACACTCTTGGCATTCTCGCAACCAGCTTCATCTGGAATGCTTTTCCAACAGTCTTGAAGGAGTTCCCACATATGCTGCGCACTTGTTGGTTGCTTTTCCTTCACTCTGCGGTCTGACTCATCCCAAACCATCTCAATTGGGTTGAGTTCAGGGGATTCTGAAGGCCAGGTCATCTGATGCAGCACTCCATCACTCTACTTCTTGGTAAAATAGCCCTTACACAGCCTGGAGGTGTGTTGGGTCATTGTCCTGTTGAAAAACAAATGATAGTCCCACTAAGCCCAAACCAGATGTGATGGCGTATCACTGCAGATTTCTGTGGTAGCCATGCTGGTTAAGTGTGCCTTGAATTCTAAATAAATCACAGACAGTGTCAGCAGGAAACACCTCCTCCTCCATGCTTTACGGTGGGAAATACACATGCGTAGATCATCCGTTCACCCACACCGCGCCTCACAAAGACACGGCGGTTGGAACCAAAAATCTCCAATTTGGACTACAGACCAAAGGACACATTTCCACCGGTCTAATGTCCATTGCTCTTGTTTCTAGGCCCAAGCAAGTCTCTTCTTCTTATTGGTGTCCTTTAGTAGTGGTTTCTTTGCAGCAATTCAACCATGAAGGCCTGATTCACACAGTCTCCTCTGAATATCGGCACCAAAGTATCGTGATAACATCGTATCATGAGGTCCCTGGCAATTCCCAGCCCTAGTACCGCCCCAAAGAGGATTTAGAACCGCCCCCTCACAATCTCCAGTCAACTTTCACCATTGCTTTTACCCAAAGATGTGCTTCATTACTTATTAATGATTGTTGTCATCTAGAATATAAAAAAACAAGGTGGAAATGTTTTGTACCAAATTAGCACCAACCTGTTGTGAAAATCAACATATATCGCAGTTGATGTTGAGATGTGTCTGTTACTTGAACTCTGTGAAGCCTTTATTTGGGCTGCAATTTCTGAGGCTTGTAACTCTAGTGAACTTATCCTCTGCAGCAGAGGTAACTCTGGGTCTTCCAATCCTGTGGCGGTCCTCATGAGAGGCAGTTTCATCATAGCGCTTGATGGTTTTTGCGACTGCAGTTGAAGCATCTTTCAAAGTTCTTGAAATGTTCCGGATTGACTGACCTTCATGTCTGAAAGTAATGATGGACTGTCGTTTTTCTTTGCTTATTTGAGCTGTTCTTGCCATAATATGGACTTGGTCTTTTACCAAATAGGGCTTTCTTCTGTATTCTTCTGTATTAATTTTAGAGCGATATATGTTGATTTTCACAACAGGTTGGTGCTAATTTGGTACAAAACATTTCCACCTTGTTTTTTATATTCTAGATGACAACAATCATTAATAAGTAATGCAGCACATCTTTGGGTAAAAGCAATGGTGAAAGTTGACTGGAGATTGTGAGGGGGCGGTTCTAAATCCTCTTTGGGGCGGTACTAGGGCTGGGAATTGCCAGGGACCTCACGATACGATGTTATCACGATACTTTGGTGCCGACACAATATGTATTGCGATTCGATGTTCCAAACATATTGCTCACCAAATGTCTGCTGCAGAGGGACAAGAGAGAGCCATGATAACAAGTTTTGATCAATCATGGAAATAAAAGTGCAGTAAACAAATTGGCTCCCTATTTAAAAGAAGATGGAGAACAAGCTATGAAGGAACAATTCTGGAGTTTTGATACAGGTACAGCCAACTAGCGCAAAAATAATATTGCAATATTGTCTAAACGATATGAAAATAATATCCCGATATGTAACTGTATTTATCTTTTCCCCCATCACTAGGCGGTACCTTAGAAAGAGCTGGTTGGATAGAGTAATTTCATGCAAATGTATTAAATTATGCCCGTATGTAACTGCAAATGAGTTGTTCTTGTCAAACGTTATTTTTTCTTTAACATAATAACAAAACATATAAAAAGGCAATATGTGGTTTAAAATCCTTGGCATGTATCATTTCAAAGAAGAACAAACTTGATATTTGACATTCAATTGAATACCTGAAGTTCCACCAAAATGTCTGGATTCCATTGATTTTCTGTCTCTCATTATACAATCGTTTATGTGCTATAGTATAGTCTATTTGAGGGATAAAAAAAAACAATCAAAAGAGTTGAGTATCTTACTCAATTATGAAGCTGTTCAGAACTGTCGGAATCAGAACTGTATTTTTTACCTTTTTGTAATCAATTTTCATGACCATTGCTAATCAGTGTGGACCAATGTCAGTGTGTCACTGTGTTTGTGTCGACACAATGAAGATACTGTAGCAAGCCGATTCACTTTTTTTTCTTTCAAGGCAGTTGTTCTCCTTTCATTTCGTCGTGGTGGCTTTTCAAACGTTGCTTTTGAAATGAGTAATCTCGTCTACAGGTGCCCTCGTCCTACTCCAAATCAAAACAACCCAGGCCTTTGTTCAGTCTGTGGTTGTCATTCTCTCTCGGGCTGTGTGAAGTCATTTAGAATTCTCCAGCACTGAGTATGTTTACAGCATCCAAAATGCCTCTGTGGCAACAACACTGTTGTCAAGCTGACAGTTGTTGACATAGTAGTATGGATGAGTTCAAGAATAGCACTGACGGTACCAGTGCCTTCTAGATGAGGGGGTTTGTGTGTGTGTGTGTGTGCGCAAGACTGTTAGTGTGTGTGCTTAGTAAGCCACAGGGTATGGGGGGAAAATGCATTTTGAGCCACAGTTGCACAGTGCCAACCAAAACGAAGAGGGATTTCAATCAGACACAGCAGATGAATGATGGATCTTGTCCCTGCCTCCACCTTTTTGGGGATTGGAAAGGAATAAACGGAGCCCCACTTAAAGCTGCACAAAATCTCATGAATATTTACGGCGAGTCATTAAGCACTGCCTAAACCCCGGCTCGTTTTGCTAATGGAACATTAGGAGGCTTACCAAGGTGTAGAAACTGGACTGGGGCCTACTGCAGCATTCATTTACACCACCCCTTTCCTCCTCCCATCCCTCCCTCCTCTCTTCAGAATAGAGAAAACAGCACAAGGGCTGCACTGGGATGGTGACATACCCAATAGGCATGAGACTGGTTGTGTCCTAGTTACCCGGCCATGGCCACTGTCTGTCCATTGGCCTGTCTGAATGAATACCTCAATCTCAAACAGCACAATAGCCTAGAATACCCTTCCATAAAATCTACAACTCTACATTTGGACGGTGGTCTGTCTGATGCGTAACTCCTCCAGCCATGGAATAAATAGACCTCTACTGTCACACTCAACTAAGCGTCCATTTCAGACCCCCCGCAGCATCAAGGACAGAAGGCTAATTGTCAATGTCCAGGCCCGCCCCGCAATACACACGGCATACATGTCATGTCAACTCCGAGATCCTCATCAAGAGAAAAGAGAGCGAGACCAAAATAAAGGACCCCTGGATCCCTCTGGGTAATGAATTTGGGTCTGTTGGCTGTGGCTGGAGATCGGTGGAGCGAGGCGAAGTGTGTGGCCTCCCGAGATCACGGGCGCTATATTACAGAAGCGTTTTGCTCTGACATGCACTGTCAACTGAGGGACCTTTATATAGACAGGTGTGTGGCTTTTCAAATCATGTCCAATCAATTGAATTTACCACAGGTGGACTCCAATCAAGTTGTAGAAACATCTCAAGGATGATAAATGGAAACAGGATGCACCTGAGCTCAATTTCAGTCTCATAGCAAATGGTCTGAATACTTATGTAAATAAGGTATTTCTGTTTTTCTGGATTTTTATTTATTTAATCCATTTTAGAATAAGGCTGTAACGTAACAAAATGTGGAAAAAGTAAAGGGGTCTGAATACTTTCCGAAGGCACTGTATGTCACTATAGCAGAAACAGTGTTCCATTCTTTGAATTCTCTAATTGTTTTCATAATGTTCTGTGTTGAATAATATGTGCCATTGTTGTGTGCCTTGAGCTTATGTTTGGGGGAGGGTGAGATGGGTTGAGGGATTGATTTATCACCACAGTAGCTATATTCCTCAATTCACGTCAACGACCGCTTCGGAATGATGAGAAAGTCTATATAAAACCCAGCTGCATTTAGAACCAATACTGTCACAGTGGTGTTACTGTCGCACATTGCAATGTGCTGATCACCTGCTCCTATCCACAATTGTCCACTCATTCTGAAACAGTGAATGCATGACTTCCATGGCAACCAGAAGTTAATGAGTCGCCGTGTTCTTGGCACAGGGCCAGGGGTGACCTTTACAGAGATGGACAGATTAGTTGCAGGTTGACACCACACCGAGTCCACCATATCGGCGGCCCTCGGCCCTAAGACCAGCCTGACACACACACACACACACACACACACACGCACACACGGCTGCATGGGAATAAGCCTGTACGTTGTGATGCATTTGATTGAACGCTCTCCTGATTTAGTTAATCTTCATCTGCTTGTATTGATGAACGAGTTAATATAGCATGGAGAGCTTTTAGCATGGTAAGCGCAAGGGGGATGCACCAGATCAACCTATGGAAATATATTGTGTTCTTTCTTTTCATTCTGGTGCGACTTGTAGCCTACAGTAGATTGGTTCCTGTCAAAATGTATTGCGGTTGATGTAGTTGAGCGAACGTTTCATATTTAGTTTTGTAGTACACCCAGGCTTGAAATGAAGAGACATGTTTCATGTTGTAGCTGGGACATTTCCATTGGGATTATGATGTTTTAAATTCCTGATCTCTGCATATAATACATCCCTTGGCAAAGACAATGAAATAGCATTGACTTGTCCTCTGTCTAGCTTACAACATCAAGGATGTCATACTCTGACTGCCTCTCAGAGAAGGCGGCATTCCACTTCAATATGTCAACGCTGTTGACATCTTGTTCTCTTTTATGATTCCAAGATATTGCAGTGACTTGTGTATCCTTTCCCTATTCCAATACCTCTTTACAATACAATATGTAATTTATGGCAATTTCAGTTTTGTAAACAACAGGAAAACTCACAGGAAATGTTCACAGCCATACATTGAAGTACATGCAGGCTTCAAATCATCTATTGTTGGTTTAATTAATTTGCAGATAGATATAGAATACACTGTCTGACTTCATAAGACTAGATAACTAGATAGACCCCCTCCCCTTGCTTGAAGGCCTTGACTGCTCGTGTTGTACACTGTATGGCCAGTGGGAGCTACACAGCAAGGTGACCCGGAAAACAGGCAGCGCCGGCGAATACCAGGTGACCCAGGAGACTGAGGATATTGGCAGATGGCCAGGGCTAGACGGAAAAACTGGACGCTAAGGAGACATTTTTTAAATTGTGTTTAACCAGGCAAGTCAATTAAGAACACATTCGTATTTACAATGACGGCCTGGCAAGAGGCAAAAAGCCAAGAGCAGGGGGCTGAGTAATGAAAGGACATTTTCCATGCTCGGTTTGAATTTTCGGTACTCGTAGCATAAAACAAGATTGAGATCTGAGCATGTATATGTTTTCATTTCGAGCTAGAAGAGAGGATAGATAAAATGCCAGTTTTTCTAAAATGGCCTTATAAATAACAATGTACCAGTGTTTGAGCCTGCGTGTTGCTAGTGATATCTACCCAACAGCACTGTAGAGACCACAATGGTGAGTTCGTCTCTGATTGGTGACAAAATGAAGGGCTGCATGATATAGAGTGAAGAACCTTTAGTGTAGAGCTTGTCGCTTGTACATACTGTATATAGTATCACCATAGTCCAATACTGAGAGAAAAGTACAACGAATTAACTATTTTCTGGCGGCAAAGACAAAACAAGCTTTGTGCCAGTAATAAAACCCAATACGCAGGCTTGACTTTCTCTACATGGGTGGTGAAGCTGAACTTGTCATCCACACACACAAACTCCAAGATATTTGTACATTTTCCAAGGTAGTAATTACATGGTTTTCAGAGTGTTTAGTATTGGAAAATAACATGCATTTTGTTTTAGAGGAATTCGGAACAAGCTTAAAATCGTACAGATTCTATTGAATGACCTTTAAAGCTGTTTGAGCTTTTTCAAAAGCCGAAGTCAAACTGCTGCCACTTGAATAGAGAATAGTGTCATCCGCATAAACATGTACATCCGCTATCTGATTTCTACAACCTGGGGATTTCATTAAATTCTAGGGTGAGGTTAAAGATGCATGTTAAAGTGGGAGCAATGATGTCTGCAGCTAATTGTAGGCGGGGCTCTAGATCATCAGGGCCAGGGGATTTTTCAGGGCTCTATACACCTCTGAGACAGAGAAGGGCGAGAAGGAGAACCTGGAGAAGGACTGCTCTGGAGTGTCAGGTAATTTCACAGGGAGCTCATTTTGACCTTTTAACCCTAATCAATAAATGTTTTATTAAAAGAGTACAGAATAGAGGTTTCTCAGTTGCCACCTGAAGTCAACACAGAGGTTTAGGGACCTGTGCATTTGTTTTGCACTGTAAACCTTTCATTACTTGCCAAAATTTGGAAGGATTATTCAGATTATCTGCAGTAGATTTGAGGTCTGGTACTGGTACTCCCTGTATATAGCTCCATTCTTGTGTATTTTATTGTATTTATCTTGTGTTAGTTACTATTTAATTTTGCATTATTTTTAACTGCATCGTTGTAAGCAAGCGTTTCACTGTAAAGTCTACACCAGTTGTATTCGGTGCATGTGATAAGTACAATTTGATATGAGGTAGTGGTCTGCTTTCAGCTTTCGTGTCATAGCCACACCATGAGTCCATCCAATCATCAGCTGAATCAGACCTTCTTGCTTTAGCCCACATAGCATTCCGTTTCCTTATGATTTCAGCTAGGTCATCTGAGAATTACATGCAGACCACACCGCTTGCGTTGCGTGCACGAGTGTTGCAAAATAAATGTACACATGTTATTCAATCATTTCATCTGAACTGCTCGCGTGCGTCAACGAGCGTCTGCATAGCCAAGCGCTAAAATAAAACGTGGTTCTATTTTTTATGCTTGACGCGCTGCAAGACCCGCCTCTCCCATCTCCTCATTGGTTTTTAGGAGCATATACCCATGTGGGTGATTGAAAGTCCAGTTGGTGGTGGTAATGCACCTTAAAGTTGGTTGCCAACTGACACAAAGTCCACAGAAGAAGAAGAAGACTACTATTACTACTACTACGACTACTACTACTACTACTACTGAAGGTGAGATTACTAGAAACTAACTAGGTTTCCCCTGTTATCTGTGGATTAAGTGTTGGAGTAGAGAACACAACATTTTTTGTGACTCAAAATGGGTCATAATTCTACAAATATCCTGAAAAAAAGAACCTTGTGCATTTCAGCTAAAATAACAACCCAATGTTTATATCCCAGGACAAATTAGCTAGCAACAGCAAGCTAGCTAGCTAAATGTCCATGAATGTTTCATGTTTCATGTGTTTCGTCCCCAAACTAATATAGTTGGTTCAGAGTTCATTTTGATATTTCAACCTGCGCTCGATGGCGCACGCGCGTGCCCGGTCTAGACAGCATGTTAAGGGTTGTCGCTGCCCTTAATTCTGTATTGTTTGAAAGGGGCACGCTTGTTGCAAATATCCTGGAACACTTTATGGAAGTAAGAAAATGCTAATTCAACATCAGGGATGAATTCAACTCTATTCCAGGAAATGTTGAAAAGATCATGTAAAAAAACCCTGAGTATCAAACTGCTTCCAGTTTCTCTTCATGATGAAACATGGAGGTAGTTTAGGAATTTTACCATCCCTTACACAGGAAACAGCATAGTGATCACTTATATAATTAGCAACAACATCAGAAGCATTAAAACGATGTGGAGTGTTGATTAAAATGAGATAAATCAAAGATGATTTTAGAGGACAATTTGACACAAATGAGTGCCAAAGTTTATTCTACTTAGCTGTCTACAGCAGGGATGGGCAACTTTGATGGGGGTGGGGGCCACAAAAAATCTCAACTTATCTTGAGGGGCTGCAGTGGCTCGCGGGTCTGTGTACCCACATCCATAAGCACACATGCCGTCAGAACCGGCCCTAGCCCTTTGGGGGCCAGAAGTGGGGGCCATACGTTGCGAGCCAAACATTTTAGCGTCCCCCTCTTGAAAGTGAACAGATAAAAATAAAAATAAAACTTTTTAGAGTATATTTCCTGCAATTCTACACATTTTGCCATGGAGTGTAGAGAACATTTTGCAGTTTTAAAGCAAGTTTGCTGCAGTAGATTTAGCAATTGTTTTACTAACTTCATGCATGCAATTCTACTCATTTTGGCATGGGGCGGAGAAACAAATGCTGTAAATTTCCTGCAGTTCTACACATTTTGCCAGAGAAATGTTAGCATTTTTTTATATGATACACTACATGGCCAGTTCGTGAAATTTCTGCCCTGCCAGAGCTGCCCCGGTCAACTGTAAGTGCTATTATTGTGAAGTGGAAACATCTAGGAGCAACAACGGCTCAGCCGCAAAGTCGTAGGCCACACAAGCTCACAGAACGGGACTGAAGCGCGTAGTGCGTACAAATTGTCTGTCCTCGGTTGCAACACTCTGGAAGCAACGTCAGCACAATAACTATTCGTCGGGTGCTTCAGGAAATAGGTTTCCATGGCCAAGCAGTCACACACAAGCCTAAGATCACCATGCGCAATGCGTCGGCTGGAGTGGTGTAAAGCTTGCCGCCATTGGACTCTAGAGCAGTGGAAACGCGTTCTCTGGCGTGATGAGTCACACTTCACCATCTGGCAGTCCGACGGATGATTCTAGGTTTGCCAGGAGAACGCTACCTGCCCAAATGCGTAGTGCCAATTGTAAAGTTTGGTGGGGGAGGAATAATGGTTTGGGACTATTTTTCATGGTTCGGGCTAGGCCCCTTACTTCAGGTGAAGGGAAATCTTAACGCTACAGCATACAATGACATTCTAGACGATTCTGTGCTTCCAACTTTGTAGTAACAGTTTGGGGAAGGACCTTTCCTGTTTCAGCATGACAATGCCCCTGTGCACAAAGCGAGGTCCATACAGCAATGGTTTGTCAAGATCGGTGTGCAAGAACTTGTCTGGCCTGCACAGAGCCCTGATCTCAACCCCATCGAACCCCTTTGGATGAATTGGAACGCCGACTGCGACCTGTCCTAATCGCCCAACATCAGTGCCGACCTCACTAAAGCTCTTGTGGCTGAATGGAAGCAAGTCCCTGCAGCAATTTCCCAACATCTATTGGAAAGCCTTTCCAGAAGAGTGGAGGCTGTTATAGCAGCAAAGGGGGGGACCAACTCCATATTATTGCCCATGATTTTGGAATGTTCGACAAGCAGTATATTTGAGTGAGATTGACTAACAAAATCAATGGGGTCCCCCCAGTTGGAAATTCGACCTTGATTACTACAATTTTAGATAGTGTAGCCAGCTAACTTACCAATCTAAAAATGTTTAGCTGACGTCGGCTAATTGAGTGACTGTCAGTGACTGACATAACAAGAGAAAAACTGCTGATGCACAACCAAATTTCGAAATTGCATCTTGCATATTCTACTATTCTAACACTTCAACAGTAATTTGAGTACCTGACTGAGTTCCTTTTTTGGGAGGGGAATTGATCCTGGGGCCTACAAAAGGGGGGCCGCCAGTTGCCCATCCCTGGTCTAGAAGAAGGAGCGCAGCGAGGGCGGAACATGAGACAATGGCAGGCCCACTAAGCACGTCCATTAGAGGCCTCGATCTGACTCTAATCACCCTGTGGACAAAATCGTATTGTGATTGTTGGCCTAGCCTTTTAGCCTCAATTAGCCTGTTAGCCTAGCCAGTTAACCCTCTAGAGTCGATTGACACCCAGGTAGGTCAATCTTTAGTAACATAATACAAAAATTCCCATAAACATCTGTCAATTTAAGCTAGAGATATCAGTTTTTTTGCATTGGATGCATCTCAATCCACCGCATCCGCCGATGTTGGAATTCCGCAAGGTGGCAGAGCTGTACAGTGGCGTGTATTCATGGATGCCAAGGGAAGCCAGGCTTCCCCAAAAATTTACCAAGAAAAAAAGAAGAAAATCATATAAAATAATCTATCTTTCGTCTCTCTGTGTTACATAATTGTCCTTCAATTCGCAAGAGACTGAATGTATCTCACCGGAGAAAGCATCCGAGCGAGCAAAACAGCGCCCCTCTGTCTTTGTATGTGTAGGCTATCTATCTGATGCTGTCTGGTCCAAAAGACTATGACATTGTTGCCACCCATAGCATTGAATGCAAGGGAAGCCAGTGAGCATTTGGCCTCCCTTGATAAAAAAAGTATTAAAACAATAGCCCATTAGCGTTGAGCTAAACTGAGCGAGCTCAACTGTGAATGGTACTGGCGCACCCAAAAAAAGTGTCAAGGGAAGCCAGTTTGGATTTGGCGTCACTCCAATCACATTGCATCGAGAGCATATAGTGGGGAAAATAAGTATTTAGTCAGCCACCAATTGTGCAAGTTCTCCCACTTAAAAAGATGAGAGAGGCCTGTAATTTTCATCATAGGTACACGTCAACTATGACAGACAAAAAAAGGAAAAAAATCCAGAAAATCACATTTTAGGATTTTTTATGAATTTATTTGCAAATTATGGTGGAAAATAAGTATTTGGTCAATAACAAACGTTTCTCAATACTTTGTTATATACCCTTTGTTGGCAATGACACAGGTCAAACGTTTTCTGTAAGTCTTCACAAGGTTTTCACACACTGTTGCTGGTATTTTGGCCCATTCCTCCATGCAGATCTCGATCTAGAGCAGTGATGTTTTGGGGCTGTCGCTGGGCAACACGGACTTTCAACTCCCTCCAAAGATTTTCTATGGGGTTGAGATCTGGAGACTGGCTAGGCCACTCCAGGACCTTGAAATGCTTCTTACGAAGCCACTCCTTCGTTGCCCGGGCGGTGTGTTTGGGATCATTGTCATGCTGAAAGACCCAGCCACGTTTCATCTTCAATGCCCTTGCTGATGGAAGGAGGTTTTCACTCAAAATCTCACGATACATGGCCCCATTCATTCTTTCCTTTACACGGATCAGTCGTCCTGGTCCCTTTGCAGAAAAACAGCCCCAAAGCATGATGTTTCCACCCCCATGCTTCACAGTAGGTATGGTGTTCTTTGGATGCAACTCAACATTCTTTGTCCTCCAAACACGACGAGTTGAGTTTTTACCAAAAAGTTATATTTTGGTTTCATCTGACCATATGACATTCTCCCAATCCTCTTCTGGATCATCCAAATGCACTCTAGCAAACTTCAGACGGGCCTGGACATGTACTGGCTTAAGCAGGGGGATACGTCTTGCACTGCAGGATTTGAGTCCCTGGCGGCGTAGTGTGTTACTGATGGTAGGCTTTGTTACTTTGGTCCCATCTCTCTGCAGGTCATTCACTAGGTCCCCCCGTGTGGTTCTGGGATTTTTGTTCACCGTTCTTGTGATCATTTTGACCCCACGGGGTGAGATCTTGCGTGGAGCCCCAGATCGAGGGAGATTATCAGTGGTCTTGTATGTCTTCCATTTCCTAATAATTGCTCCCACAGTTGATTTCTTCAAACCAAGCTGCTTACCTATTGCAGATTCAGTCTTCCCAGCCTGGTGCAGGTCTACCATTTTGTTTCTGGTGTCCTTTGACAGCTCTTTGGTCTTGGCCATAGTGGAGTTTGGAGTGTGACTGTTTGAGGTTATGGACAGGTGTCTTTTATACTGATAACAAGTTCAAACAGGTGCCATTATTACAAGTAACGAGTGGATGACAGAGGAGCCTCTTAAAGAAGAAGTTACAGGTCTGTGAGAGCCACAAATCTAGCTTGTTTGTAGGTGACCAAATACTTATTTTCCACCATAATTTGCAAATAAATTCATACAAAATCCTACAATGTGATTTTCTGGAAAAGAAATTCTCATTTTGTCTGTCATAGTTGACGTGTACCTATGATGAAAATTACAGGCCTCTCTCATCTTTTTAAGTGGGAGAACTTGCACAATTGGTGGCTGACTAAATACTTTTTTCCCCCACTGTACGTGGTTCTAAACTCTCCGTGGTTCTAAAACAATAGTTGTTTTGTGGTCTGAAAATGTTGGAAATATGAACTTGCTTGACCATGCTGTAGGTCATGTAACTTGTTGTTACATGCAATATGCTTTGTGGACTTCACTGGACAGTGGTTGCTCTCCAGTTTTGTGATGAAACAAAGGTGTGGTTGAATTTATTCTGCCACTGTGTCTTCTTATTGTCCCGGCCTTTAGGCCTATAAATCACGGTCGCAAGGCATATGAACTAACAGGTTATAGAGCAAACAACCCAGTTATCACACAGGTTGTAATATGTTCGTTTTTTCTCTGGCTTCCCCAGTGATTTTTACCCACGCACCGCTACTTGAGCAGTGTTTGTCAGACCATGAGACATCCCAAACAGTAGGTATTCTCACGAACGGTTTTTCACAAATACGATATTGTTCTCCGTCTTGCTCTACGACCACCACAAGTGTCACGGGACCCGTCTGAAGGTAACTGGTTACCGTTTTTTTAATGAATGGAAGTATGAAGGTCATTTTGTGCCTACTCAAAAAAGGGGTTAAAGATTTCCTGAGCTATCTTAAATCTCCTAGATAAAGGACAAACACTTCAAAACCTTGTTTCTTATTATTTCTTTTTTGACTTGTCTTTTTTGCCATTTATGAATGTGTTATTCAATGCGTTTTTCTGGGCTATAGTAGTAAAGGCCAAATTCAATATTTTATCCAATTTCTTTTTGATATATATATTTTTGATACCTGAAGGGGTCCTACAATTCTAAATAAAATAACTAATTGATCCATAGTATGACCATCTTAAAACAATTCCATATGTCAGCTTAGAACCCCCCCACCCCAACGACTTAGACTTTTAAGAATTAACCTAGTTTAGCCTGTTAGCTTTGTTATTATAATTTTTTTGGTTTGGACTTTGGAAGGATTTTTGGACTCCTATTAGGTTGAGATCATAGTGTGTGTTTGGTGTTGAGGAACTTACAGTAAGTGAGAGCTTACAGAGGCTAAACGTTCAATGAGATTAGTGGCAGCATTTGGTTGGCCAGGATGTGGTTTGGCAGTTTGATTGGCTCAGCGGTCAGCCTCTATCTGTGCTTCATTGAAACAGTCCTTGGGCTTTACATTTGCATAGAGAGCAAAAAAAAAATATTTTCATAATTTCACTGTAGGCCTATTTGCATGATAAACCCAGAAACTATTTCCCTGAAGGTTACGTCATAACCATGGTTCCAACCATTTCAACTGCCATTCATTTCCCCTCTGGCTGAATGCACACCTTGAGTTGTTTCTTTTCACATCCCCTCCTCAGTGGAAGACGATGGATAATTCCCATCAGAATGACAGCTTTCCTTTGATGCACTGCGCCAGAGAGTTCAAATTAGTAGGAAACAAGCACTTTCAGCAGTAATTGTATCACATCTACAGGACCAGTCAAAAGTTTGGACACACCTACTCATTCCAGGCTCTTTCTTTATTTTTACTGTTTTCTACATTGTAGAATAATAGTGAAGACATCAACACTATGAAATAACACATATGGAATCATGTAGTAACCAAAAAAGTGTTAAACAAATTAAAATATATTTAGATTTTAGATTATTCAAAGTAGCCACCCTTTGCCTTGATGACAGCTTTGCACACTCTTGGCATTCTCTCAACCAGCTTCATGAGGTAGTCACCTGGAATGCATTTCAATTAACAGGTGTGCCTTGTTAAAAGTTAATTTGTGGAATTTCTTTCCTTCTTAATGAGTTTGAGCCAATCAGTTTTGTTGTGACAAGGTAGGGTTGGTATACAGTAGAGAGCCCTATTTGGTAAAAGACCAAGTCCATATTATGGCAAGAACAGCTCAAATAAGCAAAGAGAAATGACAGTCCATCATTACTTTAAGACATGAAGGTCAGTCAATCCTGAAAATTTCAAGAACTTTGAAAGTTTCTTCAAGTGCAGTCGCAAAAACCATCAAGCACTATGATGAAACTGGCTCTCATGAGGACCGCCACAGGAATAGCAGATCCAGAGTTACCTCTGCTGCAGAGGATAAGTTAATTAGAGTTACCAGCTTCAGATATTGCAGACCAAATAAATGCTTCACAGAGTTCAAGTAACAGACACATCTCAACATGAACTGTTCAGAGGAGACTGCGTGAATCAGACATTCATGGTCGAATTGCTGCAAAGAAACCACTACTAAAGGACACCAATAAGAAGAAGAGACTTGCTTGGGCCAAGAAACACGAGCAATGGACATTAAACCGGTGGAAATCTGTCCTTTGGTCTGATGAGTCCAAATTGGAGATTTTTGGTTCCAACCGCCGTGTCTTTGTGAGACGCGGAGTAGGTGAACGGATGATCTCTGCATGTATGGTTCCCACCGTGATGCAGCTGTCTATTTACCGCCACAAACCGATGCTGGCACTAAGACCGTACTCAATGATCTGTATAAGGCCATACCCAAACAAGAAAATGCTCATCCAGAGGTGGCACTCCTGGTTGCTAGGGACTTTAATGCAGGAAAACTTGAATCCGTTTTACCTAATTTCTACCATCATGTCACATGAGCAACCAGAGGAAAAAAAACTCTAGGCCACCTTTAGTCCACACACAGAGACGCGTACAAAGCTCTCCCTTGCCCTCCATTTGGCAAATCTGACCATAATTCTATCCTCCTGATTCCTGCTTACAAGCAAAAACTAAAGCAGGAAGTACCAGTGACTCGCTCAGAACGGAACTGGTCAGATGACACAGATGCTAAGCTAAGGACTGTTTTGCTAGCACAGACTGGAATTTGTTCCGGGATTCATCCGATGGCATTGAGGAGTATACCACATCAGTCACCGGCTTCATCAATAAGTGCATTGATGACATCATCCCCATATTGACCATACATGCATACCCCAACCAGAAGCCATGGATTACAGGCAACATCCGTACTGAGCTAAAGGGTAGAGCTGCCACTTTCAAGGAGCGGGACACTAACCCGGACACTTACAGTGCCTTGCAAAAGTATTCATCCCCCTTGGCATTTTTCCTATTTTGTTGCATTACAACCTGTAATTTAAATTGATTTTTATTTGGATTTCATGTAATGGACATATAGTCCAAGTTGGTGAAAAAATAAATAACGGAAAATTGGTGCGTGCATATGTATTCACCCCCTTTGCTATGAAGCTCCTATATAAGATCTGGTGCAACCAATTACCTTCAGAAGTCACATAATTAGTTAAATAAAGTCCACCTGTGTGCAAGCTAAGTCACACATGATCTGCAACACCACTAAGCAAGGGGCACCACCAAGCAAGCGGCACCATGAAGACCAAGGAGCTCTCCAGACAGGTCAGGGACAAAGTTGTGGAGAAGTACAGATCAGGGTTGGGTTCTACAAACATATCAGAAACTTTGAACATCCCACGGAGCACCATTAAATCCATTATTAAAAAATGGAAAGAATATGGCACCACAACAAACCTGCCAAGAGAGGGCCGCCCACTAAAACTCACGGCCCAGGCAAGGAGGGCATTAATCAGAGAGGCAACAAAGAGACCAAAGATAACCCTGAAGGAGCTGCAAAGCTCCACAGCGGAGATTGGAGTATCTGACCATAGGACCACTTTAAGCCGTACACTCCACAGAGCTGGGCTTTAGAGAAGAGTGGCCAGAAAAAAGCCATTGCTTACAGATAAAAATAAGCAAACACGTTTGGTGTTCGCCAAAAGGCATGTGGGAGACTCCCCAAACATATGGAAGAAGGTGTTCGCAAAAGGCATGTGGGAGAAGGTACTCTGGTCAGATGAGACTAAAATTGAGCCTTTTGGCCATCAAGGAAAACGCTATGTCTGACGCAAACCCAACATCTCTCATCACCCCGAGAACACCATCCCCACAGTGAAGCATGGTGGTGGCAGCATCATGCTGTGGGATGTTTTTTATCGGCAGGGACTGGGAAACTGGTCAGAATTGAAGGAATGATGGATGGCGCTAAATACAGGGAAATTCTTGAGGGAAACCTGTTTCAGTCTTCCAGAGATTTGAGACTGGGACGGAGGTTCACCTTCCAGCAGGACAATGACCCTAAGCATACTGCTAAACAACACTCAAGTGGTTTAAGGGGAAACATTTAAATGTCTTGGAATGGCCTAGTCAAAGCCCAGACCTCAATCCAATTGAGAATCTGTGGTATGACTTAAAGATTGCTGTACACCAGCGGAACCCATCCAACTTGAAGGAGCTGGAGCAGTTTTGCCTTGAAGAATGGGCAAAAATCCCAGTGGCTAGATGTGCCAAGCTTATAGTGACATACCCCAAGAGACTTAATTGCTGCAAAAGGTGGCTCTACAAAGTATTGGATTAGTTATGCACGCTCAAGTTTTCTGTTTTTTTTATATTTATTTCTTGTTTGTTTCACAATAAAACATATTTTGCATCTTCAAATTGGTAGGCATGTTGTGTAAATCAAATGATACAAACCCCCCCAAAATACATTTTAATACCAGGTTGTTAGGCAACAAAATAGGAAAAATGCCAAGGGGGGTGAATACTTTCGCAAGCCACTGTATAAGAAATCCCGATATGCCCTCCGATGAACCATCAAACAGGCAAAGCGTCAATACAGGGCTAAGATTGAATCCTATTACACCGGCTCTGGCGCTCGTCATATGTGGCAGGGCTTGCAAACTATTACTGACTACAAAGGGAAGCCCAGCCGCAAGCTGCCCAGTGACACGAGCCTACCAGACGAGCTAAATGACTTCTATGCACGCTTCGAGGCAAGCAACACTGAAGCATGCATGAGAGCACCAGCTGTTCTGGACGACTGTGTGACCACGCTCTCCGTAGCCGATGTGAGTAAGAACTTTAATCCTGTCAACATTCACAAGGCCGCAGGGCCAGATGGATTACCAGGACATGTACTCAGAGCATGCGCTGACCAACTGGCAAGTGTCTTCACTGACATTTTCAACCTGACCCTGACTGAGTCTGTAATATCTACATGTTTCAAGCAGACCACCATAGTTCCTGTGCCCATGAACGCCAAGGTAACCTGCCTAAATGACTACCGACCTGTAGCACTCACATCTGTAGCCATGAAGTGCTTTGAAAGGCTGGTCATGGCTCACATCAACACCATAATCCCAGAAACCCTAGACCCACTCCAATTCGCAAACCGCCCCAACAGATCCACATATAATGCAATCTCTATTGCACTCCACACTGCCCTTTCCAACCTGAACAAAAGGAACACCTATGTGAGAATGCTGTTCATTGACTACAGCTCAGTGTTCAACACCAAAGTGCCCTCAAAGCTCATCACTAAGCTAAAGACCCTGAGACTAAACACCTCCCTCTGCAACTGGATCCTGGACTTCCTGACGGGCCGCTCCCTGCTGGTAAGGGTAGGCAACAACACATCTGCCATGCTGATCCTCATCCTCAGGGGTGCGTGCTCAGTCCCCTCCTGTACTCCCTGTTCACCCACGACTGCGTGGCCAAGCACAACTCCAACACCATCATTAAGTTTGCCGATGACACAACGGTGGTAGGCCTAATCACGGACAACGATGAGACAGCATATAGGGAGGAGGTCAGAGACCTGGCAGTGTGGTACCAGGACAACAACCTCTCCCTCAACGTGATCAAGACAAAGGAGCTGATCGTGGACTACAGGAAAACGAGGGTCGAGCACACCCCCATTCACATCGACAGGGCTGTAGTGGAGCAGGTCAAGAGCTTCAAGTTCCTTTGTGTCCACATCACCAACAAACTATCATGGTCCAAACACACCAAGGCAGTCGTGAAGAGGGCACGACAACGCCTATTCCCCCTCAGGAGACTGAAAAGATTTGACATGGGTCTTCAGATCCTCAAAGTTCTACAGCTCCACCATCGAGAGCATCCTGACTGGTTGCATCACCGCCTGGTATGGCAACTGCTCGCCATCCAATGTGCTACAGAGGGTAGTGCGTACAGCCTAGTACATCACTGGTGACAAGCTTCCTGCCATCCAGGACCTCTATACCAAGCGGTTTCAGAGGAAGGCCCTAAAAATTGTCAAAGACTGTTCTGTCTGATACCGCACGGGAAGCGGTACCGAAGTGCCACAGCTAGGACCAAAAGGCTCCTTAACAGCTTCTATCCCCAAGCCATAAGACTGCTGAACAGTTAATCAAATTACTACACTGACTATTTGCATTGATCCCCCCGCTGTTTATTATCTATGCATAGGCACTTTACCTCTACCTACATGTACATATTACCTCAATTACCTCGACTAAGCTCTACCCCACACATTGACTCGGTACCGGTACCCCCTGTATATATCCTCATTATTGTTATTTTATTGTGTTTTTTACTTTAGTTTATTTAGTAAATATTTTCTTCACTCTTATTTTACTTAAAACTGCATTGTTGGTTAAGGGCTTGTAAGTAAGCATTTCAGGTAAGGTCTACAGTCGTGGTGAAAAGTATTGAGAATTACACACATATTAATTTTCACAGTCTGCTGCCTCAGTTTTTATGATGGCAATTTGCATATACTCCAGAATGTTATGAAGAGTGATTTGATTAACATGAAAAAAAAACATTTTCCACTGCATTTTAGCCCTGCCACAAAAGGACCAGCTGAGATCATGTCAGTGATTCTCTCGTTAACACAGGTGAGAGTGTTGACGAGGACAAGGCTGGAGATCACTCTGTCATGCTGATTGAGTTAGAATAACAGACTGGAAGCTTTAAAAGGAGGGTGGTGCTTGAAATCATTGTTCTTCCTCTGTTAACCATGGTTACCTGCAAGGAAACACGTGCCGTCATCATTGCTTTGCACAAAAAGGGCTTCACAGGCAAGGATATTTCTGCTAGTAAGATTGCACCTAAATCAACCATTTATCGGATCATCAAGTACTTCAAGGAGAGAGGTTCAATTATTGTGAAGAAGGCTTCAGGGCGCCCAAGAAAGTCCAGCAAGTGCCAGGACCGTCTCCTAAAGTTGATTCAGCTGCGGGGTCGGGGCACCAGCAGTGCAGAGCTTGCTCAGGAATGGCAGTAGGCAGGTGTGACTGAGGATGGCCTGGTGTCAAGAAGGGCAGCGAGGAAGCCACTTCTCTCCAGGGAAAACATCAGGGACAAACTGATATTCTGATAAAGGTACAGGGATTGGACTGCTGAGGACTGGGGTAAAGTCATTTTCTCTGATGAATCCCCTTTACGTTTGTTTGGGCCATCCGGAAAAAAGCTTGTCCGGAGAAGACAAGGTGAGCGCTACCATCAGTCCTGTGTCATGCCAACAGTAAAGCATCCTGAGACCATTCATGTGTAGGGTTGCTTCTCAGTCAAGGGAGTGGGCTCACTCACAATTTTGCCTAAGAACACAGCCATGAATAAAGAATGGTACCAACATATCCTCCGAGAGCAACTTCTCCCAACCATCCAAGAACAGTTTGGTGACGAGCTATGCCTTTTCCAGCATGATGGAGCACCTTGCCATAAGGCAAAAGTGATAACTAAGTGGCTTGGGGAACAAAACATCAACATTTTGGGTCCATGGCCAGGAAACTCCCCAGACCTTAATCCCATTGGGAACTTGTGGTCAATCCTCAAGAGGCGGGTGGACAAACAAAACCCCACAAATTATAACAAACTCCAAGCATTGATTATGCAAGAATGGGCTGCCATCAGTCAGGATGTGGCCCAAAAGTTAATTGACAGCATGCCAGGGCGGATTGCAGAGGTCTTGAAAAAGAAGGGTCAAAACTACAAATATTGACTCTGCATAAACTTAATTTAATTGTCAATAAAAGCCTTTGACACTTATGGAATGCTTGTAATTATACTTCAGTATACCATAGTAACATCTGACAAAAATATCTAAAAACACTGAAGCAGCAAACTTTGTGAAGACCAATACTTTGTGAAGACCAAAATTCTCAAAACTTTTGACCACGACTGTACACTTGTTGTATTCGGCGCTTGTGACAAATACAATTTGATTTCATCTATAAGCCATTTTTGTAGGTCTATTTTCTTTGTGTTTCTTTTTTTTGTCCTTCAAAGGTTGAATTGTCCAGGGGCAGGTCATCAGAGTTGTGTTTAACAGTGCTTTGGTCTCTTTGAGAAAGAACCCCTATCCACTATCAAAGCCCCTCCTTTTCGCACAAACACACAAGGACTGCTCGTGACTTGGCCGTTTCACAAAAGGGAACCTGCATTTGGAGTGTGGAACACAGTAGAGTGCATCCGCTCCGGGAGGCAGCAGTCATGAGCATTCTCTCACATTAGCCTAGGTAGAGTATAAATAGACCTTACGCAATCCAGTTTAATATGACATTATGTAATTACAGAGAAAGCTGCTAGGTTCAAATGAGAGCCGTTCTTGACCAGTCTCCGTCTGCCTCGCAGCCGAGTAGGCGTTTAATATTGATATTAAGGAGCGAAGGCAGCGCGCAACGCATCGATTTAATGCAGAGCTCGGCTTTTGTGTGGTCTCAATGGTAGGGTGCAGTGACAGACTGGGTGAGAAGGAAAGGCAGGCTTGACTAGGCCTATGTGATGAAGTGTTATGTGTTTCTGCATATCATAACTCGGGTCATGGACTATACATTTGAAGATGACCCATTTCCTCTGATGGAAGATGAATTGTGTAGAGACCGTAGGGAGACTGTAGTTCATTATGAACTGTACAGGATATGTCCACTTATAGATGGCCTACTTGGCTAGCTCCGCTCAGAAAGGACCACTGCTCCACTTTCCGTACAGCCCTACTCTCTACTGTACACATTCACTATCTAGGCTGCTCACGTAATATGTTATGGAAGAGTTCACCGCTGTACATGTATAGGCACAGAGACGCATTCTGTGCAGTTATAGTAACAGAATGATAGAACTGCCCTCAAACCCCCCGGGACACTACAACATGTAGACACACACACACAAAATCACACTCTGTTATCAGAATTCTGACCCCCTTATGTATTTGTGTTATTTTGTACAGGCTCTAACCACTGTTGCCAGGGGGCATATGTGGTCAGAAGCTTAGACCGCTACACCAGACTCTGTCACTCCCACTCTGTTTAGTTAATCTATAAAATAAGACTAGTAACTTCCTAGTCAGTAGCAGTGGTAGTAGTGGTTAACCATGTTCACTTACGGCACCCTGCGTATTGATTGGTGCCATAATGTGACCTGCCAGACATGCATTTCATAAAGCAGGGAGCCGAGATCATTCATTTGATGTGTTTCTCACTGAGCGATAATGGACCTCCTTGTAAATAATGCAGCGGTGGGAGCGCTCCCTTTCGCATTGCACCACCTTTTGTCAAGAAAATTCTGCTCTCTTTTCCTCTCCTCTGGCTCGCCTTATGAAACGCTCCTTTGTCCTCATTGACTCTCATTGTTAACCCCAGCCTAACCAATACAGAATACAGAGACTGGGGAAAAAACAAGGAGGAAGCTTTACAGTACTGTGATTGAGTGCGTGGTCTGTATTATGGCAGTCCATCTACCTGGTACTACTGTAACAGACAAAACAACCTCTTCAATTAGGCTCTAGCTGTAAAGACAGCCGTATAATGCACGTAGCATTTCATCAATTATATGGCTATCTGTAGTGCTAATGTGATTGCGCTTCCACTTGCTGCCATCTCAGCTGGCCCTGGCAGGTATTCACTGAGCAGCCAGTGAGTCTTCTCTTGACACCTCTGGTCTGATTGGTGTCGAGTACTGGCTTTTAGAGCTCCTGGCTAGCCTCTCACTGCCTGTCCTGATGAAAGCAGGCCCTGTGTACTACGCTAATGGATAGAGGGAGGCTCTCCTCAAGCGCTCTCTCTCTCGTTCTCTTTCTCTTTGCCTCTCTGCCTCTCAACCTGGCTGCCTCCACTGAGCTGAAGGGAAGACCAGAGTCCACAAATCAAGGGGAATCACTTTTTAATTAGGAAGTGCACATTTCAGTTGCTTGCTATATCATTGGTATAATAATTTATCACATAATGATTCCCACAACTCTTCACCTGGTCTTTTGTCGCCCTGTCTTTTGTCTGGTAGACACAGGGTGGTTTTGGTGACTTCCCATGCAGCACGTTGACCTTGTTGACACAGCTACAATACCAGCACACTGTTCCTGTTGGCAACTCACACTGGCCAGTGTGTTGTCAGTCAGCCCCTAGCACAGATCAGGACACGTTCTCTCCCTGCAGCACATGTAGATAGTATTGGGCAGACGTTTACTCATTCTCAGCCCCCACAGCAGCCCCTCCTCCTTCCCTCCTACTCCACCTCCTTCCCCTTTTAGGTTTCTGAGGGGGAAGCTATTCTGATAGCTTTCACTTGTCTAAGCAGTGACTACTATCTATTTGGTCGGCCACTTCTCTCCCTCCTCCCTCCCCCCAGTTGCCTAGCAGCGATGGGAGATTTTGACAGTGTTGAAGTTGCCTGCATGGGGGCACTTCCTGTAAACACTCAGAGAGACATTAAGCCACTCTGTGCTCTCTCTCTCTCTCTCTCTTTCTCTGTCTCTCTATCTCGCCTCCTCTGCTCTCAGCCAGGGTGGAAGAAAGGCAGTGAGAATCAGAGTTGAGGCTGCCCAAAATAAATCGCTTTCTCCAAATAGAAAGGAGATGACTGCAAAGGGAAAGTGTTATTTTAATACGACTGCTTTTATCATGTGGGGGAACAAGACGCTCGCTGCAGGACTGTCTGTTTTGAGATGTATTTATTTTAGGGCCCTATATAATCTGTTTTATTTTTTGACTGATTCCGTTTAGTGTTTGCCAAAATTCAATTTTCTCCGTTTAGTTTTTCCAGGTTTCCGTTTTCACCCGTTTTTTTCAGGTTTTCCCTCAAAATCACAATTGATTATAGAAAAATAATTAAATTGGATGTTCCAAGTCCACAACAAAGCTTAAACAACATCAGGAAAACACTTTTGAGGTCTGGGAAAATAGATTTTTGGGTGTAGTTACTCTTTATTGTCGTTGCCTCTTCAGAAAGTTGCAGGAAATACGAATCACTGTTCATATCTTATGATAAACTTGGGCAAATGTAATACATTTAGGCGGAAGACACATTTCAGTTGAATGCATTCAGTTGTACAACTGACTAGGTATCCCCCTTTCCCTACATGTTCAATACATTTAGTTGATTCCCTACTAAGTTCAATGCATTTTTTTATATTGTTGAATTCCGTTTTAATGTCTGGATTCTGTGATTCTGTCTGTGTTCTCCACATCGCGTATTTTTAAGGGCCCTACATTTATTCTCTGTCTGTGAGCATCCAGAACAGAAGGGGAATTATAGTTACTGACAAGGGACGTTTAGGCAAAGAGCTGGTGTCACTCTGCATTGGCCTTTATCTCTAATGTGTCCTCACTTGGACGCAACTCAGAAAGCCTTTTTGGCCAATGCATAATATCACAGCAAATAAGTGCACGTCTTGGACTTAGGGACAGATCATGTAGATATGCTCATATTGAGCTAGTTTAATTCACACGTCGTGAATATCATGTCAGCTTCCTTTTGTTGTCTGTGAAATGACAAACATTAGCCAACCTGCATCTTTAACTCCTCTCTCTCGCTCTCTCATGCTCTATCAGCTCTGTGCCAGGCAAGATGACCACAGCCAGGTATCGGCCCACCTGGGACCTGGCCCTGGACCCCCTGGTCTCCTGCAAACTCTGCCTTGGAGAGTTCCCACTGGAGCAGATGACCACCATCACTCAGTGCCAATGTGTCTTCTGTACACTGGTGAGTGCCCTTTCAACATATTTTACACATCTTGTCCTCTGTATGCATTAGGGCTGGCACAGTAATTGTATAATTGTGTAACTGACGATTATGGGTGAAGACCGTCATAAAAATAAAATAACCGTCATAACCGTTTTTAAAGGTTACAAAATGTAAAAGATAAAAAAGTACGCCTGGTTTACGTCTAACAACCGATGATATAATGACACGAGAGGAGGCAAAACTAGCCCGTTTTTAGAATTTTGTGTTGTGGAACAAACAGCTAACTGAAGATGGGACGGTTGGCATTCAAAAAGATGACATGTGCGATTGAATCCGTTTCCGCAGTAACATGGACTAAAAATGTGTTGCTTAGCAAGGTGTTGTAGCAAACGAAGAATCGGTTCCCTAGGCAATGCCCCAACCCCTAGCCCCCCCCCCCCCCCTCCCTGCAGCAGTAGCACATGCAGTCAAGAGTGGAGGAGAGGGGAAAATGTGCGTGAACCAGGCTTACTTTTACTTTGCTGCTTTTGGGTAAAGTTTGTCGACTTGAATATGAAGTTAATAAAAAAAAGATGTATATATTTTTGTATGCCAGGAGGCTGAAACTTGACCGCAAGTGAATATTCCAGAAAGACAATAACCCAAAGCACACATCAAAATCCACAAAGAAATTGTTAATTGACCACAAAATCAACATTTTGCAATGGCCATCTCAGTCTCTGGACTTGAACCCCATTGAAAACGTGTGTTTTGAATTGAAGAGTGCAGTCTATTAGCACAGATTTTACATTTTAGTAATTTAGCAGACGCTCTTATCCAGAGCGACTTCCAATTAGTGAGCGCATACATTTTTCATACTGGCCCCCCGTGGGAATGAACGTGCAGATGAAGGATATCAAGGATCTGGAAAGATTCTGTATGGAGGAATGGTCTAAAAACCCTCCCAATGTGTTCTCCAATCTTATAAAACATTTTAGAAAAAGGCTCAGTGTCGTTATCCTCGCAAGGGGAGGGTGCTGAAGTATTAGAAACAGGGAATCCAATCATTTTGACCCATATCTTTTTTTCTATTTAAACAAAATCTCCTTCTCTGAGCAATTGTATTAATTTAAAATATATACAGTGGGGAGAACAAGTATTTGATACACTGCCGATTTTGCAGGTTTTCCTACTTACAAAGCATGTAGAGGTCTGTAATTTGTATCATAGGTACACTTCAACTGTGAGAGACGGAATCTAAAACAAAAATCCAGAAAATCACATTGTATGATTTTTAAGTAATTAATTTTCATTTTATTGCATGACATAAGTATTTGATACATCAGAAAAGCAGAACTTAATATTTGGTACAGAAACCTTTGTTTGCAATTACAGAGATCATACGTTTCCTGTAGGTCTTGACCAGGTTTGCACACACTGCAGCAGGGATTTTGGCCCACTCCTCCATACAGACCTTCTCCAGATCCTTCAGGTTTCGGGGCTGTCACTGGGCAATATGGACTTTCAGCTCCCTCCAAAGATTTTCTATTGGGTTCAGGTCTGGAGACTGGCTAGGCCACTCCAGGACCTTGAGATTCTTCTTACGGAGCCACTCCTTAGTTGCCCTGGCTGTGTGTTTCTGGTCGTTGTCATGCTGGAAGACCCAGCCATGACCCATCTTCAATGCTCTTACTGAGGGAAGGAGGTTGTTGGCCAAGATCTCGCGATACATGGCCCCATCCATCCTCCCCTCAATACGGTGCAGTCGTCCTGTCCCCTTTGCAGAAAAGCATCCCCAAAAAATGATGTTTCCACCGCCATGCTTCACGGTTGGGATGGTGTTCTTGGGGTTGTACTCATCCTTCTTCTTCCTCCAAACACGGCGAGTGGAGTTTAGACCAAAAAGCTATATTTTTGTCTCATCAGACCACATGACCTTCTCCCATTCCTCCTCTGGATCATCCAGATGGTCATTGGCAAACTTCAGACGGGCCTGGACATGCGCTGGCTTGAGCAGGAGGACCTTGCATGCGCTGCAGGATTTTAATCCATGACGGCGTAGTGTGTTACTAATGGTTTTCTTTGAGACTGTGGTCCCAGCTCGCTTCAGGTCATTGACCAGGTCCTGCCGTGTAGTTCTGGGCTGATCCCTCACCTTCCTCATGATCATTGATGCCCCACGAGGTGAGATCTTGCATGGAGCCCCAGACCGAGGGTGATTGACCGTCATCTTGAACTTCTTCCATTTTCTAATAATTGCGCCAACAGTTGTTGCCTTCTCACCAAGCTGCTTGCCTATTGTTCTGTAGCCCATCCCAGCCTTGTGCAGGTGTACAATTTTATCCCTGATGTCCTTACACAGCTCTCTGGTCTTGGCCATTGTGGAGAGGTTGGAGTCTGTTTGATTGAGTGTGTGGACAGGTGTCTTTTATACAGGTAACGAGTTCAAACAGGTGCAGTTAATACAGGTAATGAGTGGAGAACAGGAGGGCTTCTTTAAAAAAAACTAACAGGTCTGTGAGAGCCGGAATTCTTACTGGTTGGTAGGTGATCAAATACTTATGTCATGCAATAAAATGCAAATTAATTACTTAAAAATCATACAATGTGATTTTCTGGATTTTTGTTTTAGATTCCGTCTCTCACAGTTGAAGTGTACCTATGATAAAAATTACAGACCTCTACATGCTTTGTAAGTAGGAAAACCTGCAAAATCGGCAGTGTATCAAATACTTGTTCTCCCCACTGTGTGTATATATATATATAAGAATATGCATACAATATACTGTAGCTCAGTATTTGTATTATTTATTTTATGCAGTCTTTTTTGCTCATCTTTATCAAGGGATCCAATAATTCCTCACCCCACTGTACCTCACATACCTAGTTAATACCTAGATCTAGGACCTATTGCGAGTGAGCGACTCCTACACACGTCAGTCCATGGTAAGCCTACCAGGGTCAAACCCTGAAACCTCACTGCGACTTTAAATCCCTTCTCGACTTCCTGATCTTGCTATTTTGTTTAGATTGTATGTACAGAAATATAACTTGTATCTTCCAATGTTTACATGTCATTAAACTACACTGAACTACATTTCTCCTACAGTCAATCTGGACTGTTGTCCGGTTGCATGAATTCAGAGGAGAGGCAAATGGACATTTGACCTGCCAAGCAAGCTGATACCACAGCCACGACTCTCCCAACATGGGAAACGCCTAAACATGCTTAAAAACTCGGCATCATCCAGCCCCTTTTATCCCCAACCTTAATATTATTCACGCTATTTGTCTTGGCACTCAGTGTTTTTGGAGAGTGGAAGAAATTCAAAACATGAAAAACCATTTTGTTTTCCAAAGCATAAAAATTGAGAGGCATAAAAAGTCAACTCGGTGACAAATATCAGGTGTGCTGTTCTTGTGGCCTATTTGAACAGTGAAGCATCACACCAATAACAAGTTCTGATAATACCGTTCCTGTTCACTGGAGCTCAGTCAGAGCTATGAAAGAGCAATGGCTTTTAGTTTGGGAGTAAACTAACATTTACTGCAGTTGCTTATAGGGAATGGGCTGGATTTGTAGCAAGCTTACATCTTGTAGCTGAGAGGAACCTTAGTTTAGAAGTCCCTCTATCGCTGTCTCATTAATGATAAAAGGCTTTCATTAGGATGTTATGTGGTTAGCATGCTCCTCTTCTGCTAACCAGACACTGTAAATAAAGAAATAGATAGCAGAATGAATAGTCAATGCCAAAAGCAGAGAACATCTACTACGGGGTTCAGAGAGGGAGAGGCACATTGGAGGTTGTTGTCGCGCCACACAATAAGCCTACACATTTTCTGATTGACTGCGTGGCCATAGAATGAGGTCAATGTTATGCTCTTCTTTTTCTTTCAGTGCCTGAAGCAGTATGTGGAACTCCTGATCAAAGAGGGCCTTGAAACTGCTATTAGCTGTCCAGACTCTGCCTGTCCAAAACGAGGACACTTACTGGAAAATGAGGTATTATTTCCAACAATGTGTATTGATTGAGGGAAAGATACAATTATGATATTGATACATTGAATGAAAAACAGTCAAATGCATTGTACCATCACACTTCAGTTTGCGCTTATTTCCAGTGAACAGTTGCTTAATTTTAAGAAAACCTTTGATGTTACATCAGAACGTGTACACACGCACATGTTCAGAATTTAGCCAAGGCAGCTAATTCTATAAGGTGTATTTTTATCTGTTTTTTAAATCTAATTTTACTGCTGGCATGAGTTACTTGATGTGGAATGGAGTTCCATGTAGTCATGGCTCTATGTAGTATTGTGCGCCTCCCATAGTCTGTCTTCACTTGGGGACTGTGAAGAGACCTCTGGTGGCATGTCTTGTGGGGTATTCATGGGTATCCCGAGTGGTGCAGTGGTCTAAGGCACTGCATCGCAGTGCTATCTGTGCCACTAGAGATCCTGGTTCGAGTCCAGGCTCTGTCGCAGCCGGCCGCGACCGGGAGACCCATGGGCGGCGCACAATTGGTCCAGCGTCGTCCAAGGTAGGGGAGGGTTTGGCCGGCAGGGATGTGGATAAGAGCGTCTGCTAAATGACTAAAATGTCAAATGTATCCGAGCTGTGTGCCAGTAGTTCAAACAGACACCTTGGTTCATTCAACATGTCAATACCTCTCACAAATACAAGTAGTGATGAAGTCAGTCTCTCCTCCACTTTGAGCCAGGAGAGATTGACATGCATATTATTGTTAGCTCTCTTTGTATATCTAAGGGCCAGCCGTGCTGCCCTGTTCTGAGCCAATTGCAATTTTCCTAAGTCCCTCTTTGTGGCACCTGACCACAACACTGAACGGTAGTCCAGCTGCGACAAAACTAGGGCCTGTAGGACCTGCCTTGTTGATAGTGCTGTTAAGAATGCAGAGCAGCGCTTTATTATAGACAGACTTCTCCCCATCCGAGCTACTGTTGTATCAATATGTTTTAACCATGACAGTTTACAATCCAGGGTTACTCCAAGCAATTTAGTCTCTTCAACTTGCTAAATTTCCAGATTATTCATTACAAGATTTAGTTGAGGTTTAGAGTTTAGTGAATGATTTGGCCCAAATACAATGCTTTTAGTTTTTGAAATAACTAACTTATTCCTTGCCACCCATTCTGAAACTAACTGCAGCTCTTTGTTAAGTGTTGCTGACATTTCAGTCGCAGTGGTAGCTGATGTGTATATTGTTGAGTCATAGACACACTGCATACATAGACACACTGGCTTTACTCAAAGTGGCATGTCGATTTAAAAAAGTAAGGGGCCTAGGCAGCTGCCCTGGGGAATTCCTGATTCTACCTGGATTTTGTTGGGAAGGCTTCCATTAAAGAACACCATCTGTGTTCTGTTAGACAGGTAACTCTTTATCCACAATATAGAAGGGGGTGTAAAGCCATAACACATACGTATTTCCAGCAACAGACTATGATCGATAATGTCAAAAGTCGCACTAAAATCTAAAAAAAACAGCACCCGCAATATTTTTATCATCAATTTCTCTCAGCCAATCATCAGTCATTAGTGTAAGTGCTGTGCTTGTTGTGTATATATGTGTGTGTATATATATATATACACACAGTGGGGAGAACAAGTATTTGATACACTGCCGATTTTGCAGGTTTTCCTACTTACAAAGCATGTAGAGGTCTGTAATTTTTATCAAAGGTACACTTCAACTGTGAGAGATGGAATCTAAAACAAAAATCCAGAAAATCACATTGTATGATTTTTAAGTAATTAATTTGCATTTTATTGCATGACATAAGTATTTGATCACCTACTAACCAGTAAGAATTCCGGCTCTCACAGACCTGTTAGTTTTTCTTTAAGAAGCCCTCCTGTTCTCCACTCATTACCTGTATTAACTGCACCTGTTTGAACTTGTTACCTGTATAAAAGACACCTGTCCACACACTCAATCAAACAGACTCCAACCTCTCCACAATGGCCAAGACCAGAGAGCTGTGTAAGGACATCAGGGATAAAATTGTAGACCTGCACAAGGCTGGGATGGGCTACAGGACAATAGGCAAGCAGCTTGGTGAGAAGGCAACAACTGTTGGCGCAATTATTAGAAAATGGAAGAAGTTCAAGATGACGGTCAATCACCCTCGGTCTGGGGCTCCATGCAAGATCTCACCTCGTGGGGCATCAATGATCATGAGGAAGGTGAGTGATCAGCCCAGAACTACACGGCAGGACCTGGTCAATGACCTGAAGAGAGCTGGGACCACAGTCGCCGTGTTTGGAGGAAGAAGAAGGATGAGTACAACCCCAAGAACACCATCCCAACCGTGAAGCATGGAGGTGGAAACATCATTCTTTGGGGATGCTTTTCTGCAAAGGGGACAGGACGACTGCACCGTATTGAGGGGAGGATGATGGGGCCATGTATCGCGAGATCTTGGCCAACAAACTCCTTCCCTCAGTAAGAGCATTGAAGATGGGTCATGGCTGGGTCTTCCAGCATGACAACGACCCGAAACACACAGCCAGGGCAACTAAGGAGTGGCTCCGTAAGAAGCATCTCAAGGTCCTGGAGTGGCCTAGCCAGTCTCCAGACCTGAACCCAATAGAAAATCTTTGGAGGGAGCTGAAAGTCCATATTGCCCAGCGACAGCCCCGAAACCTGAAGGATCTGGAGAAGGTCTGTATGGAGGAGTGGGCCAAAATCCCTGCTGCAGTGTGTGCAAACCTGGTCAAGACCTACAGGAAACGTATGATCTCTGTAATTGCAAACAAAGGTTTCTGTACCAAATATTAAGTTCTGCTTTTCTGATGTATCAAATACTTATGTCATGCAATAAAATGCAAATTCATTACTTAAAAATCATACAATGTGATTTTCTGGATTTTTGTTTTAGATTCCGTCTCTCACAGTTGAAGTGTACCTATGATAAAAAGTACAGACCTCTACATGCTTTGTAAGTAGGAAAACCTGCAAAATCGGCAGTGTATCAAATACTTGTTCTCCCCACTGTATATGCAAGAAAAATAAAAAATATATATAGGGATTGGAAGTGATGCAGACAATTACATTGATGGAAGTTACAATCTATCTGCAATATTAAAGCTGATCTACCCCCTAAAAAAATATAAAAAATAAAGTGCTTGTTGAATGTCCTTCCCTATAAGCATGCTGAAAGTCTGTTGTCAATTTTATCTTGTCAAACACTATTTTTTCCAAAAGTTTACTAAGGGTTGGTAACAGGCTTATTGGTTGGCAATTTGAGCCATTTAAGGGGGCTTTACTATTCTTAGATAGGGGAATAACTTTTGCTTCCCTCCAGGCCTGAGGGCACACACTTTCTAGTAGGCTTAAATCTTCCATCCAAGTTGTCAGACCCCGGTGGCTTGTCATTGTTGATCGACAATAATATATTTTTCACCTCTTCCATACTTACTTTACGGAATTCAAAATTACAATGCTTGTCTTTCATAATTTAGTCAGATATACTTGGATGTGTAGTGCCAGCGTTTGTTGCTGGCATGTCATGCCTTAGTTTGCTAATCTTGCCAATGAAAAAAATCATTAAAGTAGTTGGCAATATCACTGGGTTTTGTGATGAATGAGCCATCTGATTCAATGAATGATGGAGCGGAGTTTGCCCTTTTGCCCAAAATTTCATTTAAGGTGCTCCAAAGTTATTTACTATCATTCTTTATGTCATTTATCCTTGTTTCATAGTGGATTTTCTTCTTCTTTTTATCCAGTTTAGTCACATGATTTCTCAATTTGCAGTAAGTTTGCCAATCGGTTGTACAGCCAGACCTATTTGCCATCTCTTTTACTTCATCCCTCTCAACCATACAATGTTTCAATTCCTCATCAATGCACGGGGATTTAACAGTTTTTACAGTGATTTTCTTAATGGGTGCATGCTTATTAGTAACTGGGATAAGCAATTTCATATGTGTAAAGTGCAGTGTCTGGTTGCTCGTCATTACTCACCACGGACCAACAAATATATCAACAACAAAGGAATCACTACAAAACGTATTGTATGACCTCTTATACACAATATTAGGCCCAGCCTTTGGAACTTCGGTTTTCCTAGAGATGGCTACTATATTGTGATCACTACATCCAATGGATTTGGATACAGCTTTCAAACAAATTTCTGCAACATTAGTAAATATATGATCAATACATGTTGATGATTTCATTCCTGTACTGTTTGTACTACCCTGGTAGGTTGATTGATAACCTGAACCAGGTTGCAGTCACTAGTTACAGTTTGAAGCTTTCTCTTGAGTGGGCAGCCTGATGAAAGCCAGTCAAGTATACCTCTCTATTGATATCACATATATTATCAAGCATTTCACACATGTTATCCAGATACTGACTGTTAGCACTTGGTGGTCTATAGCAGCTTCCCACCAGAATAGGCTTTAGGTGAGGCAGGTGAACCTGTAGCCATATTACTTCAACAGTATTTAACATGAGATCCTCTCTAAGCTTTACAGGAATGTGGTTCTGAATATAGACCGCAAAACCGCCCCCGTTTGCATTTCTGTCTTTTCTGTAAATGTTATAACCTTGTATTGCTACCACTGTATCATCAAAGGTTTTATCTAAATGAGTTTCAGAGATTGTCAGAATATGAATGTCATCTGTTACTAGCAAATTATTGATTTCATGAACCTTGTTTCTTAAGCGACATATGTTAATGTTAATGTGGGCTATTTTTAACACTTTTCTGGGATGCTTGATACATTTTCTTGCTTTACTGGGAAGCTTAGAAGAGGTAGACATACTCAGGTTATTTTTATTAGTGCAGGGTGAGCTGCTCACAGTGGACTTCCTACTTGGGCACACCACCTCAGTGCTAACAGTATTACTCTGGTTCATAGGCATATGATTACTGCATACAATAGCTGTAGGATCAGCAGAGGCATTCCGGGCAGTAAAGGGACATAAATTAGGTTATCTACATTGTGTCTTCCAACATCCCTAGGATAATATACATTTGCTGAATCGTTATGACAACTCAGCGACACAATGGTAGGGATTAAATGAGCTGGACTTGGGTCATTGATAAGTAATTGTCTCAACGCAGCCTTATAATGCTGTGAAAGGATCCAGGAACCCATATTATTTGGGTGGATCCTATCCTCCTTATAATACAAGGTTTGTTTCCAGAAGGTATCAGAATTGCATGTATACCATCAGATCATCAAGGAAAACCATGTGACCAAAGCCCCTCAACTTCACCATTCTTTGGTAAAGCCTTAAGGGGAGCAGTAGTGGCCACAGAAGGATGTTCTGGGTGTCGTTGTGGCGAATGAAGAACAGAAAGGGGTGGTCGGCTTTGAAGGTGTGTACTTTAGGTTTCCAAAAAGAAGAGAATAAGTCATATTATACAAACATGCTAGCGGTGATGGAAGTGGCCTCGGTGCAATGCTCATTCACCTCTACAAAGGAGTTTTTCACCACTGGCAGTTTCTAAATCTTGCTCACTTTGAACCTGATCTTCTCTGTTATTGTCCTCCTCAAATTTCTCTCTCCACTTGCCCTTGAAGTAGATTGCATTGCATTCACCAACACTAGTTTTGTTAAAGAGTTGAAAGTCCCCTCTCCCATTAGGTTCTTCATTATCCCCTCTGTCTATTTCTCCACCCAGCTGTATACGTACCCCCTTGCAGCCTCGGCACTGTAGTACTTCTTGGTTTCACTGAGGAAAGCCTCAGCAGACTGCTCTGGGCATATGGGGCTCCATCTTTGTTCAGCACAGTCAGATGATCCTCATCAATCTACAGACAATACCCCATAATGACAAAGCAAAAATAGGTTTTTAGAAATTGTTGCAATTTTATAAATAAATCAAAACTGAAATATCACATTTACACAAGTATTTTGACCCTTTACTCAGTACTTTGTTGAAGCACCTTCGGCAACGATTACAGCCTCAAGTCTTCTTTGGTATGACGCTACAAGCTTGGCACACCTGTATTTGGGCAGTTTCTCCGATTCTTCTCTGCAGATCCCCTCAAGCTCTGTCAGGTTGGATGGGGAGTGTCGCTGCACAGCTATTTTCAGGTCTCTCCATAGATGTTCGATCGGGTTCAAATCCGGGCTCTGGCTGGGCCACTCAAGGACATTCAGAGACTTGTCCCGAAGCCACTCCTGCGTTGTCTTGGCTGTGTGCTTAGGGTCGTTGTTCTGTTGGAAGGTTAACCGTCGCCCCAGTCTGAGGTCCTGAGTGCTCTGGAGTAGATTTTCATCAAGGATCTCTCTGTACTTTGCTCCATTCATCTTTCCCTCGATCCTGACTAGTCTCCCAGTCCCTGCCGCTGAAAAACATCCCCACAGCATGATGCTGCCACCACCATGCTTCACTATAGGGATAGAGCCAGGTTTCCTCCAGACGTGACGCTTGGCTTTCAGGCCAAAGAGTTCAATCTTGGTTTCATCAGACCAGAGAATCTTGTTTCTCATGGTTTGAGAGTCCTTTAGGTGCCTTTTGGCAAACTTCAAGCGGGTTGTCATGTGCCTTTTACTGAGGAGTGGCTTCTGTCTGGCCACTCTACCATAAAGGCCTGATTAGTGGAGTGCTGCAGAGATGGTTGTCCTTCTGGAAGGTCCTCCCATCTCCACAGAGGAACTCTGGACCTCTGTCAGCGTGACCATCGGGTTCTTGATCACCTCCCTGACCAAGGCCCTTCTCCCCCGATTGCTCAGTTTGGCCGGGCGGCCAGCTCTAGGAAGAGTCTTGGTGGTTCCAAACTTCTTCCATTTAAGAATTATTGATTGAGGTCATTGTGTTCTTGGGGACCTTCAATGCTGCAAAAATATGTTGGTACCCTTCCCCAGATCTATGCCTCGACACAATCCTGTCTCGGAGCTCTACGGACAATTCCTTCGACCTCATGGTTTGGTCTTTGCTCTGACATACACTGTCAACTGTGGGACCTTATATAGACAGGTGTGTGCCTTTCCAAGTCATGTCCAATCAATTGGATTTACCACAGGTGGACTCCAATCAAGTTGTAGAAACATCTCAAGGATGGTCAATGGAAGTAGGATGCACCTGAGCTCAATTTCGAGTCTCATAGTAAATAAGGTATTTCTGTTTTAAAAATGTCTAAAAACCTATTTTTACTGTCATTATGGGGTATTGTGTGTAGATTGATGAGGAAAAAAATACATTTAATCAATTTTAGAGTAAGACTGTAACGTGACAAAATGTGGAAAAAGTCAAGAGGTCTGAATACTTTCCGAATGCACTGTAGGTAAATAGAAAATTACAAAATATATAAGTGTTTTCTTTCTTCCATATATACACAGTTAGTACAGTAAGTAAGGTAGTTATTTACACATGCGGGGGAAGTGGAAAGTTCCACTTTAAAGGGATAGTTCACCCACATTACAGAAATAGTTAGTCTCTTTACCTTTAAACTTAGTTACTTCTGCTGCAGAGGATAAGTTCATTAGAGTTAACTGCACCTCAGATTGTATCCCAAATAAATGCTTTACAGGGTTCTTGTAACAGACACATCTCAACATCAACTGTTCAGAGGAGACTGCGTGAATCAGGCCTTCGTGGCCTTTTTGCTGCAAAGAAACTACTACTAAAGGACACCAATAAGAAGAAGAGACCTGCTTGGGCCAAGAAACACGAGCAATGGACATTAGACCGGTGGAAATCTGTCCTTTGGTCTGATGAGTCCGAATTTGAGATTTTTGGTTCCAACCGCCGTGTCTTTGTGAGACGCAGAGTAGGAGATACGGATGATTTCCGCGTGTGTGGTTCCCACCATTCCCGTATGGAGGAGGAGGAGGTGTGATGGTGTGAGGGTGCTTTGCTTGTGACACTGTCAGTGATTTATTTAGAATTCTAGGCACACTTAACCGGCATGGCTACCACAGCATTCTGCAGCAATACGCCATCCCATCTGGTTTGCGCTTAGTGGGACTATCATTTGTTTTTTAACAGGACAATGACCCAAAACACACCTCCAGGCTGTGTAAGGGCTATTTGATCAAGAAGCAGAGTGATGGAGTGCTGCATCAGATGACCTGGCCTCCACAATCACCTGACCTCAACCCAATTGAGATGGTTTAGGATGCGTTGGACCTCAGAGTGTAGGAAAAGCAGCCAACAAGTGCTCAGCATATGTGGGAACTCCTTCAAGACTGTTGGAAAACTATTCCTCATGAAGCTGGTTGAGAGAATGCCTAGAGTGTGCAAAGCTGTCTTCAAGGCAAAGGGTGGCTACTTTGAAGAATCTAAAATCTTTTTTGGTTACTACATGATTCCATATGTGTTATTTCATAGTTGTGATGTCTTCACTATTATTCTACAATGTAGAAAATAGTACAAATAAATAAAAACCCAAACTTTTGACTGGAACTGTGCTTATTTACTTTTATTGATATTTAGACCTTTTGAACATGTTCAATTACTATGAACATATCGGTAAGGTATGTGATTTATTTAGATTAAAGAAATCTCTTAAAATGTCATCAAGGACCTCCACATCCATTCCAGAGACCTCTGAGGCTGCAGAAGGACAGTATTTTTAATTGGGGTCCCTTGCCGAGCAGACATTAGCCCTCTCTGTGATGATCGCTCTCCACCTTCCTCTCCTTCCCCACACACCAGTCTGGCCTAGCGCCGTCTCAGCACTGGCCCCTCTTCTAGACGTGTCAGCGTGTTTATACAGAGTGGATGGGACCTGCTCGTCTGCATCCTTCCCCGATTGAGGTCAATCCGAGGGCACTGCGCCTCACCTCTCAAGGCAGTTTGCTTGATAGACTCACTCTCTCTCTGTCTCGCAGGCCGGCGGCACGGCTGTATGTTTCCAATCAATCAAAGTCACTGGCCTTTAATGGGACCCGGCTTGTCACACAAGTCAGAGACGAGGCATTTCTCATCCAGTCACTGTGACAGCTACGTCTTTGACTCATAATTGACTTTTCTCACACTCAAACCCCCCCACCCCCAAATGTTATTTTCATCGTTGCATAATGACTACATTTAACCTTCAGTATACATAGCCAGTATGCATATATTCCTCTCACGGAACATGTGTATAAAACAGGTGGGCTAGTCCGAATTATGCTGAAATTGAGTGAGGTTTTGGGATTGATCATCTTCAGACTGTAGTGTGGCTGAAAGCATCATGTCCTGTATTCGTTTGGTAAGCTATCACTAGCACATTATGTTCCTAACTCTTTCTCCTTTCTTTCGCCTGCAGATTGAGTGCATAGTGGCTACAGAGATTATGCAGAGATACAAGAAGCTGCAGTTTGAGAGGGGTAAGTGGGAGAGTAACCGCACTGACAGCCTCACTGGTCATAGACGTGTGTGTGTGTGTGTGTGTGTGTGTGTGTGTGTGTGTGTGTGTGTGTGTGTGTGTGTGTGTGTGTGTGTGTGTGTGTGTGTGTCATATAGGTAATTGAGCCCGACCTGGCTCCCTTGTCTCCCCGCACCATTTAGTATTTATTAGGGATCCCAATTAGCTGCTGCCAAGGCGGAAGCTACTCTTCCTGGGGTCCAATATCAAATTGACTTGGAGGACAATGACAGCCCTCTACCTTATCGTGTTCTGATTTAGCCTAAATCCTGTATCAATCCTAATCAAAGTTTAACACGGCCACCATCAAAGATGCATGAGGGGAAAACCTTTTCAGGTACATTAAAAGTGATGTTAATCATAACCTACAATGTGTCTGGCTGGGGAGTATATATTTGTATGTCTAATGTCTGAATATCCTCTCTCAAAGCCTTTCATCTTTGGTCCCAGTGTTCAGTTATGAATTCATCATCTGTGGTTGTCTGTCTGTATATGTTTTTATACCATTCGAATGTGAGCGATGTCGTAAAAGTCTCACTGAGGGGAGTGTAATGGGGTGCCTTTCTGCTGTGAATGGCGTAGGGCTGGGCAGTATACCATATTTTACTATATACCGGTATTGATGCACAAACCGGTTTGGGTTTTTACTTGACCATGTACTTAGTCAGAGCAAAAGTAGCTAGCTAGCTAATACTGCCTGGTACCAGTGCTGGTGTAGGCCTAGATCAGCATGTTGTTTGTGCAACGGTATATTCTAAATAAGAGAGGAATAGGCGAAGCATGGACATTTTAGCTACATCAAAGCAACAGTAAGAGACCATTTTTTATATAACATTAATTAGGGTCCACTGGGAAACACTGACCAACACTTTAGTTCCTTCCCTGTCCCAATAGCCCTCCCTAGCTTTTTCATTAGTCGTCATGTCAAACAACACTATTCAGTGCCCACTATATTCCAACTTTTGGTTGAAGTTTCATTGAACAGTATAAAGCAATCAGAATAGACAAAGGCCCATTTAAAAACACAATGTATGTGTTGCCACCCTAGGGTCATGCACTACTCATAAAGCATATTTAGAGCTTTTATTATTAACAAACCACAAATACCATAAAAAAATTGAAAGATATTGTGATATGATATGTGCTAATCTGTGATATGGGGTTCCCAGTTCCCCCGCTAACCTCAGCCAGACTTGCACACCCACTCTATATGGCATGTGCCTTGAAGGTACTCCACCCACCCAAACGCACACGCAAAGGCACACACACACACACACACACACACACACACACACACACATTGGACACACATTGGACACACAGGGATGGAGAGTCACAGAGCCAGAGCAGCACAGACAGCAGGACAGGAGGGCAAGGGGGCTGCCATTTTGGTTCAAGAGCAACAGACTGAGAAACATGCGAGAGTCAATAGAACAGAGCCATGTGATGGCAAGCAGTGTGTGTTAGTCATTTGGAAAGGATGGTTGGACTTGTTTTGTAGCGACAGACCAAACATTGAGCGTTTGCCAGCTTTCTTTATTTGGGAGAAGCACATTTTAATAGGATGATTGGAGAAAAATATACGTTTATTTAGCTGCTGTGTTAGAGAACACCATATGTGTGCATATGTCAAATGACACATGATTGTGAGTTTGTGTGTGTTCACGTCAGTCACAATTGCGCTTGTGAGAGTGTGCGATGGTATGTGTAATTGTGCATAGGTCAAAAGCATGAAAGAAAAAGATAAGATAAGAAATATTTTATTAATAGATATGAAAAAAGACAACAATCAACAGTAAAGTAGTAAAAACGACATAGCAAAAACATCAAATCAACAATCCATGTACAATAATCATATCTTCAATATCCATCTGTAATCTGTGCAAAAGGCCATTGCAAATGAGTAAATGTGTGTGTTAACACAGGCATAGGTACTACAATGACCTCGTGACCTCATGTCACCTCATGACCTGTCACCATGCTTTGGAAGCAGTCACCATGCCACTTCTACAGTACTGTTGGTGGTAACACCTGGTTTTGTGCCACCACAGAGGTGCTTCTGGACCCGTGCCGGACGTGGTGCCCGTCGTCGTCGTGCCAGGCAGTGTGCCAACTGAAGGAGATGGAGGTGGCGCTGCCCCAGCTGGTGCAGTGTGCCGTGTGCACCCTGGAGTTCTGCTCGGCCTGCAAGGCTAACTGGCACCCCGGGCAGGTCTGCTCACCCCAGGAGAACAACCTGCCCATCACCGCTTTCCTACCCGGAGAGACCAGGTATGGAACTGGACTGTCTCCTCTTCCTTCATCATATCAATCACTTCCTCTCCTCCCCATCACTTCCTTGATATCCGTAGAGACCAGGTATAAATAGAGCTGGAGTTTTTCCTCATCTTCTTCCTCCTCTGTCTTCACTGTCTCAATCACTCTCTCCTCCCCATCACCTCCTCAAGCAAGTTGAAAGAGGTTAGACTCTGTGACCATTGAATGACATTTCATCCCAAAAAGCATACAGTCTTATTCAATCAATGAGGGTAACTGGCTTTCCGCAATAAGTCACACTGTAAACATTGCATTGTTGAGACTATAAACTCATACGTTTGACAGGAATAATGTCCTTATCCTGGAAACCCTGGTGCCATTATCCATACACACACGTACACTCACACACACATGCACGAGCACCCACACACAACACACACACACACACACACACACAAACAGCTCGTAGTTGTTTTCTCTTAGTGTTGTTGATGATCTGCCCTCATCTGCTCTCACCCCTCTACTGAGGACACTGTGAGGACACAGCCTCTGGTCCCCGTGGGAACCTGTATTTACCACCCTGGATACCAGCCTAGCTACCGCTGTGTTGATATCTCCATGAAGCCAGCTGCTCTCATGCATAACCATCTAGTCACTAGTCATCTAATACCTTCTAGTGCATATTTAATATGACTGAGTGTATTGGCTGGTGATAGAGCTGGGACCCACTGGGTCAGATAAGGCTAGCCGGGGTTGACCAAGGTCACAGAGGAAGTCATAATATGTCAATATAAGGAGCCAATAGAAGTAATGGCCGTAACTGTTGCCAACCTGCATTTGGACTATTCATCTACTTAAACTATAGAATGTGGTGGCCCAGTGGTAAAGCTACACTACATGACCAAAAGTATGTAGACACCTGCTTGTCGAACATCTCATTCCAAAATCATGGGCATTAATATGGAGTTGTTCCCCCCTTTACTGCTATAACAGCCTCCACTCTTCTGGGAAGGCTTTCCACTAGATGTTGGAACATTGCTGCAGGGACTTGCTTCCATTCAGCCACGAGCCAAACCCAGATTTGTCCGTCAGACTGCCAGATGGTGAAGCGTGATTATAACTCCAGAGAACGTGTTTCCCCATGCTCCAGAGTCCAATGGCGGCGAGCGTTACACCACTCCAGCTGATGCTTGGCAATGCTCATGGTGATCTTAGGCTTGTGTGCGGCTGCTCGGCCATGGAAACCCATTTCATGAAGCTCCCGACGAACAGTTCTTGTGCTGACGTTGCTTCCAGAGGCAGTTTGGAACAGTAGTGAGTGTTGCAACCTAGGACAGACTGTTTTTACGCGCTACACACTTCAGTACTCTGCAGTCCCGTTCTGTGAGCTTGTATGGTCTACCACTTCCAGCACTTCCAGTTGACCGGGGCAGCTCTAACAGGGCAGAAATTTGACGAACTGACTTGTTGGAAAGGTGGCATCCTATGACGGTGCCACGTTAAAAGTCACTGAGCTCTTCAGTAAGGCCATTCTACTACCTATGTTTGTCTATGGAGATTGCCTGGCTGTGTGCTCGATTTTATACACCTGCCAGCAACGGGTGTGGCGGAAATACCCGAATCCACTAATTTGAAGGGGTGTCCACATACTTTTGTATATGTTGTGTATCTATATGTAAAGCGAGAGAGAGGGTTGTGGAGTTGTCATCAGATGTCACGAAAGGCCCCAGTGGTTTAAAGGGAAAGTTCAGGATTTTACAACTTAATGTTAGATGGTTCCTCACCTTGAAAGTAGTCTGTGGGCCAGAAGAAACTGTAATCCATAGTTCGGTTTTCTCTAAACAGCCACAACAAACTTCATCTATCTTGAGCCATGGATTACAGTTTTTCCTGGCCCATAGAGTACTTTTAAGGTGAGGAACCATCTAACATCATTGTAAAATCCTGAACTTCTCCTTTAAATTCTGCAGCCTCCTCTCTCTCTCTCTCTCTCTCCCAACGTCAGGACTCCAAGTATGGCTTGGATGTTTCTTACTACGATTACTGTATATACTGCACTTATCTAAACAACGAGCTCTGGAGTACGTCCTTCTAACTCCCCTTCAAGAGTGTGGAAGTGAAATTAGAGTCTCTTAATTCGAATGGACTCCACGTACACTATTAGCCCGATCTGCACCCAGCTGACATATGCAGCAATTACCGCAAAGGGCAAATGTATTACTCCGTGGACCATTCCCATTTTGCACGGATCTTGCTGCCATTTTGCTGATAAGATTTTTTGTTTGTTCTCTCCCTTGCCATTCCTCTAACGTAACAGCCAGCATTCAGGAGAAGGTATTTTACCTTCTGATCTTTAGTCTGTATTCCATTACATTCAGGCCTCTATCCCTTTCCTTCCAGAGTAAAAGCTAGAATCCGAAAGTCCTGTTTTGTTACAAAATGGCTGCCAGGGTATCAAATGAAGTAGGACGTGAGAGGTGTGCCATAATTCACTCTGGCCAGATGCGATCAATAGCCGGAGAATTGGCTCAGAAAATGAATGGGCTTGTTCTCTGTCCGCCTCTTTGAGACTTGAGAGGACAGCCGACAGCATCACCTGCTCTCCTTTCTGGCCTTCAAGTGTCAGCAGCACTCAGGAAAAAACAAGAAAAGGACACAGAAGACCTGCCTTTAAGATGAAAAGAACAAAAAAAAGCCTGAAAGAAAGGCAGAGACTAGCACACTTCACATTTCTCATTTTGTTTGCATTGCAAGTGTTAAGAGAAAATGCTGTTGATGTTTATAGCAAGCTTAGATATATTGTACAGTCACAAAGGCAGTTCAAGCTCTGTGGCATGATGAACTGTATGAGTGGATATTCTCTGGTGGCATTCTGGATCTCTGTCTTTGCTCATTTTTTCAACCGTAAAACACTGAACATTGCTCTCTCTCACCGTGTCTCCTCAGCTCCTTCTACAAGAGTGACGATGACGATGGTCCCATCAAGCGCTGTCCCAAGTGTAAGGTGTACATCGAGAGGGATGAGGGCTGTGCCCAGATGATGTGCAAGAACTGCAAACATGCCTTCTGCTGGTACTGTCTGGAGTCACTGGACGTGAGTAGAGAACCTTGTCACACGCACACGCACCCCTTTCTGGTGGTACTTTCTGGAGCCCCTGGATATGAGTCGAACGTAGTCCCAATGTTTGCCTAAAACTCATAACTGCTGCTGCAACATGTTCTTATAGAATAATACATGTTTATCTTTGCAAAGGAGTTTTAATTTCCTTTTCAGTATGTTGGACCTGACTTCAATACAGCAGTCTGAAATATGCATAGAATTCACTCTGTGCATATTTCTCAAGTCTGGTGTTAGAAATGTGAGCAGTGATCCAATGTGTTATCAGGGAATAACAGCACTGCAGGAGGTGTGATAAGGCTGTAGGCTGATGTATTTCCAAATCCAAACACGTTTTTATGATGTTTGATACAAGACAATGGAACTGAAACTGAGGGGTTTTATCTGTGCTTGTAGGAAGCTAGGAGGCTTTACTGGCAGTGTCTTAAGTAAATCCTAATTGCAGACCACAGGCGATCTAGACCGCACTGGTAATTTAAAAGCAATTTTCTCCCAGCAGCTGCTCCTATCTCTCAGTATTAATGATAGATCATTCTTCCCCCTCTCTCCCTCTTTCTGTGCATGTGTGTGCATGTGTCCCTTTGTATGCATGTGTGTGTGTGATACAGGATGACTTCCTCCTGATTCACTATGACAAAGGGCCCTGTCGAAACAAACTGGGCCACTCCAGGGCGTCTGTCATCTGGCACAGAACACAGGTGAGTAAAGTTAGTGTGCCCACTTTTCTCCTTTGTCTCTCTCACTCACTCACTCACTCACTCACTCACTCACTCACTCACTCACTCACTCACTCACTCACTCACTCACTCACTCACTCACTCACTCACTCACTCACTCACTCACACCTACACACACACACACACACACACACACACACACACAGGACTTCCCCTTTGTCTGCAGCATGTGCCAGGGCACATGCACACACTTTTCCCCTCACTCAAACACTTCCACACACACACACATACACGCATACAGACACACACATGTTCAACGTGAATAAACATGGATGGTGCTCTGTGAAAACACTAGTCGGTAGGAGAGCACAGCTTGGTCGACGTGCTCTGGGTGTTGGCCCATTTATTGTTCGTTTCCAGCATTACTTTCTTATTGTTGATTTCCTTCTGTGTATAATATGTGAACATTTGCCCGTCACTTATGGGTTATAGTAATGCCTTTACTTTGGTACAATCTCTTCAGCAAAACATGTGACACAGGCTGCTCAATATTATTTTGTGGTACTGGTAAGATATGTTACAACATACATAATGCATGCCATACAGTGGGGAAAGAAAGTATTTAGTCAGCCACCAATTGTGCAAGTTCTCCCACTTAAAAAGATGAGAGAGGCCTGTATTTTTCATCATAGGTACACGTCAACTATGACAGACAAATTGAGAATTTTCTTTCCAGAAAATCACATTGTAGGATTTTTAATGAATTTATTTGCAAATTATGGTGGAAAATAAGTATTTGGTCACCTACAAACAAGCAAGATTTCTGGCTCTCACAGACCTGTAACTTCTTCTTTAAGAGGCTCCTCTGTCCTCCACTCGTTACCTGTATTAATGGCACCTGTTTGAACTTATCATCAGTATAAAAGACACCTGTCCACAACCTCAAACAGTCACACTCCAAACTCCACTATGGCCAAGACCAAAGAGCTGTCAAAGGACACCAGAAACAAAATTGTAGACCTGCACCAGGCTGGGAAGACTGAATCTGCAATAGGTAAGCAGCTTGGTTTGAAGAAATCAACTGTGGGAGCAATTATTAGGAAATGGAAGACATACAAGACCACTGATAATCTCCCTCGATCTGGGGCTCCACGCAAGATCTCACCCCATGGGGTCAAAATGATCACAAGAACGGTGAGCAAAAATCCCAGAACCACACGGGGGGACCTAGTGAATGACCTGCAGAGAGCTGGGACCAAAGTAACAAAGCCTACCATCAGTAACACACTACGCCGCCAGGGACTCAAATCCTGCAGTGCCAGACGTGTCCCCCTGCTTAAGCCAGTACATGTCCAGGCCCGTCTGAAGTTTGCTAGAGTGCATTTGGATGATCCAGAAGAGGATTGGGAGAATGTCATATGGTCAGATGAAACCAAAATATAACTTTTTGGTAAAAACTCAACTCGTCGTGTTTGGAGGACAAAGAATGCTGAGTTGCATCCAAAGAACACCATACCTACTGTGAAGCATGGGGGTGGAAACATCATGCTTTGGGGCTGTTTTTCTGCAAAGGGACCAGGACGACTGATCCGTGTAAAGGAAAGAATGAATGGGGCCATGTATCGTGAGATTTTGAGTGAAAACCTCCTTCCATCAGCAAGGGCATTGAAGATGAAACGTGGCTGGGTCTTTCAGCATGACAATGATCCCAAACACACCGCCCGGGCAACGAAGGAGTGGCTTCGTAAGAAGCATTTCAAGGTCCTGGAGTGGCCTAGCCAGTCTCCAGATCTCAACCCCATAGAACATCTTTGGAGGGAGTTGAAAGTCTGTGTTGCCCAGCGACAGCCCCAAAACATCACTGCTCTAGAGGAGATCTGCATGGAGGAATGGGCCAAAATACCAGCAACAGTGTGTGAAAACCTTGTGAAGACTTACAGAAAACGTTTGACCTGTGTCATTGCCAACAAAGGGTATATAACAAAGTATTGAGAAACTTTTGTTATTGACCAAATACTTATTTTCCACCATAATTTGCAAATAAATTCATAAAAAATCCTACAATGTGATTTTCTGGATTTTATCCCCTCATTTTGTCTGTCATAGTTGACGTGTACCTATGATGAAAATTACAGGCCTCTCTCATCTTTTTCCCCACTGTACATTGCGAAATAAAGAGTCAATTCATCTTTTAGAATTCTGATTCTAATAATGAATGAAAATATTGATTAGATGCTATATTTTCTGGTTCACCCAGTCATCACCCAGTCATTGTTCAGCTCTAGCTATCTTCCAGCACATATCTATTCATAGACAAGCACATTTCCCGTGTTTAACAGTGTTGTGAACGCTAGCGTACACACTGACATCTGTTGCCCAGTGGGACAGGCTGAGTCATCTGAACATGATTACAGCTTGTGGTACTGCACCTCCTGTATCCAGCCCATGCAACCTCACTGCTCCCCAAGACCTTAAAAAGCCAGGTCTCTCTCTTTAGCTCCTCATGAATGCATAACACATACATAAAGGACCCAGGGCCCTTATACGCAAAAGGAGTGCTGATCTAGGATCAGGTCCTCCCTGTCCATGTAATCTTATTAATTATGGAAAAAACAGATCCTAGATCGGCACTCCTACTCAGACATTTTATGAATAAAGGCCCAAATATATTAGGGCAAATTCTGCCTTTATGAAAGCTCAGCCTCTGTGTGTTCTGTTTTTGCCTCTGTATCTGATTTCAAATCAGTTTTGAGATTGGAGCTGAGGGGGTTGTATCCACTAGGGATGCCATAGGAGGAATGAAGGTCACCTCTCTCTATGCTTACTGTTCTCAGACCAGACATTGTCTATTATATATGGTAGCTTTGTCAGGGTTTGTTGATCTGAGCAAATAGGATATCATGTTAATATAGGTATACCGGTGCAACTAAAGGTTCATGGGGTGCTCGTCTGGGTAAATAATGTGATTACTAAGACCTCCAAAAAGAGGGAAGTAAACAGAAATACCAGAGAATGGATCCCAACAACAGTATGTATCTATGCATGGAGCTATTTTATTAAAAAGTATTTGGCCTGCCCCAGGGTGATCCCCAAAATGACTCTCCTCCTGCTCTGACACGGGCAGAAGGCCATTAAGTTATTCTAAGAAGGCAGTATTGTGTGTAATTGCTACTTTCGAATGCCATTTTGTAGCTGAGAAGATGTTTCTGCTCGTATATGATGCCCCCATGTGGTGAGATGGGTGACTTGCACTACAAAGATAGAAAATAACTCGCACGGATTATGATCAAGCCAAACAAGAGAACAAGTTTTGAGAAGGAAAACTGATTTGGTGTGTATTATCTTGTTAAGGGATCTCTCATATGCTAGTCCTCTTTTCAAAGTACTTTCTATATAGTGCCATACGTGTTCTTCCTCATTGATATTTTTGCAATGTAGCTGAACGAACACTGTGTCGTATTTGCTGTTGCCTCTGTTGTCTTGTTGCAGTCTCTTACTCTATCCTCTCTCTCTTTCCCAAGGTGGTGGGGATCTTCGCTGGCTTCGGCCTTCTCCTGCTGGTGGCCTCCCCCTTTCTCCTCCTGGCCACGCCCTTTGTCCTCTGCTGTAAGTGCAAGTGCAGCAAAGGGGACGACGACCCCCTGCCCACCTAAACCCCGTCTCACTCTTCCAAGCAGGTGGGCGAGGAGTCGCCCACCACGGGTCATCTTTCTTTTTTGTCCCTTTCTTCTGTTTCCTCCCTCCAAGCTTCTAGCGATGCTTCATTTAACGGGGCTGGGGCCTAGCTGCGTTGTCTCGGCCCAGCCGCGTCCCGATCCATCTCGCTCCACACGGTGGGAGAGGAGGAGTTGAGTTGACCCTGTGCCCCCTGGCCTGGTGGAAGATGGGGTCACGGAGGTCAGACTTTGAGGAGGACAACGATGCCCCTCTCTGTGGTTTGGGGGCATGTGTACTGTAGCAGGGCCACTCTGAGGCGTTGAGGCGAGCTACAGACAGTGGTGTGGTACAGAACAGAAGAAGAGGAGGACGTTTTATGAAGAGAAGACTGATAAAGACATGATGATGTCTGGATCCTCTCGTCGGGGACATTTTCATGCAGGAGCCGCTAATATCGGAGGACCTTTCACCTTAACTAGTTCCAGACGAGTGTCTGTTTTTTTTGGGTTTGTTGAACACAAAGCTTTCCCCCCTCTACTCTCTCTTTTTAGCTCTCAACATACAGGAAATAGCACTGGAGTTACATGTTGACAAACGTTTTGTGTTTACTCTGTTTGCACATTAAAGACACTCCGTTTGTCGCTTTAGGAACCGGGGCGGGAGGTGGGAGGTTTTCTGTCTCTCACTCCCGTGTACAGCACGTTCTCTTGGTGATGTCAGTGTTTTTGTAATCTTTTGCTCTGTTCCCACTATCAGCAAGAAGTTATTATTTTTACAAAATGGATTTTAACTCCTATATGTGTCTATTTGAGAGGGTGTCCCAAACTCCCTCTCACGGCCCAAAAAGAGGACTCCTGGCCCTGTATTCACGAAGTGTCTCAGAGTAGGAGTGCTGATCTAGGCAAGACAAAACTGATCCTAGATCAGCACTCCTACTTTAAGACACTGTGAATATGGGCCCTGAACATTAGTGTCCCCATCCACACAGACGTGAGCAAACCATTTGGAACTGGTTCTGACTTGTGTTGTCGAATGGAATAATATAGATGTCATGCCGTTCATTCAAAAATATGTCCATTGTCCAATTCCGTCCTTGTGAAAGCACACTTAAATAATGCATTTGTTTAATGCATCACAGTCAGTCATTAAAATCTGTCTATTGTCAGGTAGAACATAGGAAATTAATTTATGTCTCTGATACAAAGATGTCCTTTCATATTATCTATATCACATTGATGTTGGTCATATATCCAACTACTGTAATGAATAATAATCCTATACAATGTTTTTTTATTGTGTGAACCAGTGGCAAACTTGCATAATGTTAGTGGTATTGTTGTCAATGTTTTCGTTGGGAGCAAGTCGAGAGCTCTCACTACATGCAGCTACTGCAACCTTTGCAGGGATATAAAAATGTCAAGAACTTCACTAGACTGTTTTGGACACGTCCGAAAACTGCTCTACACATCACTGTATCTATGCAAGTTTGTACATTTCCAATCTTACTAGGTCTTGCTAATAGTGTGGTCATATCAAGTGGTCCAGTATGTTATACCAGATTCCATGTGCCATTATCACATCACAATGTAGAATTTCACAAAAGGGTGGTTGACTTACATCAGATTTCATTTTAGGATTTTATTTTATCTATCAGGGAAGCCATACATTATTTCATCACCATCATTTTCCCTTAAGTTGTTCCATCAGAACTTGTGGTGAGGAGGCGTGTACTGTAGCTACACCATTTCTCACTCTGGAACCCATTTAAACTCAAGATATCAGTCATTGTCATTCTGCCATCAATAAGCCACTTTGGAACACAAACAGAAAAGCCTGGGTGTCAGTCTGTTTCTGCTCTCTTGCCAACTCCTTATGGAATTGTCAGGCAAAACTGTCTTAACAATTACAATGGATTAGGAAAAAAGCACAAACAAATCTGGGAACAGGCTACATACAGAATACTGAGATACTCTTCTCAGAAATCCCTGATTTTAATTTTGCTCTTCCATATTGGTCTCCATGTAGCATTCAAAGAGGGGGCATGGCAGTTACTGGAACTAGCATTAGCCATTCACCTCTACCTCATGGTAGCCACCACAAACAAATAAAATATTAGCCTTAACTTTTAAGTACCTCGCCTGTAGCCTCATCATTTTCTGCTAACCGTTAATGCATGCAAGTAGTCAAAGCCTGTATTTTTAAAGCATTTCAGTTTAGCTAATTTACCCTCATTTTCTGCCAGTAGGGAATATGAAGGTCCCAACTGAACATGTGGATCACTGAGCTGACCATGTTTTTGTATGACATTCGGGCCAAGCAAGTCTTGTGGGTGGCGATAGAGAGTAAGTGAATAGTTTCAAGCATTTAAGGATTTGTAAAGTAAAAGCGGAGATCTTATGTCCCTATGGCATGGGCCAGTTACAGGCATACGCGACATAAGCCAATCAGGGTCTCAACTTACTATTGAGAGTAAGAATAGTAGAGTACGCCAGGTGCAATTTCGGAATTTGGTTGTGCATTAGCAGTTTTTCTCTTATGTCAGTCACTGATAGTCATTCAATTAGCCATGTCAGTTAACCATTTTCAGAGTGGTAGTTATTCTGGCCATCTATCTAAACTTGTAGTAATCATGGCCGCATACCGACCGGGCACGCATGGCACATGCCCAGGGGCCCTGACCTCCAGGGGGCCCCCATTTGATTTTGTTAGTCATTCTCACTCTGAAATCATATTAACATGGAATAAGTCATTGCAAAATTTGTAGAATTGCGGAAATTTGCTTTAAAACGGCAAACATTTATCTCCACCCCATGACAAAATGGGTAGAATTGCAGGAAATTAGCTGTAAAACTGAAATGTTTTCTCTCCAACCCATAGCAAAATATGTAGGATTGCAGAAAATCTTGCTTTAAAGGTCCAATGCAGCCAATTCTATCTCAATTTCAAATAACTTCTGTGATTGTTTTAAATAAAAATGGTTAAAAAAAATTACTTAGCTAAGAGCAATTTCTCAGACAACAATTTTGCTAGGACTGTCTGGGAGTGGTCTGAGTGGGGAGGGGAAAACTGAAAAGTAGCTGTTATTGGCAAAAAGGTTTGGAACTCTCTTTCTTGTTGGTCGGTCTATTAACCACTTTGGAACACAAAGTGGTTCCAGGCTGTATCACAACCGGCCATGATTGGGAGTCCCATAGGGCGGCGCACAATTGGCCCAGCGTCGTCCGGGTTTGGCCAGTGTAGGCCGTCATTGTAAATAAGAATTTGTTCTTAACTGACTTGCCTAGTTAAATAAAGGTAAAATAAAAAAATAAATACAAACTAATTTACAGCATGGTGATGTCACCATGGAAGGCCAAAACACCATTCCACGAAAACAGGCTGAAATGTCAGACAGTCTATTCAAACAGCTTATACACTAAAAGGGAATTATCATCATGTTCACAATTTCACAGTATTATCCCAACCTCATAGTGTGGAAACACTCAAGTACTGTTAAAGCTTCAGCCAGGCATTCTAAATGAGTGTTCTCCCAATTTCTGATTGGAGGGTTGGCTACAGAAAACAATTACTTGCTCTATGGATACAAAGAGCATTTAAACCTGTCCAACAATGTTATAAATTCCACCGAAGACAATGACAACAGGTCAGCCAGGTCTGAGTTCATGTAGGCTAATACATCTTTTAGATCTAGCCTAGGCTACTTCAACATGAACTAGTCACAAGCTGCTACAACTAGAATTGGGATTATTTACTTAAATATTTAGACCTGAGAACTACAATACAACAAAAACAGTAGCTAAATGGAATAGATGACCTATTCTGATTAAAATCATTGTGGGAAGTTAGTTATATCGAGGTATTCAGTCATGGGCATTCAGCCATTCAGCTAGCTAGCTAACGTTAGCATAACTAAAATAACTGTTATCTAAAGAAACGCCTGGGAACGTGCTTATGGTTGAACTTTCTGTATGTTTTCCTTCAAAATCGTTGCTCAAAGCTGCGCGCAGAGAGGATTTTTTGAATGCACTGAACTTCACGTTTTTGACTGCACTGGGCCTTTAAAAAAATAATAAAAAAATCTGCACCCCATGGAAAAATGTATAGAATTGCAGGAAATTCTCCATCGTTAAGACGGGGCCACTAAAATGTTTTGCCACTAGGTGGGGGTCCCCCAATCAAATCTCGCTTAGGGCCCCAAAAGGCTAGAGCCGGCCCTGCCTATGGCAGGGGGATGTTCATGTTGGAAGTTGAGCTTTCTTTGAATACTGTACAGTATGACGGTGTACTATTGTTTTTGTTTTCAAGATGCTGTATGTTCATTAAATATTGTAGTTCTTTCTGGAAATGTGTAAAGCTGTCACAGACACTTTTGTTGTCCTTATTAAAGTGGTTCAGGGATCGTAATTATAAGAAATCTAGCCTCTATTTCCAGGCTTCCTCATAACTCAGAAACTTGGGAGGATGGCATTGCGAGACTATAGGAAATGTACACTTGAGAAGTGGAAACAAGTTCTCATCATCCATTTGGTTTAGAGGGGCTTTGAGCTGAGAGTCTTGAATGTTTGTCACAAAGTCCTCTGACTCAACTGATTTTGCCAGTTTTTTCATAATGGTTGCACAGTATATAATTCAAACTCCGATGACTCGTACAGTCATTAGTGTTGTTATCATCATTCAGCATTATGCAGCAAAGGGACAAAAAACGTTTAATAGACTCCATTCACCTCGAGGTGAGACCAAGCCTGTTGCACAATTATCTTCTATGGCTTGAAACTTTTTTTGTCATTTAGCAGATGCTCTTATCCAGAGCAACTTATAGTTAGTGCATACATTTTTCATACTGGCCCCCCATGGGAATCAAACCCACAACCCTGGTGTTGCAAGCGCCATGCTCTACCAACTGAGCTACAGGAGGCCCAAACTTATTTAGCTCTGTTCACACTTTTGGGTTTCAACCTGTTATATCAGAACATGACGTTGCTCTTGTTTTTAACATTACATGTTGTACTCTCTACCATTGCTATGTGTTTTTAGGGAGTCCGAAACAACGTGTGCACAAAATGTCTGAAGGTTTCGGTCATGACGTACCCTTTATCCTGGATTTTAAGTTTGCCTTTCCACACTTACCATACTTAGATTGCCTTTGTGTTATACTCTTTCTGTTGGCTTTGATGCAGTAAATCATACACTAATCACTTATATTTGTGTTAACTGTGGAAGGGAAGGATTCATATTTCCAACTTTTCAAAAGATGTAACCTTGTAAATTGGCATGTGTGGACAGCCTTGGATAAACACAACATTGTACTTCTCCCTTGTATCTACTGTTCCACTAACACTGTGACATGGAATAAATGTGGTTGTTTTTTGTGACTTGCCTCTCCTCTGGACATAAATGCTGTAAGCATTTTAACATTAATTCACACTATAGGTCAACCTGAATCGTGCTGTGCAGGCTCAGATATTTTCTTTTCGCATGGTCCTTTCCAGCATGTTTCCAGCAACTATGGTGGATGTGTGTCCAGCCCAGTACAGCTTGGCTCAGTTTGGCCGTATGGTGTGACTAAGGCAATACGTCTCACTAGTCCTCATCATCGGTTCCAAGAACATGAGACTTTCATGTGTAAGTGTGCCCTCTGGTGTTGAAAGATGGTATGTTCATATCTCAGCCAACACTTGATAGGATATTATTGTCTTTCCAGTCAGCGCTCGGGTCAAGTAAATGTCACTGAATAGAGCTGTGCAAATGGATTGTGAGTATGTGAACAAGATCCATCAATGTGTTGGTCTTATTTGAAGACAGCCCGACAATACGTTTTTTGGGGGGTCCGATTCCGATTTTTGGGGGATATATCTCCCAATATACTGTTTTACTGCAGGGAAATGGAAAAAGTGTAATTTTTCCACACTTATTCTCACAAATTGCCATCCAAAAGAGCAATTGTCCAATAACTATGCTAATATTGATTTCATACCTTGTGACAATTACACCATGAAAATGATTCCCTCCTATTTTTTAAATATCGGTTGTCGGTGGAGTTATCGGCCGATACCGATATAGCGTTAAAAGGCCAATATAGGTCGATAATATCGGTCGGGCACTAATTTAATGTTGCTATGCTTCCAAGGGATCCTTTTTATTTGAGAGAGAGAGAGACATTCAATCAAGTCTATTCATAGTGTAGCTGATTACCTTATTTTCTTCTCTTCTTGTTGTCCTCTTTGCACAGAGACAGATTCTTAGAAAAAGCAAAGGCTACCGAGATCTAGAATAGTCAACATACATTTTCTGATACTATTTAATAAATAAACACTGTACCATTCATAGAAATGTAATATGTTTGTGTGGTACCATTCACAATGTTGTTTTGGTCTCAAACTATTTTCGTATATACAGTGGGGAAAAAAGTATTTAGTCAGCCACCAATTGTGCAAGTTCTCCCGCTTAAAAAGATGAGAGAGGCCTGTAATTTTCATCATAGGTACACGTCCACTATGACAGACAAATTGAGGGAAAAAAATCCAGAAAATCACATTGTAGGATTTTTTATGAATTTATTTGCAAATTATGGTGGAAAATAAGTATTTGGTCACCTACAAACAAGCAAGATTTCTTGCTCTCACAGACCTGTAACTTCTTCTTTAAGAGGCTCCTCTGTCCTCTACTCGTTATCTGTATTAATGGCATCTCTTTGAACTTGTTATCAGTATAAAAGACACCTGTCCACAACCTCAAACAGTCACACTCCAAACTCCACTATGGCCAAGACCAAAGAGCTGTCAAAGGACACCAGAAACAAAATTGTAGACCTGCACCAGGCTGGGAATACTGAATCTGCAATAGGTAAGCAGCTTGGTTTGAAGAAATCAACTGTGGGAGCAATTATTAGGAAATGGAAGACATACAAGACCACTAATAATCTCCCTCGATCTGGGGCTCCACGCAAGATCTCACCCCGTGGGGTCAAAATGATCACAAGAACGGTGAGCAAAAATCCCAGAACCACACGGGGGGACCTAGTGAATGACCTGCAGAGAGCTGGGACCAAAGTAACAAAGCCTACCATCAGTAACACACTACGCCGCCAGGGACTCAAATCCTGCAGTGCAAGACGTGTCCCCCTGCTTAAGCCAGTACATGTCCAGGCCCGTCTGAAGTTTGCTAGAGTGCATTTGGATGATCCAGAAGAGGATTGGGAGAATGTCATATGGTCAGATGAAACCAAAATATAACTTTTTGGTAAAAACTCAACTCGTCGTGTTTGGAGGACAAAGAATGCTGAGTTGCATCCAAAGAACACCATACCTACTGTGAAGCATGGGGGTGGAAACATCATGCTTTGGGGCTGTTTTTCTGCAAAAGGAACAGGACGACTGATCCGTGTAAAGGAAAGAATGAATGGGGCCATGTATCGTGAGATTTTGAGTGAAAACTTCCTTCCATCAGCAAGGGCATTGAAGATGAAACGTGGCTGGGTCTTTCAGCATGACAATGATCCCAAACACACCGCCCGGGCAACGAAGGAGTGGCTTCATAAGAAGCATTTCAAGGTCCTGGAGTGGCCTAGCCAGTCTCCAGATCTCAACCCCATAGAAAATATTTGGAGGGAGTTGAAAGTCCGTGTTGCCCAGCGACAGCCCCAAAACATCACTGCTCTAGAGGAGATCTGCATGGAGGAATGGGCCAAAATGCCAGCAACAGTGTGTGAAAACCTTGTGAAGACTTACAGAAAATGTTTGACCTGTCTCATTGCCAACAAAAGGTATATAACAAAGTATTGAGAAACTTTTGTTATTGACCAAATACTTATTTTCCACCATAATTTGCAAATAAATTCATTAAAAATCCTACAATGTGATTTTCTGGATTTTTTTTCCTCATTTTGTCTGTCATAGTTGACGTGTACCTATGATGAAAATTACAGGCCTCTCTCATCTTTTTAAGTGGGAGAACTTCCACAATTGGTGGCTGACTAAATACTTTTTTCCCCCACTGTAGCTTTGGGGTTCAATATATACAGTGTTGAATGTATGGCGCCGATGATAACTGCAACATACAAGAAGCTATAGAATACATGCTCACTAAAGCTATTGAAAAGCCTTCTGCAAGCAACCTCCATTTCTCCTCACACATTGTAGTCCTGTGTGGCCCTGTCAAACCAACACCTGCTCTTCAGCCCTTTGTTAATCACTCTCTCTTTCTCTCTCTCTCTCTCTCTCTCTCTCTCTCTCTTTCTCTCTCTCTCTTTCTCTCTCCCTCTTTCTCTCTCCTTCTTCCTCTCTCTCTCTTTCTCTCTCCCTCTTTCTCTCTCCCTCTTTCTCTCTCCCTCTCTCTTTCATTGTGCTTCTATTTCCTGCCAGATGTGGGTCTGGAAGTGTCAAGCAGACGAGCCTGAAATGAAAGTGCAAACGCCAAATAACAACTCTGTGATATATCATCCCCCAGCAGCTGTTCTCTGTTTGGAAGACCCCCACCAATCGCAGGGCCCGGCCGAAGAAAGTGCCATCTGTGGGTGCCATGGCTACAGGGTTGCGGGTGCTGAGGCTGATGGGTTATCTGGAGCGAATGAAGCAAGTGGAGTGGAGAGGAAGCCAGCACCAGGCCCTCACACCTGTACAGTAGGGTACACAGAGTACTGAAATCACACGTGTGTGGGCGCCCGGCCGCAGGGTAGGGTTTACCCACTGCTCTGCCAAATCCTTCCTCTGCTCTCTCCTGTACTTTATCCTTTGGTTACTTCTTTCTCCTTGTGTCTTCCAGGGTGTCTTTCTGTGAAATGTTACACACACTAATTGCTGTACTGTCTCTAGAGTGGACCTGTATAGTAATTGGATTGTGCAAATATGCAGGTTCATGAGTAGGTCATAATTTTTTTTAGGTCGATCTTTTCATGTACACACGATTTAGTTGTATGTGTACTTACCCAAACACACCCTCTTCCTACCCATTATATAATTTACATGTATAAAATGTCACATTATATATTGCCTTAGATAGGACTCTGCTCTGTTCCACATCTGCAGACCCTGCCTGTTCTTTCAGAGGTCCTTTTCCTGTCTCTGTGGTTTGTAACAAGCTGCTAGGAGCTGGGAGGCAGCTGTAAACTTGGCTGAGGAGAGACTGGACTGGACTGGACTGGTGATGGTATGTGGTTGGAATTTCTCATCTTGTCCAAGAGGTGACTTGATGGATAGCCCATAAAATGTCTCAAAGCGATTTGGTACCGTAAAATAGGCCCCAGGTGCTGCCCAGCCGGTATTGGACAGAGCCTATCCACATAACACAATCATTCGGATAGCCACGCATCTTCGCCCTCATGTGGGTGCTAGCGAGATAGCAAGCAGGCTAGCGAGTGCTAGGTATCAACAGCTAATCCAGTGAGCTACAGTGAGGGAAAAAAGTATTTGATCCCCTGCTGATTTTGTACGTTTGCCCACTGACAAAGACATAATCAGTCTATAATTTTAATGGTAGGTTTATTTGAACAGTGAGAGACAGAATAACAACAACAAAATCCAGAAAAACGCATGTCAAAAATGTTATAAATTTATTTGCATTTTAATGAGGGAAAAAAGTATTTGACTCCTCTGCATAACATGACTTAGTACTTGGTGGCAAAACCCTTGTTGGCAATCACAGAGGTCAGATGTTTCTTGTAGTTGGCCACCAGGTTTGCACACATCTCAGGAGGGATTTTGTTCCACTCCTCTTTGCAGATGTTCTCTAAGTCATTAAGGTTTCGAGACTGATGTTTGTCAACTCGAACCTTCAGCTCCCTCCACAGATTTTCTATGGGATTAAGGTCTGGAGATTGGCTAGGCCACTCCAGGACCTTTATGTGCTTCTTTTTGAGCCACTCCTTTGTTGCCTTGGCTGTGTTTTTTGGGTCATTGTCATGCTGGAATACCCATCCACGACCCATTTTCAATGCCCTGGCTGAGGGAAGGAGGTTCTCACCCAAGATTTGACGGTACATGGCCCAGTCCATCATCCCTTTGATGCAGTGAAGTTGTCATGTCCCCTTAGCAGAAAAACACCCCCAAAGCATAATGTTTCCACCTCCATGTTAGACGGTGGGGATGGTGTTCTTGGGGTCATAGGCAGCATTCCTCCTCCTCCAAACACGGCGAGTTGAGTTGATGCCAAAGAGCTCCATTTTGGTCTCATCTGACCACAACACTTTCACCAAGTTCTCCTCTGAATCATTCAGATGTTCATTGGCAAACTTCAGACGGGCCTGTATATGTGCTTTCTTGAGCAGGGGGACCTTGCGGAGGCTACAGGATTTCAGTCCTTCACGGCGTAATGTGTTACCAATTGCTTTCTTGGTGACTATGGTCCCAGCTGCCTTGAGATCATTGACAAGATACTCCCGTGTAGTTCTGGGCTGATTCCTCACCGTTCTCATGATCATTGCAACTCCACAAGGTGAGATCTTGCATGGAGCCCCAGGCCGAGGGAGATTGACAGTTATTTTGTGTTTCTTCCATTTGCGAATAATCGCACCAACTGTTGTCACCTTCTCACCAAGCTGCTTGGCGATTGTCTTGTAGCCCATTCCAGCCTTGTGTAGGTCTACAATCTTGTCCCTGACATCCTTGGAGAGCTCTTTGGTCTTGGCCATGGTGGAGAGTTTGGAATCTGATTGATTGATTGCTTCTGTGGACAGGTGTCTTTTATACAGGTAACAAGCTGAGATTAGGAGCACTCCCTTTAAGAGTGTGCTCCTAATCTCAGCTCGTTACCTGTATAAAAGACACCTGGGAGCCAGAAATCTGTCTGATTGAGAGGGGGTCAAATACTTATTTCCCTCATTAAAATGCAAATCAATTTATAACATTTTTGACATGTGTTTTTCTGGATTTTGTTGTTGTTATTCTGTCTCTCACTGTTCAAATAAACCTACCATTAAAATTATAGACTGATCATTTCTTTGTCAGTGGGCAAACGTACAAAATCAGCAGGGGATCAAATACTTTTTTCCCTCACTGTATAGTGAGCTTTGATTGGTCAGTAGTGTCACGATATTGCTGTGTATTTGCATAAAGTTCAGCTTTCCCCAACTTTGGTCCTGCCCTGTTCACGCTCCCTCGCCCATGCTCGCATCACCCAACGGTCCCCGCCCACTTCACTTCCCTCCATTGAAAATGAATGGGGCTCCGTTGATATTGGACAGCCCTCTAACCAATTGTACTATAATGTGTGTTTTTTCGCATTATTTGTAATTTATTCTGTACATAATGTTTCTGCCACTGTCTCTTATGACCAAAAAGAGCTTCTGGATATCAGGACAGCGATTACTCACCTCGTATTGGACGAATATTTTTTCTTCAACGAGTCGGACGCGAAGGATATTCTACAGACACCCGACAAGGCCCAAATCCCCGTCATTCACATGAGAAAGAGACGGAGATATCGTGGACATAGGTCGGGGTGCCTTGTAAGGATCCGACGGCGAGCAAGTAAACTGCCTCTTCCATCAATCCTATTAGCCAATGTTCAATTATCCTACCAATGGGACATTAAAAACGGTAATATCTTATGTTTCACCGAGTCGTGGCTGAACAACGACATGGATAACATACAGCTAGCGGGCTATACACTACATCGGCAGGATAGAACGGCTGACTCCGGTAAGACAAGGGGTGGCGGTCTGTGTATATTTGTAAACAACAGCTGGTGCACAAAATCAAATACTAAGGAAGTCTCGAGGTTTTGCTCGCCTGAGGTAGAGTATCTCATGATAAGCTGTAGACCACACTATTTACCAAGAGAGTTTTCATCTATATTTTTTGTAGCTGTCTATCTACCACCACAAACTGATTCTGGCACTAAGATTGCACTCAATGAGCTGTATAAGGCCATAAGCAAACAGGAAAACACTCATCCAGAGGCAGCGCTCCTAGTGGCCGGGGACTTTAATGCAGGGAAACTTAAATCCGTTCTACCTCATTTCTACCAGCATGTTAAATGTGCAACAGAGACGCATACAAAGCTCTCCCTCGCCCTCCATTTGGCAAATCTGACCATAACTCTATCCTCCTGATTCCTGCTTATAAGCAAAAACTAAAGCAGGAAGCACCAGTGACTCGGTCAATAAAAAAGTGGTTAGATGACGCAGATGCTAAGCTACGGGACTGTTTCGCTAGCACAGACTGAAATATGTTCCGGGATTCTTCAGATAACATTGAGGAGTACACCACATCAGTCATTGGCTTCATCAATAAGTGCATCGATGACATCGTCCCCACAGTGACCGTACGTAAATACCCCAACCAGAAGCCATGGATTACAGGCAACATCTGCACTGAGCTAAAGTGTAGAGCTGCTGCTTTCAAGGAGTGGGACTCTAACCCGGAAGCTTATAAGAAATCCCGCTATGCCCTCCGACGAACCATCAAACAGGCAAAGAGTCAATACAGGACTAAGATTGAATCGTACTACACCGGCTCTGACGCTCATCGGATGTGGCAGGGCTAGAAAACTATTACAGACTACAAAGGGAAGCACAGCCGCGAACTGTCCAGTGACACAAGCCTACCAGACGAGCGAAATCACTTCTATGCTCGCTTCGAGGCAAGCAACACTGAGGCATGCATGAGAGCACCAGCTGTACCGGATGACTATGTGATCACGCTCTCCGTAGCCGATGTGAGTAAGACTTTTAAGCAGGTCAACATTCACAAGGCCGCAGGGCCAGACGGATTACCAGGACGTGTACTCCGAGCATGTGCTGACCAACTGGCAAGTGTCTTCACTGACATTTTCAACATGTCCCTGACTGAGTCTGTAATACCAATATGTTTCAAGCAGACCACCATAGTCCCTGTGCCCAAGGACACTAAGATAACCTGCCTAATGACTACCGACCCGTAGCACTCACGTCTGTAGCCATGAAGTGCTTTGAAAGGCTGGTCATGGCTCACATCAACACCATAATCCCAGAAACCCTAGAACCACACCAATTTGCATACCGCTCCAAAAGATCCACAGATGATGCAATCTCTATTGCACTCCACACTGCCCTTTCCCATCTGGACAAGAGGAACACCTATGTGAGAATGCTATTCATTGACTACAGCTCAGCGTTCAACACCATAGTGCCCTCAAAGCTCATCACAAAGCTAAGGATCCTGGGACTAAACACCTCCCTCTGCAACTGGATCCTGGACTTCCTGACGGGCCGCCCCCAGGTGGTAAGGGTAGGTAACAACACGTCTGCCACGCTGATCCTCAACACGGGGACCCCTCAGGGTGCGTGCTCAGTCCCCTCCTGTACTCCCTGTTCACCCATGACTGCATGGCCAGGCACGACTCCAACACCATCATTAAGTTTGCCGACAACACAACAGTGGTAGGCCTGATCACAGACAATGATGAGACAGCATATAGTGAGGAGGTCAGAGACCTGGCCGTGTGGTGCCAGGATAACAACCTCTCCCTCAACGTGATCAAGACAAAGGAGATGATTGTGGACTACAGGAAAACGAACTATCATGGTCCAAACACACCAAGACAGTCGTGAAGAGGGCACGACAAAACCTATTCCCCCTCAGGAGACTGAAAAGATTTGGCATGGGTCCTCAGATCCTCAAAAAGTTATACAGCTGCACCATCGAGAGCATCCTAACTGGTTGCATCACCGCCTGGTATGGCAACTGCTCGGTCTCCGACCGCAAGGCACTACAGAGGGTAGTGCGTACGGCCCTGTACATCACTGGGGCCAAGCTTCCTGCCATACATGACCTCTATACCAGGCGGTGTCAGAGGAAGGCCCTAAAAATAAAAAAAATAAAAGACACAAGCCACCCTAGTCATAGACTGTTCTCTCTGCTACTGCACGGCAAGCGGTACCGGAGCGCCAAGTCTAGGTCCAAAAGGCTTCTCAACAGCTTCTACCAACAAGCCATAAGACCCCTGAACAGCTAATCATGGCTACCCGGACTATTTGCAATGCCCCCCCAACCCCACCCCATCCCCCTCTTTTACGCTGCTGCTACTCTGTTTACTATTTATGCATAGTCACTTTAACTCTACCCACATGTACATATGACCTCAATTACCTTGACTAGCACATTGACTCTGTACCGGTACCCCCCTGTATATAGCCTCCCTACTGTTATTTTATTTTACTGCTGCTCTTTAGCTATTTGCTTTTATTTTCTATTTTTCTTTAATTAACACTTTTTTATTTTACATTTTTCTTTAAAAAACTGCATTGTTGGTTAAGGGCTTGTAAGTAAGCATTTCACTGTAATGTCTACACCTGTTGTATTCTGCGCATGTGGCAAATACATTTTGATTTTATTTGATTTGATTCGTCGCCCCCATCGTGTTATGTGAAAATGCACTGTCAGAGCACATCTTTGCTTTGATAATACTGCAAGCGAAGCGCAAGCAAACAACTCCTTTTGGTAAATCAGTGGTTCTGAGTTACGTTAGAACTTGAGATAAGGGTGTCACATTGATATTGACAAATGGCAGTTCATGCTCAACCCATTGTCACACAATGTTTTTCAGTGATGACTGACACAGACAACAGTTTATTAGTTAATTACTTACTCATGCCTTAACTTCATGTATGGTTTCTGTTTCAGTATCTTCAGGCATCAAGGGAGTGTGACAGCTCAATTTAACCTTTGCAATGTAAGTAGTTAATCATTTCACACACCTCATGTACACAGCACATATGGTTAGATGAATTATCCAGTACTGAAAAGTTCAAACTTTTTAAGGTGTCGGTGATGATCCATTTTTGGTTCTTAGTTTTTGTTAATTGTCTATAATGTGTGTTGAATTGAGATAATATGATTAACAAATAGCAAGTGGTTATTTTGGTCCTTCCAACTTTCACTTTGAAAGATGTAAGGAGTGCAGCACTGTGGCAATTAAAAGTCCCTTTAGTTAAAGTATTCATCTTTTAATATTATCATTATCAGTTACACTCACTAATTCGCTTCAGTTAACATGTATCTGTTCTTCTTACCACCTCCTACAACACATTAGATTCAGAGCAGTGATTTGTAAGAAATGCATACAATATGATTAGAATATGATTATCACATCCTGTTGTTCAACCGTATCATGCCATCATCTGGAAAAATGTATGGTGTTGAATTTCACAATTTTACTGGCCCAGTGACATGGTTGTTTTTATATACCTGGATTTAAATGTGTAATATTAATCTCCGTTTTATTTTTTTACCTCACTGGTCCTCATAAATGTGCTAGGATGTTATCTAAATCAGTAAATACTGGATATTTTTTTATAATGTGATTCTCTTTACTTCTAGGATCTTTAGGGTCTTAATTCAAGGGATATGAGCAGTGTAAGTGATGCCATGTAGAATTCCAAGGTGAATGCTTTAGATTAGTTTGCCAGACGAGGGAACTAGAGTGCCATCATCTACAAGACAGACAACATGCCGACCACCTCCCCATCCCCCCGCCAACCACCCAGAACGCTGTTCCACAGTAACGCACATTATGTGACTGATAAGCTGAATATAGAGCTAACCTAACCTAGAGTATGTCACCTTCTGGCCACAACATGACCACAAGTTGTGCTTCAAGTGAACGACTCATAGAGAGCAGGCTTATTTAGTAGCGTCTAACATTTAGTGTTGCATATAGACCAGCAACGTATAGGGCTGATGTGATTTCTCATTTAGCATGACAGAGGGCTATCTTTTCTATACCATATTCCTATTTTTTTAACATTCTGTAACGCTTCAACCTTCCTGAACGTAGCCCATATATTGCTTCATATCCATAGCCAACGCAGTGTTGATTGCTGTGAGGTCAGTGGAGGCATACATGCCTGCTATGATCTGTTGACAGGGGTTGTTTGTTTCCCACACATAGATGAATGGAGTAAACACAGGTTGCCATCGGGGACGCCCCCTAAAGGTCAAAGGTTAATAATGAGGGGGGTGATGTGACTCAAGCTGTGACCGGAGGCCATGTGACTGCCATCAGATGACATGTTGATCAGTTTTCTCCCAGCATGCTACAGTGCTGCTCTTTGTCCATGTCACCCATGACACCTATTAACTTCCTGTGGTTCGGCGTGGTCTTGGTCCTCTCGCGCTGTGTGACATTAGCGGAAGAAGAAAAGGCTTGTTGGCCTCCGACCAACAAAGGATGCATTGGTGGTTTTCCAAAGGTCTTCTCGCGCCATTGACAAGATTTTCTGCACATGATGTCACACATATGGGAGGCAATAAAATCAATTCTGGGATCGATGTATTGCATAAGGCAAATTACCATCATACTCCTATGTAAGTAATTCTGACAGATGGAAGTAATTCTGATCTCACCATATTCATGTACCATAAACATTCGGATAGCAGGGCAGAATGAATTTAATTCCAAGTCCTTTCCACAGAGGGTTCTACGTGGAACCCAAAAGAGTTCTACCTAGAACCAAAAAGTGTTCTACCTGGCACCAAAAAGGTTTCTCCTATGGGGACAGCCGCAGAACCTTTTTGGAACCCTTTTTTCTAAGAGTGTATTGCACCGAATCACCCAAATAACCTCATATCAACATACAGTATGTGTTGTTCTACAGTGTATTTATTGAGTAACCATTCCAGTGAATGTTATAATACCAAAGGCAGGACCTAATGCATGTATGACCTACAGTCGAAGCTGTTATGTAACAACTGCCAATAGTGTTGACCTCTCCATGGGGGCGTTCCAACCAAAGGGGCTCCACCCTCCTCCTCTCCCACTGTGGCCGCCTGCAGTCTGTTCAGCTGTTCTCTCACTATGACATATCTGCTGGCCTCCGTGGAGATTTTGTTCTCTGCTGTACGGGGAAAAAGCCTTGTTTCTCTGTGTCTGTTCTGACACGCCCTCAGACCTGAGCAAGCCAGAGGAATTTGTTGGTAGTGAATGCAAGCGAATGCAGATGCACAAACATGTTTGAAATGGATATCACCGAGTCAATCTGCAAACACCCATATCTATGACTTAGATTGATTCTAGGGAAGCTTGAGTGTATAAGAATGCAGGACACGAGACGCCATGTGTCATAAGGCTGAAATGGCTGTAATTATGAGAATTGTGTGGGACTTTTGTGTGACTTAAGTTCTCATCGTTTGCATAGTTTTCCTAATGGGTGTCAAATGACAGTATAGAGCTCAATTACATATTGATGTTTATAGTCACAAAAAAGCATATTGGATTTATCTACTTTCCACCTTCCCTAAACTCCACTATACACCACACCTGGTTCTGGATCAATGTATATATATACATTCTCAAACTGCTGCATAGCCTTGGGCAGCAGAGAAAATCTGAATTCACATAAGTTTGGCACATTGTTTTGAAACCACCAGGGTTATAGACTTGGCAGATTTTGCACCGCACTAGTCTTTAAGTTGTGTCACTCAGTCATGTCTCTACAGCTGTAGGATCAGCCTGTTGCAGGAGAACTATCATGGAATGCAGGAAATGTAAAACTTGTAGTTTATTTGAGGTTTGAAAAGGCTTCTAAAGTTTGTCATTTCCACTTTATAATGTCTCGATTTTACCTTACGAAAAATGTATCAACCCCTACAAAAATGTCCATTAATTATAATCCACATAATAATCCACATTTCCTGTTGCTGCAGGATTATTTTCCTGCTGTAGCAAACTGGCTCAAAAGTAAGATCCTACATCTGTATTACTTCTTCTCTTTTATGTGTGTTTGATTAGTGTGATTGGATGTGGCAGTAATCAGAAGAGATGTGTACCACAGCTCTCCAATGGATGTTCAGTAATACCAGCGCTCCCAGCCAAGCACCTGTTCCCTCCTGCTCTTGTGTTGCTTGTGGATTTTGCTTGGCGTTTCTCATTAAAAACTCAGCGAAAGTTGACAGAAATAGTTCTGACAAGTGACGCTTTCCACAAAGACTCTCAAACTGACAGACAGACAGACAGACGACATCCGGCAGTTTGTTGTTGATAGCTGGTGCCTTATTGCGAAAACACAGGTGTCTCAGGCTAGGGACAAAACCCAGAAGTAATTGACAATGCTGATAGGTTTCAAGTAAGTTGCAAAATAACTGACGGCCTTTCTGGAATCGGGGTAGATATCAAACTAATGGCAATGTGTGGGAGAAATATGAAGCGACCGATGATGAACTCTTGTTGTCATGTCATGGTGACACTAGGTTGTTGGCTTTGGGTGAGTTATTTGTTCTTTTCAAGCAAATTAGGTCCTTATACTAACTCCTGAGTGGCGCAGTGGTCTACTGTGCCACTAGAGATCCTGGTTCGAATCCAGGCTCTGTCGCAGCCGGCCGCGACCGGGAGACTCATGGGCGGCGCACAATTGGCCCAGTGTCGTCCAGGGTAGGGGAGGGAATGGCCGGCAGGGATGTAGCTCAGTTGATAGAGCATGGCGTTTGCAACGCCAGGGTTGTGGGTTCGATTCCCACGGGGGGCCAGTATAAAAAAATAAAATGTATTCACTAACTGTAAGTCGCTCTGGATAAGAGCGTCTGCTAAATGACGTAAATGTATACATGTAAGCATTTTACTCAAAATTAATATTCAAGGCCTTTCAAAAATTATATTTTTCCTCTTCAGCCTTCCTATTTCCCTATGAGTAATTCCACGTTTCTCAGAGCAGCCTATATAGCCAGTACAGTAATTCCATGTTCCTACGAGCTCCTTAGCTCTGGCTTTAATAATGCTTGAGTGTGCACTCTTTTTCGACGCGTGCCCTCTGTCACCAGTAAACTTTTTGAAAAGCGAGTTTAACAGACCGTGAAAGGGCGGCACAGATGGCTACATCCTAGGTGGTAATTATCAACCACTTCCTCCCAAAAACAAGCAAAGGTGTTGCCGTCAGGTCAGGTGGTTGACACATTTCGCTAGTCAACTCCAATCGATGGCGGCCTTCTGCCACGGAGATGGCGAGCGAATGGTGTCACAGGTCACACACGTCCATAAGAGGATGATTTCTAGCTTCACTGCGCATCACTTTCTCCCCCAGTGGAAGTCTATATTATGGGCTGACTCTAACAGCTTGGAAAATAGAATGTGATTATACTGTACTGTAGGCATTAGTTGGCAAGTGTTGTCTATGGGAGTTTGAAGGAGTACACTGAATGCATTTTAGAGGTAGGTTTTCTGTTTTGTCATGTACAGTAGACGGGCACATTGCTAAGACGCAATTAGTGCAAACCTTCCTGTCTCCACGAGCTGTTGGTAATAGGTGCGTTTACGCCGCATTAGACGAGCAGGGGTTGTTTTTGAAGTGCTTAACCGTTTATTTTGGCGCCAACCTATTAAAATTGAAGGTGACAGCTAATTTGAATCATCTTTTAATTTGGGTGCAATTGAATTCTCTACAAGGTGATAGCAGCTCCCCTCGTTCAAGCGTGCGCATGCAAAAATATGTAAATGCTGCCCATATTAGAATCTTTGTCTGCTTGTCATTCTCACATGGGGCACATCAAAGCCATATGACCTGATTTTGCACCTGCTGTTTAATTAAATTTACAAGACAGACACAGTCTCCACTCCTGGTGATGTACAAATCTGGTTTTATTACCCGGGCCCTGTAATTTACAAGGCAATTGACTGCTGAGTGGTAATGGTGCCTGCCAAAGAGGCTCCCTCCGAAAACATGCTCCAAACCCCAGAAACACTAGTTGTCTTCTGCTCCTATTCAGAAGAATGCTTTGAATATACAGTATTATAGCTGGAGTGTCATCATCCTGGCCATAGATGTATCACTTCTGGCATTTTCTTACCTGGGACCTACTTTTCAACTTATTTTTCCATTGTGAAGGTACACCCTATACAAAGGCCATCATCACACAGTCACACACAGTATCTGCGCATGTGCACGGGTTCGCTTCACGCTGTTCACAGCGTGGTAGCCAGGGCACCAAAACAGAGGAGAAGTTGAGCCTCGCGCTTCAACGCTCTTAGTTGTTGCGGAAATTGACGCACTCTGCTGTTTACTTTCTGCATATCGCTGAGTCTACCTTTCACTTTCTCCTGATATTAGGCTCTGAAATAGTGTTAATGTGAAATTGACATTGTGTTGTAAGTGATCTGTATTGTGGATTCATGGTTTCATTATGGTTGTTATTTTTTCAATATGACACACTCCAATTGATATTGTGATTCATTATCCATTAGGATTATAATGGTAGTATTTTATCACAGTTTTATACCCTGTCATTTATTTTTGATTGGCAATCCACTTACCCATCATAATATAGTCTACTGCCTTTATAAAACAACACAATATGAAATACAATACAATAAAATGCATTCTTCCGTCCCGAAAAGGTTTGGTGTCTGCGTGAAGTATGCAAATCTGAGATTGCATGTGATTCAGAAACATGCCCCCGGTCGCAGAGGAGTGTGCTTCTCAGGCAATCCATAATAGATGATGGAATTTGGCAAGCGGTCCAGCCTTATGGTCCATTCTTCCTCCTGCAGCTGCTTGTTTTCCCAGAACTCATCTGTGCTGACCAAGTTGTGTGTGTGTGTACGTGCCTGTGCCCGTATGTCACTGGCTCTGCCCACAAGCACTCCACGAGCAACTTTCCATTATTCAATATGTCAGAATATGGAACGTCCAACTTTCCTCAGCGCTCAACCTCCATGTGCACATATGGGCGAGAGTTGAGGAGTTGATGTAGAAAGGCCATGTGCTTTAGAGGAAAATAGATAGGAGTTGAAAGTAGGAGACAAGCTGTTGTGTTTGACTTGAGTCTGAATGTTTGTCTGGTACATTATGATGAGGTTAAATGAAGTTGCCTTTAGACACTGATCTTAGTTCAGTTTAGGGTTTTTTCACCTAATGGTTTTGTTGGGATATGGGGAAGGAAGACTGATCCTAGATTTCTGCCTAAGCACAACTTCTGGTAGGATTACCAGAATTCGGTGATGTGGGATGATGGGAAGAGAGATACAGTATGTGTGGGGCACTCCTGTCACTGCCTCACTGTGGCCAAAGCACACCTGCCTCAGTTCAGATGAGACTGTTATGACTACTATACACTGTCATACTGCCACTACCTCTCCAGTAGTGGTGCGTGGGTAAAATCACCAGGGAAGCCAGGGCCAGAAAAAAAAGCCATATTACAACCTACCACATGTATTTTGATAATTGCGTTGTTTGCTCTATAAACTGTTAGTTCACACCGTGATATCTGTATAGGCCTAAGGCCGAGACAATAAGAAGGCACAGTGGCAGAATAAATTCAACCACACCTTTGTTTCATTACAAAACAAAGTCCACAAAACATATTGCATGTAACAAACAGTCAAGCAAGGAAATGTTTCCGACATTTTCGGACTACTAAACAACTATTGATTTAGAACCACGGAGAGTTACCGCAAGTCACAAAGAAAACAGGAGCTCCCTCCACTATTTCAACATTTCAACATCATCTAATTCTTTTACATTTTAGTCATTTAGCAGACGCTCTTATCCAGAGCGACTTACAGTTAGTGCGTGCATACACTTTCCATACTGGCCCCCCGTGGGAATCGAACCCACAACCCTGGCGTTGCAAGCGCCATGCTCTACCAACTGAGCCACAGGAGGCCTATGCTTAGTCTAATACAGTTACAACTAAAAGATACCAAAAATGATTTAGTCCAATCAACGTAAGCTAAATATGATGTGGCTGTCCATGGTACTGATTTCTGTTTGTGTGTGTGTGTGTGTCTGTGTGTGTGTGTCTGTGTGTGTGCATGTGTGCAAGTATAAAAAACATGTTGAATCACCCTACTTGTAGAGAAACACCAATGCCATCCTCCTCTTTCATGTTACCTAAACGGTCTATGACTGTCATACAGTACATACTTGTAGTTTTTGTTGTCCTAGGCTACCTGGCAAAAATGCTTGCTCGCTAGCCTAACTTATTTTTATGGGCAATGATGTGCCAGGCCAGCTAGTTAACATTAGCGTAATACATCTAGCTACATGTTGAACTTCCATCCTCTCAGGCCAGTGGCACTATGTATGAATTTATGGTTGGATCAGAATCGCCGTTATAGTCATTGGCCAGTATGGAGAATTAAGTAAAACCACAAGTCCAAATCTCTATCACCATCCAATGCTAATCTAGGAAAGGGCCGATTTTAGCTAGCTAGCTAGCCACCGGAGTACAACGACACTACGAGATGCAAAAAATAAAAAAAATTAAGTGATGTGATGTGATGTGATTGGTCTGAAGCCAAATCCAAACTGACTTCCCTTGAGAAATGTTTTTTGTGTGCGCCAGGACCATTCACAGCTGAGCTCACTCAGTTCAGCTCAACACTGATTGGCTACTATTTAATTTTTTTAAATGATCAAGGGAGGCCAAATGCTCGCTGGTTTTACTTGCATTCAATGCTACGGGCAGCAACAATGTCATACTCTTTTTGACCAGACAGCATCACATAGATACGCAACACATACTGAGACAGAGGGGCGCTGTTTAGTTCGCTTAGATGCTTTCTCCGGTGAGATCAAATCAATCAAATCACATTTTATTTGTCACATACACCGAATGCTTACTTACGAGCCCTTATCCAAAAATGAAGAGTTTTAAAAGGTAAGTAAGAAACATTTGCTAAATAAACTAAAGGAAACATAGTAACACAATAAAATAACAATAAAGAGGCAATATAGAAGAGATACATTCAGCCTCTTGCGAATTCAAGCACATTTATGAAACACAGAGAGAAAGAGAAATTATATAGTACAGTGGGGGAAAAAAGTATTTAGTCAGCCACCAATTGTGCAAGTTCTCCCACTTAAAAAGATGAGAGAGGCCTGTAATTTTCATCATAGGTACACGTCAACTTTGACAGACAAATTGAGCATTTTTTTCTCCAGAAAATCACATTGTAGGATTTTTAATGAATTTATTTGCAAATTATGGTGGAAAATAAGTATTTGGTCACCTACAAACAAGCAAGATTTCTGGCTCTCACAGACCTGTAACTTCTTCTTTAAGAGGCTCCTCTGTCCTCCACTCGTTACCTGTATTAATGGCACCTGTTTGAACTTGTTATCAGTATAAAAGACACCTGTCCACAACCTCAAACAGTCACACTCCAAACTCCACTATGGCCAAGACCAAAGAGCTGTCAAAGGACACCAGAAACAAAATTGTAGACCTGCACCAGGCTGGGAAGACTGAATCTGCAATAGGTAAGCAGCTTGGTTTGAAGAAATCAACTGTGGGAGCAATTATTAGGAAATGGAAGACATACAAGACCACTGATAATCTCCCTCGATCTGGGGCTCCACGCAAGATCTCACCCCGTGGGGTCAAAATGATCACAAGAACGGTGAGCAAAAATCCCAGAACCACACGGGGGGACCTAGTGAATGACCTGCAGAGAGCTGGGACCAAAGTAACAAAGCCTACCATCAGTAACACACTACGCCGCCAGGGACTCAAATCCTGCAGTGCCAGACGTGTCCCCCTGCTTAAGCCAGTTCATGTCCAGGCCCGTCTGAAGTTTGCTAGAGTGCATTTGGATGATCCAGAAGAGGATTGGGAGAATGTCATATGGTCAGATGAAACCAAAATAGAACTTTTTGCTAAAAACTCAACTCGTCGTGTTTGTAGGACAAAGAATGCTGAGTTGCATCCAAAGAACACCATACCTACTGTGAAGCATGGGGGTGGAAACATCATGCTTTGGGGCTGTTTTTCTGCAAAGGGACCAGGACGACTGATCCGTGTAAAGGAAAGAATGAATGGGGCCATGTATCGTGAGATTTTGAGTGAAAACCTCCTTCCATCAGCAAGGGCATTGAAGATGAAACGTGGCTGGGTCTTTCAGCATGACAATGATCCCAAACACACCGCCCGGGCAACGAAGGAGTGGCTTCGTAAGAAGCATTTCAAGGTCCTGGAGTGGCCTAGCCAGCCTCCAGATCTCAACCCCATAGAAAATCTTTGGAGGGAGTTGAAAGTCCGTGTTGCCCAGCGACAGCCCCAAAACATCACTGCTCTAGAGGAGATCTGCATGGAGGAATGGGCCAAAATACCAGCAACAGTGTGTGAAAACCTTGTGAAGACTTACAGAAAACGTTTGACCTGTGTCATTGCCAACAAAGGGTATATAACAAAGTATTGAGAAAATTTTGTTATTGACCAAATACTTATTTTCCACCATAATTTGCAAATAAATTCATAAAAAATCCTACAATGTGATTTTCTGGAAAAAAAATCTAATTTTGTCTGTCATAGTTGACGTGTACCTATGATGGAAATTACAGGCCTCTCTCATCTTTTTAAGTGGGAGAACTTGCACAATTGGTGGCTGACTAAATACTTTTTTTCCCCACTGTATGTTTTTTTTCTTGGTATATTTTTTGGGGATGCCTGGATTCCCTTGGCATCCATGAATACTCACCACTGTACCTCTCTGCTCATGGCCTTTCAACTTCAATCCCAAAAAGAATTGAATGTACTGGAATAGTTCTCCGTATATTAGTTTTTCTATTGACTTTCACACAATTTTTTATTTGATCTGACACAAAGCACAGGGTACACACAATGTCTCTTTCTCTCTCGCTCTCTCGCTCTCACACACACATTCTACACAGCGGTGTGGTGATTGATGGGATAGGTTAGGCTGGTATGGTGGGATAGCTGTGTGTGAGCGGCTGAACAGCAGCTGTTTTCTCCAAGCGAAAAGAGTGAAAGAGAGAGATAGAGTGAGTGAGAAAGAGAAAGAACAGAGGGCAAGAGAGGAGAGGAGAGGGAGGAAGTCTTCCGCTTGCCCTTCAGGCAGACCAGGTGTCTGTAGCTCCACGCTGTGTCATCGATAGAACCTGGCACGACTGCTGTCAAACATGTCCTCTTCATAGGGGTGGGCACAATTAACACACATGGAGTGCAACGCCCCCCAAAACACACAAAAAATGACAATTCCCCTAGCCTCAGAACACGGAAGAGAATGGGAATGGGAGAGGGAGCCAGAGCCAGAGAATCACACAGGAGAGCTTGTTTTGGAAAGGTGCAGGTGCAGGATTTGAGTGACTGCCAGGTTGCACTCTTCTATTGGTTCCTGTATTAACGTGTCAGCTTTTTACATGTTTTTTTCCCCACCTGCAGCACATTCAAACCACATTCTGTAGTTTGCTAATTTTGTGTTCCTCATAATATGCAAAGGTGGGAAAAGTTTGACTTTTTATGATTATCATACAGTGCATCTCACAGTTGTATGAAAACAGGATGTGTGGAATGGAATGTTGTAAAATAAAAGCATAATTTGATAATATCACAACCTTAAACCTTAAAAGTTAAGTACTGTGCATTGAGGTGTATTCATGGTGCCAAGGGAAGCCAGGCTTCCCCAAAGAATTTAACAAGAAAAAAAGAAAATAACATAGATCAATAATTATTTTGTATCTCTGTGTTTCATAATTTTCCTTCAATTTACATTCGGAAAGTATTCAGACCCCTTGACTTTTTCCACATTTTGTTATGTTACAGCCTTATTCTAAAATTGAGCAAATTGTTTTTTTTCCTCATCAATCTACACACAATACCCCATAATGACAAAGCCAAAACAGGTTTTTAGACATTTTTGCAAATGTATCACAAATATCACATTTACATAAGTATTCAGACCCTTTACTCAGTACTTTGATGAAGCACCTGTTGAAGCGATTACAGCCTCGAGTCTTCTTGGGTATGCCGCTACATGCTTGGCACACCTGTATTTGGGGAGTTTCTCCCATTCTTCTCTGCAGATCCTCTCAAGCTCTGTCAGGTTGGATGGGGAGCGTCGCTGCACAACTATTTTCAAGTCTATCCATAGATGTTCGAACGGGTTCAGGTCCGGGCTCTAGCTGGGCCACTCAAGGACATTCAGAGACTTGTCCCGAAGCCACTCCTGTGTTGTCTTGGCTGTGTGCTTTACGGTCGTTGTCCTGTTAGAAGGTGAACCGTCGCGTCAGCCTGAGGTCCTGAGCGCTCTGGAGCAGGTTTTCATCCAGGATCTCTCTGTACTTTGCTCTGTTAATCTTTCCCTCGATCCTTACTAGTCTCCCAGTCCCTGCCGCTGAAAAACATCCCCACAGCATGATGCTGCCACCATGCTTCACCGTAGGGATGGTGGCAGGTTTCCTCCAGACGTGACACTTGGCATTCATGCCAAAGAGTTTGTTGTGGAAAATCAATCAGTTATACTTTAAAAATCAAAATTCTTACAGAGTCGTTATTGCTATAAGAATGGCTTTATTCACAGTTTCAACAAAGCCAGGTCAATCTGCAGATTCAACCCCCTATTCTTCTCTCCCGCCATCTTATATAGTGCCCTCTTCAGTTTCCCACTCTTTTATTGCTCTGCCCACTTCCTTTGTCTCTGAGGGCGGCTAAATTCGACTTTCATTAAGTTCAGAGTACTACAATCAATCAATCCTTATCTTGCAAAAACACTCATGTTTAGTTTAAACTCTGTTCAACCCCGGCTCTTTTCACTGTGCTTGTAGATAGAAACAAAAGGCCCAAGCCAGTTTCAGTCTCTGATATGATAAGACAACCATGGATCTAAGTAAGAGCAAGCAATCTGACCCTAGGTCAGATTCCCTCTTTACCCCCACACACACAGTGAAATGGGATGTAAATTGTCATTGTCCATTTGGAAAACCCATTTGCAACCAAGCTTTAACTTCCTGACTGATGTCTTGAGATGTTGCTTCAATATAACCACATCATTTTCCTTCCTCATGGTGCCATCTATTTTGTGAAGTGCACAGCAAAGCACCCCCACAGCATGATGCTTCACGGTTGGGATGGTGTTCTTCGGCTTGCAAGCATCCCCCTTTTTCCTCCAAACATAACGATGGTCATTATGCCCAAACTGTTCTATTTTTGTTTCATCAGACCAGAGGACATTTCTCCAAAAAGTACGATCTTTGTCTCCATGTGCAGTTGCAAACCGTAGTCTGGCTTTTTTATGGCGGTTTTGGAGCAGTGGCTTCTTCCTTGCTGAGCGGCCTTTCAGGTTATGTCGATATAGGACTCGTTTTACTGTGGATATAGATACTTTTGTACCTGTTTCCTCCAGCATCTTCACAAGGTCCTTTGCTGTTGTTCTGGGATTGATTTGCACTTTTCGCACCAAAGTACGTTCATCTCTAGGAGACAGAACGCGTCTCCTTCCTGAGCGGTATGACGGCTGTGTGGTCCCATGGTGTTTATACTTGTGTACTATTGTTTGTACAGATGAACGTGGTACCTTCAGGCGTTTGGAAATTGCTCCCAAGGATGAACCAGACATGTGGAGGTCTACAATTATTTTTCGGAGGTCTTTGCTGATTTCTTTTGATTTTCCCATGATGTCAAGCAAAGAGGCACTGAGTTTGAAGGTAGGCCTTGAAATACATCGACAGGTACACCTCCAATTGACTCAAATTATGTCAATTAGCCTATCAGAAGCTTCTAAAGCCATGACATCATTTTCTGGAATTTTCCAAGCTGTTTAAAGGCACAGTCAACTTAGTGTATGTAAACGTCTGACCCACTGGAATTGTGATACAGTGAATTATAAGTGAAATAATCTGTCTGTAAACAATTGTTGAAATAATTACTTGTGTCATGCACAAAGTAGATGTCCTAACCAACTTGCCAAAACCATAGTTTGTTAACAAGAAATTTGTGGAGTGGTTTAGAGATGGGTTTTAATGACTCCAACCTAAGTGTATGTAATCTTCCGACTTCAACTGTATCTATATATATATATATATATATTTGCAAACATCAACAAAAAAAATCTGTTTTTGGCTTTGCCATTATGGGGTATTGTGTGTAGATTGATGATATTTTAAAAAATATATTATCCATTTTAGTATAAGGCTGTAACGTAACAAAATGTGGAAAAAGTCAAGGGGTCTGAATACTTTCCGTATGCACTGTATATCACCGGAGAAAGCATCCGAACCAGTGAGACAGCACCCCTCTGTCTCAGTGTGTGTAGCCCATCTATCTTGATGCTGTCTGGTCCAAAAGAGTATAGCATTGAATGCCAGGGAAGCCAGTGAGTATTTTGCCTCCCTTGATAATTTTATAAATACAATAACATCCAATCAGCATTGAGCTAAACTGAGTGAGCTCAACTGTGAATGGTCCTGGCGCACCAAAAAAAAAAGTGTTAAGGGAAGACAGTTTGGATTTGGCTTCACACCAATCACATGACATCAAAAGCAAAACAAAATACATAAAAAAAACTTCAATTGTTGCATCTCGTTGTGTCATTGTCGTCCGGTGGCTAGCTAGCTAGCTAAAATTGTCCTTTTCCTAAATTAGCCGTGGATGGAGATAGGGATTTGGACTCGTGGTTTTACTTAATTCAACGAACTGGCCAATGATTATAATGGTGATTCTGATCCAACCATAAATTCAAACGTTGTGCCCCTGGCCTGAGAGGGTGGAAGTTCAAAATGTAGCTAGATGTAGTAGGCTAATGTTAACTAGCAGGCTTGGCACATCGTTGCCCATGAAAGGAAGTTAGGCTAGCGAGCAAGCATTTTAGCCAGGTAGGCTAGGACAACAAAAATGAAAAGCGTGTACAGAGTTTCGGCAACATGAAAGAGAGGAGGATGGCATTTGCGTTTCTCTACAAGTACAGTGCCTTGCAAAAGTATTAATCCCCCTTGGCAATGTTCCTATTTTGTTGCATTACAACCTGTAATTTAAATGGATTTTTACTTGGATTTATGTAATGGACATACACAAAAAAGTCCAAATTGGTGAAGTGAAATTAAAAAAATAACTTCTTTCAAAAAATTCTAAAAAATAAATAACGGAAAAGTGGTTCATGCATATGTATTCACCCCCTTTGCTATGAAGCACCTAAATAAGATCTGGTGCAACCAATTACCTTCAGAATACACATAATTAGTTAAGTAAAGTCCACCTGTCTGCAATCTAAGTGTCACATGATCTGTCACATGATCTCAGTATATATACACCTGTTCTGAAAGGCCCCAGAGTCTGCAACACCACTAAGCAAGGGGCACCACCAAGCAAAAGGCACTATGAAGACCAAGGAGCTCTCCAAACAGGTCAGGGACAAAGTTGTGGAGAAGTACAGATCAGGGTTGGGTTCTAAAAAAATATCAGAAACTTTGAACATCCCATGGAGCACCATTAAATCCATTATTAAAAAATTGAAAGAATATGGCACCACAACAAACCTGCCAAGAGAGGGCTGCCCACCAAAACTCACAGACCAGGCAAGGAGGGCATTAATCAGAGAGGCAACAAAGAGACCAAAGATAACCCTGAAGGAGCTGCAAAGCTCCACAACGGAGATTGGAGTATCTGTCCATAGGACCACTTTAAGCCATACACTCCACAAAGCTGGGCTTTACGGAAGAGTGGCCAGAAAAATGTCATTGCTTAAAGAAAAAAATAAGTAAACACGTTTGGTGTTCGCCAAAGGCACCATGAAGACCAAGGAGCTCTCCAAACAGGTCAGGGACAAAGTTGTGGAGAAGTACAGATCAGGGTTGGGTTCTAAAAAAATATCAGAAACTTTGAACATCCCATGGAGCACCATTAAATCCATTATTAAAAAATGGAAAGAATATGGCACCACAACAAACCTGCCAAGAGAGGGCTGCCCACCAAAACTCACAGACCAGGCAAGGAGGGCATTAATCAGAGAGGCAACAAAGAGACCAAAGATAACCCTGAAGGAGCTGCAAAGCTCCACAGCGGAGATTGGAGTATCTGTCCATAGGACCACTTTAAGCCATACACTCCACAAAGCTGGGCTTTACGGAAGAGTGGCCAGAAAAATGTCATTGCTTAAAGAAAAAAATAAGCAAACACGTTTGGTGTTCGCCAAAGGCATGTGGGAGAAGGTACTCTGGTCAGATGAGACTAAAATTGAGCTTTTTGGCCATCAAGGAAAACGCTATGTCTGGCGCAAACCCAACACCTCTCATCACCCCGAGATCAACATCCCCACAGTGAAGCATGGTGGTGGCAGCATCATGCTGTTGGGATGTTTTTCATCGGCAGGGACTGGGAAACTGGTCAGAATTGAAGGAATGATGGATGGTGCTAAATACAGGGAAATTCTTGAGGGAAACCTGTTTCAGTCTTCCAGAGATTTGAGACTGGGACGGAGGTTCACCTTCCAGCAGGACAATGACCCTAAGCATACTGCTAAAGCAACACTCGAGTGGTTTAAATGGAAACATTTAAAGGTCTTGGAATGGCCTAGTCAAAGCCCAGACCTCAATCCAATTGAGAATCTGTGGTATGACTTAAAGATTGCTGTACACCAGTGGAACCCATCACACTTGAAGGAGCTGGAGCAGTTTTGCCTTGAAGAATGGGCAGAAATCCCAGTGGCTAGATGTGCCAAGCTTATAGAGACATACCCCAAGAGACTTGAAGCTGTAATTGCTGCAAAAGGTGGCTCTACAAAGTATTGACTTTGGGGGGGTGAATAGCTTTGCAAATCCCAATAGCAGTTTTCTGTTTTTTTTGTGTCTTATTTCTTGTTTGTTTCACAATAAAAAATATTTTGCATCTTCAAAGTGGTAGGTATGTTGTGAAAAATCTAATGACACAAACCCCTTAAAAATCTATTTTACTTCCAGATTGTAAGGCAACAAAATAGGAAAAATGCCAAGTGGGGTGAATACTTTCACAAGCCACTGTAGGGTTATCAACATGTTTTTTCTACTTACACACACACACACACACACACGCACACAGAAATCAGTACCATTGACAGCCACATCATATTAGCTTTTGTTGATTGGACTAAATCATTTTTGGTATCTTTTAGTTGTCACTGTATTAGTCTAAGCATAGGTGATTTGATGAAGTTGAAATGTTGAAGTTGAAATGGTGCTGCAATAGTGGAGGCAGCTCCTGTTTTATTTGCAACTTGCGGTAACTCCCGAAAATGCCGGAAACATTAACTTGCTTGACCATGCTGTAGGTCATGTAACTTGCAATGTGGTTTGTGGACTTCACTGGACAGATGTTGCTCTCCGGTTTTGTGATGAAACAAAGGTGCGGTTGAATTTATTCTGCCACTGTGTCATCTTATTGTCTCTGCGTTTAGGCCTATATATCACGGTGGCAATGTATATGAAATAACAGGTTTAAGAGCAAACAACACAATTATCACAATACATAGGTTGTAATATGGCTTTTTTTTCCTGGCTTGGCTTCCCCAGTGATTTTACCTACACACCGCTACTGGTAAAGTAACAGTCTGAAAACATTCTATCCAGTTCTAATGCTTTATCAAATGTGAAATCAAATCAAATGTTATTTGTCATATGCTTCGTAAACAACAGGTTTCACTAACAGTGAAATGCTTACTTACAGGCACTTCCCAACAATGCATAGAGAAAAAATGAGAAATAATCTGAAGGGGGTGCTGTGACATTATGAATAAATACCCACTGGGCACAAACTGGTTGTTTCAATGTCATTTGTCAACGCATTGTAATGTGGAATCTAAGTGGAATATACATTACATTTGAAAAAAAGTAATCAACTATTGTTTTGAGGGTGAAATTTAAACCACGGGATTATGTCATCATTGTAACCTATTTTCAACATAGACAAACCTCAACGTAATTTTTTTTACAATTTGTACCTTTGAAACAATGTCAGATCTTCAACGATATATCCACTATCAGAAAAAAACAACAATAGGATATGCAGCACCTCCTACTGGAGATTTGATCTATCTACAGCTATTCATTTGGTCTCCAGTCCAGGATTTTAACCAAGCCCAGCCCTGCTTAGCTTTGTCATGGACTACTACCAATGTGCTATCGTGAGAAATATTATTGAGAGATCTCTTAATAACTAAATATATTGACTGTTGCTATCAAAGTCATTCCAAAGGGTAGGTTTAACAAAGCAAATGAAATGTAACCATACTTTGTCATATATCATCAATGATACTATTTAGGCCTACATAGCATTTGCAAAGTCATCAACAGCTATTGTTTCAATTCAACCCAGGGTTCAACAAAAAATGGACAATATATATAGGCCTAGTGTTTCCAGCTTTGGTTGATTTCAAATTGAATCTTCAAGTTAATCATTAATATGTTGGATTCACATCTCCATCTCAACCAAAAATCTAAGTTAAAGAATAGGACTAAATCAAGTCAAACTTTATTTAAAGTGCATTTAAAGTTTGATTAGATTTAGTTATATTCTTTAACTTGAATGATTGGTTGAGATGGAGATGTGCATCCAATGTATTTTACATTTTAGTCATTTAGCAGACGCTCTTATCCAAAGCGACTTACAGTTTTAGTGAGTGCATACATTTTTCATACTGGCCCCCCGTGGGAATCAAACCCACAACCCTGGCGTTGCAAGCGCGAGGCCATGTCCAATTATTAATTTGTAGACAAACTGTAATTAAATCGAGAAAGTGGCACAAAATATACATCTCCTTCAAATGTTGATATTTGGTTGTGTTGACATCCAAACAATTCAGTCCCACTGGGCACAGACGTCAATCCAACATCTATTCCACATTGGTTCAACGTAATTTTGTTGAAATTTACGTGGAAACAATGTTGATTCAATCAGTGTGTACCCAGTGGGATATCACTTTTGAATAATTAGCCTATTAACTTGTCGACAAGTTAAATTATATGTTCACGTCTCCAACTAAACCAAAAATTAAAATTAAAGAATAGGATTGCCACGCCACTACCAAGTGGCGTGGCGAGAAGCTGTCTCCGCACCACGTGCTCTCACCACTGGTGTCCCCCAGGGCTCAGTTCTAGGCCCTCTCCTTTTCTCCCTATACACCAAGTCACTTGGCTCTGTCATATCCTCACATGGCCTCTCCTATCATTGCTACGCTGACGATACACAACTAATCTTCTCCTTTCCCCCTTCTGATAACCAGGTGGCGAATCGCATCTCTGCATGTCTGGCCGACATATCAGTATGGATGACGGATCACCACCTCAAGCTGAACCCTGGCAAGACGGAGCTGCTCTTCCTCCCGGGGAAGGACTGCCCGTTCCATGATCTCGCCATCACGGTTGACAACTCCGTTGTGTCCTCCTCCCAGAGTGCGAAGAGCCTTGGCGTGACCCTGGACAACACCCTGTCGTTCTCCGCCAACATCAAGGCGGTGACCCGATCCTGCAGGTTCATGCTCTACAACATTCGGAGAGTACGACCCTGCCTTACACAGGAAGCGGCACAGGTCCTAATCCAGGCACTTGTCATCTCCCGTCTGGATTACTGCAACTCGCTGTTGGCTGGGCTCCTTGCCTGTGCCATTAAACCCCTACAACTCATCCAGAATGCCGCAGCCCGTCTGGTGTTCAACCTTCCCAAGTTCTCTCACGTCACCCCCCTCCTCCGCACACTCCACTGGCTTCCAGTTGAAGCTCGCATCCGTTACAAGACCATGGTGCTTGCCTATGGAGCAGTGAGGGGAACGGCACCTCCGTACCTTCAGGCTCTGATCAGTCCCTACACCCAGGCGAGGGCATTGCGTTCATCCACCTCTGGCCTGCTGGCTCCCCTTCCTCTGCGGAAGCATAGTTCCCGCTCAGCCCAGTCAAAGCTGTTCGCTGCTCTGGCACCCCAATGGTGGAACAAGCTCCCTCACGACGCCAGGACAGCGGAGTCACTCACCACCTTCCGGAGACATTTGAAACCCCACCTCTTTAAGGAACACCTGGGATAGGATAAAGTAATCCTTCTACCCACCCCCCCAAAAATAAAAAATAAAAAAAATAATAATAATAATAATTGTAAAGTGGTTATCCCACTGGCTATAGGGTGAATGCACCAATTTGTAGTCGCTCTGGATAAGAGCGTCTGCTAAATGACGTAAATATGCCCTTGAGCAAGGCACTTAACCCTAATTGCTCCTGTAAGTCGCTCTGGATAAGAGCGTCTGCTAAATGACTAAAATGTAAATGAAAATGATTAAACCAGTGGCTCAGATTAAACTAAATAGCCTAAAGTTAAGGCTATTTTACAAACTAATGTAACAGTATTTATTCAACCTTAAAATCAGTAACACATCCATGGCCACATTTTGAGGTTAGCCTACTGTAACTATAAATGTCTTCTTATGTAATCATAGAAAGTGTGCATGTTCAAAATAGCCTGTAAAGGTCACAGGACTGTGGAGATCTTCACAATTGCTATAATAATCTGTGCAGAATCTCGAACAGCATTGATCACTTGCACTATGTACTTTTAATGTAGTCTCAACTGCAATCCAGGTCATTTGGCTGTGCTATTAGATGAAGAACAGTGATAACACATTAAGTTGTTGTATAAATACAAAATATCTGAGACTGTATACCCATTTGACCTTTGTTATTCTTTGAAATGGTTGAAAGCTCAGTGATAACACATTTAGATAACAAAATGAACCAAAAATCAGACATTGTTTTTCATTTGGAATTTAGGTGTGCTTTTAGATGGTTGAAAGCATAGTGATAACACATTAGGAATTCAACAAACCTCTGGCTGTCTTTTTGAGTGGGTGAATAAAGGTTGAAATCTAATTGATCAACTTCTCAACCAAATATTATCAAAATGTCCACGTTGAATTGACATGGTATGCCCAGTGGGTAGACACTTGTTTGTATGTCAACATTCTTCAAAGGTTCTATGTAGTCCAGGAGCATGCTTAATATATGGCTGTGAAACTGACCTATAGTCTATTGACACCATCCTTGGTGCAGAATTCATTACCTCCCATCAACAGTAATATAACCTGCTTTCATCCTCACAGAAGACCAGCCAGCTGGATGTATACAGACGTATACAGTCACCTCAGCATGGGCCTATAGAACATATTGAGCCCAACATCATACACAAACCTACACACTGTATTGGTGTATTTAGAGGCCCCTCCCATCCCCATTGCCTGCCCCTCTACTCCACTGCCATAACGACCTCAATCCTTATCTGTTTAATTAAGCTTTTATGACATTGTTTGTGTTTATTTATTTTAGTCCTGACAGATGTTTGTCTTTGCAAGGAGCGCTATTCTTAATTGTAGAGACAGATGCCTCTCACCAAAACACACAAAGCAAGCAGGCCTCTAGTTTAAATCCACTGAAAGTGAGGCACGCATGTGTTCCTATACCCACTGTGTTTTTGTAGTAGTATTTTGAAAAGAGGCTGTATTAGGTGGCATGGAGTGTTGTCCTTGTTTTTAATAACATTTCATAAGTACTATTGTGGTGGTGTTTGGGGAACATGAGTGGAACATGGATCAAATTCAAGTTAAACTATTTCCTACCTGTTGGGAATACATAGTACACCGCAAGATAAATCAAGGAATCCAACAACCAGTCCATAGCATTGGGTCAGCACACAACCAAAAGTTGGATGTAAAAAAAAGTTCCAGAAAGCCCAATATGTGTCTGATCGCTCTGATCTCTGCATGTTTGATGAAGCCAGTGGGTAAGGACAATTTATGGACCACGCTCAAGTCTAAATTAAACAAAAGGCGGGAGTTGGATGACTGCTTTAGAGGGGCAGGGTACGAGTCTTCTCCTTCTCTAAGTGTGTGTGTGTGCGTGTGCGTGTGTGTGTGTGTGAGAACAAATGTAGCACAGCAAACATTGGCACAAACCGAACCCAGCTCGGAGGCAACAGAAGAAAAATAACTTCTGTCGTAGGAAAACAACAAAGGAGAGACACACGGCATGCCTACCACTTTGGTCCTCATTATTTTACGATTTCATAACCAAGAGGATAGGATCTGATCTACAAACCATGGACAGCTGGTTCATTTCCACCGCCGTGCCTGCTGGGACTTGTAGTTATTTCTCTATGACATATGCAAATCCCAATTGTCCCTCCCCTTGCTCCCTATAAGTGCCGACTTTTGAGAGACAGAAGGAGGCTCTGTGTGTGTGTTTGTGTTTTTATGTTTATGCATGTGTGTGTGTGAAAAGCCCTACGTTATCTCCATTAGATAAATAAAGCGCAATGCTTCTTCAGGGCCGGGCAGAAATAAGAGAGGGATGCAGGGGGGGATACAGAGGGGAATGTTGAGGAAATCTAGGCCGTGGCTCTGCATCGATTCTCTGTTTGGATCCACGGGTGCTGCATTGTGGGTCACAGATTGCGTCGCCCGCATGGGCGTCCCTCAAGTGAGATGTAAAAAGCTAAGCTCCCATCTGCCGAGCAGATTTTCTGCAGCCCCATGAAAGCCTTGTCAGCCGGGGAGGATGATGGGTGAGGGATAGAATGACATACACACAGAGCACGCCGCGCCACTCAAATCAACTCCGCTGCACCAGAGAAGTGGAGCTAGTGCTAATCGCTAACCTTGCTGACGAGATGCTACAAACTTTACTGGACATAACTGCCTGAGAGCTCTTCAACCTGTCAGTATTGTAGGTTTCACAGAATAGCATAGGCATACATGGCCATGGTACAACACAACAGCCTGCAGCAGGGTAAATTATGGTAATGACATGCAAGTCATCTGCTTGGTGGCATTTCACTTGATACATCTCTGAAACACTCCATCCATTTCAGTGGGAAACAAAGAGGCCATTTCAGACTGAGGTGGACTGTGGTGTTTGTACAAGAACCCTTGTTCCTATTCTGTCCCATGTTAAATCAGAGAGGAAGTTCGGCTACAGGTGGTTTAATCCATAGCACTTGGTGATGGTGAAGTGACCAACGGTTTGATTTTGAGACCTGATCATAGTGATGTGGTGTGAAGTCTTCAGGGTAAGGCTTGAACACGGCCTGAACTTGAATTACACTATATATACAAAACTTTGTTGACACCCCTTAAAATTAGTGGATTCGGCTATTTCAGCCACACCCGTTGCTGACAGATATATAAAATCGAGCACACAGCCATGCAATCTCCATAGACAAACATTGGCCGCAGAATGGCCTTACTGAAGAGCTCAGTGACTTTCAACGTGGCACCGTCATAGGATGCCACCTTTTTCACAAGTCAGTTTGTGAAATTTCTGCCCTGCTAGAGCTGCCCCGGTCAACTGTAACTGCTGTTATTGTGAAGTGGAAACGTCTAGGAGCAACAACGGCTCAGCCGCGAAGAGGTAGGCCACACAAGCTCACAGAACGGGACCGCCGAGTGCTGAAGCGCGTAGCGCTTAAAAATCGTCTGTCCTCGGTTGCAACACTCACTACCGAGTTCCAAACTGCCTCTGGAAGCAATGTCAGCACAATAACTGTTCGTCGGGAGCTTCATGAAATGGGTTTCAATGGCCGAGCAGCCGCACACAAGCCTAAGATCACCATGCGCAATACCAAGCGTCGGCTGGAGTGGTGTAAAGCTCGCCGCCATTGGACTCTGGAGCAGTGGAAACACGTTCTCTGGAGTAATGAATCACGCTTCACCATCTGGCAGTCCGATGGAAGAATCTAGGTGTGGCAGATGCCAGGAGAACGCTACCTTCCCGAATGCATAGTGCCAACTGTAAAGTTTGGTGGAGGAGGAATAATGGTCTGGGGCTGTTTTTCAAGGTTCAGGCTAGACCCCTTAGTTCCAGTGAAGGGAAATCGTAACGCTACAGCATACAATGACATTCTAGACGATTCTGTGCTTCCAACTTTGTGGCAACAGTTTGGGGAAGGCCCTTTACTGTTTCAGCATGACAATGCCCACGTGCACAAAGCGAGGTCCATACAGAAATGGTTTGTCAAGATCGGTGTGGAAGAACTTGAATGGCCTGCACAGAGACCTGACCTCAACCCCATCGAACACCTTTGGGATGAATTGGAACGCCGACTGTGAGCCAGGCCTAATCGCCCAACATCAGTGCCCGACCTCACTAACGCTCTTGTGGTCCCCGCAGCAATGTTCCAACATGTAGTGGAAAGCCTTCCCAGAAGAGTGGAGGCTGTTATAGCAGCAAAGGGGGGACCAACTCCATTTTAATGCCCATGATTTTGGAATGAGATGTTCGACGAGCAGGTGTCAAAATACTTTTGGTCATGTAGTGTATCTCTCCTTGTCTAGGTGGATGCTGGGCTTCAGAGGTGCAGTGCGGGGGTATCTTTCAGTTTAGCAAAGCATTCCAACCTTCCTGTTGACACCACCCACTCGTGTGTGTGTGTGTGTGTGTGTGTGTGTGTGTGTGTGTGTGTGTGTGTGTGTGTGGCGACACACCACACTGCAGAGCAACCACCACCCCGTACACAGCTGTTGCTGGGCTCATGTGCAGGTGCGGTTCTCACTTCAAACACCAACTTAGACTGAGGATGAGAAACGGATACATGGTTGGGCTAAACGCAGTGTCTTAAGAATTCCACAGAGATCCACACATCGGCAATATCGCCGAGGTTATCATCGCACCTGCTCTTTTCTGATTGCATAATTATACTAGGTGGTAAAGTTTGAACTTTTTCTACCTGTACTTATTTGTTTTCTGTTAAGTGTTTGTAGTTAGAGGTTGTGGTCTCAGTAAATCCCTCACTTGCAGGCTTTTATCAGTACTCTACTACTGTATGTCATACCAAAGACTCATAGGTGCTAAAATTGCAATAGGCTCTTAAGTCTGCTGCTATACAGTACAGCTGGGGCTACAGTAAGCAGGGTCTTGCTTGGATGGTTCTTGAGTGCTGGGCCTCCTGGGAGGAGCAAGGTGCTGCAGACAACATTCTACTGTACATCTGCTGATTAAAGCGTAGATTATTGTCATAAATCTTCAAGATGTATTTAATAGGCCTTAAATATAATATAATATTTCAACATTTGTTGATATTGATCATGTATTTGGAGATACTGCAACTATAACTATTTATATTCTTTAAGACCAAAATGTCGAGACCTCCTCCCATGGTGTATAGAGGTCACATGACTTGGTCTGTTAATGTCTACTTGCATTTGACATCTGAGAGGACTAAGGTGAAGTGACATGCTCTCCTTCTGATGTCATTACAAATGGCAGGGGGCACAGTTGAAATGGTATTCAATCAAATCAATGCTTTTACTGGGGCTTCAAATCAATTACAATATTGACACCAGACAAAAGTCATTTTCACATGAGCTATTTAAGACAGCTCACCAATTCTTTCACTCATTCTCTAAATGTCTAAGTGTGTTTCATATCAGAGAAGACAAGAAAGATATAGCCATCAGCAATACAGTATCTAGTTTACAGAGGCTACTTCTCTCTCTCGCTCTCTTTTTCTCTTTCTCTCCCTCCCTCTATTTCTCCTTCCGTCCTCCCTCCCTCACTTCTCTATTGAAACTCTAGACAGAACCATTAGAATTTTACAAACCTACGATCAATACAAAACATTTCATGCAGCAAGTTTCTCCTGCTAAGTGAGTTATCTGGCTCTATATAAAGAATGTAATTCAATCACAAGATGGGAGACCTCAAAGACCTTACCCTTGTACTGAGATGTCCAGACAGGCAGTATGCAATGAATGTTCTGGTTCATTAGTGGAACCATTTCCTACCAGACTCAGCCTACAGTTTGTGTACGACAAACCCTTGCATTTCTATTCCATTAAAAAACTCTAAAATGATATTTGGAGAACATCAAAAACAAGCAAAAATTTCCCCAGCCATTATCACCTTGGCTGCCGCAGGTTCATTCACCTCAGTCCATCTACAAACACATAGACTATTAGCTATACAGTTGTAATGTTATACCCCTGAAAGCATTACGAACACCTTCTTAATATTGAGTTTACTTCCCCCCCCCCCTGTCCTCAGAACAGCCTCAATTCATCAAGGCATGGACTCTATAAGGTGTCGAAAGCGTTCCACAGGGATGCTGGCCCATGTTGACTCCAATGCTTTCCACAGTTGTGTCAAGTTGGCTAGATGTCCATTGGGTGGTGGACCATTCTTGATACACACGGGAACTGTTGAGCGTGAAAAACCCAGCAGTGTTGCAGTTCTCAACACAAACCGGTGCGCCTGCCACCTACTACCATACCCCATTCAAAGGCACTTCAATCTTTTGTCTTGCCCATTCACCCTGTGAATGGCACACATACACAATCCATGTCTCAATTGTCTCAAGGCTTAAAAATCCTTCTTTAACCTGTCTCCTCCCCTTCATCTACGCTGATTTAAGTGGATTTAACAAATGACATCAATAAGAGATCATAGCTTTCACCTGGATTCACCTGCTTAGACTATATGTCATTGAAAGAGCAGAGCTGTGTTTGAAAACTCATACTAACCGCATTAACTGTACTATTTGTGACGTAAATTGAGTACGTAGTAGGCTTATTGGTCATAGTATGGATATACAGTTGAAGTCGGAAGTTTACATACACCTTAGCCAAATACATTTAAACTCAGTTTTTCACAATTCCTGACATTTAATCCTAGTAAAAATTCCCTGTCTTAGGTCAGTTAGGATCACCACTTTATTTTTATTTTAATGTGAAATGTCAGAATAATAGTAGAGAGAATTATTTATTTCAGCTTTTATTTCTTTCATCACATTCCCAGTGAGTCAGAAGTTTACATACACTCCATTAGTATTTGGTAGCATTGCCTTTAAATTGTTTAAATTGGGTCAAACGTTCCACAAGCTACCCACAATAAGTTGGGTGAAATTTGGCCCATTCCTCCTGACAGCCTGACAGAGCTGGTGTAACTGAGTCAGGTTTGTAGGCCTCCTTGCTCGCACACACTTTTTCAGTCTGCCCACAAATGTTCTATAGGATTGAGGTCAGGGCTTTGTGATGGCCACTCCAATACCTTGACTTTGTTGTCCTTAAGCCATTTTGCAAGTATGCTTGGGGTCATTGTCCATTTGGAAGACCCATTTGCGACCAAGCTTTAACTTCCTGACTGATGTATTGAGATGTTGCTTCAATATAACCACATAATTTTCCTTCCTCATGATGCCATCTATTTTGTGAAGTGCACCAGTCCCTCCTGCAGCAAAGCACCCCCACAGCATGATGCTTCACGGTTGGGATGGTGTTCTTCGGCTTGCAAGCATCCCCCTTTTTCCTCCAAACATAACGATGTTCATTATGGCCAAACAGTTATATTTTTGTTTCATCAGACCAGAGGACATTTCTCCAAAAAGTATGATCGTTGTCCCCATGTGCAGTTGCAAACCGTAGTCTGTCTTTTTTATGGCGGTTTTGGAGCAGTGGCTTCTTCCTTGCTGAGCGGCCTTTCAGGTTATGTCGATATAGGACTTGTTTTACTGTGGATATAGATACTTTTGTACCGGTTTCCTCCAGCATCTTCACAAGGTCCTTTGCTGTTGTTCTGGGATTGATTTGCACTTTTCACACCAAAGTACGTTAATCTCTAGGAGACAGAACGCGTCTCCTTCCTGTGCGGTATGACGGCTGCGTGGTCCCATGGTGTTTATACTTGTGTACTATTCTTTGTACAGATGAACGTGGTACCTTCAGGCATTTGGAAATTGCTCCCAAGGATAAACCAGACTTGTGGAGGTCTACCATTTTTTTCTGAGGTCTTGGCTGATTTCTTTTCATTTCCCATGATGTCAAGCAAAAAGGCACTGACTTTGAAGATAGGCCTTGAAATACATCCACAGGTACACCTCCAATTGACTCAAATGATGTCAATTTGCCTATCAGAAGCTTCCAAAGCCATTACATCATTTTCTGGAAATTTCCAAGCTGTTTAAAGGCACAGTCAACTTAGTGTGTGTAAACTTCTGACCCACTGGAATTGTGATACAGTGAGTTAAAAGTGAAAAAATCTGTCTGTAAACAATTGTTGGAAAAATTACTTGCATCATGCACAAAGTAGATGTCCTAACCAACTTGCCAAAACTATAGTTTGTTAACAAGAAATGTGTGGAGTGGTTGAAAAACGAGTTTTAATGACTCCAACCTAAGTGTATGTAAACTTCCGACTTCAACTGTAGTTAGTCTGCCAAAAGTTCCCGGATGTCGTAATACATTCGCCAAAATACAAAGTTTACAAGCAGTGGACACTCTTTCCTTGATTTTAGGGCTCATAATGCAATTCTTCAGAAAATGGGCGTGGATTCACAACATTTTCAGATTTGAAGAAAATGGTGGACATTATGCAGCCGAAGACTGACATGAGCTGATACAAATTCATTGCTTTAACTAATTATGACAAATGTTAAGAAATGTAATAAAATAATGACGTTACACGTTATGTTGGCTGACAATTTGTTAGTTACGCTATCCTTACGAACCGCATAGCATATCATTACATCAGTATGTACCGGTATGTTAGCCACTTAACGTTAGTTTGCTACTAATACTTCGAACTTGCCAGTATATTAACTATATACTATCTAACCACCCAACGTTTATTGACTTGATTATTCACGTCATTCTTAGCTTAGCTAAGTGGTATAGTCGTTTTGCATTCTCAATGGACATTGTTAATTCGGGTTCTTAGTGTGCCAGAGCGCAGAATAACTGTTCAATTTATGAATGCTCAACACCCGTTGAATATGGCCGGTGTCAGTAAATGTCGGCAAAAAATAGGAATTAAATTGTTGCCAGTAGCACAGTTACAGTCACCAACGCTCTGGATAACATGAAACCGGCCTAACCATCTCTGCTAGGGCGAGGAAAATGGTCGGAGTGAGGTGTTCTCTCATTTGTGATGGAAGTAGCTAGCAAGCTAGCCAACTTCAGCCGGTTAGCTTGGGTGCTTGACTGCCCTTGTGAGGTCAGAACGCTCGGATCAACCCTACTCCTCGGCCAGAGCGTCCAGTGTGCGCTCTGAATTTACGAACGGACAATCTGACAACGCTCTGAATTTACGAACGACCAGAGCGCACTCTGGCTCTCCAGATTGAATTTACGAACACACCCCAAATCGTAAAATGTCTCGCTAGTAATTTGTTACACTAGCAAGAGGTTTCATAGCAACAGCATCAACTTCCGGTAGACTGGCGAAGCGCTAGTACGCTCAACTGAAATGATACTGTTCGTTTACAGTATACTAAAATGAACTAATACAGTATGTTAGTATGGGTATTCGAACACAGCTTAGGTGTTCTTAATGATTTGTACAGTCAGTTGTAATGAGGAATTGCATAAAATCATAAACTCTTTACATAGATATCTAATTTCTCAAATGACATTGCGTTCACGTATGTACTCCTAGGCATTACTAATCAAGCTCCGCACAAACAGACATCAATGGAGCACACAGATGATCGTATTATCCAATTAACATTATTTATTAGAATATTACTTGCGATTCTGTATTAATATCAGTGATTTAGTAGTAAAAAAAAAGTGTGTAATGGGTAAACTATAAACTCCAGTGGATGATCGAGATAAGACGAAAAACCACCGATATAAACAAAAACGTATTACATTTTTAGAACTGTATTTTTTGCATTTTGATAGTATTTTAATGTAGGCCTATAGGGAAGATAGGCCATGTGGAGATGTTCATACTGAAACGTATCTTCATTTTATTTACTTCCTAACTTGTTTGATAAAATTAGTACAGATTTTCTCAGGGGACCCCACATGGGGCCCCGACCCCAGGTTTGGGAACCACTGTGCTAACCTCTTTCTCCACTTGCTTCCTCTCTCTCTATATATCCACTCTGCTTCTTCCTGCATGCATTGCAGCCTGCCACAACCTCACCACTGAGTGCCACATCACTGTCTGTCTCAGTAGCCTACTCTCTGAAAGGCAAAGTTATTATGAGAACTTAGTAGACAATGTTTTGCTCCTGCTGAGGTAGGCTCTGTTTAACGTTAGCTTCTTACTTCATCCTTCTAGTTGGCTAATAGCCAGAGCACTTCAACGTTACAGCACATATCTATAAGTGACTATTTACCAGTTGTGCACTCATTCAGAGAGTCGGTTTTTGTTTGTTTGGGGGATGTCTGTAGTCTCGGGATGGTTTTAAAATTGTGTTTTGTCCGACATCTCGCAAACACACTGTCAGCAGTTGCCTACTTGAGAGGACTCCGAGGCGAACATAACAAACAAACCACTGTTCATGATTCCACTCATTCGCAAAGAGGCAGACGCTATTGGAACTCAGTCAGATCAAGAATGTAAGCGTTTTGAGCTTTGATCAACGCTGGGAGCAAGATGTAGATGTATGTACACTGAACAAAAATCTAAACGCAACATGCAACAATTTCAAAGATTTTACTGAGTTACAGTTCATATAAGGAAATCAGTCAATTGAAATAAATTCATTAGGCTCTAATCCAGGGTTTCCCAAACTCTGTCCTCGGGACCCCAAGGGGTGCATGTTTTATGATTTTGCCCCAGCACTACACAGCTGATTCAAATAATCAACTAATCATCAAGCTTTGATAATTTGAATCAGCTGTGTTGTGTTAGGGCAAAAACCAAAACGTGCACCCCTTCGGGTCCCCAGGACCGAGTTTGGGAAACCCTCTGCCTAATCTACGGATTTCACATGACTGGGAATACAGATATGCATCTGTTGGTCACAGATACCTTTTTTTTTTTTAAAGGTAGGGGCGTGGATCAGAAAACCAGTCAGTATCTGGTGTGACCACCATTTGCCTCATGCAGCTTAACACATCTCCTTCACATAAAGTTGATCAGGCTGTCTTCAATGGCTGTGCGAAGTTGCTGGATATTGGCGGGAACTGGCACACGCAGTCGTACACGTCAATCATGAGCATCCCAAACATACTCAATGGGTGACGTCTGGTGTGTATGCATGCCATGGACGAACTGGGACATTTCAGCTTCTAGGAATTGTGTACAGATCCTTGCGACATGGGGCCGTGCATTATCATGCAGAAACATAAGGTGATAGCGGCGGAGGAATGGCACGACAATGGGCCTCAGGATCTCGTCACAGTATCTCTGTGCATTCAAATTGTGTTCGTTATCCATAGCATATGCCTGCCCATACCATAACCCCACCGTCACCATGGGGCACTCTGTTCACAACGTTGACATCAGCAAACCGCTCACCATGGCCATCGAAGCCAACCGTGGCCATCGAAGGTGAAGTAGGTTACAACGCCGAACTGCAGTCAGGTCAAGGCCCTGGTGAGGATGACGAGCACGCAAATGAGCTTCCCTGAGATGGTTTCTGACAGTTTGTGCAGAAATTCTTCAGCTGTCCGGGTGGCTGGTCTCAGACGATCACGCAGGTGAAGAAGCTGGATGTGGAGGTCCTGGGCTGGCGTGGTTACACGTGGTCTGCGGTTGTGAGGCCGGTTGGACATCCTGCCACATCTTCTAAAACAACATTATGGTAGAGAAATTAACATAACATTCTCTGGCAACTGCTCTGGTGGACATTCCGGCAGTCAGCATGCCAATTGCACGCTCCCTCACAACTTGAGACATCTGTGGCATTGTGTTTTGTGACAAAACGGTATATTTTGGAGTGGCCTTTTATTGTTCCCAGCACAAGGTGCACCTGTGTAATGATCATGCTGTTTAATCAGCTTCTTGATAAGCCACACCTGTTAGGTGGATGGACTATCTTGGCAAAGAAGAAATGCTCACTAACAGGGATGAATACAAATGTGTGCACAAAATGTGAGAGAAATAAGCTTTTTGTATGTATGGAACATTTCTGGGATCTTTTATTTCAGCTCATGAAACATGGGAGCAAGATTTACATGTTGCTTTTATATTTTTGTTCAGAGTAGTTACGGCCATGGTCACATAACTATCTATAAATGTCATTCAAACAGAGATACGTTCAAATCAATACTCAGTCAATAGACTATGCTGTCTGAAGGTTATACTATTCATTTCTACAATTTAAGATAATTATATATTGGATATCTTATTATTACATATCGAATATCAATATTTTTAAGTGGATCATCTTGCGGGTTCTGCAGGAGAAAACCCCAATATCTCATTCATGCTTATTTAGAATAGAGTGAGTGGTTTAGACTGAATATCTTATCCGACATGTTTCCACATTGTCCTTTAAACAAAAAAAAACAGAGAAGTTGCCTAGACAGCAGCACACAAAAGTAACCAACACAGAGCTCAAAACTTATCAAACAAAAAAAATACCCCCCCCCCCACTCCCTCCTCCTCATCCGTCCATATCTCATTTTCCCTCTTTTTTTCTCATTGTGAGGAACAGAGAGAGGAGAAAATGGGAATTTCGCCCTGAAATTAAACATCCTATCTGTTCTCTGCAGGGCAGCCTACTGAGCTCCACACACACACACACACACACGGTTGGTTATTGAAAAGTAATAAAACTACAGTAACAGTGTAGTGCGGTGTGTGTGTGCGTGCCTGCGTGCCTGCGAGTGTGTGTGTGAGGATAGGATACAGGACCTAACTGGGGCTGGGGCTCGGTGCAGGAGATAAATGTCACTTCCACCGTATCCGCAGGCCTGCAGCACAGACACAGCCGCCCGCTCTTCCTCTTATCATTAGCCGGCACACACACTGCTCTCTCTCTCTAGAACAATTAGCTTTATGCCGGCGCAGAGCCTGTGAAATGTCATTCTGTGGAGTAAACTGGTTATTATATCACAAAGGCTGCAGCTGAGTCAATTATTCAGTATAGGGGAGAAGGGTGAGGGGGCAGAAGATGGAGAGAAAGGAGAGAAAGGACCAAAGGAATAGAAGGGGCCGGCCACCTGGGCAATGAATTCTTGATTTCATCAAAGGAGCCTCCATTGAGGGCAGAGGTGGCCTGGGTCACCGGTGCATTGAGGATGGAGGGAGAGGGAGAGAGGGGAGAAGATTGAGAGAGAGAGAAAGAAAGAAAGAGAGAAAGAGAGTGGAGAGACCGAGACACAAATCTTTAATCAACTAGGACCTCAGGTATGCTAATCTGCCATTTACGTCTGTGGGGATTGGGGAAAACCCAAGCAAACCGTATCCTGAAACCTATGATTCAATTATGTAGGTTATAAGGGGATTATTTGTGAAATTGTACCACCATCATGTTGCGTTTATCAGCTGTTTTCATAACAGATGTGGGATACATGGCCACAGCATTAAGTGATGGCATGTATTATGGTTTTGTGATAGAATAGACTATCAAACATTTTTAAAGGTGCACATAAAGTTTAATACAAGTGTGATGGTGTGATGGTGAGCGTGTCTTACAGTGTGAGTGTGACAGAGCGAGAGCGTGAGAGAGAATGAAAAAGAGAAAAGAGAGAGAAAGAAACAGTCAAAAGTAGAAAATCAGGAGAGAGAGAGACACTCATTTTGAGCGAATGCCATGTCGCTGCCACTCACCACTGCAGAGTGGCCAGATGGAGACTCCGTGCTCAGGGCATGCAAAGGTGGCCCCTGGGGACCTCCCCCCATCACCCTGTCCCCTCCCTGCCTCGCCCCTGGTCTGGGGCTGCCACGGCTGGGGAGAGGGAACCTGCTCTGTGGCACCGGCCTGCTGTGGAGGTTGTGGAGGCCCGGTCCCTGCCGGTCCCTCCTGCTGCGGACGAAAGCCCAAATGCCAGCACGTCCCACCTGGACCCAGCCAAGCCTGTCCCCACTGATGGTTGGAGGGGGGAGCATGCATGACACGCCGGGCCCAGAGCAGTCACCCCTGACGGGAACACAATGGCCCAAGGACTGCCAGGCTGACTCGGGCAGGTACAGATAATATTGTTAATCGTGCAGAATGGCGAACAGCTCCCCAGAACAATGAGAAGTCTGCGGAGCGGTGATTGGAAAATATCCACCCTTTTTCCCATTTAAGCGCAGAAAATTTCATTTGGGTCTGTGCTACCTCTGAGCCCCTATCTGCCAAGGTGTTCCAGCCTGATATAACAGCAGAGAGATTTCTGCCGTTTTACAGAGGTGTGTAAATCACCAAAAATCCTCTCCTCTCTTTTCTAATCTAAGTTGGGAAACAATAAACGCACATTGCTCCAAAACCTTGTTTTGCCTGGCTTTTTTCCCCCGTCTGGATGTTCAAAGATTTTCTAAAGCAGAGCCTTTATAAAAGGTAGATAAAGATGTAATTCTTCAATATGTTAAAATTCCCAAGCATTTTTAATAAGAAAAGTATTCCCCTTTGGGTATGCAAACTATCATGTACTTCTACTCAATTCTTCTCTGTGTTGCTGCAAATCATTTACATATTGTGAGTGTGAGGCTTCACCATCCAATATAAACAGTGCAACTCCATTTGCAAAGCAATGCGGTTCTGTTGCAAATATGTGTGGTATCATTACCATGACATTTTTGAAACCGCTGTCGACTATTCAAAACAAGTTCAAGTCATTTAACACCCCTACACAACACCTTAGAAGCACCTACAGTACATAGTCACATCAAATAATGTCAATTGACTAAGCACTGTTTGTCGCTGTGAAGTAAATAAGGTTGACTCATGTTAATTACAAAGATGCAGATTACTCTCAATGGTGTATTCAATAAACAGATAATTTCCCACTTTTAATGTCTCCCATAATTACATATTTCAGGAAGCTAAGGTGAAAGTATGTGGGTTAATGAAAAAATATGTTTTGATAACATCAATGGGAGTGGAACCGCTTACACCCATACCTCATTGACTTGGTAAGATATCAAAAGAGGACTCACTGTGCCCTCACCTCTCTCTCACACACACGTACCGCACACACAAGTATGCACGTGCACATACACACACACACACAGAAATCAGAAATATTTGAAACACACCAGCATTATGTCCTATACTAAAATAAATCAGAAATATATATATTTTTTAAACACCCCTGCATTGCAGTTTTATCATCACAGAAGGAAGATGAATAATTTTTATTTGCCTCCATTTCGCATATCTCTCACTTGGTTAGAGTTGGGCGGTGTTGTGACGACTCCCTGCTAGCTGCTCAGATGTGTGCAGATTGAGTGACAGCCTCCCTAGCTCAAGTACATCTGGGGTGTGATGGGGATGTGTCAGCAACAGTGTCACACATCCCAGAGACCGACACTTTATCACCTGCTGTCATTCATATTAATGTCTGCAACAGGATCCGACCGGCTTGGTCGACTAAAGGCCTGTGTTGGACTCATATACTGAAATGTATCGTGCAAAAGTAGGGGATGATGTGACAATAAAGACGCAGAACAAATACACCAAAACAGGGCTTTTCAAAACAGAAATGTACTATTCAACTCAACATTTCTGTAGTTTAAGACCTTTCTGGTTTCGTATTTGAATTTCCTGTTATTTGGACATATTGCATTCATGCTGTCGATTTGGATGCATGTCTCTCCGAAGTGGGACACCTCATCCAAACATGATATGCTTTTCCACAGAAGTCAGTCTTCTTGAAGGGATTTCGCCTGTGTAGGAATCACAGGTGGGTCTCTCCTCCCTGAAATAGAGTATCCATGAACAATTATGTTTGTTCAAAAGAGGAAAGGGAGAGCTATATTTCAAATCTATTTCTGAGTTCCTAGGTCAAGCCATGTGGTTATTAACATCTTAATTAGTATTGGGGGGTGGTTGGGGCTGGTTGTCACATGGAATGTGGGGTTAGTTGTCACTATCACCTCCATTATACTGCCAGTATACAATAAATCCCAAGCTCTTTTGTGCTTATGCTATAAAGAGCTTCCTTTCGTTGCCTCTCTCTTACACACATAGTTTTTCTGTCACACACCCACACATGAACACGTGTGCAAACTCAGGCATACACATTTACTCAAAATGTCAAATGTTATTCTCACAGCATAAAATATTGAATTTTGTTAGGAAAATCATTAGATCAAAGAAAGGCATGGATATTTCTAAGACTCTGTATAAGACTCATTTCCTGTTATGAAAGGAATAAGCTACTAGCAAACATTGTAATAAACAACCCCATACTGGGTGACATCCAACCCTGCAACAGGGCTGATTGTCACAGTGGACAGAGTGTGTTTGATAGCTTTTAACTCCATGTTGGAATAAGATATGAGGATAAAAATGGCCCCCATTTTAACCCAAGACCTTGGTCTTTCTCCTAATATTGAAAATAGTCTTGTAAGATATACTGGTGCTGAGAAATACCCACAAGAGTAAAAAAGTGTGAAAAACCAGCCCCAGACTCCCCTACCATGCCATGCATAAAGAAACATCCAGGAATGGGACTGGAATCAAGGTCAGTCCTGGATAACAATGTACAAGCCCCCCCCTAAGACCTGAGTTTGTGCTGAATTGGCATCTCCTCACCTATCCCTCGTGACAGGAACCGGGAGTGACACATGCTTATCCATGCAAACCTGTAATGACATTCTGGAATGAACTCCTACATGGTCGTTTGGCACATTACAAAGGAATACTTCATTTTCCATTGGGTTAAAGGTAATTTAGCGGAAGCTATTTTTATGGACCACGCACATGGACAAGGTAAACAGTCACCGGTGACCCAACAAAACCTTCCTCGGTGAGGAATTGAATTATAAGGAAATCAAAGGGATTCGAACAACCATTCACTTCTGTTGACCCTGAAAACATATCACTGGCAACAGTCAAGACAATAATGAAAAGACATCATCGAACAAACTACATCAGCCATCACTCCCTAACATCAAATCATCAGCATAAAACAAAAAACTCCACACACATCAAACATCCCAATCCCGCAAAATGACAAGAGGGCGAATGGCGCACTGACTACAAAGCCAGTGAGTCGGAGCCCCATACCACTTTTGTGCTGACCTTAAAATGAGCAGCGCGCTGTGCAACATCTGGCTCATCAGCTGGATCCTATGCATCAGCGGGCAGAGGGACACACTGGGACAGGTTGGCGGCTGTCTTTGACAGCAACAGTTAATTTCCAACATAATCAATTTATGTGCAGCTCCATAATAACCATCTGTGTGCGGCATGAGGACAGTCCTGAGGAACAGGGACAGCTCTCCTTCCTCCTCACCAGGAGCCAAGTCAGGGAGGACAAGCCAGGGAAGGAGAGGAGGACCATTCTTGCCATAAACACACACGCACATCTCAGCTCTCAGGGAAGACTTCTTAGGGCCATGTCTAACTTCAGCTCATAGCATGGGTCAGAGTGCAGTAGAATCGTTACAATTGAGAAACATGTCAATTCTCTTACTGTTGATGCCAACAGTATGCTGTGTGATTTTGAAGCATGCTAAAACACTGGTTCAGAGGGATGCATGGGATTGTGTTTGCAGATATGTTTTTGTTTCAGGAAAATAGACTTCATCTCATTGGCTTCCAGTTATTTTGCATTGGATACAGTGGAGCACCATATCTACCTGCACTCAATTTAGTCATGCCACAAGGTTAAAGCCCCCCTGGTACCAAACTCTGAACATCCTCTTCCACCTTCAGTGTCAAACTTTCCCAGAGAAGGCGCCACTCACACGATTACCGTATCACCTTAGTGAGCCAATTACAGTATGTGCTGTCAAGGCCAATAGCGAGCGGAAGCTCACACGCAGACGCCTACAGCTTGGCTCGGGAGATAGGGTACATGAAAACAGAATTAAGCTCCCGTGACCCCCCACCCCACTACATGCAAGTTTCATGAGAGCAATCAGCACATGCCACTACCGCCCTAGCAACTCAATACACTGTGACTTTGACCTTAGCTGTACTGTGAGGAAACTAAACTTTATCTTGATGTCACTATTTAGCAAGGATATTGGTTTGTAATTTGTGTTTCCCAGTTAGGCTGAATTAAAAGCAGATAGATGGGGCACCTTGGCTCACCAGCTTAAGTCTCCATTATCACCCTGAACCGTTGCAGACAGATCATTAAACCATAGAAATTGCTTTAGTTTGAGGAGAATTGCACTGGAGGTAGCAATTGGGAATGAATAGCTGTCACAACAATTTCAGTGTTTACCCTTTGTCAGGCTGTGTGTGTGTGTATGTGTGTGTGTGTGTGTGTGTGTGTGTGTGTGTGTGTGTGTGTGTGTGTGTGTGTGTGTGTGTGTGTGTGTGTGTGTGTGTGTGTGTGTGTGTGTGTGTGTGTGAGAGAGACATATGATTATATCATGGCATCAAGTAGCCTCACTGCAAATCCACTGCCTGTGATGAAAAGCTAAGGTGTGCGCTCCGTTTCCTGGTTTAAACTGCAGAACACTATTTTGCAGCAGGCTTTGGATGTAATTTAAAGCTTCTATACAGTACATCCACTATGCCATGCCATTCCACCCATTATACACGTGGGCCGTGGATGTCCTTGTGTGCTGTAAATACACTTCTCCCTTCTCTCTCCTAATTGACATGCTGAGGGTCCTGGCAGCTGTGTTGCTCTCAGTGAGCCCCTTGCATCACCCTGGCCACCTGGACATAATAGTCATCTAAATCCCTTTTTATTTATCTCCCAAGCACCGCTGCCATTGTTCAAGCCCCCACCTCTGGCATTGAGGATATCTCTTTCTGACACAAAAGGGATACAGCATCCGGTAGAGCAGACGGTGGTATTTCAATGGTAAAGGCGTACGGTCGGTGTGATAGCTCCGGCCTCTGCTATCTCTTTGATGTAAACACCAAGGAGTAGTCCACCCACCACGTAGAGGTGGGATAAATGGCTCGACTACATAGGATGAGACCGTGTGCAATTTCACCTCAATATTTTATACCCTGATGCGATACATGACCTGTCTGCATACATATCCTAGTTTGAGGTGTAGAAGGAAGGTGACATCACATTCCCTCTAAAGCATGAATATTATACAGTACACACTCTGTCAAATCGAGATAAAGAAGTTTTCTTTCTACCGATAGTTCAAGAATTGTGTATATGCGTTCTTTGTTCACAGTACATTCGCAACCTGACATATGCTATTTTCCCTCACTCCCTGCTTTTTTTTTCTTTTTCTATCAGAATCCTTTGATTTTGTCCTGCTTCTCAATTCTTCATGGAACTCATCTTCAAAGAGTTATTTTTTCTTTCCCAGGCAGAGCGCTGGCCAAGTCTCTGAGTAAGAGTGCCCATCAGAGGTTAGCTGATGTCAGCAGGGGGTTGCTTGTCTCCAATTCAGGTCATCCTGGGCTCCAGACGGGGACTTTAAAGTTACCCACAACGGGTCCTGTGATCCCAGTAAGCACGCTTGTTAGTGGAATTGATAACGGCTCCGGTACACCTGGGTCCTCTGAAGTTGGCATGCCAGTTTAAAGGGAAAGGGAGAGCCAGGGCAGTGGATACATGCACCAAGTGTCCAATGAGGAATGGAAAAGGTCTTCTGGCATGTGTAGAAACAGAATATGTTTGAGAGACCTAAAAATACTGTCAAGCCCAATCTATACATGCGGTGGCTAAAAAGTTTTCATCATGACTCTTTATAAGTATGATACAACAGTTTCATGTAATGTACAGCTAGCTAGGTGTAAAATGAAGCATATTTCAAAATATAGGGTCATATAATATTTTGTTCGTCATATTGATTGTAAACCCAATGTTCAGGAAAATATGAATTTCAAATACATTAATATGACATATTTTAGCATACAATAAAGCTATCATCTGGCACGCCCTTGAATCTTCGACATACAATAGATTTCATACTGTATCTGAAAACAAAACATTGTTGATTTCATATCTGAAAACAAAGCATTGTTGATATCATATCTGAAAACAATGCATTGTTGATTTCATATCTGAAAACAAAGCATTGTTGACTTCATATCTGAAAACGACGAATTGATAACCAAACAAAAACAACACATTCTCCACCTCAGCTTACCATCCTCCATCAAAACAACGACCAACAATCCTCAGCTCTCCTACTTATGATAATCAGGGTATAATTCATTTATACGCTCTACCTTTACCATGTGTTGACCCATAGGCCATGTTGTACGCTCACATCTGGCTGGTGCTCACAGTCCTTGGAAGGGATTTGCCTCTGGTTATGGGGCAGCTGGTAGTGCAGATGAAGATGGGTTGAGGAGTGCTTTGTGTATTATGAATATGGGATTGAATGGAGACATTGACAGCTGCACATCTCCTGAGTATGAGGCCCACTGCTGTTGTTTCCCCTCCTTTTGCAGTTAAAACAGTCAAGCTCACAACATTAGTGATAGAGTTTAAATGGAGGCTAGTTGAGATGGAGGGTCGTTTTGGTGATGGACAAGATGAAGGCCTATGGTATGGGAGAGTGGTTTGGGGCACTCTGGAGTGCAGTCTAAAACATGGTTACCTCACTGTTTGTGAAAGTGGATTCTCCAGATGCAATATGGAGGGTTTTGTTAACCCTGTATCTGGGTCATAACTTACTTAGTAGCATGTAACACTAAAATCAGAAATAGGACATTAATATTGTGGCAATAAACTAAACCATAAATTAATTGATTAACAGTAAGAGTTTGTACATCAAAATATTAGACTGGGTTGAATTAATGTATTACACTAACCAACGTGTGTTCTAAACAGCGACGTTCAATTCTATCTACTAATGATTATGTCTGTTAGGGTCCAGGTCGGTAAGGTGGACCGAGCGTGTTTAAGACCAAAAGGCAACCGCATAAACCAACAGAGACCGTGGACCAGGAGAGAGCCAACCGCCAACCTTCCCTGCTGCCCGTTTGTAAAGGATTTGGGGATTTCATAATTTCCTGTTCTTTCTGAAAGGGGGATGGCAGCACCTGGTCCACACAGCTGTACTTCATTTAGTGAGCAATTTGAAAAGAGCGAGGGGGAGAGGAGCGCACGCTGCCTTGTCATTAAGGGCTCCAGAATGGCCTCCGTTTGTTAGACACATGGCACAGAGTTAATGCCTCTGAATGGGGAATACGCGCTGTTGATGCTGTCACAAATTTCTCGTAAGTGCTACGACATATGAAAAGCTACTCCAAAGGCGGGGAGGGAAAAATTCAAATTTTTCTTATCAAAGGGGTGTTTTCATAGGTAATTGACAGCTGTGGAAAAAATGTACTGCAAGCACGACGTGGTGTCTTGTGTAGTCGAATATTCAATTTGCATCTTATCGTTTCATCTTTCAAACCCCCTGAGACTTCTGGGAATCGGCGATTGTATTTTTCCAAGTTTATGTCAATGGCTTCACCATAAGAGCAATAATTGGGATGTTGGTAAACTAGCAGTGCGATGTGCAGGATTGTTCAGTATCGGATGCTGTGGTGCCTCTTCAGCTTTGACTTAATTGATTTTGACATGCATATGTGCAGGGGAGAAAAATTGAGAAGTATGATCAAAGGCAAGTGCTTTATCGTCACATCAGAGCCCCCCACCGCATTTTGTATTCTACCAATCTGTCGAAACAGTCTGACAAAATCCTGAGATGGGGAGATTTTTTTTCGCTCTCTCTCACTCGCGCTCTCTCTCTCTCGCTCGCTCTCTGTTTTTTATTTGTGTAATCACATAAAATGTTACGTTTAATATTGTATGCTAATAACCTGGCAGTGTTTCAAGTCAATAAACCTAAAACACAAAGGCTGTCATAACAAACAAACACAGTTACTATAAAAAGGTAGACCTGATATACTTAGAAAAAAGTATGAACCAAGGCCCCGCAAAATGCACAAATTCAGGTAGATAGAGAACAAGACTAGACTGTTCTGGCAAGCACGGTCAGTACACTGTGCAATGTGCATCCTGGGCAGCGGTGGAGTGCTCACCGTCCAATAGTGGCTTTTCACATACACACACACTTAATTATAATCCACATAATAATTCCAGCCAGGTCACCCATGATACAAGTCAGTATTCGATGTCCATCCATGTCTGAGGACGTTGGGAGATGACGTGGAAACCGGACACTAGGGGCAACAGTGAGCGCTGGTTTCAGTAGGTTTCAGTTTTGCTAGGGTGTTGTGGACGGGGATGGCAGACAGGTGTAAGCATTTGCCTCTGAATCCAACGGTTGCAAGTTTGAATCTAGCGATAAAAATATGTTTTTGTGATTTTTGTTTTAAGCCTATCCCAAACCTTAACCCTTACCTTAACTATTTGGAGTTAATGCCTAACCTTAAGATTTCCGAGTTAATGCCTAAACTCAACCCTAACCTTAACAATTCAGAGTTAATGCCTAAACTTAACCTTAAACACTTTGAAATTCGACATTTGACTTTTGAGAAACATGGATAAACGTCTAATTCTGACATGAGACTGTGAGAGCTAGTTGAATAATTCACATTTCCTGTTGCTACAGGATTATTTTCCTGCTGTAGGAGACCGGCTCAAATTAAGATCCTACATCTGTAGGAGCGGAATTGCTTACACCCACACCTCACACCACTAACACACACACACACAGCTGTCTTTATGTGGATAATAGCAGTTGGCCACCTTGGCTCCTCATCATGGGTTTGTGGCTCCCTGTAGAGTGCCGTACTGCATGCTCATTGTTAATGGGATGTGTCTGTGGGCAGTGTGAGGAACAGAACCACACTTGGACTGAGGCAACTCTGAGCTGAGCAGAGTGGAGACCGAGGCACACCTGGCAGGTGTGGGAGGCTCGGCGTAATGGTGTTGGACTCCCACGACCCACCGGTCTCACAAAAGCTGTGCATCGCAGATGAGTCAGAACCGCAGCCGTCTCGCAACGTGCCCCATGGTATACGTCTGCAGTGTGGATAGCAGACACACACACAAGCACGCATACACAAACACAAAATATTAGATAGTGCAAACGCAATATAATCACTTGATTTACAGACTCAAACCACACCTCATCGGAGCCATTCCAAACGTAATCTGCACAGTTGTACTGCCTTATCATTGTTTTTGCCATGCCAAGCCTTCAAATTACCACTCCCACCTCTGTTTAATCACAAATGCTGACATTACAATGCCGTCTGCCTTTCCAAGAAGAGGAACCAACCAACAAACAAATAAACAAAACTCCAGAAAGTTTACCGAGGTCTGTGAATGGTGTTGTTGATTATTCCTTTGGCTTGGATGGTGGGTGAGAGGCAGCATCGGGGTGAGATGATGGTGGTGGGGGTGGAGGATTTTGGCGGGGGGGGGGGGCGGGGTCAGGGGGGCTCTTGGCTTCTCTCCTCCCCTCCTGTCAGCCCTCCTCTCTCGGCCAGGCGGCGCTGGGGCGGCCCGGCTCCTCAGCAGCAGATGCGAGCCCTCATGTCAGAGGCAGCCAGTGGCCCGGCGGAGCGACGCTAGCGCCTCATACCTCATTGAGCCATCTCCCCTAGCAGATGGCGCGCTGCTGCGGGCGCTCCTCTCCCCGATAATTACCAGGCCTCGCTACAGATGGAAATGTCAGTCAGCCCTCACAGGTCCTGGTTCCTGCCATTGCCTCCGTCCACGGCCCCTCTACCTAGGCAAGGCCACTGCCAACACTCACCATGTGTTTCGTGACTGCTGACTAGGCAGGCAACAAAAGAGAAATTTCGCCATGAATATTCATGCCGGGATTGTAGGTAGGTAGATGGAGGTCGGAGTAGCCCGCCGCACAGTTGGACAGGTTGCGACACTGTTTTCCACTCCTTCTCCCCTCCCTTTTCCCCTCCATTTCTATATCCGACGCCAAACTAGCCTTCTAAAACGTGATGTAAAAATGGATTCCTCTCCCTCACTCTCCCTCAAAGTTGAAATACTTACTACTTGTACATTACGGTTGGGGAAAGACATGTTTAGTAGATTAGGATAACTGTGTTTGCAAAATGGATTAATTCTAGCAGATGCCAGGACTAACCCCCACTTATCTGTGATAAGGTGACCAGATGTCCCAGCTTGGCAAGAGCAACGCTCCCACTTTTATTACTCCCTCCCAAAGTATCCCAGGAGAAATATCCCGCCGCATTCATAGATAATCTACCTTCGTTGAGAACAAGGCGACAGGGTTTTTCCGTTTCATTTGTCAGTCCGTGTAAGACTTTATGTGGCTGTGTTTGACTTGGTTTCTATGTGTAAAAAGCTCAAGTAGATTAAACCTGAGTAAATACCCAAGGTGTACCAGTGGTTGAAAAAGACACCAAGACAAAGAGCAACAGCTCACCTTAGGTACCTCACTGCATACCGCCAGATCAACAAGGCTCAGTGGAGAACTGGCCTCATTTGGAAAGACACAAAATGAGACATTGTCATCCCCAATGGGGGCCACTTCACTGCCCACTGGGCACACTCTGGTTGAATCAACGTTGTTTCCAAGTCCTTTGTTTGGGAGTTACTGTCAGCTCATCACAATGCAGGAATGCAAGAAACAGATTTCCAAAGAGAGATAGATAAAAACTGACAGAAAACATTGGCCAAGGCATTTGTATTTCATTTTATTGTAAATGTGTCACTGTCGAAAGGGACATGGGGTGATTGTTTTTGGTATATAGTTGTCTATGACATGATGCAGATTACATTCACGCTACACTACCTTTATCTTTAGATTTTTTTATTCACTCACTTCAAAACCATTTACATCAGTATTGCCAGTCAACACAAGCAAGTCAGAACCGAAACCAACATGTTTAGATTAATCATGACTAAATTGGATGCACTGACGATGCGTTCGGAAAATATTCAGTCCCCTTGACTTTATCCACATTTTGTTACGTTACAGCCTTTTTCTAAAATGGATTCAATAGTTTTTTTTCTCTCATCAATCTACACACAATACCCCATAATGACAAAGCAAAAACTGTTTTTTAGACATTTTAGCAAATGTATGAATAAAGAAACTGAAATATAACATTTACATAATTATTCAGACCCTTTACTCAGTACTTTGTTGAAGCACCTTTGGCAGCGATTACAGCCTTGAGTCTTCTTGGGGGTGACGCTACAAGCTTGGCACACGTGTATTTGGGGAGTTTCTCCCATTCTGCAGATCCTCTTAAGCGCTGTCAGGTTGGATGGGGAGCATTGCTGCACAGCTATTTTCAGGTCTCTCCAGAGATGTTCAATCGGGTTCAAGTCCGGGCTCTGGCTGGGCCACTCAAGGACATTCAGAGACTTGTCCCGAAGCCACTCCTGCGTTGTCTTGGCTGTGTGCTTACGGACGTTGTCCTGTTGGAAGGTGAACCGTCGCCCCATTCTGAGGTCCTGAGCACTTTGGAGCAGGTTTTCATCAAGGATCTCTCTGTACTTTGCTCCGTTCATCTTTGCCTCGATCCTGACTGGTCTCCCAGTCCCTGCCGCTGAAAAACATCCCCACAGCATGATGCTGCCACCACCATGCTTCACCGTAGGGACTGTGCCAGATTTCCTCCAGACGTAAAGCTTGGCATTCAGGCCAAAGAGTTCAATCTTGGTTTTATCAGACCAGAGAATCTTGTTTCTCATGGTTGGAGAGTCCTTTAAGGTGCCTTTTGGTAAACTCCAAGCGGGCTGTCATGTGCCTTTTACTGAGGAGTGGCTTCCGTCTGGCCACTCTACCATAAAGGCCTGATTGGTGGAGTGCTGCAGAGATAGTTGTCCTTCTGGAAGGTTTTCCTATCTCCACAGAGGAACTCTAGAGCTCTGTCAGAGTGACCATCGGGTTCTTGGTCACCTCCCTGATCAAGGCCCTTCTCCCCTGATTGCTCAGTTTGGCCGGGTGGCTGGCTCTAGGAAGAGTCTTGGTGGTTCCAAACTTCTTCCATTTAATAATGATGGAGGCCACTGGGTTCTTGGGGACCTTCAATGCTTTGCCATTTTTTGGTACCCTTCCCCAGATCTGTGCCTCGACACAATCCTGTCTCGGAGCACTACGGCCAATTCCTTCGACCTCATGGCTCGGTTTTTGGTCTGACATGCACTGTCAACTGTGGGACCTTTATATAGACAGGTGTGTGCCTTTCCAAATCATATCCAACCAATTGAATTTACCATACGTGGACTCCAATCAAGTTGTAGAAACATCTCAAGGATGATCAATGGAAATTTCGAGTCTCATAGCAAATTGTCTGAATACTTATATAAATAAGGTATTTCTGTTTTTGGTTTTTATAAATGTTCTAAAAACTAAATTGTGTGTAGATTGCTGAGGATTTTTATTTATTTAATCCATTTTAGAATAAGGCTTTAATGTAACAAAAGGTGGAAAAAGTAAAGGGGTCTGAATACTTTCCGATGGCATACATACATACAGTGCCTTGCAAAAGTATTCAGACCCCTTGGGTTTCACATTTTATTGTCTTACAAAGTGTGATTATAATTGTAAAAAAAAAAAATATATATATATATAGTGGGGGAAAAAAGTATTTAGTCAGCCACCAATTGTGCAAGTTCTCCCACTTAAAAAGATGAGAGAGGCCTGTAATTTTCATCATACGTACATGTCAACTATGACAGTCAAATTGAGAAAAAAAATCACATTGTAGGATTTTTAATTAATTTATTTGCAAATTATGGTGGAAAATAAGTATTTGGTCACCTACAAACAAGCAAGATTTCTGGCTCTCACAGACCTGTAACTTCTTCTTTAAGAGGCTCCTCTGTCCTCCACTCGTCACCTGTATTAATGGCACCTGTTTGAACTTGTTATCAGTATAAAAGACACCTGTCCACAACCTCAAACAGTCACACTCCAAACTCCACAATGGCCAAGACCAAAGAGCTGTCAAAGGACACCAGAAACAAAATTGTAGAACTGCACCAGGCTGGGAAGACTGAATCTGCAATAGGTAAGCGGCTTGGTTTGAAGAAATCAACTGTGGGAGCAATTATTAGGAAATGGAAGACATACAAGACCACTGATAATCTCCCTCGATCTGGGGCTAAATCCCAGAACCACACGGGGGGACCTAGTGAATGACCTGCAGAGAGCTGGGACCAAAGTAACAAAGCCTACCATCAGTAACACACTACGCCGCCAGGGACTCAAATCCTGCAGTGCCAGACGTGTCCCCCTGCTTAAGCCAGTACATGTCCAGGCCCGTCTGAAGTTTGCTAGAGTGCATTTGGATGATCCAGAAGAGGATTGGGAGAATGTCATATGGTCAGATGAAACCAAAATATAACTTTTTGGTAAAAACTCAACTCGTCGTGTTTGGAGGACAAAGAATGCTGAGTTGCATCCAAAGAACACCATACCTACTGTGAAGCATGGTGGTGGAAACATCATGCTTTGGGGCTGTTTTTCTGCAATGGGACCAGGACGACTGATCCGTGTAAAGGAAAGAATGAATGGGGCCATGTATCGTGAGATTTTGAGTGAAAACCTCCTTCCATCAGCAAGAGCATTGAAGATGAAACGTGGCTGGGTCTTTCAGCATGACAATGATCCCAAACACACCGCCCGGGCAACGAAGGAGTGGCTTCGTAAGAAGCATTTCAAGGTCCTGGAGTGGCCTAGCCAGTCTCCAGATCTCAACCCCATAGAAAATCTTTGGAGGGAGTTGAAAGTCTGTGTTGCCCAGCGACAGCCCCAAAACATCACTGCTCTAGAGGAGATCTGCATGGAGGAATGGGCCAAAATACCAGCAACAGTGTGTGAAAACCTTGTGAAGACTTACAGAAAACTTTTGACCTGTGTCATTGCCAACAAAGGGTATATAACAAAGTATTGAGAAACGTTTGTTATTGACCAAATACTTATTTTCCACCATAATTTGCAAATAAATTCATTAAGAATCTTGCAATGTGATTTTCTGGAAAAAAAATTCTCATTTTGTCTGTCATAGTTGACGTGTACCTATGATGAAAATTACAGGCCTCTCTCATCTTTTTAAGTGGGAGAACTTGCACAATTGGTGGCTGACTAAATACTTTTTTCCCCCACTGTATATATATATATATATATATATATATTAACAATCTACACAAAATACTCTCTAATGTCTAAGTGGAAGAAAAATTGTCATTACATTTTTATTTTTTTAAAGAAATGTAATAACTAAAATATAGTGGGTGCATAAGTATTCAGCTCCTTTAGTCAATACATGTTAGAAACGCCTTTGGCATAGATTACAGCTGTGAAACTTCTTGTGTAAATCTATAAGAGCTTCGCACACCTAGATTGTGAAATATTTGCCCATTATTCCTTTCAAAATTCTTCAAGCTCTGTCAAGATGTTGGGGATCATGGCTAGACAGCATTTTTCAAGTCTTGCCTTAGATATTGAATCAGATTTAAGTCATAACTGCAACTTCACCACTCAGGAATATTCACTGTCTTTTTGATAAGCAACTCCAGTTTATATCTGGCCTTGTGTTGTAGGTTATGGTCTTGCTGAAAGGTGAATTCCTCCCCCATCTTTGGTGTAAAGCAGACTGAAGCATGTTTTCCTCTAGGATTTTGCCTGTGCATCCCATTTATTTTTATCCTGGAAAAACTCCCCATTATTTGCCAATGTCAAACATACCCATACCATGATGCAGCCACCACCAGCATGCTTGAAAATACGGAGGCAGTTACTCAGTGATGTGTTGTGTTGGATTTGCCCGAAACAAAAGGCTTTGCATTTAGGCCAAAAAGTGTATTCCTTTTCTCTGTTTTTTTTTGCAGTATTACTTTAGTGCCTTGTTGCATACAGTATGCATGTTTTGGAATATTTTTATTCTTATTATTCTTTTCACTCTGTCATTTATGTCATTATTGTAGAGTCACTACAGTGTTGTTGATCAGTTTTCTCCCATCACAGCCATTGAACTCTGTAGCTGTTTTAAAATCATTGATGTATCTGGATGGTTTTATACATAATCCACAGCATAATTATCAACTTGACCATGCTTAAAGAGATGTTTGTTATTGTTACCCATCACTGCTCTTTTTTTTTTTTTTTTTTGTATTTTAAAACATACAATCTATCTGCAGTGAAGCCGCTCAAGATGTACATTACATTCAGTAATCTAGCAGCCACTCCCATCCAGAGCGACCCACAGGAGCAACCAGGTTCAAGCGCCCCGCCCAAGGGCACATCGACAGATCTCCCACCAAGTCAAATCGGGGACCTGAAACCAGCGATCTCTCAGCCACCGGCCCAAGCTCCCAACCGCCAGGCCACCAACCATCCATGATCCCCCACAGTTCTCCTGAAAGCTGCCCCTCAACCATCCGAGACCCCCCCCCCCACAGTCAATAATGTCAACCCCTGTAATTTCTCACATAGTGAGTCCATGTAATGTGATTTGTTAAGCCAATTTTCATTCCTGAACTAATTTAGTCTTGCCTAAACAAAAGGGCTGAATACTTATGCAACGCCTATATTTTAGTTATGAATTTTCTATTTATAAAGAAATGACTGCATTTTTCTTCCACTTTGACATTACAGAGTATTTTGTGTAGATTGTTGACAGAAGATGACAGTAAAATCCATTTTAATCCTACCTTGTAACACAATAAAATGTGAAGAAATCCAAGGGGTCTGAATACTTTTACTAGGCACTGTATCTATCTGCAATGCGTTCAGGCGCATTGATCATCTCAGGTTATGGAAACCACCAGAACAATGAAACCCGATGATAGAGGAAAATGCTATGAGTCACACTCTTCTCTACCTAGTCAACTCTTGCTATCTGCAATGCACCACTGTTCTTTTCCCTGCCTGCTCCAGCCACAGAGTCATACACCTAAGCCTGGCTGATGCTGAGAGGGGCATACTGCTGGCTGCAATGCAATGCAGATGCAGTCAGCAGAGGAAATTAGCACAGCTAGTGCGGTCCCTTAAACCATTGTCACCTTTGACTTTTAACTCTACTAAGTGGAAGAAATGATTTCATCATGAGTCAAATCAAATCAAGCTTTATTTATATAGCACATTTCAGACATGAATGCAACACAATGTGCTTCACAGGAAAAAACGAACAACGAAAACAAAAACGGAAATATTTACTACACAAGAAACATAAGAGGTGTGTTTTAAGATCCCTTTTAAATATGTCCACAGTTTCGGCCCCCCTCAGGTTCTCTGGCAGGCTATTCCAGAGGCAGGTGGCATAGTAACTAAAAGCTGCCTCTACATGCCTCTTGGTCCTAGGCTTTGGGATAGTTAAAAGGCCAGTGCCAGAGGACCTGAGGGACCTTCTAGGTACATAACTTAAAGGTATGAGGACTAATTCAATAGACTACAGCAAAACAAGACAACCTCTCACTCATTGACACTCAATGGTAGAGTGAGATGGAAACTCGAAAGCAATAAAGCATATAATGCAACACACCAGCAATGCAGTACTGGCATTAAAAAACAATTAGAACCCAGCCCTCAACTGGAACACTACCTACTGTTGTCATAGCTCATGTTTGAACCAATAGTACTCCTGCTATTCCCCAAACACGTTTGCCTCTTGACGTAATACTTCTCAATACATAAACATAAATACTGTGCATGACTGTAGATGCTCAGCTGTAGCCCTGGTCAGTGATGATACATTGACTGAATAAAGTTAAATTATTATGTTCTCGGTGTTGCATGTGTCAATAAAATCATTTCTTATAAAACATTTTTTTTCTAATTTCCACTGCAGTTGTCTTAAGGTGTTTTCACTCCTCCTTCAACCTATTAAAATTGAATAAAACAAACAAAAACACTCAATACAGACGGAGGGCCGAGAACGCCCCCATCCACATCAACAGGGCTGTGGTGGAACAGGTCGAGAGCTTCAAGTTCCTGGGTGTTCACATCACTAAGGAATTATCATGGTCCACACACACCAACACAATGCCTCAGGAGGCTGAAAAGATTCGGCATGGGCCCTCAGACCCTCAAAAAGTTATACGTCTGCACCATTGAGAGCATCTTGACTGGCTGCATCACCGCTTGGTATGGCTACTGCTTGACATCCGACCGTAAGGCGCTACAGACAGTAGTGTGTATGGCCCAGTACATACACACTACGTACTGGGGCCAAGGTCCCTACCATCCAGGACCTCTATAATGGCATGGCAAGCGGTACTGATGCACCAAGTCTGGAACCAACAGGACCCTGAACAGCTGCTACCCCAAGCCATAAGACTGCTAAATAGTTAGTTAAATAGTTAACCAATAGCTACCTGGACTGTCTGCATTCATCCTTTTTGCACTAACTCTTTTGACTCATCACATATGCTGCTGTTACTGTTTATTATCTATCCTGTTGCCTAGTCACTTTATCCCTGCCTATAGAGTATGTACATACAGTGGATTCGAAAGTATTCAGACCCCTTCCCTTTTTCCACATTTTGTTACGTTACAGCGATACTCTAAAATAGATTACATTTAGTTTTGCCTCATCAATCTATACACAGTAACCCATAATGACAGAGCAAAACTGTTTTTTTGATTTTTTTGCACATTTATTTAAAATAAAAAACAGAAATACCTTATTTACATAAGTATTCAGACCCTTTACTATGAGACTTGAAATTGAGCTCAGGTGCATCCTGTTTCCATAGATAATCCTTGAGATGTTTCTACAACTTGATTGGAGACCACCTGTGGTAAATTCAAATGATTGGACATGATTTGGAAAGGCACACACCTGTCTATATAAGGTCCCACAGTTGACAGTGCATGTCAGAGCAAAAACCAAGCCATGAGGTTGAAGGAATTGTCCTTAGAGCTCCGAGACAGGATTGTGTCGAGGCACAGATCTGGGGAAGGGTACCAAAAAATGGCTGCAGCATTGAAGGTCCCCAAGAACACAGTGGCCTCCATCATTCTTAAATGGAAGAAGATTGGAACCACCAAGACTCTTCCTAAAGCTGGCCGCCCGGCCAAAATGAACAATCGGGGGAGAAGGGCCTTGGTCAGGGAGGAGACCAAGAACCCGATGGTCACTCTGACAGAGCTCCACAGTTCCTCTGTGGAGATGGGAGAACCTTCCAGAAGGACAACCCTCTCTGCAGCACTCCATCAATCATGCCTTTCTGGTAGAGTGGCCAGACGGAAGCCACTCATCAGTAAAAGGCACATAACAGTCCGCTTGGAGTTTGCCAAAAGGCACCTAAAGGACTCTCAGACCATGAGAAACAAGATTCTCTGGTCTGATGAAACCAAGATTGAACTATAGCTGTGCAGCGACGCTCCCCATCCAACCTGACAGAGCTTGAGAGGATCTGCAGAGAAGAATGGGAGAAACTCCCCAAATACAGGTGTGCCAAGCTTGTAGCGTCAACCCCAGGAAGACTCGAGGCTGAGTAAAGGGTCTGAATACTTATGTAAATTAGATTTGATTTTTTTCAACCTGTAATGTTGAAGCAACATTATCCTGCAGCAACAGGATTTGAACGTTTAGTCCATAATATTGATTGATCAGTGGTTAGGCTATTAGCTAGCCAAAATTAGTCTACATGAAAAGTGCAATACCATTAAAGAGATTTTCCGGAAGATTTGCATACTTTTTAGCCAGTAGGTCTGAAAGTAGTGCTCAAGAGCCAAAACGGGTCCCCTAAAACTGCGTACTACGTCATATACTGTATGTGCAGATATATGCAGTACGTCATTGCTCTCTCTCTCTCTGCAGTGTCACTGAGCCAGCCGTTGCGTGTGTTATTGCGTGTTTTCAGTGAATTTATGTCAATCATGAAGCTCATCTAAAATTCTCAGCAACAAAAGGGTGATCAAAGTAAGATCCTACATCTGTACATCTCTCATTTGTGGTGTGCAGATGTGCTTCAACTGAATTGACTGAATCAGTCCTTAGCTCTGTCTTCTTTTTGTCTCGGGCTGACAAAGCCTCAGCCTCCTTTTGCATTCGCCCGATTATGCAAATGCTGCCGCGGCACATATTGGTTCAGATGAGTAAAATAAGTGTAAACGGCTAGACCTCCTTCAGGACCAAGGAGAAATTTGCACTTAAAAGCCATTTGTGGGGAGGAAATAATGGCACAGGTGCTGTGTCCTTGACCAAGGGCTCTCTAGTCTCTTGTGAGGCAGAAAGTTGGAGTCACACCTGTTTCATCCCTTTCTGGTTGCTGTAGGCCAAGCTGATTCAGCCCTGTGCCACAATTTCCTACAGCTGAAGCTGTCAAAATGAATCATGGCAGCGTTCACTGCTATCTTCCAATCCCCTGTCTATAGCTTTTATCCAGATTGTATCCTTCCTCTTTTCAATCAAGTTCAACCCTCATGTGCAATATGAACTTTTGGTCTATCACACGCAGGGTTTGGAACCAAAATGATTTCCCAATTGTTCTGCTCTGAGCAGAAGTTCTATTTATTTCGTTCCAGTGTTCTGACCAGCATAATAAAGTTCTGAACCGGTTCAAATCCAAAACAAGTAACGGTTCATATAGTTCCTTTTCGTTCATTTTTACCCCATGAAATCAACATATTTTTTACATTTAGCTCATTAATTTACTCCATATAGCAGCTTGTTATGGAACGGGTAAGCTAGTTGTTTACATGTTTGATGGACAGATAAGTGCAGGTACGAGAATCGACTGAAATTTCACGGGTGGGGAAAGAGTGAAAGAGAGGGGTGGACATGAAGGAGGCTTGAGGCACTGAACATCATGACGTGAATTGGAATGTGTTTACGCCATTACTAGCATCATAACTTCACTTTATTACAGAATTATATACTAGACATTAGGAATATTTTTGGAACAAAACCGGTTTTCAAGATTTGAAAATAACAGTTCTGTTCCAGAACACTAGAGATCTCTTTCTTTCCTGGTTCTGTTTCCATTCCTTGAACAATTTTGTTATTTTTCGGTTTTCAGTTCTGTTCCCTGAACCGGTTCCAACCCCTGATCACACGTGACTGTTGATTTTTACATCATTGCTATTGTATTTTCCGATACTACTGTATTTGAAAACCTATGTTTACTCAATATGATCACTTGTTGGACTACAGCATGTGGGTATCTAAGATAACAACCCTACCAGTAGGCATACTTTGTGTTTTTGACAACTATCACTTGCCTTGTTGACCTACAACATCACCTATACTCCACTATCATCATTTCACTTTGTGTAAATTTCCTGATTTTGATTAATCATGCCTCACCTCAGTATGTTTGCGGGATGCTGCATTTGACATATTAATGAGCAGCCATATGCTATTCGTGGTCTGGCGAGGTTCCTCTCAAATATCCTGTTGTAACACTCTGGTAATAGTGAAGGGCAAAGCTGCTTGCCCAAATAGATTAAAACTCATCACCTATTACATTTAATCAGTGATTTCATCCACCTATAAGCCCCTCATAAACAACAATGGAAATGTTTAGCACTTTGGCTAAATGAGGGTAAACCAATATCTGTTAGCTTCCTGTTATATACGTAGAAAACTAATAATTTCACTGATGTACATGGACAATACTCAACAAACATTTCTATCATATTTACTATTGTCATGTCTATAATGTGCGATATGAGATGTTACTCTCTCTCCATGACACTCTGTTATCTGACAACCCATTAGCAAACACATGCTTTGTTAGCGTTAGCTTTGAGTCCTCCCACCCAAGCCTTTACGAGCCCAACATTGGGCTCACTACTGTCTTGATGAACAACTGCACTTATTTATTTTCCGTTTACAGAGCATGCACTTACCCAAGGGATATTTTATGAACCTCTTTAAATTATTTTCATTAAAAAATATGTTTTTTCCCAATAGCTGTTAATCTTGTGCTATACCAGTGGCTAAAGTAGAGATTTATGATTATACAGTTTCAAACTACAATACAAGTAAATGAAACAGACATGGTTGATGCTTTGGTGAATAAACCTTTTGCATCAATATAAATTCCCCTTTGGGGTATGTGCATGCTTATTACTTTGTTCCAGCGTGATCAGATGTGACAAAAACAATGAGTGGAAGGAACAGTTGAAACCACATGCTCAAGTGCTAGAAGCTAATTAATTTCCTTTTATGATGGTTTCACTTTATCAACCCATATCAAATAATGCAATTAGTTGAATGTGCATGGACAGGATTCAGACAAAAACATGTACACTATAGTTTCAGAGAAAAGTTGTATTTGTGATTAAGATTTTCCGTGCATCTACTCTCCTTTAAAGTCTGCCCAGTCAGTCATACATAGAAAACTCCCTGCTCATCTCCTCAGTCTGTGCACCTCAAAAAAGTACGTAAGGGAGTTTGAGCAAAAGACAGCAAGCAAGTGAGAGGGAGGGAGTGAGTGAGCGAGGTGACCTTGTTACCAGTTGGGTTGAGTTGGACAGGCTGGTAGGAGGTTCGTGTCTACGGGGAAGGACAGACAGATGCTCTCCCCGTTCCCTGGGTGAGACATCTCGCCTGGTGCAGGCAGTGCACAATCTGGCCCGAGCAGATGTAACCCTAATGATCACTGGTGGCGCCGCACCTGACCGGCTTAACGTTTGCCCGCCCCGCCCGCCTCGCCCTGCTCCCCGGCCCCACCCGTCTCCTCTTTGACCTCCACCGCCTTCGAAACTCTGAGTTAAAACAAGTCAAGTTAAAATGGAGAGGATGAGGAGGAAGTGGAGAAGGTGAAGGAGGAGGGAGAGGAGAAAGAGGAAGAGGAAGAGGCAGGGCGGTGGAGGAGGGCTGGATGGCTCTAAGGAGGAGAGAGGGGAGAGAGAGAGGAGCGGCCGTGTTCCTCCCCACTGTTCCCAATGATCCTGTCTGAGCTGCTTATCGACCCTCTCCCACACTGCTCTCTGGTGTCGTGGCTCTGGCACTCTGGCACTCTGGCTCTAGGGGCTGTGGCTGGGTGGGTTTAGCCTGTCTCAGACTCACTGCTGCTGGGTAGCACTATAACATCACTTAGGGGGTAACATGGGAGACATGGATTGGGAAGCATTTGTGTGCTCATCTTCCCCCTGGTAACCAGCGTTCCTTTTCTGAAGTCACGGTGTTGATTACTTGCTATTTGTTTACCAGGTCTGTTGTACAGTGACAGTTTCAATGCAGATGATCTTGTTCAAATTAGGATATGCCAAACAACTTCAAGAGTATCAGTTTTATTCATGTAACTAGAGTCATATCCACTGTGCAATTAAAAAATATAGTACATTACATTCAATTGGTGAAAATATGCTGATAATTGCACTCATCTTTTGAAGCTGGCCCTATTTTATCTATGGGCAAAAATAGCAAAGCAATTTCCAACTGTAGCTAATTTTTCCGGAGTGCGATTTTTCATATATTGGGGGAATTATGGTTTTACAAAACATGTTTTTGTTTGGCGTGTGAATTATGAGTCGTAAGACTCCTAATTCTAATTAATCAATGCTGAGCTGTTGCTTTTCTGGCATGCTGTATGCACACACACACACACAAACACACACACACACTCACACACTCACACACACACACACACACTGTTACTGCACACGAAAGGTCACCAGAACCCTTGTTTAATATAGTCAACACATCAATCAATCAAACAAGAATTCAATCGCTCAACTACTCCATTCATTCAATCATCTAAAATATATATTACAAACTAGACTTTAGATTTTCTGTGGGTGACGTATTTGATGACGTAGAGTGGGGTTTTCGGGTGAGTGAATGAGCATTTTAAATCTCTGAACAGAAGTTTCAAAAGGGGGTGCTGGTTAGCTACTGTGAGCTCCTCCATTCTGTCTTGTGTAGACAGAGAGCTACGATCATTGTGAGGCTTTCTATTGAATTACAAAAATACAGTACAATACAACAGGGACAGCGAATGTAATTCTGCTCAAGAAGGCAATATTCTGTCAAGGTTTTAAAATGCAAAGAGCTTGAGTGCTTCACCAAATCATCTTCTCTTTACATTAGATGAAGTCCTAGAATCGCTTTAATCAAATAAACAATAGTGTATCATATGTCTGGGTTATTGCTTATCCACATAATTAGTCCACAGTCTGCATGTTGTCTTGAAGTGTATTGCATTTTGAAATTATTACAAGAAACAGAGTGGAGACGTAACAGAGTGGACTCATAACAGAGTTGACATATAACAGAATGGATGGGCCAGATCTAAAGTGGAGCTGCTCTTTCACAAGGCAGAAGGGGAAACATTAATTAATCAGCACTGTCGTGACCTTGTGACCCCTGTGTATGAGACAGGTGCTCACAGCCGTCTTTGATGTCTAGTGCATCTTAGTCTAAGGAAGAGAGACAGGAAGTGAACCAGGAGAGAGAGAAATAGAGATAGCGAAATAGAGAGAGAGAGAGAGAGAGAGAGAGAGAGAGAGAGAGAGAGAGAGAGAGAGAGAGAGAGAGAGAGAGAGAGAGAGAGAGAGAGAGAGAGAGAGAGAGAGAGAGAGCGAGACACACACACAAAGGGAGAGAGAGTGTATATGTGTGTGTGGAAGAGAGAAGTGTTTGGAGATCAGCCCTGGCCAAGAATGTACTCCTGCTGCTGCTCTGTGTGCCTGTCTGCCTGGGTGACACTTGTGACACAGACGTTTCACAGTCTTTCTGACCGCTGATCTGCTGTTCCCCTTCCGACAGCCAAGTGAGGAGACTGGGCATGGCCTGGGTTTATGTAAGCAGAGGCCTGGCCTGCCTCTCATCTCCTCTCCATATGACCAGAGATGGGTGCAATACTGCTGTTGTGTCCGCCTGCCTGTCAATCTGTTATTACTGTATGTTTGGTATTTAGGGTGTTTACATCCTGTTGTGGAGTCAACCAGGTCAGCCCCTAACACATGGAAGATTAGCTAAAAGAAAAAGCCATGTCATTTGAGGACGTGACGGGGACATGATGGGAACATTTGGGACGCAGAGACAGTGAGAGATACCAATGTAGCACTCGCAAAAAGGTTGAATTATGGTGGCTGGTCAATGTAGTGTGTTGAGTGGTAAAGGACGAACAGGACCATTCAAACACAGTTGCCACCTAGCCTCGTTGCCATTATTACATGAGAGGGTTGTCAGTGGCAGTTCAAAGCTTCCTATACCTCTGGCATGTTTATCTGTGTCGGGAGAGCAGGGAAAGGGGTTTGTGTGTGTGAGTGTGACTAACCTGCTGCAAAACAGGACCCTGACCCTGGCCACATGTGCAAAATGAGGTTCTGTCCAACCACAGAAAGAGAGACGGACGGACAGACGGACAGGACAGACAGGCAGTGAGGGGCACCTCACAGACACCAGCCACGAGCAGGGGTACCTTCTGTTTTTATCAGCCTCACGTCATCCGGCAGCCCTGAATATGACCAAATTAGTCACCAGTATCAGCCTGTTATCTGGACCGGCTAGAATCACTCTCTTCCCAGCTCTCTTCCCAACCGGTTGGTCCGCTCTGATGAATCCCAGGCTCCTCGGGCTTGAGCCTCCGCAGACTCCGGGAACACCGTCGCGAGGAAAAGGGCAGCACTTCCTTTTAAGGCCACAAAGCCCTAGCTTGAGTATATAAATATATTTATACAGAGCAAGTCAGTCAGTTTGCAAAGGCGAAATGAAAACATTTAAAATATGGAGGTAAATAATGATCTTGATTGTACTGTGGTACCCAGTGATTTTTGCTTACTTTATTTTCTACCGACAGCAGATGGGCTGACCTTATAACTTAGAGTTCTGGGGATAGAGTGCAGGAGACACGGCCTGGCAAGTTGCTGCCCAGCGTAAGCAACACTGAGGACACATTAGAATAGGCACTTGGCAGGACTTACAGAATTACTCAGTCATTCCTCACATGTGACGTCTTAAGTAAGTTTCGGTTGTTCGGTTGAGGGAGCCTTTCACTCACATACACACACACGCACACACACACACATACAAACACACACACACACACACACACACACACACACACACACGCACACACACAGGAGCTTTTCACTCACACACACACACACACACACACACACACACACAGGAGCCTTTCACACACACACACACACACACACACAAACACACACACAGGAGCCTTTCACACACACACACACACACACACACACACACACACACACACACACACACACACACACACACTCACACACACACACACACAGGAGCCTTTCACACACACACACACACACACACACACTCACACACACACACACAGGAGCCTTTCATACACACACACACGCACACACACAAAGACACTGTACAGGCCACGTACAGAGGGAGAGAGTATATCAGGGGGACAGGGATGGGTGCCAAAGACTACACCGGACAGCCTGTGCCAACCTGAACCCAGCACTTCCATCCAAACAGAAATTGCCGTTGGCTCCCAGCAGCCACCAGCGTGCAGTGTACTTGCCAAACTTTTTTTCCTGAAAAAGTTAAAAACAAGACAAATTTGATACAAATATGCTGGAAAAAGTGTGAGTCAGATTGTCATTCAGAAAAGTTCAGTAATACAATTTGAAGTTTTCCCTCTTTATATGAAGAGTTTCATTCCAAAACGCTATATATCCATTTTCTGAAATGTTGGTAAATTTGCTTTTATTGTGTTAAAGAACTTATGACAAAGATTGGTGTTTTTTCACTATCTAATCATGGCATGAGGTTGTTCAATGACAGACATGTATTTGTTTAAAATCTGTCACTTGATGGTTTCATTTCAGAGAGACAAATAATCCTGTTTTTTTGCTAAACGCTATACAGCCACCTCACGCTCAGAGAAATAAGTAGTACTGCTAGGTACTACACAGTCACATGGAACAAATAACTACATTTTTAATAAAGAACTGTACAAATGATACATTTGTGACATCAATATTATTTTTTATTTTTTAAATGAATCAATACAGTAATATGAGATCTGTTTTTAAAACATTTACATTTGACATTTTAGTCATTTAGCGGATGCTCTTATCCAAAGTGACTTACAATTAGTGCATTCCTTTTAAGATAGCTAAGTGAGACAACCACATATCACAGTATATAAATCTACAGTATACAAACATTCCATTCCAGCTAAACAATGGATATATAGCGTTTTGCCAAAAAAATGAAAATAAATGTATACACACCTAAAATCTATGAATTATAAATCTGAGAACAGTAATATTTTACACACACATGAAGGTACCCATAAGAAATCATTTCTGATGAAAAAACACATATATGAAAAATGTGTGGATATAGAGTTTTGGAAATGAACTCTTCATAGCTTCAGGGATGGAAGCTAGAGAAGCTCGGCATTATACTACTTTCAGTAGACAATAGCCTACATTTACTGCTGATGTACTACTCCTTACATACCATATACTGCAATAACTGTGAAATTGAAACCCATCTTTAATCAGCTCTGATATCAGCGCTGATACAAACCTTGCAGATTGCAGCAAACCCTGTCAGTTTTTGCCATTTATCCCCGTATCTACAGTATATCGCTGTGTTATTCCTGCATTAGCCAAGGCTCCGGTGCTGTCTGTGCTCATAGCTGTGTTTGCTGATCTCTCTTTGCTCTCTGCCTCAGGCGCTATTCACCTTGAACCAATGTAAGCGCTTCTGATTAGGGCCCTGATCTCGGCTGCTTCTTGAACAACGCTCGTACTGCTGATGGCGCCCTAACCCCAGGACACGGAGAGAAACCACACTTCACCATAGCAACACAGCACTTTCTCTGCCAAGAACTTGACCTGCTCCTCAGACAAGCAGCGAGTCTGCCAAATAGGCAGACTCGCTCTCTCTTTTTTCTTCTCAAGGCTTATGTCTCGGCCCAGCTAGCCTCCTGCATGTAGTGCAGAAAATAAACCCCCATAAGCCCCTGTTCTACTCCCCACCCCATTTGGGTACTATTGACTTTAATACCCGGAGAGCACACAGCGCGCAAATCTGTGTGGGAATAACCTACAGGAATATACAGTCAACATTGCTGAAATTGTATGAATCTTTATGGACATTTGACCCTTCACTAAGCCCCGCCCCCCTTGGTTACTGTTGCAACCTCGGACATTATTTTCCCGGGAAGCCTTCCCCCTTCTAACCACTGGTGAAATCACCCCACAATGTTCTCAAACTGTGTTTTTAATACACAAGGAAATTAAACACAGACTACCCCTTGCTAATCAGGACTATCCCTTGCTCTGTTATGTTGTTTTACATTACATTTACGTCATTTAGCAGACGCTCTTATCTAGAGCGACTTACAAATTGGTGCATTCACCTTATGATAGCCAGAGGGACAACCACTTTACAATTTTATTTATTTATATTTTTATAATTTTATAATTCTTAATTTTTAGAGTATATTTATAATTTTCATTTGTTTTATATATATATTTTTTCATTAATTTTGTTTATCTTTGTTTATCTTAATTTGTTATTTTTTTCCTCTTTTTTTTTTTTTTTTTATTATTTTTTTATTATTGTTATTGTTGTTTATTTTTATTTTTTTTGCAATTATTATTATTATTTTTATTATTTTTTGTGGGGGTGGGGTAGGGGGGGGCGGGTAGAAGGATTACTTTTATACTATCCCAGGTATTCCTTAAAGAGGTAGGGTTTCAAGTGTCTCCGGAAGGTGGTCAGTGACTCCGCTGTCCTGGCGTCGTGAGGGAGCTTGTTCCACCATTGGGGTGCCAGAGCAGCGAACAGTGTTGACTGGGCTGAGCGGGAACTGTGCTTCCGCAGAGGTAGGGGGACCAGCAGGCCAGAGGTGGAAGAACGCAATGCCCTCGTTTGGGTGTAGGGACTGATCAGAGCCTGAAGGTAAGGAGGGGCCGTTCCCCTCATAGCTCCGTAGGCAACCACCATGGTCTTGTATCAGATGCGAGCTTCAACTGGAAGCCAGTGGAGTGTGCGGAGGAGCAGGGTGACGTGAGAGAACTTGGGAAGGTTGAACACCAGACGGGCTGCAGTGTTCTGGATGAGTTGTAGGGGTTTAATGGCACAGGCAGGGAGCCCAGCCAACAGCGAGTTGCAGTAATCCATGTTGTGGTGGACTGTCATTATAATTGCTTCACAGGAACCTGGTAAAATGAAGGTTGTAGTGTGGCTAGCCACTGGATGGCTCTGAATGCACTGTCAGCAAGTTACCAACAATTTTTGGAGCTAACTAGTGTCCTCAAATTGTATCCTGACGCCAACAGCAGATGAGAGTTGTATTCATAACATGGCTAACTTAGCTAACTGGCTATATTAACTGGCTGGCTAGTTGGCTAGTGTTAGCAACGTTGGGTGGTCAATAAGACTGAGAGCTAACCAGCTGAGCTAGCAAAAACGGATTAGAAAAATGCTTCAACAAGCTCTGCATTTCAGGAATCACAAGTATCCATGGTGCACGGTTCAATTATTTAGCCATTTAAACAATTTGTATTTGGAAGAAAACTCTCAGATTTTGTAATGCCCTCAATAGCTTTCATGTGTTTCAAACTTGAACTTGACCGAGGTGTTGGACTCGAACAGCTGCTATCCATTGGAGCACTGAGATTGGTTGCCCAAAATTCTGGGGTGGAGCTTAGCGAAGGGTCAATTGTGGCATTGTCAACCGGTAGAAAATATCAATATGACTGTAGGAGTGAAAACTTAGATAGAAAATAACATCCTTCTGACATTCACATATACTGGGCAAGTCTGGCTATATAATGTGAATCCATTGACACTAAAAGCCTCTGACATTAGCTCAGGCTCTCTAAGAACACTTGAGCCCATGAGGAAGAATCAGGTTTCCCAGACGTGCCTACAGTTGAAATCCACCTCCATCGTTCCCTGACTAGGTGGCTACACAAGGGCCAACGATCCTTCTGATCTCATTAACTCTTCCAGCGGGCTACTCAGCTCCTTCCCTTAACAGACCCCTGAAACAGGAAGTGACACATTAACGGAACAATCTACCCCCTTGTTAGGGTCTGACAGTGAAAACAGAGTGAGGCCTTGCAATTAACACCACTGGTGGATTTTGTCAGCTGATAGGGGCTAGCAGATGAGGTGGACTAGTAGTAACCTTAAACTCAGGATAGTCTCTTTTTCTTGTGCTCTTGAGTTAATGGTGCACTCACTCTGACTTGGAACGACGCCTTTGGGGAAGTTATTACGCAGCGAGCATAGTGACTCGACAATTGAATCAGATACTGTCTCATGGAACTGCTGCCCACACAAGCCCAGCAGTAAGCTATACAGTACAAGGACAAACAGTATTTTTCATTTTCCTTTCGCATCCAAGCAACTGGTAAAGTCTAATAATAAGCCTATTTGAAACATTTCTGATTGCAGGCAAGGTGTACCTAGAGACAAAAGATATTCATATTTTTTGCGAAAGTTTCTAGGGTCTTAGAGGTCACTTCCATTCAGTTTAATGCATTCAGTTGTCCAATTGACTAGGTATCCCCCTTTCCCATTGAGTGAATAGAACAAGGCTGCATTGCTGCACAGGATGTTGCTTCTTCTTTGTCTACATTGACCTAGAAATATCTTGGAATATGTGTGGGTGGACATATCAAGCATTTATGCAAATCTGACATTTTAAATGTGTCAAATTCCAACTAGACTCAAATAAAGACTTTGACTGAATGCATATTTCACAAGCATATAATGTAGAATTAAGAGCCAACTACAAGTCACTCAATGACAACATAATGACATAATGATCGAGAGTCAGAGGTGTACCAGACGTTCATTATTAGGTCATTCCCTACAGATCTGACTCATCTAACCCAATGCAAAAGTGATGACCTCAGCAGGGAAGACAGGCCAAGTCCAAACGGGTGTGTTCTCATTGATATCAGTTCAAATCATGACAACAGGACTGACTACATTTAACTCCGCACTCACATTTTTAAATTTGATTTAAAGCAGGTCTTAATGTCATGCAATAATTAGCTATTTAAGTAACATTTTTAAAGTACACACATTCTCTGTGGCAGCACACTTAGGCTTACACTGCACTTGGCAAACTTCTATTGCTGAAAATAATAAGATTGAACTGCAAATCTTACGGCTCCAACCAAGAGATAGATATTAGGGCTGAGTACATTTTTAGCATAGCTGTAGAGTTAGACATTTCCCGTCTTGTGTTTTACACACGTCTAGACAATAGTGTTTTGTTCTTGGCCGATAACATTCATTTTTACATTCCTCACACCACGGCTCCTTGAAATTCTTATCTAATGAGCTGTATTTGCATTTTAAATATTTATTGTTTGGGAAATATTAAAAATATGCATTGTACTATGAGTTGTAAGGGAGCAAGGTACACAGTCTCAAGCTAAGATTCTACTAATGGCAATTCTTGTCTTACCACATGGAGAAGGTGATTGAATGAGAAATGCACACCTTTCAATGCCATCTGAAAGACTTTATGTGACAAACTTGTCTGTATAAATACATTATAACGTGCTGTAGTAATACCATGAACAAATACTAGCATGCACCGCAAAAGCACGCACAATGTTACTAGGAATCTCCCAATATCGAGCTCCCCATTTCTATGAAATGACATTGAATTTGCTCCCGAGTGGCGCAGTGGTCTAAGGCACTGCATCGCAGTGCTAGCTGTGCCACTAGAGATCCTGGTTTGAATCCAGGCTCTGTTGTAGCCGGCCGCGACCGGGAGACCCATGGGGTGGCGCACAATTGGCCCAGTGTTGTCCAGGGTATGGGAGGGAATGGCCGGCAGGGATGTAGCTCAGTTGGTAGAGCATGGTGTTTGCAACGCCAGGGTTGTGAGTTCAATTCCCATGGGGGGCCAGTATGAAAAATAAAAAAAATAATGTATGCACTCACTAACTGTAAGTTGCTCTGGATAAGAGTGTCTGGTAAATGACTAAAAAAACGATGTTGAATTGATGTATGTGCCCAGTGGGTCTCTGCTTGAGATTACATTTCAGTGGACAGATCCTGTCCAACCCTTGGAGGGAAGAACACACACAGCCCAGCCTCACGTCCGTGTGGCAGGTGGACTTCCTGTTTTAGTAATTAGAATCAAATTAGGTTAAACTGTCTTTCTTTTCCCACCGACCACAGAGGCCCGGTGCTCCCTGCACCTCCAGGCACAGTGAATTAGACCGGCAACATACTGAGCGCGTAATGGACGAAACTATGCGACGGCTGCTCCTGCTCTGCTAAATCTGCACCTGCAAAACATGGAAAATATCACATTTATTTCATAATTAAACTTTGCAATTTATATGTCTCCGGTACAAAGAGTTAGATGTTAGGTGGTGAAGATGAAAATTAAAAGATGGAAGCATCTAGATAAAGGATAAAGCAGGGTCCTGTTGGTTTTGGAGAGAGTCTGGTCCTTTTTTTGTGAGGCCGTAATTGTGTTTGATGGATTTACATTAATTTCCTTCTCACACCTGCCTCCTTTATTTGGTGGTGAGATAGTGCAGGATGGGCTCCCTCGCTATGGAAGGTTCAGTGCACGTCTCCTATCTTCACAGATAACCACATTAGCCACTATTGAATGTAGGCGGTAGCAAGGCAACGTGGATACCTAAGAATGTAGAGAATTCAATGTCTCTTTGTTTAGCTGGGGACAAATCTACGAATTAGTCAACAGAATGACTGGTGAGCTTTTGTGCAGTTTGTGTGAGTGTGAGGCATTCTAACATTTTTTTAGTACAATTTAGAAAAAAGCTTCATTCATTTTCACAACATATACAGTCAGGTCAATAATTATTGGCACCCTTGAGAAAGATGAACAAAAAAGATTGTGTAAAATAAATAATACAAATACTGAGCTATATTTTATTCAAAAAAATAGCTATGTTTTCATGGTCAGATGACTTGAAAATAGACCTCTTTGGCTACTCACACCAGTGGTGGGTTTGGCATCTGAAAAAAAGTAAGCATATGCAAAGAAGGACCTCATACATATGGTAAAATATGGTGGTGCATTTTGATGTTATGAACTTTACCAAGTACCAGGACGTTTTAGCCCAAAACCTGGTTGCCTCTGCCAGGAGGCTGACACTTGGCTACAAGTGGACAAGACAATAACCCCAAGCATACATCAAAATCCACAAAGAAATGGTTAATTTACCACTAAATCAACATTTTGCAATGGCCATCTTAGTCTCTGGACTTGAAACCTATTGAAAACCTGTGGTTTGAATTGAAGAGGGCCGTCCATAAGCGCAGACGAAGTATATCAAGGATCTGGAAATATTATGTATAGAGGAATGGTCTAAGATCCCTCCCAATGTGTTCTCCAATCTCATAAAACATTTTAGAAAAAGGCTCATCATTGTTATCCTCGTAAGGGGAGAGTGCTGGAGTATTGAAAACAGAGGTGGCAAACAATACCCCTTTTTTAATTACTTGTTAAACAAGAGCATACAATATAGCTCAGTATTTCTATTATTTATTTTATACAGTCTTTTTTGCTCATCTTTATCAAGGGTGCCAATAATTATGCATATGACTGTATGTTAGAAAAAGGCCAATTAGGCCACAATACCTTGAAATGTATAACATTCTGAAATTGGATGATGGACGTTTCCTTGAAATATCATATAATAAAAATGTTAACAATAAAACAATGGACACTGTCATTAGATTAAGTTGTATTGTATTGTCAACCTAATGCTTATCAGTCGTGCACCTCTATTACCCTTTAAGATGACAATCTTAGTGGCGGCCATCTTGAAATCTCTACATTCCACTAAGGGGAATAATGTCCTGCCGTATGACCAACCAACCCAACATGGTGTCTATGGGGTCGGGGGTAATTGTTGGAGCGCCTTGTGCTCTGAGATGTGACTGACAGAGCTAACTGCTCTTTGGAGGAGGTAATGGGGGGGCACTTCTATTGGGTCAGAGCAGCCCCTACCAACTGGAGGGTAATTGCTGAACACAACGGAGAGAGAGAGGGGCCTGAATGATTGACTTGTCATTGATCATAATCGTAATTGCATGCCCAATCCCCTGTGTGTGATTTGTCTGCTTGGTAGTGTGCCTCCTGTTTGCTAATCCGTTTAAATACGGAGGGTGGTGCTCAGGCAGATCGATTTGGATATGGTAGCCGATATTCAGGTCTGCTCTTACAGTTTTGAATATAACGATTTTAAATTGTTACAGCCCAAGGAAAGGATGCATAAGGATATGTCAGATGAAAACTAAGATTCTGTTCAATATAATGTTTTTCCTTTAAAGGGGAAAATCACAGCCTTGGACCTTTAGAAATGGAAATGTCGCACAATTCAGAATGCGTAGGAGATCAGTAATTGTGCCTATAGTCTTACAGAGTTGGATCTGTCCTTATTCCCACAAATGTATGTGTTTCTCATTAGCATTCAAAAGGGAGCAACTCCTTTCCTCATATGCTTCCTTTTATTGAGGAGGGCCCTTGGTGAACATTAACAAAGGCTAACTGCTGGAACAGTGAGGCCAATGCCAATGGAACCATTGCATGAGTAAGAGGAATACACCACACTCTTTGTATTCAATGCAAGGCATCCACAAAGAGTGTCGTTGTCGATGGGAATTGTACTGAAAAGATTGATTTTTACCACACATCTTAGATTAGAAAATGTGTCAGCTAAATTCACAGAGGGCCTTTGTTTTGTTCTTAGCCATTAGCATTAGCTTCATAGACTAAAGTCAACACCGAGCTAGTGAAAGAAGCTAGGCTAAACACAGAGTTTTTTGAATTTCTAGAGACAGAGAGAGCTCAGCTGTGTGACCTCAGAGCAGCAGGAGTGTCTCCACACTGATGGTCAGAGGGCTCACCTCTGGTCCCCATGCACCCCTCTCCACAGGGAAGGAAAGGAGAGAGAGAAGAAGAGAAGAGAGGGAGAGCTCACCGGGGCCAGAGGCTGTGTAGCATGGCCTGTCTCTTTACCCAGATTGCAGGCTGAGATTAATCTTGCCCTTTAGGTCAGGAGGATGAGCACACCTTACCGCTGTCACTGTTTTCTTGGTGCTAAAAAGGTGACTGCCTCGGACAGAAGGCCAATTATTTACAGTGACACAGAGAGTAACAGTATGTATGCCTCACAGTTTATTTTCTCTGTTGCTATATTGAAATGTTACGAGTAATGGAACTTGCCAACACTGAGATGTTGTTACGTAAATGGAAATGGATTTAGTGTCTTCTGAAGGATCGGAATCCTTGAATGTGTCATTCTTCCTACCTAAAGGACACAGGTGCAGTTTCATGAATCAATCAAATGTATTTATAAAGCCCTTTTTATATCAGGAGATGTCACAAAGTGCTTATACAGAAACCCAGCCTAAAACCACAAACAGCAAGCAATGCAGATGTAGAAGCACATAAATGCTTCAAATGAATCCAAACACCAGATCCTGGTGGATGAAAACAAGAACACAAGGTTAATTGACTCTTCTCTAAGCCCCGCCCCAGAATTTAGGGAAACCAATCGCATCGCTCCGATGGATAGCAACTGTCATTGAGTCCGACAAATCAGACAAGCTCACATTTGAAACACATGAAAGCAGTGAGGGCAGTGGAAAAAACTGAGAGTATTCTACTAAGAATTAATTGTTTAAATTGCTAAATAATTGAACAGTGCATCAGGGGTACTTGCTACTGTGATTCCTGAATTGCAGAGCCTGTTGATGGAGTATTTCTCGAATCTGAAATGATACTTTTGTCACACTGTTCGCTAACTCAGCTGGTTAGCTAGCTCTCAGTCTCATTGACCACCAAACATTGCTAACGCTAGCTAGCTAGCCACTTAATATAACTTATTTTCTCGAAAATGTACAGTACCAGTCAAAAGTTTGGACACACCTACTCATTCAAGGGTTTTTCTTTATTTTTACTATTTTCTACATTGTACAATAATAGTGAAGACATCAAAACTATGAAATAACACATGGAATCATGTAGTAACCAACAAAGTGTTAAACAAATCAAAATATATTTAAGATTTGAGATTCTTCAAAGTAGCCATACTTTGCCTTGATGACAGCTTTGCACACTCTTGGCATTCTCTCAACCAGCTTCATGAGGTAGTCACCTGGAATGCATTTCAATTAACAGGTGTGCCTTGTTAAAAGTTAATTTGTGGAATTTCCTTCCTTCTTAATGTGTTTGAGCCAATCAGTTTTGTTGTGATAAGGTAGGGTTGGTATACAGAAGATAGCCCTATTTGGTAAAAGACCAAGTCCATATTATGGAAAGAACAGCTCAAATAAGCAAAGAGAAACGACAATCCATCATTACTTTAAGACATGAAGGTCAGTCAATACGGAACATTTCAAGAACTTTTAAAGTTTCTTCAAGTGCATTCGCAAAAACCATCAAGCGCTATGATGAAACTGGCTCTCATGAGGACCGCCACAGGAAAGGAAGGGTGATGCTGCAGAGTATAAGTTCATTAGAGTTAACTGCACCTCAGATTGAAGCCCAAATAAATGCTTCACAGAGTTCAAGTAACAGACACATCTCAACATCAACTGTTCAGAGGAGACTGCATGAATAAGGCCTTCATGGTCTTTTTTGCTGCAAAGAAACTACTACTAAAGGACACCAATAATAAGAAGAGACTTGTTTGGGCCAAGAAACACGAACAATGGACATTAGACTGGTGGAAATCTGTCCTTTGGTCTGATGAGTCCAAATTTGAGATTTTTGGTTCCAACCACCATGTCGTTGTGAGACGCAGAGTAGGTGAACGGACGATCTCCGCATGTATGGTTCCCACCATGAAGCATGGAGGAGGAGACGTGATGGTGTGGGGGTGCTTTGCTGGTGACACTGTCTGTGATTTATTTAGAATTCAAGGCACACTTAACCAGCATGGCTACAACAGCATTCTGCAGCGATACGCCATCCCATCTGGTTTGCACTTAGTGAGACTATCATCTGTTTTTCAACAGGACAATGACCCAAAACACACCTCCAGGCTGTGTAAGGGCTATTTGACCAAGAAGGAGAGTGATGGAGTGCTGCATCAGATGACCTGGCCTCCACAATCACCCGACCTCAACACAATTGAGATGGTTTGGGATGAGTTGGACCGAAAGGAAAAGCAGCCAACAAGTGCTCAGCATATGTGGGAACTCCGTCAAGACTGTTGGAAAAACATTCCTCATGAAGCTGGTTGAGAGAATGCCAAGAGTGTGCAAAGCTGTCATCAAGGCAAAGGGTGGCTACTTTGAAGAATCTCAAAAAATATATATGTTTTGTTTTGTTTAACACCTTTTTGGTTACTACATGATTCCATGTGTTATTTCATAGTTTTGATGTCTTCACTATTATTCTACAATGTAGAAAATAGTAAAAATAAAATAAATAAAAATAACTCCCATCTGCTATGGACATCAGGATATGATTTGAGAGCACTAGTTTGCTCCAAAAATGGTTGTAGTTTCAACTGCATTCTGACAGAGAATTCAGAGCCATTCAGTGGCTAGCCACACCGAAACAGAATTATACCAGGTTCCCATGAAGCAAGTGTAATGACAGTCCACCACAACATTCCTGAGAGTTTTCTGATTAGCAACGGGTAGTCTGTGTTATTTTCATTGTGTATTAAAAAACAGTTTGAGATCATTGTTGGGCTTCCTGGGAAACATTAACCAAGAGGGGCGGGGCATAGCGAAGGGTCTATTGGGCGCAGTTTCACAGCAGATAAACAGATAGCAAAACCGTAATGCTCCAGGAGCTGAAACACCACCCAACAATGTCATTTTAAAAACATGAAACTGAAAATAAACATTTAGTCACTGTAGTAAACTTTTGCGAAACCTTAAACACAACCATATGAGCCTCCTGGGTGAGGCCAGATTGCGGGTTCACAGGAGATATATTTCAGTGCTGCGGTCCTGGAGGAGCAGGAAACAGGACAAGGTTAATGTTCTATGACAGACAGAAGCCAGCAACTCTCTTTAATGTCGTCCCATTAGGAAGCCCCCAGACCTCGCATCCTTTAGGAATCGCGCTGCCAACAACTGGTGGGAGAGCAACGCACCAGCTGCCAAACATGACATTTGCTGGCTAGGCCACTGAACCCCAGCAGGTGACATCTGTGGAGCAGCCTTTCATCCAGCGAAGCCTCCCGATAGGCTGGATACCTGCGTGGAGTGGAGCCGAGGCCCCAGAGAGCCCAGATGAATAGCGTTCAGTCTTTCCTCCCAGCTGGGGCTCCCAAATAGCCACAGGGCCAGAGCATTGGCCCCCATCGTCGACCCCCACGAGCCCCCGGCTTTCCAGCATCAACATCTGCAGCTTCTGGGCTCCCTTTGTCTCCGTGTTTCATCACTAGCTGGCTGACAGCACGAGTCGCGGCCTTCCACTGCAATTTCCAACAGAACCGCCCGTAATTGGTGCCCAGTGATATTATTTAACCCTTCATCTGAGTTTTTGATCAAATATGCATACGCAAGCTGGGGTGGCTCAACAACACACCAAACTAAAATGGCTAGGTTAGTGATGCGTACTGGGCTAACATGTGGTGCTAGGGGCATGGAGGGATGCTTACGAGGAGGTTGGAAATCGATTGGAAATAGTCTGTCATAAACTACAGCAGCTGAAGAATATCATATCAAAGAAGAGATGCAATCTATCCTGACTATGCCACCATTTTAACATGGAAGTGCCTGTTTATTAACAGACATTTAAGTATTGTGCCTCCAAACAAATAACTTCGCCTTGAGAAGATAAAGGTCTTCAATTAAGACAAGATATTTCTCTCTCTCCCCCTCTCATTCTCTCTCTCTCTCTCTCTCTCTCTCTCTCTCTCTCTCTCTCTCTCTCTCTCTCTCTCTCTCTCTCTCTCTCTCTCTCTCTCTCTCTCATTCTCTCTCTCTCATTCTCTCTCTCTCTGTCAGAACAGCCTCAATTCGTCGGGGCATGGACTCTACAAGGGGCCGAAAGAGTTCCACAGGGATGCTGGCCCACGGTGACTCCAATGCTTCCCACAGTTGTGTCAAATTGGCTGGATGTACTTTGGGTGGTGGACTATTCTTGATACACACTGGAAACTGTTGAGTGTGAAAAACCCAGTAGTGTTGCAGTTCTTCACACAAACCGGTGTGCCTGGCACCTACTACCATACCCTGTTCAATGGCACTTAAATATTTTGTCTTGCCATTCATCCTCTGAATGGCACACATACACAATCCATGTCTCAATTGTCTCAAGGCTTAAAAATCCTTCTATAACCTGTCCCCTCCCCTTCATCTACACTGATTGAAGTGGATTTAACAAGTGACATCAATAAGGGATCATAGCTTTCACCTGGATTCACCTGGTCAGTCTATGTCATGGAAAGAGCAGGTCTTCCTAATGTTTTGTACACTCAGTGTATATACAGTATATATATCTCACTATCAAGAGTTATCTCTGTTCTGGCAGCATAATGTTTTGAACTGGCCTGTGCAGTGCCTTGGGGCGCGTTTAGCAGGAGGCATCGTTTTGGAACGTTCAGATAGAAATATGCTATGTAGAACAAACATGGCTCCGACATGTAAAATAAGGAATCACATTGGCACCATTCGTGGTATTTCTATTTGCTATGTTCGACAACGTTTGGCTACTGAACGTGGCCCTGGTTAATATCCTTATCCTCACGTTAGGACATCCTAATTGGCATGACACAAGGACAGTGGACCACTGGCTCTTGTGCTACTCAGTCTCCAGGAGTGCTGTGACTGAACTGCCTCCAAATTTCTCCTTAATTGCCTCCCTACAGTGAGCTGCCACACGCAATTTAATCTAATTTCCATCCCCTCGTCTTTACATGTCGAACACCAAATTCTTATGCGTGTTATGAATGGGGAGAAATTGAATCTGAGTTTTCATTCTTGATATTATATCACAAGTCCATGACATTGTGTACATACTGTACATTGTGTATGTTGTTGATCCTTTCTGCATTTCTCATTTGAGCATTCCCTGTTTGACTTCATGGTGTCAAGACAATAATGCTAGTTGAGCCAAGTTACTACAGTATGATGCAATGGAGGTCTAAGATAGAAAGCCAACGGTAATGGAACAGACTCTCCCTGTCTTCTCCCATCTGCGTGACAGGGGGTAGAACCCAGTCCTACTACCACCCTCTGTGGAGCCTGTGTTCCACAGCCTCTGTGCTCATTACCGGATCCTGTCTGGGCCCATTCCCATGTTCTGAGCTCCTCCGGAGGGCCAGTGGCACGGTAGGTGAGGTGTTTGAAAAAGCCTGGGCACGCTGTGCATCTTCCTTCCCCCCCTCGGCGGGGTGGCGAGGCACGGTGTGTACCCTCTGACAAACAGAGCCTGCACAGCCACCACCATGTTTGATCAGGGCAGGGGGTAGCCCCCATCACACACACATGCAAGAACACACACATGCTTGCTTGCATACATGCACATTTATGCACACATGCACACACACACACACACACACATGGACCCACACACACACACTCACACGCTGAGCCGTTAGGTGTGCTCCTATGGGTTCGACACATGTTCAGAAGATGCTGTGTTGGAGGTGAGAAGATAACTGTGTGGTGACTCATCTCTAGCTTGTCATGCTGGTTCTCTACATACCACAAGTTCTCAACCTTGTTTCTCTGTAGCAGTGGTTCCCAAACTGTGCGTCTGCAGCCAGATAAAAAAAGTTTTACAAAATAAATATTGCTAGCAACAACAAATTAAACAAATTTGGCCAACATGACCCATTTAGAGGGTGCAATACAATATAGTGTAATATTATTAATCTACAATATACCCTTAGATGCACAAAAGGTTCTGGGAGGCTCACAGGGATCCACAGTACTCCATTAATGATCCAGTTTTCAACTCAATAGTTCTTGCATTCCCTAAAAATGTTGTTTTAAATATACATTTCTCATTTCGGGAAAATAGGCGTATGTCGCACGTCACCACTTCACAGGAGACGCATTTGAACGTAAACATATATTTTTTATCAAAATACGTTTTTGGGCAGAAATGCCTTCTGGAACGTGAACTTTCATGTGCCTTAATAACAAACTTGTATTCCATCCGTAAATAAAATTGTTCAATTACGGGCCTCCCGAGTGGCACAGCGGTCTAAGGCACTGCATCGCAGTGCTAGAGGCGTCACTACAGACCCGGGTTCGATCCCAGGCTGTATCACAATCGGCTGTGATCAAGAGTCCCACAGGGCGCTGCACAATTGGCCCAGCGTCATCCGGATTAGGGGAGGGTTTGGCCGGGGGGCCTTTACTTGGCTCATCGAGCTCTAGCAACTCCTTGTGGCAGGCCGGGCGCCTGCAGGCTGACCTCGGTCATCAGGTGAACATTGTTTCCTCCGACACATTGGTGTGGTTGGTTAAGCGGGCAGGTGTTAAGAAGTGTGGTTTGGCGGGTCATGTTTTGGTGGACACACATGACTCGACCTTTGCCTGTTGGGGAGTTGCAGCGATGATTGAAATTGGGGTAAAAAAATAATAATAATTTGTTAAATTACGAGCCTAGTTGGTTTAGCCATGGAAAAAGACAGGAACATTCCTGCTAGCCATGATTGGCTGAGATAATGGATGGGCTGTACATGCCGGGAGATGAATTTGGATTGATCTGCCATGTAGCGTGCTTCTGTCTATAACGTGAGCTGTTCAGTATGTGTGATAGTCCTTTCTACCGTGCCATTTTTGAAAGATGTAATAATATATACGTTTTGCTACTTTTCTCAACAACATTGATGCCCTGAATTTAGCAGGCACTATCGACAGATCAGTTGGAAAAAAGTGATGGGCTACTTTCTGCACACGCCACGGTCAGTGTGAACTGGAGTGACTTGACACAACGCTGGCCAAACAAGATGTATCTACAAACAAAACTGAGTTAAATGGTTCCAGTCTGCCGTGAAGCATTCATCAATGTATACGAGTAAGAGTTTAGCTACATTTTCAGATATTATACTTTTCTGATTTTGTCAGAAAGTTGTTTTCATTGCAAGTTAAAGCGTACTGTAAGCTAGCTAGCAAATGTTAGCTTGAATGGCTCGCTAGCTAACGTTACGTGTATGATCTGTGTAGTAATATTATTCGAATCAGAAACCTTTTGCATTGTTAGTTTTAGCCTAATGTTAGCTAGTTAACATTGAACCTATTTGGTTAGCCTTTTTCTCAAAAGTGGGGTTACAAGTTTACTTTCAAAGCAGAATTACTTTCCCATTGTTCCTCAATTGCAGTGTATGATGTACCATTTTCTAGCTCTGAGTCTCTACTTTTATCCAATGTAAAAAACACAATTTGAAATGTTGCTACATAAGACCAAATCGAGGTGGTCGGTCACAATTGCACTCTAATGTAAGCTTTAAAACTGCAAAATTGTCTCTACGATGCAAAGAAGGGGGCCTTTAAAATGTTATTTCCCAGGGCCCGAGACTTGGTTAGTCCAGCCATGCACTGCAGCAGACATAGTAAAACCACTTTACTATTCCATTTTTTATCGCACTCTAAAGTCTGAGTTGTGTTGAATGAAGTTCTGATGAATTTGCTATCACAAAAGGGGTCCCCGGACCCAAAAAGTTTGGGAACCCCTGGTCTAAAGGTCACCTCTGGGGTCTTTCAGTTGTACATTCAGGCTCGATAGTTCGTTATTGTCATAGTTTTATTTTAAAAATCGATCATTGTTTCACATTTCTCAACTCTTTGAAATGAAGTTGTTGGACTCTTTCACTCCAAAAGTTTCTAGACCTCAACAAAGTGAGGATTAATTTCAGTGCAGCTCTTCCATACGTTTTCACAATATTCCGTGATCCACATTAAGTTTTGATTTGGTCATATGTTTAGTTCTCAGGTGTTTCTCCAAGTGATGAAATATTAAAGCACGGATTCCAAGGAGGTGTCTTATTTTGTGTCATGTTTAATTAATGTACTCTACATTGTTGACTCGATTAATGATAATTCGTACTATTGAGAAGCGGTATAAAATTATATATTTTTTCAACGTTTTGTTTGGAGCATGCACTGATTGGTAGTGTCGTGACATCCATTATTTTCAAAAATATGTCTAATTAGTTCTGCCCTTTTTAAGTTTTGTGTAACACCAACAAACATGACAAGACAAGACAAAAGCACAGCCACAAAGTCATAAAATCTGATTTTAAACCTAACTCTAACCTTACCCTAACCTTAACCACACCTCTAACCCTAATGCCTAACCCTAACCTTAAATTAAGACCAAAAAGCTTGTTTTCGTGAATTTTTACAATGTGGACAATTTTGACTTTTGCAGCTGACTTTGCACCAGGACAAGACTCATGACAATAAACGTCAACCTGGATTCTGCAAAGGACAACAAAAATAAATCCTTCACAGTCTAGTCACTTGTGTGTGTGTGTGTGCGTGCGTGTGTGTGTGTGTGTGTGTGTGTGTGTGTGATTGTGTGTAGCTTCACCATCATCTATAAACATCACATCTCCTCTCATTCACTCCCATCTACACCAGTAGTGGGAACTAAAGCGGCCACTCGACCCCAGCCAGCCAGCCAGCCTTACATCTGAAGGCCACCCATATCAGATGAAAACAACAGAAAGAGAACACTGTCTCTCTCTCCAGCAGCCATCTACAGCACTACAAAAACATCAGCCTTAACTCAGCTTCAACTCCCAATGTCAGTGAGGGGAGACCGGGGGAGACGACCGTTCTGTTCTAGTGGAGAGATTGGGTTACCATGACATAAATCTCCAGTTTTGGTGTGCGGGCGGGTGGCGGTTGGGCGGCTCATAGCATTGGTGTCTTTGGGAATGTCAGCGTTCCCTGGAGGAGATAGAGGAGATAGGCTTGGCGCCTTCGCTCGGAGGAGAGGCAGAATGAGAGGAGAGGCTCCATATCCTTATCTCCAGGACACCACAATAAGGTTCTGTACAGTACAGCTGAGCTGCAGAGCGAGACTTAACTTCAGAGGGCACCGGGGTATGCAGGAGTGAGGGGAGGCCAAGGCACACAGAACACAAGGCTGGCTCTGCTTCCTGCAATTATCTTTGCTAAATGACTCTTGTTATTGTTAGCTAAATGATTACAAAGCAGGGGGGATCAGGGCAGTGCTGAAAAGGCCATCCAGAAGAGACAGAGGGTCCAGGTATCAGGGAATTAGAGCTGGAATTAAGGCAGTTCTCTGAGGATCTGTCTGGTAATCACTTCAGTGACAAATGCCTGTTAGGGATGGAGGGATAAAAGGAATGATGATGTACAAGAAGGGTGTAATGAGCAACTAGCTACTGATTTGAATTGGGATTGTTTTCTCACTGACTAATTGTCAGAGAAATTTGATTAAATAAGTCAACACTTATGAGTTAAAGCTTCTGACAGGAGTGATGTCTAAGAGAAGACTAACAACTTTATTACATAGGGATTGCTTATATCAACTACATGTAGACAGATACGGACTAAGACAGGAATTATCATACTTTTTCAAAGACTCCTAATTTATCAAAGGTCAGACCACATCGACCTTCCAAAACCTCCAACCATTCGTTAGAACTATCTGTGAATTTCTGAGGGAATCTTATTACTATTTTCATCACTAGAAGGCCAAAAGCTGTGACCTCTTATGTATTTTCTCAGAGCAACTAAATTGCCCAGGCCCACTGGCCCAGAACCAGTAATAGGATAAAGCCTTAGAGACAGTCGGATCACTTTGATAGAAAGAAAGGCAATTCTTTCCCAAAATCAATTTTCTCTACTCTTATCGACCGCAAGTCTCCTCGCAGGCAGCAGAGGTGATGTGAAAATTAATATCCTTGATCCTATTAGGGGATCTCCATTTTGCTGAGCACATTTGCAGAGTGGCCTCCCACCATCTTGACAAGGCATAAATGTCAATGCAGAGCAAGGGGCATCCTTTCTTCATCACAATGTGTATTAGAATAGATTTTCTTTCCTTCTGGATGGTAGTCCATTCATTTCCATTGATTAGCTCTCGTGCCGTCTCAATCCACTATTGATAGTAGCATTTGGTTGGTGGGTGAGACAGTCTGCAGTTACTTAAATTGAAAAGAGTACATACAGGAAGATAAAGAGGCACGATTCCTTTCAAATAGGCTGATGCAGTATGTTCTGTATATGGATGGAGGTTGAGTCTTCAAATCTCTCCCACACTGTTAGCAGTTTGTATAAGATGGAATATGACCTGGGCTGTATTGGAGGAGATGTTATTGCCTCCCCAGGCCCTGTTTATTCCCATAGTCTTATCACTGTTTATTTTTCTACTGTGAAAAGCCTACGCTCAAGCATTCTTCACATGTCACTCCATGACAAAGATTTATTGTTGTGTTCATTTCATTAATATTTCGAGCTATTATATAAACTTCCCTCAGAATATTGCAGCTATTATTTTTGCACTGGGAGCCTGTGTGTGTATACAGTCTGCAGTGCACACAAATGTAAATTAAAAGTGGCAGCACTCTCATAAAAGTCTCGACTGTGGAAGTGCTACAGGTCGTTTCAGTGTGCACGCTCCACTGTGGCCACCAATAGGCCATTTGAATGATTAACCATAACTCCTCATGAGGAAATTCATTACAATTCTCCACTTTGTCACTGATTCAAAAACACACACATGCACACACAGTCCTCCCCCATGTCTTAATAAAAAAATATCTTTAACCATAACCTCATGAGGAAATTCATTAACATTCTCCACTTTCTCACTAATGCAAAAACACACACACACACACACACACACACACACACACACACACACACACACACACACACACACACACACACACACACACACACACACACACACACACACACACACACACACACACACACACACACACACACACACACACACACACACACACACACACACACACACACACACACACACACACACACACACACACACACACACACACACACACACACACACACACACACACACACACACACACACACACACACACACACACACACACACACACACACACACACACACACACACACACACACACACACAATAAAAAAGAGGGATAAAGGATTTATGGCCCTGATTCGGAGCAGTAGCATTTGGGGGCAGGCTGGTCGGGCGCCGGGGGTTTCGTTGGCTGGAGTAGGCCCATCTCCTCCCCCTGTCCCCTCCTCCACCCCTCTCTTCCCACCCCTCCAATCCCCTCGTCTCTCACCGGAGAAGAAAAGGAATCCAGTAAGGGGTTTTGGTGGGAGTACCATAGAGTTGACTGTTGAAACAGATGCTGGTATGTGCCACCTATGTAAACAGTACTTGGTCTCTGGGCCTCGATGCTGCTCACAGATAGGAGAAGGGCCCTGCCCACAGAGCCACTGAGTCTAGACTCCAGATGTGTTGTTCACACTACTGAAATACCAGGGCCAGCATGCATAGCTCCTGTCCAAGCCGGGCAATATTTCTAGCAGATGACAGCCACCCACTTACAAAGACTTACACAGAGCTCTCTCAAGTGTGGACATGGAAGTGGAGGAGATTCCTGACTGCACTCCTTAACATGGTTAGATTAGTGACTAGCCGGGTAGTATGGGATATAGTCAGTAAGATCCGAGGGTGATTCAGAGTAGTCATCTTGTTCCAATGATATACTGAGAACATCTTTAAGCAGTTTCAGTGGGAGCGGAGGCCAAACCACCCCTATCAAAATGACATTTGGATGCAGTTAGGTCGTGGCATACCATTGGTCATCCATACCGTTATTGTCCTTCCATTGGTCCCAACATACTGGATCAATTTATCTGGATGTATGTAGGGGAAATTTGGTTGATTGATGCAGTTTCAGTTATATCCCTAAGCTAGAGGGAAACATTGAATATGCCTGTCAACAACTGCCATGTTTTACAGTATATACAAGTAAAGTTTAACATATTCAACTCGTATAAGGGTAAGCGGTTGCAAAACTATACTATAAAAACTGTTTTAATAACAGATGCTGTTTTTGTAAATAGAACTGGTCCCTATTTAAAGTGTGCTCGAACAAAACACCATCACTAAGACAAATAGAGAAACGTAACTGTTAAACTGTTAAAACAAGTACTCACAGATTACAGGAAAAGAAAAAGTGCTTCCACGCACAGATGCACCCTGCTCGCTATCTCCTGCATGCGCTTGCGGGTCCACTGCCTATCCAGCTATTCTTGTTGGTTTGTTAATTGTTTGTCACCCACAAGGTGCCATCTGTCTCAGTCCCCCGGTCCCCATGCCATGTGGGTAGGCCTGCCTCGCGCGCCAACGTCACTGACCTGCAGCAGCCATCCACACCTCCGTCACACACCTCCTGATCCGTCTGGGATAACTAGGAGCTTCTCCCTCAACTTCTGTTGTGCCATCGCATATCGCTTCTCCACAATCTGCCCCAGTCTAGTTTCAGAGAGAAAATGGCTTGCAATCTGTCAGTTGTTCTGTTGTAGAATACTCTACTCTACAACCTTCAACCTTTATGCTGCAGAAGTCAATATGTAAATTATTAGTTTTAAGTTACTGTACTTGAGTGTATATGAACTAGTTTACCACAAGGTCTTTAAAATGACAGCTCCCCAAAAAACATGAAATATAAGACAAAGCGTAATCCATAACAGACCAGACATACAGTATTTTTGACACAGCATCGACAGCTTTACTGTACATCACTAATTTAGTGAACGGAGGTCACCTTCACCTGTGTGTGTGAAATGTTAGGGCAGCTGTGTGGTGAAAGATGTGACATATACCTCCCCACGTACTACGGCCAGTGTACCATACTGCAGCATCATACTGCCGCATCATACTGCAGCATCATACTGCAGCAGCAGCTCACATAAAGGAAAAATGAAACAGAACAGAACAGGCCCAGTCGTCCCGGGGCATGTAGGGTCACCTTGATAGGCCCAGCGAGGGGAACGCGAGGGGAGCGTAGCTGCTCTGCTCCAGGGTAAGGAGGAAAGCAGGCAGGGTAATGAGGCGTGGCCATGGAGGCAAGTGGAACAGCTTTCAACTTCCTGCTATATTTTCTGAGAGGACTGGGACCAAGTCAGGCTGGGCGGGTGACAACAGCTTGGTTCTTTACCAAAGAGAAAAAGGTTTTATAGAACAATGCTTAATAGATCAAGATGGATTTTTTGAACCAAAAGGAATATAATTGTATTTTGTGCAAAGTATAGGTGTACTTTGCCACCGTTTGGTAACATTGAATTTATAGTTCTCGGGTTAAAATCCTTATTTTCTTAAAAAATAATAATATTTTTGGTAGTTGTTTATTTGACCATAGAACGTACGTACACTCAACATGAAGGTTACAGAGGTTGCAGAACTGCCAGAGACCAAAATACCCTGTGACATCTTTGGTTGGGTGTACCAAAACTTCTCACTACGAAAACACTATTAATCATATCTCTATGAAACATTAATTTATAATATCAATTTCAAGTCCAAGACCTTTTAAAGAATGTTTTCAATAAGGTTTAATCATTCATTCTGGTCTCTTAAAGAGAGGGCAAGGCATTTCTTCATATTGATTAATTGGTAAACATCCCGTAATAGCTTCTGAACTGCAGTGTTCCCAAGCCACCGGAATGTCCGAGCCGCACATTTCCTGGTTGACTGTGCACCAGTAGGAATTCCTGACCAGTGGCCACTCCACTCCAGGCTCCCACTGTTGTGATTGCAGCAGGAGACATCCAGTGCCTTGGCAGAGGAGAATTATGATGTATCTGTGGTGTGAGTCATTATGCTTCCCCCTCTGCTTAAACAGAACCATATTAAACTGTGGAACCAGGGAGAATAGGAGGCTGTACCAAAGCTAGTGAGTGTGAGTTGAGTTTCATGGAAAAGAACAACATACATACAAACGCTCCCTAAGGAGTGAACCAAGATTGAGACCAATTATAGAGAGAAAAAAAATGGGGATTTACTTTCATTAAAAGCTGCTGGACATGTTTGAGAAAGAGTTGTCCCCAATTGCTGAGAATTAGTTACTCTTGTGTTCTGTGTCTTTTTGCTTTGTAATATGATAGCTACATTGTATACTACACATAATTCCAGTTTAATATGAGTGCCATGAAAGTTTGTAACAATGTAGGATTATGCATCTAACATGTTTTCATTCCAGGTTCATCTTTGATTGCTCATCAAGATGCCCACGTTAGTCAAGGTGTTTACGCTCAGAATGAAACGACTTGTAAAATTGTGCTTGTTACCCCATACATAAAACCTCTCTGATTCCATTCCATTAATCACCTATTCCTCCTCTTGCAATTGAAAACAGCCTTTGGAATATAAAACACTGTAAATCTTGGAAAACACGCGGAAATTCCGCAAACGCATGCACCATATCGGTATTAAGTTATAGCCATATTAAAGACTCTAAAAAGTTGTTTTCATTTCTCAATTTACTTAAGATGATGAATGATTCCAGAAGATTCCTTTCTTTTTCACTTTCTCTCCTCTCGGAATAGTAATAGTCCAAATCTCCTGTAAGCTTCAGTACAGATACTGTTAGGTCTGGACAGAAATGATTATCAGACTCAGATCCCTCTGGCCAGGCTTTCCAGTAACACTCCTACACGGGGCTGGGGCTGGTGTGACTCTGCCAGGGAATGCACTGCCAATAGGCACCAGAAATTAATACCAGCACTGGGGCCCCACCAGGGTCCAAATTCACTGAAATTCACCAGTCGGGCTCCAGCTGGAGAAGAGCCACTGGTTTGACTGCACTGACTGGAAATGATGTAAGAGTATGGGTGTTTGTGTCCGCGACGTGCTACTTGTGATGCGCCGACCTGGAACCGAGAGAGGAAGACATTGTCTGACGGATGAGATACCAAGCTGGTGGCATCACCTCTCCGTTAGAGTGTTGGCATCACAAGCACATTTGCGATTTCTTAGCGAAAGAAGTTGAAATATGGGCCGAACAATAACATTTACATAAACAGGCCCTGTCGAAACTCAACACATATAATTATCCTCTGCCCTCTTTTCCCGTTAATCACGCTTTCATTCAACTAGAAATCATAAGCATGTGTACTGAAAGAGAACATAATTTAACATTACTTAGAAGGAAGATATTTCCTCGCAGACCGAGGGGAACCACCACAGACTCTTGTCATGTGAAAATGCAACCCCATCAAACAAATCCAACAACCCACCACCAATGACAATCATCTACAAAATGCTGGCTGACACCCAACAATGTTTTATGAACAGATATTGGCTGATGTTCCATTTGCTTAAGGGTTACACTTCCATTTGGTCATCACTCATTCTACATTCAACATAGCAGATGTACAATCTTAATTTGAGCCAGTTTGCTACAGCAGGAAAATATTCCTGCAGGAACAGGAATTGTGAATTATAATGTGGATTATTTTTGTAGAGGTTGATACATTTTACGTTAGGGCAAATCAAGTATGATATTTTTCAGTGGAAATTACAAACTTTAGAAGCCATTTTATACCTTGAATACTTAAAGTCTCATCAACAAGAGTGATCAAATTAAGATCCTACATCTGTATACTACATATACAGGTACTGTAACTGCCAAAATAAAGGAAACACCAACATAAAGTGTCTTAATAGGGCACTTGGCCACCACGAACCAGAACAGCTTCAATGCACCATGGCATAGATTCTACAAGTGTCTGGAACTCTATTGGAGGGATGCGACACCATTCTTCAATGAGAAATTCAATTATTTGTTGTTTTGTTTATGGTGGTGGAAAACGCTGTCTCAGGCAACGCTCCAGAATCTCCCATAAGTGTTCAACTGGGTTTGAGATCTGGTGACTGAGATGGCCAAGGCATATGGTTTAGATCGTTTTCATGCTCATCAAACCATTCAGTGACCACTTGTGCCCTGTGGATGGGGTCATTGTCATCCTATGGGGGCATAGCCATGGTAGCCAAAATAATGGCCTGCCCAGCATTTTTATACATGACCCTAAGCATGATGGGATGTTAATTCCCTAATTAACTCAGGAACCACACCTGTGTGGAAGCACCTTTTTTCAATATACATTTACTCAAGTGTTCCCATTATTTGGAAGTTTCCTGTACATTGTCTATGTATTAGCTCAGACATAGAATATTAAAATATTCCCTTTGAAGGCCTTTGGACAGTATTCATACCCCTTTACTTTTTCCCAAAAAAATTACGTTACAGCCTTATCCTAAAATGTATTAAATCATTATTTTTCCTCATCAATCTACACACAATACCCCATAATGACAAAGCAAAAAACAGGTTTTTAGAAATGTTTGCAAATGTTTAAAAAAATAAAAAAACAGAAATACCATATTTACATAAGTATTTGGACCCTTTGCTATGAGACTTGAGATTGAGCTCAGGCCTGTTTCTATTGATCATCCTTGAGATGTTTTGTCAACTTGATTGGAGTCCACTTGTGGTAAATCAAATTGATTGGACATGATTTGGAAAGGCACACACCTGTCTATATAAGGTCCCACAGTTGACAGTGCATGTCAGAGCAAAAACCAAGCCATGAGGTCGAAGGAATTGTCGTAGAGCTCCAAGACAGGATTGTGTCGAGGCACAGATCTGGGGAAGGGTACCAAAAAATGTCTGCAGCATTGAAGGTCCCCAATAACACAGTGGCCTCCATCATTCTTAAATGGAAGAAGTTTGGAACGACCAAGACTCTTCCTAGAGCTGGTTGCCCGGCCAAACTGAGCAATCGGGGGAGAAGGGCCTTGGTCAGGGAGGTGACCAAGAATCCGATGGTCACTCTGACAGAGCTCAAGAGTTCCTCTGTGGAGATGGGAGAACCTTCCAGAAGGACAACCATCTCTGCAGCACTCCACCAATCAGGCCTTTATGGTGGAGTGGCCAGACGAAAGCCACTCCTCAGTAAAAGGCACGTGACAGCCTGCTTGGAGTTTGCCAAAAGGCACCTAAAGACTCTCAGACCATGAGAAACAAGATTCTCTGGTCAGATGAAACCAAGATTGAAGTCTTTGGCCTGAATGCCAAGCGTTACGTCTGGAGCAAACCTGGCACCATCCCTACGGTGAAGCATGGTGGTGGCAACATCATGCTATGGGGATGTTTTTCAGCGGCAGGGACTGTGAAACTAGTCAGGGCTGAGGGAAAGATGAACGGAGCAAAGTACAGAGAGATTCTTGATGAAAACCTGCTCCAGAGTGCTCAGGACCTCAGACTGGGGCGAAAGTTCACCTTCCAACAGGACAACGACCCTAAGCACATAGCCAAGACAAAGCAGGAGTGGCTTCGGGACAAGTTTCTGAATGTCCTTGAGTGGCCCAGCCAAAGCCTTGACTTGAACCCGATTGAACATCTCTGGAGAGACCTGAAAATAGCTGTGCAGCGACGCTTCCCATACAACCTGACAGAGCTTGAGAGGATCTGGAATGGGAGAAACTCCCCAAATACAGGTGTGCCAAGCTTGTAGCGTCATACCCAAGAAGACTTGAGGCTATAATCGCTGCCAAAGGTGCTTCAACAAAGTACTGATTAAAGGGTCTGAATACTTATGTAAATGTGATATTTCAGTTTTTTATTTTTTATTTGTAGATTGGTGAGGGAAAAAATAATTTGTATCTATTTTAGAATAGGGCTGTAACGTAACAAAATGTGGAAAAAGTCAAGGGGCCTGAATACTTTCCAAATGCACTGTAACTTCAGACATCTAGAATTCAGAGGCATATTCCTCTGTGTATTTCTAAAGAAGCTCTGAAGTAAAGTCCAAGCAGTTTATACATTGAAATTGAGATACTGTACATCCTATTACATCAATGATGGTTTAAACATGAGGAAACCATTTTACACCATGTTAGAGCACTGGGGGCCCCAAAATAATCTCTGCTGAGTTATGACAACAGAGCAATATGCACACAATAGCGATTTCAATAAGACTATAAGATTGGGATCAAAATGTGTGGTTTTGTAATACATTAATGCCACAAGGGGGGAAGTCGATGGATTGAGTTAACAGTTGATACAGTTTCCACATGGGACTACTGTAAAAATCAACAAACCACTCTGTCATTCATTACTTCTGAAAATAATATGTGGGACCTCTTCTGCTCCAGATTCAGTTTCCAAACTGACAGTCCATAAAGACTTCCAAGCAGATACATCCTTGGATCAATGCACTAATAATACAAAATATTAAGGGAACTTAAATTAAACATAATTATTTTGTGTTGTACGAGTAGGCAAATAAGTCCCAGGAAAAGTTATATGAAGGATAAGAGGTCTGTTTCTTGATCTAATAAATACAGTACATTATGTTGTCCTCATTATTATCAAACTGGAATCCTTCCAACCATGGCTTGAAACAAAAATGTTTGAGTGGGTTAATAATGGTTGCGCCTACTGCCTCAAAAAAGTGATTGTGCTGGTAAACCTTTCGGAGTAGGCGTAATTCATATCCATTCAAGGGAAACTTTGATTTTACCATGGAAGAATGGAGTCACTGCAACCAAACAAACAGTAAAATATTACTTGTGAAAAAGAGCCCCTTTGCCAGCCTGGTTTATAGGAGAATAAAGACTCTCTACTTTTAATGGAAACAGATGCCGAAAACTAGAGCTAGATCAAGAGCTACGCAAATTTGGCTTCTGTTATTCTTTTTTCTACTTTTCTTTTTTTAACCTCCCCGACACTCCCTAATGGCACAATGTCCTAAAACTGACCAGGCTTAAAATATGCTAAGTTTAATACGCTCTACAACAGCATTGACCGCGATCGAATTACAAGAATAACACGTGGTCTGACAGGGCCTGTAGCTCAGGCTGCTGAGGAACAGTGTGAACATAACCTCCCTGTACAGACGGGAATGGGGTTTTAAACTAGGAGGTCTGAAGGAAGGGAGGAGAGGAATGAAATACCCTAAAACTTCAATTAAACGAAGAGTCTCAAATAGCCACCTGTCCCTTTTAATAGCCGGGCAACGGCACACATTTCAGCAAATAAACGCCTGTTTCAAATGAATGCCGGGTCTAAATTAATTGTTTACAAGGTTACATTGAATGACCATGAATTGTTTACGGGGTTTAATGCAGTGGTGTAAAACGTACCTAATTGTCACACTTGAGTAAAAGTAAAGATACCTTTATAGAAAATGACTCAAGTAAAAGTGAAAGTCACCCAGAAAAATACTACTTGAGGAAAAGTCAAAGTATTTGGTTTTAAATATACTTAAGTATCAAAAGTAAATGTAATTGCAAAACTATACTTAAGTATCAAAAGTAAAAGTAAAAATATACATAATTTCAAATTGCTTATAATAAGCAAATAGTAAAGCACAATGTTCTTGTTTTTTTTATTTACGGATAGCCAGGGGCACACTACAACACACAGACATAATTTACAATGAAGCATTTGTGTTTAGTGAGTCCTCCAGATCAGAGGCAGTAGGGATGACCAGGGATGTTCTCTTGATAAGTGAGTGAATTGGACCATTTTCCTGTCCTGCTAAGCATTGAAAATGTAACGAGTACTTTTGGGTGTCAGGGAAAATGAATGGAGTAAAAAGTAAATTATTTTCTTTAGGAATGTAGTGAAGTGAAGTAAAAGTAAAAGTAGTCCAAAATATAAATCGTCAAGTAAAGTACAGATACCTAAAAAAAAAATACTTAAGTAGTACTTGAAAGTATTTTTACTTAAGTACTTTACACCACTGGTTTAATGTTAAATTTGTTACATTAAATAATTCAGTAATGACTGGAAAAAAATGATGGCCATTGTCTGCTAACAGCTGAGAACTGCTAGTTAACTGGTAAGCACAAAAACAGTCAACAACTTCAGGAGTCCAGACCCCCAGGATTTGGCAGAAGTAAGAACTGCCAAAAAATTCACATTCAAAGAGGAGAATAATTATTCTGTTAAGGAAGCTTTTTTTCTTAAATAAACCACGTTTCCATCCACAGTTTTTATGCGAGTAAAGTCATACCATATAGAAAAAAATCATGAGTGATGGAAACAGGTAGTTTCGATACAATTTCATAAATGCCGACAGATATTTGTTTGTTCAAGATGGTGGGTATCTCTTTGTGTCGGAAAATGAATTATGCGTGAAATTGTGGTGGAAACAGTTTTTAGCGAATCATTTATTACATTTAAAATAAAGTTAACGTCATGTGATGCGATTTTGGTCAGGTGTTTCCGCTCTCATCTTTTTAAAAAGTGATTAGCAGCTACATAATAAGCCCTACCATTTGAATTCCATGCAGGAACTATACATTACGTGGAGCTTTGATGAGATCAACATGACCCTTGCTCATATTTTGGAGCAAGATACAGCATCAATATTAGAAGGGAAAAGGCTAAGAAATGCAGATATTTTCCAAAAACGACAGAAAGACATGGCAGAGAAAGGCTTCAATAAACCGTGGAGCCTTCTTCAGAACACATGGAAATCCCTTAAACAAAGCTGCATGCCTGATTAAGCCAGCTTTCGCGCAGCGGTGCAGGAACAAAACTTCCATTATTTCAAGGAGATGGACAAAATCCTCTGCGCACGGCCCATGGTTTCTTCGTTGAGCACCAACATCAACAGCTTGAGTAAGTACAGTTTTTGTTCTCCTATAAATATGAACGTATGTGCTAATTAGCCTTTTGCTTGGATGTGGGCTGTATCTTAATGTAATTTAATATTTTCAAAGGTGAGCCGAGCCGTGAGGAAGAGGACAGTCAGGATGCCGAGGACGACACCCTGGAGACTACAGGTAGGCAATTGCCACCTACTTGGCTATGACAGTGAATACTGTATGTTTGACATTAGTCTGAGTAACTGTAGAGCAGTGGCTCATCGCTGATCCTTGATTATTCCTATCTGAGCAGAATGCAATTTGTGTATTTAAGATGGATTAAAGACTGTTTTTGTGTGTTTTCCCCTAACTTTAGAGTCACCAAACGGCACCTGCTTCTCCAGAGACCAGCATTCTGCGGGAGGGCCCAGTGATGCAGACCAATCCGAGTCACCTTCACCTTCACCAGGCAAACCATTGCCTAGGAATTCAGCCTCACCATCCAACCCACAAAGTTTCTGGAGGTGTCCAGCAAAGAGCACCCTGAATGTGAATCATTTTCCAGAGATGTAAGGTATCTACGAGAACCTGATCAAACAAGCAGAGCAGGATCAGGAAACCTTGCAGTCCATGGCCACTGCCATCACCAAGGCGGCCAAATACTTTGAACGTTGTGCCAATGAGGCAAATGCTTCTGAGAGGATGTCTGAGATGAGGCAGGGTTGGAACTGTGCTGCACAACCAGCACAGCCAACAACACAGTTAATATCCTACCATCAACCATCTGCTGCACACACCACCATGTACCCTGATCCCAAGATGTAATTGACTACTCTTCTGAACTTGAAGTAAGCCTTTACCTTTAAAGGTGCTGCATGGTCAATCCGACATCTACATTGGCTGTGCAGCATTTACGGTGATATGGCCTCTGCAGAAGTCAGGGCATTCATACTTCTTTGCTTCGCCGAGCAGCGCAGAGCTGTTGTCAAGGAAGTGAGTTTGTGTTTATACAGGACCTCCTGCCCTCACCTACCGTCAACCAATCATGTCAAAGTGGAGCTATACGGAGCCCTCCGTATTGTAAAACAATTTGAGAGGCGCATGACGATCCAGAACGGAGCCAAATTTTGCCTTATCGTGCCTCTGGAGGCTCCGCAACTGCGTCACCATCCATTGGCTCGTAGTCAGGCACATTTCTGCATTTGCTGTTTTCTTTTGAAGGCACATTTATTTGTGGGGGGTCAATGTCATGCAGTAGGCAAAATAAAAATAAAAATCATAGGCTACAAGGCCCTCTTGGTAAAGGACCATATGTGGTCTTTGTGATTTTTGGTTGTTGAGAAATGCAATAAAATTGTTCTGAAGCAATTTCTAAAAGTGAATGACTGAATTATGGTTTCTGCACCGTAGGCCTTCTACTTTTTTGTGGACAGCGGAGAAAAGGATTAGGAAATAAGAACATAATTTGTGGAGAAGAAACATTTAGCAAAAATATTAATTTGGTTTAATATAAATCAACATTTACGACCAGACCGTCTTTTTATAAGCCTAGCTACATATCTTAACTTTATAAGAAATAACGTTCATGACAACATTTCGATAATGAAAACTAAAGCGCAGATATGCTGCTTAGAAATCATAGTTTTGGTTATTTAAATATTACAAATCATTGTGCAACTCTACTTAATTTAACATAAAATGGGTAACTTCTGTCTGGTGATCTGATGTGCAGGCCACCTCTTGGGGAGTGTAGCCAACTCTGTTTGCCACGTATCTCAATAGAGCGTCCCGGATCACCTGCGCCTGTGCGTTATGTGGACCTTCGTGGAGACAGTATGGTGGCTGTGGTGTGTCTCGTTCCTCACGACACTCATCTTGGCCCAGTTGTAGGAACCTCTGGCTTTCCTTTTCGCAGAGGTTATAAAGCACACAACATGCGACCATAACCACTGGCATGAAAGCATAGTTAATATCTGAGCGTTTGAAGAGTGTCACGAATTCCGCCGAGGCTGCTCCTCCTCCTTGTTCGGGCAGGCTTCGGCGTTCGTCGTCCCCAGAGTACTAGCTGCTACCGTTTGATGTTCTCTATGTTTGTTTGGTTTTGTCTTGTTGGTGCACCTGTCTCGTATTATGTATTGATTATGTCACCTATAAGTTTCCTTTGGTTTTGTTTGCAGTTGTGTGTTGTTGTACGCCTGTCCGTGTGGTGTATCGTTATTGTGTTCTCGAGTATTTAGTATTTTACGCACTGTTAGCGTAATCGCTCGCCTCCTGTGTTAGAGGCACGTTATTTTGGGGTATTGCCTTTTGACCATTAAAGTTGTTGCGACTAAGCTTCTGTGTCCTGCGCCTGACTCCAACCATACTATGGAGTCAGCAGGAGCAGCGGCGCCGACCGAGTCGCTGGAGGATCGGGTCAGCTGCCAGGACGCCAGGATCCAGCAACTCGGCTCCGCCATGCAGGAGGTGATGAACACCCTGCGCCGATGGGAAAGGGGAGGCGTGCCCACACCTCCTCCTACATTACCACCACCATCTGCCAGCCCCACCAGACCAGCTCCGGAATCCAGTGGGATTCGGCTCTCGCTCCCGAGGGCGTATGATGGCACCGCAGCCGGGTGTCAGTGGTTCCTCCTTCAGGTGGAACTCTACCTGGCCACCATACACCCGGCGCCCTCGGGATACGAGAGCGTTTCCGCCCTCATCTCCTGTCTCTCCGGCAAGGCGTTGGAGTGGGCCAACGCCGAATGGAGGGGAATAGACGCCGCCACCATCAGCTACGCTGAGTTCTCCCGCCGCTTCAGGGCTGTTTTCGATCACCCTCCTGAGGGTAAAGCGGCGGGGGAGCGTCTGTTCCACCTCCGACAGGGGAAGAGGAGCGCACAGGAGTTCGCCCTGGATTTTCGGACTCTAGCGGCGGATGCAGGGTGGAATGAGAGGGCCCTCATCGACCACTATCGGTGTAGCCAGCGTGAGGATGTTCGTCGAGAGCTGGCCTGCAGGGACACCAACCTGTCCTTCGACCAGCTAGTGGACATGTCCATCCGTCTGGATACCCTGCTGGCCACCCGCGGACGTCCCGAGTTGGGGCCGTCCATTCCATCCCCCAGCACCTCCGAGCCGAGCCCTATGGAGCTCGGGGGTGCTGGCGCTAGAGAGAGAAGGAGAGAGAACCCGAGGGGGGCCGTCCCCTGCACCAGCTGTGGCCGTGGAGGACACACTGCGGCTAGGTGCTGGGGGGGTCTCCAGGGAATCGGGGCAACAGGTCGCGCACTGGGGAGTCATTTCAGGTGAGTAGGCGCCCCACTCACCCAGAGCTCTCTGTTGTTCACTTGTGTATACCTGTGGTATTTCCTCAGGTTGCATCTCATTCCCAGCATAAGGCGCTAGTCGATTCAGGCGCAGCTGGGAATTTTATTGATCGGAAATTTTGTTCTGAGTTAGGGATTCCCCTCCTGCCCGTTGATTCACCCTTTCCTGTCCATGCCCTAGATAGCCGCCCGTTGGGATCTGGGTTGATTAGGGAGGTCACAGCGCCACTAAAGATGAAGACGCAGGGGGGTCATGAGGAGATTATTCAGTTGTATCTAATTGACTCCCCTGCGTATCCCGTGGTGCTGGGGCTTCCTTGGTTAATCACCCATGATCCCACCATTTCGTGGCAACAGAGGGCTCTCAAGGAATGGTCTGGCCAGTGTGTTGGGCGATGTTTAGGTGTTTCCGTTGGGGCGACCACGGTGGAGAGTTCGAACCAGGTGCCCGCAATGCACATTCCCCCTGAGTATGAGGATTTGGCACTCGTGTTCAGCAAGACGAGGGCGACGCGATTGCCACCTCATAGACAGGGAGATTGTGCGATAAACCTCCAGACAGGTGCGGCACTCCCGTGGAGCCATGTGTATCCTCTGTCTCAAGAGGAGACGGCGGCTATGGAGACATATATAGCTGAGTCCCTGAGACAAGGATACATACGGCCCTCCACTTCCCCTGCGTCCTCTAGTTTCTTTTTTGTGAAGAAGAAGGATGGAGGGTTGCGCCCGTGTATTGATTACCGTAGTCTCAATCAGATCACTGTGAAATACAGTTACCCTCTTCCTCTGATTGCGAGTATGACTGAATCATTACGCGGAGCGCATTTCTTCACAAAACTGGATCTCAGGAGCGCTTATAACTTGGTGCGCATTAGGGAGGGAGATGAATGGAAGACGGCATTTAGTACCACCTCAGGTCATTATGAGTATCTTGTCATGCCATATGGGTTAATGAATGCTCCTTCAGTCTTCCAATCATTTGTGGACGAGATCATCCGGGACCTGCATGGGCAGGGAGTGGTAGTGTACATTGACGACATCCTAGTGTACTCTGCTACACGAGCCGAGCATGTAGCCCTGGTGCGCCGAGTGTTGGGTAGGCTGTTGGAGCATGACTTGTATGTCAAGGCAGAGAAATGTCTGTTTTTCCAGGAGTCCATCTCCTTCTTGGGTCATCGGTTGTCAGCATCAGGGGTGAAGATGGAGATTGACCGTGTGTCAGCCGTGCGTAACTGGCAAACCCCAACCACTGTTAAAGAGGTGCAGCAGTTTTGGGTTTTGCCAATTACTACCAGAGTTTTATCCGGGGTTTTGGACAGGTGGCAGCTCCCATTACTTCCCTGCTGAAGGGGGGCCCGGTGCGTTTGCAGTGGTCGGCTGAAGCGGACAGGGCGTTTTGTAAACTGAAGGACCTGTTCACTTCGGCTCCGGTGCTGGCGCACCCGGACCCCGCTTTAGCGTTCCAGGTAGAGGTGGACGCGTCAGAGGCCGGTATTGGGGCAGTACTGTCGCAACGCTCCAGCACGCCTCCTAAACTCCGTCCCTGCGCTTTTTATTCTAAAAAGCTCAGCCCGGCGGAACATAATTATGACGTAGGGGACAGGGAGCTGTTAGCCGTGGTTCAAGCCCTAAAGGTGTGGAGGCATTGGCTTGAGGGGGCTCAACACCCTTTTCTCATTCTGACTGACCATCGTAACCTGGAGTACATCCGGGCAGCTAGGAGATTGAACCCTCGTCAGGCTAGGTGGAACATGTTTCTGACCCGGTTCGTTTTTAAGATCACTTACATCCCAGGGTCCCAGAACGGTAAGGCAGACGCCCTGTCCCGGCGGTATGACACAGAGGAGAGGTCCATTGAGCCCACTCCCATACTGCCGGAGTATTGTCTGGTGGCACCGGTGGTATGGGAGGTCGATGCGGAAATTGAGCGGGCGTTACGCACCGACCCTACTCCCCCAGAGTGTCCAGTGGGTCGGACGTACGTGCCGCTCGAGGTCCGTGATCGTCTCATTTATTGGGCTCCTACGTCACCCTCCTCTGGACATCCAGGTATTGGCCGGACAGTGCACTGCCTTAGTGTTAAGTACTGGTGGCCAACATTGGCTAGGGATGTGAGGGTTTATGTCTCCTCCTGCTCGGTGTGCGCTCAGTGTAAGGCGCCTAGACACCTGCCCAGGGGGAAGTTACAACCCCTGCCCGTTCCACAACGGCCGTGGTCTCACCTCTCGGTGGACTTTGTCACGGACCTTCCCCCCTCTCAGGGGAATACCACTATTCTGGTCGTTGTGGATCGGTTCTCTAAGGCCTGTCGTCTCATTCCCATGCCGGGTCTCCCTACTGCCCTACAGACCGCTGAGGCTTTGTTCACCCACGTCTTCCGGCACTACGGGGTACCCAAGGATATAGTGTCTGATCGGGGTCCCCAATTCACCTCTAGAGTCTGGAGGGCGTTCATGGAACGCTTGGGGGTCTAGGTTAGCCTTACCTCGGGTTACCACCCGGAGAGTAATGGGCAGGTGGAGAGAGTGAACCAGGATGTGGGTAGGTTTCTGAGATCATATTGCCAGGGCCGGCAGGAGGAGTGGTCGGGGTATATCCCCTGGGCAGAGATGGCTCAGAACTCTCTTTGCCACTCCTCTACTAACCTAACCCCTTTCCAGTGCGTGTTGGGGTATCAGCCGGTTCTGGCACCATGGCATCAGAGCTAGATCGAGGCTCCTGCGGTGGATGAGTGGTTTCGGCGCTCGGAGGAGACGTGGAACGCTGCACACGTACATCTGCAGCGGGCCATCCGCAGGCCGATCTCCACCGCAGTGAGGGTCCAGTATACGCCCCTGGAGATCGAGTCTGGCTCTCGACTCGAAACCTGCCCCTTCGCCTGCCCTGCCGGAAGCTTGGCTGGCGGTTTGTGGGGCCATTTAAAGTCCTGAGGAGATTGAACAAGGTGTGTTACAAGTTACAACTGCCTAATGATTATCACATTAACCCCTCGTTCCATGTGTCTCTTCTCAGGCCGGTGGTAGCTGGTCCACTCCAGGAGTGTGAGATAAGAAAGACCCCTCCGCCCCCACTGGACATCGAGGGGGCTCCGGCGTACTCAGTCCGGTCCATCGTGGATTCGAGACGTCGGATGGGGGGTCTCCAGTATCTCGTGGAGTGGGAGGGGTACGGTCCGGAGGAACGGTGCTGGGTGCCTAGGAGGGACATTCTAGATCCATCCCTCCTGACTGAGTTCCACCGGAGTCATCCTACGCGCCCTGCTCCACGTCCTCCTGGCCGTCCCCGAGGCCGGGGTCGGCGCACGGCTGGAGCCGCGCGTCAAGGGGGGGTACTGTCACGAATTCCGCCGAGGCTGCTCCTCCTCCTTGTTCGGGCAGGCTTCGGCGTTCGTCATCCCCGGAGTACTAGCTGCTACCGTTTGATGTTCTCTATGTTTGTTTGGTTTTGTCTTGTTGGTGCACCTGTCTCGTATTATGTATTGATTATGTCACCTATAAGTTTCCTTTGGTTTTGTTTGCAGTTGTGTGTTGTTGTACGCCTGTCCGTGTGGTGTATCGTTATTGTGTTCTCGAGTATTTAGTATTTTACGCACTGTTAGCGTAATCGCTCGCCTCCTGTGTTAGAGGCACGTTATTTTTGGGTATTGCCTTTTGACCATTAAAGTCGTTGCGACTAAGCTTCTGTGTCCTGCGCCTGACTCCAACACCGCATCCACATCAGCCTTGACAAAGAGGATGCGCCATTTCCCCTTGAGGCGTCCAAACATGTGTTCCACCTTCACACGGCTGCCATTCAGGTGAATATTGAATGCCTCCTCTTCATCTGACAGGTTAGGACCGGAGAAGGCTTTCATCAACCATGGCAGGAAAGGGTAGGCTGGGTCTAAAACCAGCCACAGAGGTAACTGGACTCCCTCCACGTCAACTGTAGAGTAGGGAAATGTCTCGGGGAACCTGCACAGGTCCGAGGTAATAAACACGGCTGCGTCATGTGAGCCAACACAAATGTCTCTGATCAAACACTGATCATCCACAACAACCTGTAGAACTATGGATGGCCAGCCTTTGCATTCACATAATCCCGGTATCCCGAAGCCGGGTAAAATGGGTATATGAGTACCATCCAGTGCGGGGTACACCTGTGGCACATGGTGTGCGATGGAATTGCAGTTCGAAATCTCCTGCGCCTCTGCAATTCCAGGCAATGTAATATAGCTGCACATCTTCTCTCAAATTGCCAGACATACAGCATATACATAACGGTGAACAGTTGTCTTGCTGACACCGAATGTCTCCCCCACCACCCTGTACTCTGCGCATGTGGCCAGTTTGTAGAGAGCAATAGCAATATAATTTCGGGTTGGAACCGAAGGATGCTGACTTGACATTGTCAGACCAACAAATGGTCCAATTACATTACACAACAGGCCGAACATTGTTCTGTACATTCGGAAATGTTGCAGCCAAAGGCTCTCGTTGGTGGCAACTTAATTGGAGAGGACAGGCTCGTGGTAATGGCTGGAGCGGAATAAGTGAAACGGTATCAAATACATCAAACACATGGTTTGATGCCATTCCATTCGCTCCGTTCCAGCCATTATTATGAGTCATCCTGCCCTCAGCAGCCTCTATTGCTCTCCACTATCACCTCCCAAAACCACCTTACGCGCTGCTGTTGCCAAGGATTTGGTGCATGGCTCTGTGACCGGGCCATTGCTGCTCACATCATGAGGCGAAGTGCTGCATTTCTTCGCTGTAGTCCTCTGAAGATCACATACACTGTGGAGATAGCGTGAAACAATTAAGTTATAATAACTTATAATAGCCAAATTCATTTGGACCTGCGTATTGGGTAGGCTACTGGCGAGCCAACGTGCAAGATCAGGCCACACAGAATTATACCAGGCTATCAACAATCTATTTTTTATGGGTAGGATACATTTACCAGGTGGATGAAATCAACAATGGAAACCATTCAAGCTTTTAAAAAATTCAATAAATCCAAGTTTGTGCGATAGTGTCTTAGTCGGATGTGACATAATTACGCACATCTTTTTATCTGCAACAAGTCAGTTTGATGGAAATGCCATATTATTTTTATACAGATTTTTGAATATTCGCATGCAAATCTTTCACCAATGGGATGGAAAGCTAGTAAGGCATACTAAGACAAAATAAATGTGACATAGTGTGTAAATAATAACACATTAGTGCAAGAAATTAAGAAATTGATTAAAATGCTGGAAGTGAATGCTGGAATTAAACAATAACTATGCAAATGAGCAAAAGCTGTGTGCATTAAGGATATAGACGCCTGGCTCAAATAAACGCCTGTCTCTAATAAGTGCCTGTTGTGTTCAGTGATTAAAGCAAATAAACCTCTGGGCTATTAATTGAAGTTTTATGGTAAAAGAATAAAGCTGCTCAAAGGATTTAGTCTTCCAGGTTAGCGCTGGCTAGATCTCCAGGGTCGAGCCTCTGGTGACAGCCAGGGACAAGTGGGTCTGTGTGGGGCGAGTGGGAGCACTAAACCCTAAGCCCTGAGCCCTGAGCCCCTGGTACCGGCTCCCATAGTGTGGGTGGGTGGGCCGCCAGGGAAAGGGAGAGGAGGTGGGCAGGTCGGCGCTGTCACCGGGCGCTGGCGTGTTTGGATAAGGCCCGTGGAACATGTGGAGGAATCAGCATGAGGTATCACACCTGGAGGAAAAGACAACTAAATCCAGCCCCAGTACCACGGCACTGGCTCCACAAAGTCTAGCCAGCATCTGGAATGGATATCAGGAGACACGGCCTCAGCCCGCACTGGCGCTTCGCTCCACCTTTGTAATTTCTTCTTTGCAGTGAAAAATTGAAAAGCAAAACAGACAGGATGTGTTTATATAACTGTCTTCAGTGAAAGAACGTTTCGCCTCAGCATCCCATCCATCTGCCGCACATGATGTTATGGTGTTGCCGTTGACAAGATTAAAAGCCTGATTTAAAAATTTTAAAATCACCTTCAATATGCTTCAGCGTGACTTCTGCTTGACTTTAACAAGTTTACGGATGTCAGAAGTTTTTCATAGCAGAGACCTGATCCACCATCTCCCTCCCGCAGCATTTTCGAGTTTAATGATGCATCCATCCACTCACACAGAAGTCTCATTGTATTTTCTTAGCCATTTGCTACCCTTTATCTATGGGAATGGAAAGGGTCCCTGACAGCAAGATGGGGATCAATTAAATGAAACTCCATGCAGGTGATCCATGGAAACGCAATTCATGGAAGAAGATTGCACACAATCCTCATTCAAAAAGTCAAATCATCTATTCATAAAGGGTATTTGAGTTGAGAGTGCATTGACCCCTAGCCTGGTTAAACTAGACTGACAGCTGTGCTCACCATTAGTTTCACTGGTGAGTGCAGGATTCTGTCTGGTTTAACCAGGTTATTTGACCCCATACTGCCTGGCAGGTTCAGACGTGATTCAGGAGCAGGAGGAGTGTTGTGTCGTGATGGAGTACAGTATGGGGTCACAAGGTCTTGTTTTGACTGGGGAGAGCCTGACCGCTGTGTTTGTTTACACAGGACCGCTCGCTCACCCAAATAATCTGCCATTGTGGGCCCTTTTAATCCCACGCAATGTCAATGGAGCTGGCGACAGTGCTGATAAGATACTCAAACACAGCTCTTGATCTGCACACCCAGGCCTCTGCTTCCCACACTCTCAGCCCCCTTTGTTTCCTCTATTAACATTCCCAACGTGACATGGATTTCAAGTTCATAGGTCGCACTCGGAACAGGGGTATATTTTCTCTCGACAGGACACATCTTTGTCAAATTCTTGCCGGGTCTGTATGATTGTTGTTGTTGTAGGTGAGTCACAAGTCGACTTGGAACCACCAATGACTCACAGAGTCTTATGTATTTGGTTTGAAATGGTGCATTGTTTTGGTTTGTCTACTGAGGTGGTATTCACACAGTCAATACTGGTGTGTTGAGCCCTGGAAGTCCCAATGCAAGTGTACTATCTGGATCATTAAAATTCCAGTCATGAGAATGTTACTATTTTAATTTATTCTATTTTTATCATAATTTCTTATTTTATTCTGCATTGTTGGGAAGTAAGCATTTCACTCTTAGTCTACACCTGTTGTTTACGAAGCATGTGACAATAAAAATGTGATTCGATTTGATGACCCCAGTATTATGTCCATATTTGCCTTTCACACCTTTTGTATGGTATGAGTAAAAGAAAAGAGGGAGAGTGAGAGGGGGAAGGGGGAAGGGTAGAAATATGGCTCCATAATATAACATAATCTTGGGCAGCATGCCTCCATATCTCTATATTTCACACTTTAAGTACCACAAAGTTGGCAGTGAGGCCTTCTCCTTGAATTGGCAGAGTTATTTTTGCCCATGAACTGTACACTGCAGCACCGAGATAGTTGGCGAACACGCAGATGGGAGAGAAGCTATAGCTCTGACACCACAATATGACAGAAAAATGTTTGGTATGTTTGAACACAGATAAAGCTTGCACACCTCAAGCTGTTTCATAGACAATACCCATGGCCCCAATCTCCCATCTGGCACCACTGTATTTAGACAATACTCTCTGTCAAGCTCAATGTGAACTGGGGAGACAAAACATGCGCTCTGTATATCTCTCCTTATCAATACATTTCGTTGGGTTTCACTAGACCGATATCATGAAACCTCACCTTGTGGTCTTACAGCTTAACAAAAGCCTAGCATATAATTCCAAGCATTTTTGTATGGTTAAGTCACTTTTTCTGAGCTATTTCTATGCATGGCTCTCATGCTAAAGAAAAGAACACAAGAAGGATGATGATGAAGACAATGCTGTACTTTTTCTCTCCACTTGATGGTGCAGCGGATAAGAATGGACTACTTGGTAGCTGACGTTGGTCTTATGAACAAGGACACCCACACGTACACACACATTTTTTTGGTGTAGATGTGATTCTTGACTCTAGATGTGGTACACTATGCCCTACTGTAGGTCAATAAATGAAAAATCCCTAGTTTGATGGGCAACAACACCATAGTGGAGTTGCAAGAATCCAGCCACTATTGCTTTCAAAATATGACAACCATGTCAACAATAGTGGCGGAAATCAAATAAGACATACATTTAATTATTTTGCGGCTGACCACAAAATAATAGAGTGACGGCCCAAAAATGCAGGTAAATCATCTATATATTAAAGAGAGTATATACAGTATGTTATTAAAATAATGACTCTTAATTAGATCAACTTTATTTAGATGAACAGTTGAAGAGTTGATTTCCAAAATGCTATATCCACCAATTTTTCACATTTGTGTTTTTTCATCAGAAATGAATGCTAATGGGAACCTTTATGTGTGTGTGTGTGTGTGTGTGTAAAATATTACTGTTCTCAAATTTGTTAATCATAGATTTTAGATGTGTACTAACATATGTTTTTTGAAAAACACTATATATCCATTGTTTAACTGGAATGGAATCAGAATCAGAATTATCTTTATTCGCACAGTACATTTACACATACCCAGAATTTGACTTAGTGAGAAGGTGCTTTCAGCAATAGACAACATACAAACAGAACACAGACACAAGTCCACATAGACATCATTCAGAATGTACAATATTGGAACAGTAAACACAAAACTCTGGAGTATAGGTTGATATAGCTGATATGTGGTCCTCTGTAGCTCAGCTGGTAGAGTATGGCGCTTGTAACGCCAAGGTAGTGGGTTCGATCCCCGGGACCACCCATACACAAAAATGTATGCACGCATGACTGTAAGTCGCTTTGGATAAAAGCATCTGCTAAATGGCATATTATATTATTATTATATACAATTTACAGAGGGGATATATACTGGCTTCCAGTTGAAGCTCGCATCCGCTACAAGACCATGGTGCTTGCCTATGGAGCAGTGAGGGGAACGGCACCTCTGTACCTTCAGGCTCTGATCAGTCCCTACACCCAAACGAGGGCATTGCGTTCATCCACCTCTGGCCTGCTGGCTCCCCTTCCTCTGCGGAAGCATAGCTCCCGCTCAGCCCAGTCAAAACTGTTCGCTGCTCTGGCACCCCAATGGTGGAACAAGCTCCCTCACGACGCCAGGACAGCGGAGTCACTCACCACCTTCCGGAGACATTTGAAACCCCACCTCTTTAAGGAATACCTGGGATAGGATAAAGTAATCCCTCTAACCCCCCCCCCCCCAAATTGTAAAGTGGTTATCCCACTGGCTATAGGGTGAACGCACCAATTTGTGAGTCGCTCTGGCTAAGAGCGTCTGCTAAATGACGTTAATGTGCCCTTGAGCAAGGCACTTAACCCTAATTGCTCCTGTAAGTCGCTCTGGATAAGAGCGTCTGCTAAATGACTAAAATGTAAATGTAAATATACACTGCTCAAAAAAATAAAGGGAACACTTAAACAACACATCCTAGATCTGAATGAATGAAATTATCTTATGAAATACTTTTTTCTTTACACAGTTGAATGTGCTGACAACAAAATCACACAAAAATTATCAATGGAAATCAAATGTATCAACCCATGGAGGTCTGGATTTGGAGTCACCCTCAAAATTAAAGTGGAAAACCACACTACAGGCTGATCCAACTTTGATGTAATGTCCTTAAAACAAGTCAAAATTAGGCTCAGTAGTGTGTGTGGCCTCCACGTGCCTGTATGACCTCCCTACAATGCCTGGGCATGCTCCTGATGAGGTGGCGGATGGTCTCCTGAGGGATCTCCTCCCAGACCTGGACTAAAGCATCCGCCAACTCCTGGACAGTCTGTGGTGCAACGTGGCGTTGGTGGATGGAGCGAGACATGATGTCCCAGATGTGCTCAATTGGATTCAGGTCTGGGGAACGGGCGGGCCAGTCCATAACATCAATGCCTTCCTCTTGCAGGAACTGCTGACACACTCCAGCCACATGAGGTCTAGCATTGTCTTGCATTAGGAGGAACCCAGGGCCAACCGCACCAGCATATGGTCTCACAAGGGGTCTGAGGATCTCATCCCGGTACCTAATGGCAGTCAGGCTACCTCTGGCGAGCACATGGAGGGCTGTGCGGCCCCCCAAAGAAATGCCACCCCACACCATGACTGACCCACCGCCAAACCGGTCATGCTGGAGGATGTTGCAGGCAGCAGAACGTTCTCCACGGCGTCTCCAGACTCTGTCACGTCTGTCACATGTGCTCAGTGTGAACCTGCTTTCATCTGTGAAGAGCACAGGGCACCAGTGGCGAATTTGCCAATCTTGGTGTTCTCTGGCAAATGCCAAACGTCCTGCACGGTGTTGGGCTGTAAGCACAACCCCCACCTGTGGACGTCGGGCCCTCATACCACCCTCATGGAGTCTGTTTCTGACCGTTTGAGCAGACACATGCACATTTGTGGCCTGCTGGAGGTCATTTTGCAGGGCTCTGGCAGTGCTCCTCCTGCTCCTCCTTGCACAAAGGCGGAGGTAGCAGTCCTGCTGCTGGGTTGTTGCCCTCCTACGGCCTCCTCCACGTCTCCTGATGTACTGGCCTGTCTCCTGGTAGCGCCTCCATGCTCTGGACACTACGCTGACAGACACAGCAAACCTTCTTGCCACAGCTCGCATTGATGTGCCATCCTGGATGAGCTGCACTACCTGAGCCACTTGTGTGGGTTGTAGACTCCGTCTCATGCTACCACTAGAGTGAAAGCACCGCCAGCATTCAAAAGTGACCAAAACATCAGCCAGGAAGCATAGGAACTGAGAAGTGGTCTGTGGTCACCACCTGCAGAACCACTTCTTTATTGGGGGTGTCTTGCTAATTGCCTATAATTTCCACCTGTTGTCTATTCCATTTGCACAACAGCATGTGAAATGTATTGTCAATCAGTGTTGCTTCCTAAGTGGACAGTTTGATTTCACAGAAGTGTGATTGACTTGGAGTTACATTGTGTTGTTTAAGTGTTCCCTTAATTTGTTTGAGCAGTGTATATAAGCAGAGGGAGGGATGCTGCCGTGGCAAATACTGTATATACAGTGTTGTGTGGAGGTGTAGATAATGCTAATGCAGTATAGTGCAGATTAGAATTTGAGGTAACTGATGACAAGGTGCAGTAATCTACCCAATGCAAAGTCACTTAATCGCTATGAGTCCGATGGCCGGTTGATGAGGGCTACAGTATGGGGGAAGAAACTGTTCAGGTGGCGGGCGGTTTTGGTCATGATTGACCTAAACCGTCTGCCAGAGCAGAGTCTTTGAAATATGGGGTGTCCGGGTGGACAGGGTCGGCGATGATCTTACCTGCAGGTTCTTGATGGAGGGCAGGTGACAGCCGATGACCTTTTCCGCAGACCAGACAATGCGCTGCAGTTTGCCCTTGCAGCGGGCAGATCCAAACCAGACGGTGATGGAAGAGGTGAGGATGGACTCAATGATGGTCGTTTAGAACCGAACCAGAATTGTCAGAGAGAATTTGAGTTTCCTCAACTGGCGAAGATAGTACATCCTCTGTCGAGCCTTCTTGTCACTGCTGTGATGATGTCCTCCCACTTGAGGTTGTGGAGATGGTCCCCAGAAATTTGAATGACTTGGCCATGCTGACGGCTGTGCCATCAATCTTGAGGGGGAGAGACGGTGGGGGGCATTTCCTGCAGTCAACCACCATTTCCACGGTTTTGACTGTGTTGAGTTCCAGGTTGTTGCGACTGCACCAGGCCACCAGGCGGTCAACTTTTTCATGATACTCGGACTCGTCGCCGTTGGAGATGAGACTGACCAGGGTGGTGTCATCAGCAAACTTGAGTAGTTTGACAGATGCGTCATTGGAGGAGCCATAATTGGTGTAGGGGTAGAGGAGGGGGGAGAGCACGCAACTCTGCGGCACCCCTGTGCTGAGAGATGTTTTCCCCATCTTAACGTGCTATGTCCTGTTAGTCAAGAAGTCTGTGATCCACCGGTAGATGGAGTCAGATACGTTCAGCTGGGTGAGTTTGTGCTGTAGCAGGTCCGGAATGATTGTGTTGAAGGCTGAGCTAAAGTCCACAAACAATATCCTTGAGTATGTCCTTGGGTTGTTGAGGTGTTTGAGGATGTAGTGAAGGCCCATGTTGACGGTGTCGTCCACAGACCTATTGGCTCTGTAGGCGAACTGCATGGGGTCAAGGAGGGTTTTGGTGGTGGTTTTGAGATGGGACAGGATCAGATTCTCAAAGGTTTTCATGATGAACAAGGTGAGAGCTACGGTATTTGACTGTAGCTATCTTAAGATGAATGCACCAACTGTCTGTCGCTCTGGATAGGAGCATCTGCTAAATGACATATTACTGTATTATATTTTTTTAAAAATCATTTGTACAGTTCTTTATTAAAACTGTCATTATTGGTTACATTTGACTGTGTAAAACTAGCGGTACTACATATTTCTCTGAGAATGTGGCAGATACAGTTGAAGTCGGAAGTTTACATACACTTAGGTTGGAGTCATTAAAACTTGTTTTTCAACCACTCAACACATTTCTTGTTAACAAACTATAGTTTTGGCAAGTCGGTTAGGACATCTACTTTGTGCATGACACAAGTAATTTTTCCAACAATTGTTTACAGACAGATTATTTCACTTATAATTCATTGTATCACAATTCCAGTGAGTCAGAAGTTTACATACACTAAGTTGACTGTGCCTTTAAACAGCTTGGAAAATTCCAGAAAATTATGTCATGGCTTTAGAAGCTTCTGATAGGCTAATTGACATCATTTGAGTCGATTGGAGGTGTACCTGTGGATGTATTTCAAGGCCTACCTTCAAACTCAATGCTTCTTTGCTTGACATCATTGGACAATCAAAAGAAATCAGCCAAGACCTCAGAAAAATAATTGTAGACCTCCACAAGTCTGGTTCATCCTTGGGAGCAATTTCCAAACGCCTGAAGGTACCACGTTCATCTGTACAAACAATAGTATGCAAGTATAAACACCATGGGACCACGCAGCCATCATACCGCTCAGGAAGGAGACGCGTTCTGTCTCCTAGAGATGAACGTACTTTGGTGCGAAAAGTGCAAATCAATCCCAGAACAACAGCAAAGGACCTTGTGAAGATGCTGGAGGAAACAGGTACAAAAGTATCTATATCCACAGTAAAACAAGTCCTATATCGACATAACCTGAAAGGCCGCTCAGCAAGGAAGAATCCATTGCTCCAAAACCGGCATAAAAAGCCAGACTACGGTTTGCAACTGTACATGGTGACAAAGATCGTACTTTTTGGAGAAATGTCCTCTGGTCTGATGAAACAAAAATAGAACTGTTTGGCAATAATGACCATCGTTATGTTTGGAGGAAAAAGGGGGTTGCTTGCAAGCCGAAGAACACCATCCCAACCGTGAAGCACGGGGGTGGCAGCATCATGCTGTGGGGGTGCTTTGCTGCAGGAGAGACTGGTGCACTTCACAAAATAGATGGCATCATGAGGAAGGAAATTTATGTGGATATATTGAAGCAACATCTCAAGACATCAGTCAGGAAGTTAAAGCTTGGTCGCAAATGGGTCTTCCAAATGGACAATGACCCCAAGCATACTTCCAAAGTTGTGGCAAAATGGCTTAAGGACAACAAAGTCAAGGTATTGGAGTGGCCATCACAAAGCCCTGACCTCAATCCTAAAGAACATTTGTGGGCAGAACTGAAAAAGCGTGTTCGAGCAAGGAAGCCTACAAACCTGACTCAGTTACACCAGCTCTGTCAGGAGGAATGGGCCAAAATTGACCCAACTTATTGTGGGAAGCTTGTGGAAGGCTACCCGGAACGTTTGACCCAAGTTAAACAATTTAAAGGCAATGCTACCAAATATTAATTGAGTGTATGCAAACTTCTGACCCACTGGGAATGTGATGAAATAAATAAAAGCTGAAATAAATCATTCTCTCTACTATTATTCTGACATTTCACATTCTTAAAATAAAGTGGTTGTCACAATCGTTTATAGACTGGACGGACCAAGGCGCAGCGTGATAAGCATACATGTTTATTTAAACGAATGAACACGCGACAAAACAACAAACGAAACGTGAAGTCCAAGGTAACACACAAACATACCATAACTGGAACAAGATCCCACAACCCACTAGTGCCAATAGGCTGCCTAAGTATTTGACCCCAATCAGAGACAACGAGCTACAGCTGCCTCTGATTGGGAACCACACCGGCCAACATAGATCTATACATACTAAATAAACCACATAGACTATACACAACATAGAAATATACACACCCTGACTCAACATATACGAGTCCCTTGAGTCAGGGCGTGACAGTACCCCCACCCCCCCCAAAGGTGCGGACTCCGACCGCGCCACATAAACATAACAGGGTAGGGGCCGGGTGGGCATTCCACCTCGGAGGCGGATCCGGCTCCGGGCGTGACCACCACTTACTCTCCACCTCCCTGTTGCGCCCCTGGTCTGGTCTGGCCCTCGGCGCGCTGCTTCCCCTCTCCTTCCTCCCACGACATACCAAGCCCTGTCTGGACCCTGGTGTGGGAGACCCCGAACCTGGAGAGGGGCTGACGTCTGGGTCTGGACTGGAACCGCTGACTGGAGCTGGACCCGACGACGGTGGATCGAACTGCTCTGGCTCCGGAGTGGAGCCGCTGACCGGAGCTGGATCAGACACCGGTGGAGCGGATTGCTCTGGCTCCGGAGTGGAGCAGCTGACCGGAGCTGGACCGGACCCCGGTGGAGCGGATTGCTCTGGCTCCGGAGTGGAGCCGCTGACCGGAGCTGGACTGGACCCCGGTGGAGCGGATTGCTCTGGCTCCGGAGTGGAGCAGCTGACCGGTGCCGGACCAGGCACCGGTGGAACAGGCATGGGCCGTGCCGGACTGGACACACGCACCACTGGCTTGGTGCGGGGAGCAGGAACGGGCCGGACGGGGTTGACGACGCGCACCACTGGCTTGGTGCGAGGGACAGGAACAGGCCAGGCCGGGCTGGCGACGCGCACCACTGGTTTGGTGCGAGGGGCAGGAACAGGCCGGGCCGGACTGGCGACGCGCACCACTGGCTTGGTGCGAGGGGCAGGAACAGGCCGGGCCGGGCTGGCGACGCGCACCACTGGCTTGGTGCGAGGGGCAGGAACAGGCCGGGCTGGCGACGTGCACCACTGGTTTGGTGCGAGGGACAGGAACAGGCCGGACCGGGCTGGCGACACGCACCACTGGCTTGGTGCGAGGGACAGGAACAGGCCGGACCGGGCTGGCGACGCGCACCACTAGCTTGATGCGAGGAGCAGGAACGGGCCGGACCGTACTGGGAACACACACCACTGGCTTAGTGCGGGGAGCAGGAACGGGTCGGGCCATACTGGGAACACGCACCACTGGCTTAGTGCGGGGAGCAGGAACGGGCCGGACCGGACTGGCGACACGCACCACTTGCTTGGTGCGAGGAGCGGGACTGGGTTCCTTTATAAATCCCCGCTCCTTCTGCTGCCTAACCAGCTCCTCTCGCCGTGCCTCTACACCTTCCTTCTCCCTTTTAGCCTCCTGTAGCTCCTCCCTCTGACCGTATAACTCCTGCTCCCTCTGAACCAATAGCCCCCGTAACCTGGTGGCCTCCTCTCCTAACCTGCAGATCCGCCCTGTCGCTGCCTCATGCTGCCTCGTCTTCCACACCGTGTGCCCCCCCCAAAAAAAATTATTGGGGTTGCCTCTCGGGTGTCCGTCGTCGGCACGGTTGGCGCCGTTTCTCCTCTCCTGCCTGGGCATTTACCTTCGCCCATGGCCCTTTCCCCGCGAATATCTCCTCCCATGACCACCATTTGCCCACCTGTGACATCGCTATACGCTCTTCCTGGGCACGCTGCTTGGTCCTCGTTTGGTGGGATCTTCTGTCACAATCGTTTATAGACTGGACGGACCAAGGCGCAGCGTGATAAGCATACATGTTTATTTAAACAAACGAACACGCGACAAAACAACAAACGAAACGTGAAGTCCAAGGTAACACACAAACATACCATAACTGGAACAAGATCCCACAACCCACTAGTGCCAATAGGCTGCCTAAGTATTTGACCCCAATCAGAGACAACGAGCTACAGCTGCCTCTGATTGGGAACCACACCGGCCAACATAGATCTATACATACTAAATAAACCACATAGACTATCAATCAATCAATCAATTTTATTTTATATAGCCCTTCTTACATCAGCTAATATCTCGAAGTGCTGTACAGAAACCCAGCCTAAAACCCCAAACAGCTAGTAATGCAGGTGTAGAAGCACGGTGGCTAGGAAAAACTCCCTAGAAAGGCGAAAACCTAGGAAGAAACCTAGAGAGGAACCAGGCTATGAGGGGTGGCCAGTCCTCTTCTGGCTGTGCCGGGTGGAGATTATAACAGAACCATGCCAAGATGTTCAAAAATGTTCATAAGTGACAAGCATGGTCAAATAATAATCAGGAATAAATCTCAGTTGGCTTTTCATAGCCGATCATTAAGAGTTTGAAAACAGCAGGTCTGGGACAGGTAGGGGTTCCATAACCGCAGGCAGAACAGTTTAAACTGGAATAGCAGCAAGGCCAGGCGGACTGGGGACAGCAAGGAGTCACCACGGCCGGTAGTCCCGACGTATGGTCCTAGGGCTCAGGTCTCTCAGTTGGCTTTTCATAGCCGATCATTAAGAGTTGAAAACAGCAGGTCTGGGACAGGTAGGGGTTTCGTAGCCGCAGGCAGAACAGTTGAAACTGGAATAGCAGCAAGGCCAGGCGGACTGGGGACAGCAAGGTGTCATCATGCCCGGTAGTCCTGACGTATGGTCCTAGGGCTCAGGTTCTCGGAGAGAAAGAGAGAACGAGAGAATTAGAGAGAGCATACTTAAATTCACACAGGACACTGGATAAGACAGGAGAAGTACTCCAGGTATAACCAACTAACCCCAGCCCCCCGACACATAAACTACTGCAGCATAAATACTGGAGGCTGAGACAGGAGCGGTCCGGAGACACTGTGGCCCCATCCGAAGAAACCCCCGGACAGGGCCAAACAGGAAGGATATAACCCCACCCACTCCGCCAAAGCACAGCCCCCGCACCACTAGAGGGATATCCCCAACCACCAACTTACAATCCTGAGACAAGGCCGAGTATAGCCCACAGAGGTCTCCACCACAGCACAAACCAAGGGGGGGGGGCGCCAACCCAGACAGGAAGATCACGTCAGTAACTCAACCCACTCAAGTGATGCACCCCTCCCAGGGACGGCATGAAAGAGCACCAGCAAGCCAGTGACTCAGCCCCTGCAACAGGGTTAGAGGCAGAGAACCCCAGTGGAGAGGGGAACCGGCCTGGCAGAGACAGCAAGGGCTGTTCGTTGCTCCAGCCTTTCCGTTCACCTTCACACTCCTGGGCCAGACTACACTCAATCATATGACCTACTGAAGAGATAAGTCTTCAGTAAAGACTTAAAGGTTGAGACCGAGTCTGCGTCTCTCACATGGGTAGGCAGACTGTTCCATAAAAATGGAGATCTATAGGAGAAAGCCCTGCCTCCCGCTGTTTGCTTAGAAATTCTAGGGACAATTAGGAGGCCTGCGTCTTGTGACCGTAGCGTACGTATTGGTATGTACGGCAGGACCAACTCGGAAAGATAGGTAGGAGCAAGCCCATGTAACGCTTTATAGGTTAACAGTAAAACCTTGAAATCAGCCCTTGCCTTAACAGGAAGCCAGTGTAGGGAAGCTAGCACTGGAGTAATATGATCAAATTTCTTGGTTCTAGTCAGGATTCTAGCAGCCGTATTTAGCACTAACTGAAGTTTATTTAGTGCTTTATCCGGGTAGCCGGAAAATAGAGCATTGCAGTAGTCTAACCTAGAAGTAACAAATGCATGGATTAATTTTTCTGCATCATTTTTGGACAGAAAATTTCTGATTTTTGCAATGTTACGTAGATGGAAAAAAGCTGTCCTTGAAACAGTCTTGATATGTTCGTCAAAAGAGAGATCAGGGTCAAGAGTAACGCCTAGGTCCTTCACAGTTTTATTTGAGACGACTTTACAACCATCAAGATGAATTGTCAGATTTAACAGAAGATCTCTTTGTTTCTTGGGACCTAGAACAAGCATCTCTGTTTTGTCCGAGTTTAAAAGTAAAAAGTTTTCAGCCATCCACTTCCTTATGTCTGAAACACAGGCTTCTAGCGAGGGCAATTTTGGGGCTTCACCATGCTTCATTGAAATGTACAGCTGTGTGTCATCCGCATAGCAGTGAAAGTTAACATTATGTTTTCGAATAACATCCCCAAGAGGTAAAATATATAGTGAAAACAATAGTGGTCCTAAAACGGAACCTTGAGGAACACCGAAATGTACAGTTGATTTGTCGGAGGACAGACCATTCACAGAGACAAACTGATATCTTTCCGACAGGTAGGATCTAAACCAGGCCAGAACTTGTCCGTGTAGACCAATTTGGGTTTCCAGTCTCTCCAAAAGAATGTGGTGATCGATGGTGTCAAAGGCAGCACTAAGGTCTAGTAGCACGAGGACAGATGCAGAGCCTCGGTCTGACGCCATTAAAAGGTCATTTACCACCTTCACAAGTGCAGTCTCAGTGCTATGATGGGGTCTAAAACCAGACTGAAGCATTTCGTATACATTGTTTGTCTTCAGAAAGGCAGTGAGTTGCTGCGCAACAGCTTTTTCTAAAATTTTTGAGAGGAATGGAAGATTCGATATAGGCCGATAGTTTTTTATATTTTCCGGGTCAAGGTTTGGCTTTTTCAAGAGAGGCTTTATCACTGCCACTTTTAGTGAGTTTGGTACACATCCGGTGGATAGAGAGCTGTTTATTATGTTCAACATAGGAGGGCCAAGCACAGGAAGCAGCTCCTTCAGCAGTTTAGTAGGAATAGGATCCAGTATGCAGCTTGAAGGTTTAGAGGCCATGATTATTTTCATCATTGTGTCAAGAGATATAGTACTAAAACACTTAAGTGTCTCTCCCGATCCCAGGCCCTCGCAGAGCTGTGCAGATCCAGGACAGCTAAGCCCTGGAGGAATACGCAGATTCAAAGAGGAGTCCGTAATTTGCTTTCTAATGGTCATGATCTTTTCCTCAAAGAAGTTCATGAATTTATCACTGCTGAAGTGAAAGCCATCCTCTCTTGGGGAATGCTGCTTTTTAGTTAGCTTTGCAACAGTATCAAAAAGAAATTTTGGATTGTTCTTATTTTCCTCGATTAAGTTGGAAAAGTAGGATGATCGAGCAGCAGTGAGGGCTCTTCGGTACTGCACGGTACTGTCTTTCCAAGCTAGTCGGAAGACTTCCAGTTTGGTGTGGCGCCATTTCCGTTCCAATTTCCTGGAAGCTTGCTTCAAAGCTCGGGTATTTTCTGTATACCAGGGAGCTAGTTTCTTATGATAAATGTTTTTCGTTTTTAGGGGTGCAACTGCATCTAGGGTATTGCGCAAGGTTAAATTGAGTTCCTCAGTTAAGTGGTTAACTGATTTTTGTCCTCTGACGTCCTTGGGTAGGCAGAAGGAGTCTGGAAGGGCATCAATGAATTTTTGTGTTGTCTGAGAATTTATAGCACGACTTTTGATGCTCCTTGGTTGGGGTCTGAGCAGATTATTTGTTGCGATTGCAAACGTAATAAAATGGTGGTCCGATAGTCCAGGATTTTGTGGAAAAACATTAAGATCTACAACATTTATTCCATGGGACAAAACTAGGTCCAGAGTATGACTGTGGCAGTGAGTAGGTCCAGAGACATGTTGGACAAAACCCACTGAGTCGATAATAGCTCCGAAAGACTTTTGGAGTGGGTCTGTGGACTTCTCCATGTGAATATTAAAATCACCAAAAATTAGAATATGATCTGCTATGACTACAAGGTCTGATAGGAATTCAGGAAACTCGGAGAGGAACGCTGTATATGGCCCAGGAGGCCTGTAAACAGTAGCTATAAAAAGTGATTGAGTAGGCTGCATAGATTTCATGACTAGAAGCTCAAAAGATGAAAACGCCATTTTTTTTTTGTAAATTGAAATTTGCTATCGTAAATGTTAGCAACACCTCCGCCTTTGCGGGATGCACGGGGAATATGGTCACTAGTGTAACCAGGAGGTGAGGCCTCATTTAACACAGCAAATTCATCAGGCTTAAGCCATGTTTCAGTCAGGCCAATCACATCAAGATTATGATCAGTGATTAGTTCATTGACTATGACTGCCTTTGAAGTGAGAGATCTAACATTAAGTAACCCTATTTTGAGATGTGAGGTATCACAATCTCTTTCAATAATGGCAGGAATGGAGGAGGTCTTTATCCTAATAAGATTGCTAGGGTGAACACCGCCATGTTTAGTTTTGCCCAACCTAGGTCGAGGCACAGACACAGTCTCAATGGGTATGGCTGAGCTGACTACACTGACTGTGCTATTGGCAGACTCCACTAAGCTGGCAGGTTGGCTAACAGCCTGCTGCCTGGCCTGCACCCTATTTCACTGTGGGGCTAGAGGAGTTAGAGCCCTATCTATGTTGGTAGATAAGAGGAGAGCACCCCTCCAGCTAGGATGGAGTCCGTCACTCCTCAGCAGGTCAGGCTTGATCCTGTTTGTGGGTGAGTCCCAGAAAGAGGGCCAATTATCCACAAATGTTATCTTTTGGGAGGGGCAGAAAACAGTTTTCAACCAGCGATTAAGTGCTGAGACTCTGCTGTAGAGCTCGTCACTTCCCCTAACTGGGAGGGGGCCAGAGACAATTACTCGATGCCGACACATCTTTCTAGCTGATTTACACGCTGAAGCTATGTTGCACTTGGTGACCTCTGACTGTTTCATCCTAACATCGTTGGTGCCGACGTGGATAACAATATCTCTATACTCTCTACACTCGCCAGTTTTAGCTTTAGCCAGCACCATCTTTAGATTAGCCTTAACGTCGGTAGCCCTGCCCCCTGGTAAACAGTGTATGATCGCTGGGTGATTCGTTTTAAGTCTAATACTGCGGGTAATGGAGTCGCCAATGACTAGGGTTTTCAATTTGTCAGAGCTAATGGTGGGAGCCTTCGGAGTCTCAGACCCCGTAACGGGAGGAGTAGAGACTAGAGAAGACTCAGACTCAGACTCCAAGAAGACTCAGACTATACACAACATAGAAATATACACACCCTGACTCAACATATACGAGTCCCTTGAGTCAGGGCGTGACAGTGGTGATCCTAACTGACCTAAGACAGGGAATTTTTACTAGGATTAAATTTCAGGAATTGTGAAAAACTGAGTTTAAATGTATTTGGCTAAGGTGTATGTAAACTTCCGACTTCAACTGTATACTGTATAGCTTTTTGCAAAAATACCTTATGTTTCTCCATCAAGTGATAGATTTCAAACAAATACATGTCTGTCATTGAACAACCCCATGCCATGATTAGATAGCAAAAAAATACAAATCTCTTTCATAAGTTCTTTAAACAATAAAACTAATTGAAAAACATTTCTGAAAATGGATATATAGCATTTTGAAAAGAAACTTCAGATGTACACTACCGTTCAAAAATGTGGGGTCACTTAGAAATGTCTTCTTTTTTTTTAAGAAAAGCAATTTTTTTGTCCATTAAAACAACATCAAATTGATCAGAAATACAGTGTAGACATTGTTAATGTTGTAAATGGCTATTGTAGCTGGAAATGGCTGATTTATAATGGAATATCTACATAGGCGTACAGAGGCCGATTATCAATCCTGTGTTCCAATGGCACGTTGTGTTTGCTAATCCAAGTTTATCATTTTAAAAGGCTAATTGATCATTAGAAAACCCTTTTGCAATTATGTTAGCACAGCTGAAAACTGATGTGCTGATTAAAGAAGCAATAAAACTGGCCTTCTTGAGACTAGTTGAGTATCTGGAGCATCAGCAATTGTGGGTTCGATTACAGAATCAAAATGGCCAGAAACAAAGAACTTTCCTCTGAAACTCGTCAGTCTATTCTTGTTCTGAGAAATGAAGGCTATTCCATGCGAGAAATTGCCAAGAAACTGAAGATCTCGTACAATGCTATGTACTACTCCCTTCACAGAACAACGCAAACAGGCTCTAACCAGAATAGAAAGAGGAGTGGGAGGCCCCGGAGCACAACTGAGTAAGAGGACAAATACATTAGAGTGTCTAGATTGAGAAACAGACGCCTCACAGGTCCTCAACTGGCAACTTCATTAAATAGTACCAGCAAAACACCAGTCTCAACGTCAACAGTGAAGAGGCGACTCCGGGATGCTGACCTTCTAGGCAGAATTGCAAAGAAAAAGCCATATCTCAGACTGGCCAATAAAAAGAAAAGATGGGCAAAAGAACACAGACACTGGACAGAGGAAGATTGGAGAAAAGTGTTATGGACAGACTAATTGAAGTTTGAGGTGTTCGGATCACAAAGAAGAACATTTGTGAGACGCAGACCAAATGAAAAGATGCTGGATGAGTGCTTGATGCCATCTGTCAATCATGGTGGAGGCAATGTGATGGTCTGGGGTTGCTTTGGTGGTGGTAAAGTGGGAGATTTGTACAGGGTAAAAGGGATCTTGAAGAAGGAAGGCTATCACTCCATTTTGCAATGCCATGCCATACCCTATGGACGGCGCTTGATTGGAGACAATTTCATCCTACAACAGGACAATGACCCAAAGCACAGCTCCAAACTATGCAAAAACTATTTAGGGAAGAAGCAGTCAGCTGGTTTTCTGTCTTTAATGGAGTGGCCAGCACAGTCACCGGATCTCAACCCTATTGAGCTGTTGTGGGAGCAGCTTGACAGTATGGTACATAAGAAGTGCCCATCAAGCCAATCCAACTTGTGGGAGGTGCTTCAGGAAGCATGGGGTGAAATCTCTTCAGATTACCTCAACAATTTGACAACTAGAATGCCAAAGGTCTACAATGCTGTAATTGCTGCAAATTGAGGATTCTTTGACGAAAGCAAAGTTTGAAGGACACAATTATTATTTCTATTAAAAATCATTATTTCTAACCTTGTCAATTACTACATGTCCTATGCATTTTGCAATATTTCCTATTCAAACTCATTTAATGTATGTTTTCATGGAAAACAAGGACATTTCTAAGTGACCCCAAACTTTTGAACGGTAGTGTATATTTGCATATGTGCTTATAGAAAAGAGTGGGAAACACAATGACAATAGAGCCATAATCCAACCTAATTGTCCATATCATGCTAATTCTCTATAGATCATATTCAACCACGGCTCTATGCTACATTGTATCCAAATGGGAAAATAAACCCTTTTTCAAACACAAGGACATTTGCTCACCCTCTTGTAAACCGAGAGTAACAACTACTGATCAACACGTACAGTACTCTAACTCAGAGAGCTATTGGATAAGACGAACAAATACAGCTATAAACCGCCATTCATTTCCCTCACTGACAGTAAATACCTGCTAGCTGCTATGTGGCTCCGCTCCCTGGAACCAGTAGACAAACTCCCATGCCCAGGCTCCTATATCCCATAGCCCCTGGCCCCTAGCTTCAGACTGTAGTGTTGTAATGCTGCTCCCAGGCTGTCCTGGTATGGGCCCTGTCCTCCCCCCCTGTCCCAGGGTCGGCTGCTTGCCTGTGTGACCTGCTCTGCCCCCTGTGGTGAGCTGTGTTGGCTGCAGTGTTCATCTCCAGACTCCTGCACTGCAGTACAGTACTGTGCAGGGTAGGGGAGAGCAAAGGCTGAGGCCAGAACAAGCAACACAGTGTTTTGTTGCAGTCACTAATGATGCGTTGAGTGAGTAAGAGAAGTGATCCTCCTTCGGCTCCTCCTCATCATCGTCATCATTCTAATCATTATCATACATGATAACCACTGTCAGCACAATCATCATCAATGCAGTGAGCCATTTTTAACAGAGACAGGGGTCAGTGAACATAAAACCAGTCACATGGCTTTCAGCCTATCATTATTACACAATGTTCTGTCTTTTGGACCAGGGAGGATAGGGATCACACAGCACACAAAGCAGAGCAGCTCCAGCCAGGTCTCAAGTATCACTGTCCCTATGGGGATGATGTCTTTGACCTTAGGAGGCAGCCACAGAGTCAGCAATGTAACACAAACTTCATGCACTGAGTGTACAAAACATTAGGAACACCTGCTCTTTCCATGACATAGACTGACCAGCTGAATTCAAGGTGAACGCTATGATCCCTTATTGATGTCACTTGTTAAATCCACTTCAATCAGTGTAGATGAAGGGGAGGAGACAGGTTAAAGAAGGATTGTTAAGCCTTGAGACAATTGAGACATCGATTGTGTATGTGTGCCATTCAGAGACTGAATGGGCAAGACAAAATATTTAAGTGCCGTTGAACGGGGGGTATGGTAGTAGGTCAAATCAAATCTTTGTTTGTCACATGCGCCGAATACAACAGGTGTAGACCTTACCGGGAAATGCTTACTTACAAGCCCTTAAACAACAATGCAGTTCAAGACAGAGTTAAGAAAATATTGACCAAATAAACATTTGTTTAGCAGTATTATGGCTTGGGGGTAGAAGCTGTTAAGGAGCCTTTTGGTCCTAGACTTGGCACTCCGGTACCGCTTGCCATGCGGTAGCAGAGAGAACAGTCTGTGACTGGTGACTGGAGTCTTTGACAATTTTTTGGGCTTTCCTCTGACACCGCCTAGTATATAGGTCCTGGATGGCAGGAAGCTTGGCCCCAGTGATGTACTGGGCCGTAATCACTACCCTCTGTAGCACCTTACGGTCAGATGCCGAGCGGTTGCCATACCAGGCGGTGATGCAACTGCTCAGGATGCTCTCGATGGTGCAGCTGTAGAACTTTTTGAGGATCTGGGGACCCATGCCAAATCTTTTCAGTCTCCTGAGGGGGAAAAGGTGTTGTCGTGCCCTCTTCACGACTGTCTTGGTGTGCTTCGAACAAATCAAATCAAATCAAATCAACATGATAGTTTGTTAGTGATGTGGACACCAAGGAACTTGAAACTCTCGACCCGCTCCACTACAGCCCCGTTGATGTTAATGGGGGCCTGTTCGGCCTTTTCCTGTAGTCCACGATCAGCTCCTTTGTCTTGCTCACATTGAGGGAGAGGTTTTTGTCCTGGCACTACACTGCCAGGTCTCTGACCTCCTCCCTATAGGCTGTCTCATCGTTGTCGGTGATCAGGCCAACCACTGTTGTGTCGTCAGCAAACTTAATGATGGAGTCGTGTTTTGACACGCAGTCGTGGGTGAACATGGAGTACAGGAGGGGACTAAGCACGCACTCCTGAGGGGCCCCAGTGTTGAGAATCAGCATGGCAGACTGAGCTGTAGTCAATGAACAGCATTCTCACATAGGTGTTCCTTTTGACCAGGTGGGAAAGGGCAGTGTGGAGTGCGATTGAGATTGCGTCATCTGTGGATCTGTTGGGTAGATATGCAAATTGGAGTGGGTCTAGGGTGTCCGGGATGATGCTGTTGATGTGAGCCATGACAAGCCTTTCAAAGCACTTCATGGCTACCGACGTGAGTGCTACGGGACGGTAATCATTTAGGCAGTGGTCTGCTTGAAACATGTAGTTATTACAGACTCGGTCAGGGAGAGGTTGAAAATGTCAGTGAAGACACTTGCCAGTTGGTCCGCGCATGCTTTGAGTACACGTCCTGGTAATCCGTCTGGCCCCGCGGCTTTGTGAATGTTGACCTGTTTAACGGTCTTGCTCACATCAGCTACCGAGAGCGTTATTACACAATCATCCAGAACAGCTGGTGCTCTCATGCATGCTTCAGTGTTGCTTGCCTTACAGCGTTCCGGACGCTGGCAGCGGTGTCTGGGTGGAACGAGCGGGCCCTGATCGACCAATTCCGGTGCCACCTAAGGGAGGACGTCCGACGGGAGCTAGCCTGCCGAGATGCCATGCTATCGTTCTCCCAACTGGTGGACATGGTCATCCGGCTGGACAATCTGCTAGCACTAAGAGGACGTCCTTGTAGGGGTCTGCCCGTTCCCACTCCGGACGATTCTGACCCAGAGCAGATGGAGCTGGGGGGAGCCGCCGGTCGAGAGAGCGCAGGAAGACAGCGACAGTGCCACTCTGGTGGCACGAAGGGACAATCCACTTCACGTCGCAGTCAACGTTCCTTTGGGTCTGGAAGTGGTAGGCAGGGTACTCACGCATCACCCCAGGTAACGAACACCCAAACTTGTTCAGAGCCCTTTGCGGCGCACTGTACCTTATCTATCTCCTTTCCCGATCACCTGGTAGTTTCCCAGTGTAAGGTGCTAGTCGATTCAGGCGCAGCTGGGAACTTTATGGATAGGGCATTTGCACGCCGTCAAGGCATTTCATTGGTTCCCCTATCCATTCCACTCCCCATCAGAGCACTTGATAGTCAACCATTAGGGTTGGTTAAGGAAGTTACTGTACCAGTCACCATGATTACACAGGAGACGCATGTTGAGCAGATTTTTGATTATTGAGTCTCCTGCTTACCCTGTAGTCTTAGGTATTCCGTGGTTAACCCTTCATAACCCCCATTTTTCATGGCCGCAGAGGGTTCTTACGGGGTGGTCGCTTGAGTGTCCGGGTAGGTGTTTCTGTTGGTGCGACCACGGTGGAAAGTCCAGACGGTAACCCCACCGTGCGCATTCCCCCCGAATCCCATGATCTGGCGCTCGCATGTTTTCCAAGATGCAAGCGACTAAATTACCACCTCATCGGGAGGGGGATTGCGTGATAAACCTTCGGGTAGACGCTGCACCTCCCAGGAGTCATGTGTATCCCCTGTCGCAGGCTGAGACGGAGGCTATGGAAACATACGTCACCGAGTCCCTACGCCAAGGGTATATACGTCCCTCCACTTCACCTGCTTCCTCGAGTTTCTTCTTTGTGAAGATGCCGATTTACGCCCGTGCATTGATTATCGACAACTGAATAAGGTGACGGTACAATTTAGTTATCCTCTTCCCCTCATTCCTTCAGTGATTGAGTCAATGCATGGGGTCCGTTTTTTCACCAGATTAGACCTCAGGAGTGCCTACAACCTGGTGCGTATTCGGGAGGGGGATGAGTGGAAAATAGCATTCAGCACAACATCAGGGCATTATGAATACCTGGTGATGCCCTACGGTTTGATGAATGCTCCATCCGTTTTCCAGTCCTTTGTGAACGAGGTGTTTCGGGACATGCTTGGTCGCGGTGTGATGGTCTACATCGATGACATCCTGGTGTATTCCTCTACGCGCGCCGAGCATGTGTCCTTCGTTGGCAAGGTACTGGTCCGACTGCTGGAAAATGATATTTATGCCAAGTCAGAGAAGTGTGAGTTTTTCCAGCAGTCAATCTCCTTCCTCGGATACCGCATTACTACCACAGGTGTGGAGATGGAGGGAGATCGCATTTTAGCTGTGCGTAATTGGCCGACACCACGGTGAAGGAGGTGCAGCACTTCCTTGGCTTTGCCAACTACTATCGGAGGTTTATTCGGGGCTTTGGCAAGGTCGCAGCTACCATTACCTCCTTGTTGAAGGGTGGGCCATCCCGGCTCCGCTGGTCTGCTGAGGCTGATTTGGCCTTCAGTAGATTGTGGGGTCTGTTCACCTCTGCCACGGTACTGGCTCACCACGATCCATCACTACCATTTGTAGTGGAGGTGGATGCGTCCGAGGTAGGGATAGGCGCTGTCTTATCCCAACGCTCGGGCACGCCACCCAAGCTCCGCCCCTGTGCCTTCTTTTCGAAGAAGCTCAGCTCGGCGGAGCAGAACTACGGCATTGGAGATTGGGAGCTGCTGGCTGTTGTCCGAGCTTTGACAGTGTGGAGGCATTGGCTCGAAGGGAAACACCCTTTCCTCGTCTGGACAGACTACCATAACCTGGAGTACATTCGGGCAGCAAGGAGGCTGAATCTTTGCCAGGCCAGGTGGGCCCACTTCTTCACCCGGTTTGATTTCATACTCTCATATATTCCAGTATGAAGAACGTGAAGGCAGAAGCACTGTCTCGGCTGTAAGACACAGAGGAGAGGCCCAGAGACAACACCCCCATACTCCCGGCCTCATGCATTGTGGCGCCGGTAGTATGGGCGATGGACGTGGATATAGCGCAGGCATTACACACAGATCCATCTCCACCGCAGTGTCCAGCTGGGCTGCAGCACGTGCCTGCGCTTATCCGTGATCGTCTGATCTACTGGACGCACACGTCACCCTCCTCTGGTCATCCAGGTATCGGTCGTACAATGCGCTGCCTGACCGAGAAGTACTGGTGGCCTACCTTGGCTAAGGACGTGAGGGTGTATGTTTCCTTCTGCTCAGTGGGCTCCCAGAGTAAGGCACCTAGGCACCTCCCAGCGCATAAGCTACAACATTTACCAGTTCCACAACGACCATGGTCTCACCTTAGTATTGATTTTCTTACTGATCTTCCCCTCTCCCAAGGTAACACCACTATCCTGGTCGTTGTGGATCGCTTTTCGAAGTCCTGCCGCCTCCTTCCTCTGCCCGGTCTCCCCACGGCCCTACAAACTGTGGAGGCTCTGTTTACTCACATCTTCCGGCACTACGGGGTACCAGAGGATATAGTGTCCGACCGAGGTCCCCAGTTCACGTCTAGAGTCTGGAAGGCGTTCATGGAACGTCTGGGGGTCTCGGTCAGCCTGACCTCTGGATTTCACCCGAGAGTAATGGGCAGGTGGAAAGGGTGAATCAAGATGTGGGTAGGTTCCTGCGGACCTACTGTCAGGACCGGCCGAGGGAGTGGTCGGTGGTCCTGCCATTTGCAGAATACGCTCAAAACTCTCTCCGCCACTCCTCCACTAACCTAACACCCTTCCAATGTGTTTTGGGTTACCAACCGGTCCTGGCACCGTGGCACCAGAGCCAGACCGAGGCTCCTGCGGTGGATGACTGGTTTCGGCGCGCGGAGGAGACTTGGGACGCTGCCCACGTTCGACTCCAGCGCGCCATGCGTCGTCAGAAGGTCAACGCTGACCGCCACCGCAGGGAGGCCCCGGTTTTCGTACCGGGGGGTCGGGTCTGGCTCTCGACCCGGAATCTACCCCTCCGCCTGCACTGCCGGAAGCTGAGCCTGCGGTTTGTGGGGCCGTTTAAAGTCCTGAGGAGGATAAACAAGGTTACATACAGGTTGTTATTCCCCCCTGATTACCGTATTAACCCCTCGTTTCATGTGTCTCTCCTCAGGCCGGTGGTAGCTGGTCCGCTCCAGGAGTCTGAGGTGCGGGAGGTTCCTCCACCTCCTCTGGACATCGAGGGGGCCCCAGCATACTCTGTCCGTTCCATACTGGATTCGAGGCATCGGGTGGAGGGCCTTCAGTATCTTGTGGAGTGGGAGGGGTACGGTCCGGAGGAACGGTGCTGGGTCCCAAGGAGGGACATCCTCGATCCCTCCCTGTTGCGGGATTTCCACCGTCGCCATCCGACTCGCCCTGCTCTGCGTCCTCCTGGCCGTCCCCGAGGCCGAGGTCGGAGCACTGCTGGAGCTGCGCGTCAAGGGGGGGGGGGGTACTGTCACGACTTCCACCAAGGCTGCCTCCCCTCCTTGTTCGGGCAGGTTTCGGCCTTCGCCATCACCGGCTTACTAGCTAATGCCGATCCCATTCTCATCACTCTACTTGTCATGTCTTGTCTTGTCAATCTTACACACCTGGTGCTCATTCCCCTAATTAGTATGTTAGTTAGTTAGTTAGTGTTCCCTCTGTTCCCCTTGTCTTTGTGAGTGATTGTTTCATTGTGAGAGCGAGTAGCTCGGTTGGAATATTTCCCTGGTGATAGTTTCGTTTTGACGATTGGTGCGTTTTATTTATGTAAACGGAATAAACTCTGGACTTCGGTGTTTTACCTCCTGCGCCTGACTCCTTCATTCACACCTCAGCACAGTTTGTAAGGAGCCTGTAAAACGGAAGCCATCCCCTCCGGCATCATTATGCCAGGCACACTGCTTTGAGTGTGTCAAGAACTGCAACTCTGCTCGGTTTTTCACACTCAACAGTTTCCTGTGTGTATCAAGATTGGTCCACCACCCAAAGGACATCCAGCCACACAACTGTGGGAAGCATTGGAGTCAACATGGGCCAGCATCCCTGTAGAACGCTTTCGACACCCTGTAGAGTCCATGCCCCGACAAATTGAGGCTGTTCTGAGGGCAGAAGAGGGTGCAACTTAATATTAGGAAGGTGTTCCTAATGTTTGGTATACTCAGTGTATGGCGCCTTTGGTCAAAACAACCTCCTTCATGATACAGTGTCGTCCTTTAGGGTTTAGGACACAAAGCTGAGACACAGATATCAAAATATCTGGTTGGTTCTTGAACCATATACATGTATCAGAATATTGTGGAAACTACAATCGACTTGAATTAAATAATGTCCTTGTTTGTGCACAAGTTACTGCGTATCAAATATTTGTAATGATTTCATATTAGTCCATCATGTATCAGTAACGCATTGGACAGTGTCTTCTTGTTCTGTTGTTGAGACTGACGTCAGCCTCCCTCAGTGAGTGAACAATGGCCTGTTCTATCCAATATGACATCCAATGTGTGTGTGTGTGTGTGTGTGTGTGTGCGTGTGTGTGTGAGTGTGTGTGTGTGCGTGCGTGCGTGTGTATGTGTGTGTGCGCGTGTTAGTGTTTGTGTGTGTGCATGTGCATGCATGCTTGCATTTGTGCATGCGCACATGCAAACGTGCGTGTGTGTGTGTACTTCCTGTGTGTGCGCACACCTGTACTCTCAGAGATGATGTTATCAGACCCTAACACCTGCTCCATAGGTCACCCTTCACAGCAGAAAGGACTCTATTCAGGCGGACATTACAGAATACAGTTTTGTGTGCAAATAAAAAGAGGAAATGTGTTATTTTTCCCCCAGGTGGTTCAAACAAAGCTCACGTCACAGACCATTCAGTATTTCACATTGGGGTGATGGTCCTTTCGTAGATTACCCAGTCAGAAATGAGATGTGAAGAGAGAGAGAGTGCTACTGTAGGCAGCATGTGTGTTGCTATATAGCTGGGGTTGGTGTATACAGGATAGCAGGTATAGAAGTTACTTACTGAGTGACCCACACTCAGTGTGAACCCAGGTGGTCGAGTCTGTGAAATAAACCCAATCTGCGAGTAACATAATTACCACAACAGTGGACTGGTACTGAATGAAAAGCTTAGTTCGAATCCTGCCCCAAACTGTGAGACAGCATTGTTGTTTGGTTTAATATGTACAGTAAGAGTGGAGCTGAGGAAAATGGAATGACTAGTGGTGTATGCCGAAAATACTCACATCACCATCCATAATGACAAAGGGAGAAAAACCCATTTGATTGAAAACAATTCCAACACTTCCAGCCATAACAAATCTCCACGAGAACATTTCACCAAAAGGAAGACATTTCTGATATTTTGTCCCCTCTCTCGCTCCCTCTCTTTCGTTCTCTCATTTTCTTTTCTTTGTGTGCGTAAATCATCTCTTCCCCTCTAGGCCTGTCTATGATCATGTTGATGAGAAACAAAGAAATCCTGAATGGCACATTAATTTCCTCCCCCTCGTCCCCTCTACCCACTCCCTGGGTCTAATGAAACCCCCTCAGCTCCGCCAGTAGGCCCGAGGAGCCACACTGGCGACCCATCACCGCCGAGTAAACATGTTTACCTTGGAGCACTGAACTAATGGACTGTTTACAGACACGGGAGCAGGGACTAGGCACTGGGGTGTGTTGCTCCCAAGACTAATGAAGACTCATTTAGCGCCATCGCTACTTCTCTTATTTTCCTGTTCTCTAGTTCCCTGATACACACAAAAAATGCTGGGTTAAAAACAACCCAATTTGGGTTATTTGGTAATCCAGCATTGGGTAAATATTGGACAGAACACATGCTGGGTTATTTTGACCCAGCCAGCTGGGTTGCATGAATAACCCAACATGTTGGGTTGTTGGGATTACCCAAACATGGGTTAATTTAACCATCAGTTGGGTTTTACTCACTTTCATGCTAGGTTGACCCAGCAGCTGGGTCTGTTTTAATGTAATCCTTAGGTTATTTTTAGGAGGTGAGTCTTATTAGGGGCGTGGCTTTCAGATAGTTATTTTTGGCCACCCATGAGAGTAAATGTCATTCCTGTTCATCATGTTAAGTTTGAACACTGCACATTTTGAATTCCTTAAATATTTGTACATTTAACATTTTCTAATAATATTAATAACATGATTATTTACACATTGTAACAAAGTGGTTGCTATCCCAACATTGGGATTTGCATAGGCTTTTAAGGAACTTTTAGACTTTTGTAAGCTTAATTAAAGCAACTAAAGTGTCAGTGTTCAACCTTAATATGTGATATCAATACAACAGAACAGATTAACCAGAATGAGGTTTACTCTCACAGGTGGCCAAAAATAACTATCTGAAAGCCACGCCCCTACAAAGCCACGCCTCCAGTCTTCTGACCTGACCTGATGGGTCATATTGCAATAACCCAGCATCAACAACCCCAACCTTGCTCTTTTTAAAGACAACAACCCAACTATGTGACCCAATGCCTGCAACCCAGCAGTTGGGTCATCCAAACAACCCAGCATTGTGTATAGAGAGATGGGTAGATTCAGCTACTCTCACTATGGGACTGTGCTTCTGTGTCTGGATATGTTAGTAGGAGTCAAAAGCACTGCTCCGCTTTTAAAAGTAGTCACATGCCAAGTCCTTATCCTCGCGACACAAATATTTTAACGTTTATCAGGTCACTGTCGAAGGTATTTGCCAATGGTGGAGCTGTCAAATGATGCTTCCCCAGTCTACAACATCTCTGTGACGGTCCGCTGCTAGCTGGGATGTCTGCTGTCAAACACAACAAGCCAACGTGTCCCTCAAGTGTCGCCATGGTTTTCTATCTGGAACTGTTTGCTGATTGGGAAGCCTGTTCAGTCTGTCTGTCTAGAGGGTCTAAATGTTTGTTTGACACTTCTTCAGACCACACTGTCTCTAACAAAAGAGGCTACTGGTCACTGTCATTCCCAAGGTGAATTACATGGGAGAGTCATTTTGTGCAAAGGCTCATACATCGTTCTTTGTAGATGCTAACAGAAAAGTAGCATGCAACTGCAACCAACATACAATCCCTTTGTTTGAAGTGTACTTCATTGTAGTGTATTGAAGTATTAGGCAAAGTGTAATATATGTAATCTAACCACAGTGGGGAGAAAGAAGAGAGCTGGTCAACATACACTGCTCAAAAAAATTAAGGGAACACTTAAACAACACAATGTAACTCCAAGTCAATCACACTTCTGTGAAATCAAACTGTCCACTTAGGAAGCAACACTGATTGACAATACATTTCACATGCTGTTGTGCAAATGGAATAGACAACAGGTGGAAATTATAGGCAATTAGCAAGACACCCCCAATAAAGAAGTGGTTCTGCAGGTGGTGACCACAGACCACTTCTCAGTTCCTATGCTTCCTGGCTGATGTTTTGGTCACTTTTGAATGCTGGCGGTGCTTTCACTCTAGTGGTAGCATGAGACGGAGTCTACAACCCACACAAGTGGCTCAGGTAGTGCAGCTCATCCAGGATGGCACATCAATGCGAGCTGTGGCAAGAAGGTTTGCTGTGTCTGTCAGCGTAGTGTCCAGAGCATGGAGGCGCTACCAGGAGACAGGCCAGTACATCAGGAGACGTGGAGGAGGCCGTAGGAGGGCAACAACCCAGCAGCAGGACTGCTACCTCCGCCTTTGTGCAAGGAGGAGCAGGAGGAGCACTGCCAGAGCCCTGCAAAATGACCTCCAGCAGGCCACAAATGTGCATGTGTCTACTCAAACGGTCAGAAACAGACTCCATGAGGGTGGTATGAGGGCCCGACGTCCACAGGTGGGGGTTGTGCTTACAGCCCAACACCGTGCAGGACGTTTGGCATTTGCCAGAGAACACCAAGATTGGCAAATTCGCCACTGGCGCCCTGTGCTCTTCACAGATGAAAGCAGGTTCACACTGAGCACATATGACAGATGTGACAGAGTCTGGAGACGCCGTGGAGAACGTTCTGCTGCCTGCAACATCCTCCAGCATGACCGGTTTGGCGGTGGGTCAGTCATGGTGTGGGGTGGCATTTCTTTGGGGGGCCGCACAGCCCTCCATGTGCTCGCCAGAGGTAGCCTGACTGCCATTAGGTACCGAGATGAGATCCTCAGACCCCTTGTGAGACCATATGCTGGTGCGGTTGGCCCTGGGTTCCTCCTAATGCAAGACAATGCTAGACCTCATGTGGCTGGAGTGTGTCAGCAGTTCCTGCAAGAGGAAGGCATTGATGCTATGGACTGGCCCGCCCGTTCCCCAGACCTGAATCCAATTGAGCACATCTGGGACATCATGTCTCGCTCCATCCACCAACGCCACGTTGCACCACAGACTGTCCAGGAGTTGGCGGATGCTTTAGTCCAGGTCTGGGAGGAGATCCCTCAGGAGACCATCCGCCACCTCATCAGGAGCATGCCCAGGCGTTGTAGGGAGGTCATACAGGCACGTGGAGGCCACACACACTATGGAGCCTCATTTTGACTTGTTTTAAGGACATTACATCAAAGTTGGATCAGCCTGTAGTGTGGTTTTCCACTTTAATTCTGAGGGTGACTCCAAATCCAGACCTCCATGGGTTGATAAATTTGATTTCCATTGATAATTTTTGTGTGATTTTGTTGTCAGCACATTCAACTATGTAAAAAAAAAAGTATTTAATAAGATTATTTCATTCATTCAGATCTAGGATGTGTTGTTTGAGTGTTCCCTTAATTTTTTTGAGCAGTGTATTTTACAGAATATTTGCTGATGCAGAGAAGATGGATGATGCCGAAGACAAGATAAAACAAATAACAAACTATATTTAATTTAAGTCCATGGAAGAAGTCTCAAAGTTTCACTCTTTTGAAACTTGTTTACCAGTGAACACATACAGTACAATTTGGTGTACTGTTGCTGGTCGATATATTACCTGAAAGTGTAAATCTGCTGTTTCGTCAGCTTTTTTCACGTGAGTTCAATTTGGCTCAAGCAGTGAAGCTGATTGTATGAAATTATACAATTGTCATCATGACCTGTAGGTGTCCAGAACAACTCAGCATCAAATAAGAAGGAATAGAACGGCCAACCTAAATTCACAGGGGTTATGTTTACTTTAGAACAGGTTATGTGCGTAAAATAGTTCAATAAGGATTCATAAAAGCTTGTCTTTTGCATTCAAATTCGTTTTGCACCAGCTACAATGAACCTGCAGAACTCTGAATAAAGAGTTTCTTGCTGAAGAAATAGTATTCAGGCTAAAAGGTATTAGGCTCAGTAATAAGACTGAAGTCTTTTGAAATGATTCTGTGGTTAAATCCCCCTGCCTCGTACAGACAGCTAGTTTATAGGTAAGTTAATGGTTCTTAAGTATTAGGTGTTTTATAATGTGTTTCCCTAGTTTTGTGTGCAGGTGTGTGTGAGTGTGTGTGAGTGTGTGTGTGTATCAGGTGCCAAGTGACGGCTAATTCTCTCCTCTCCTGAGTGCCTACGCCTGAGACACACGCGCACACACACACACACACACACACACACACACACACACACACACACACACACACACACACACACACACACACACACACACAAAACAGTGTCTTTCCCTTTCCCAAATGACCAATCTGACTCTCCAAGGACCGCACCAGCACCCTTCGATGTCGCCGTCCTGTCTCCTCTACCACTATCCCTTGTGCCTGGCACCACTATCAGTGACAGGCCTGGATGTGTCCCAATGTCCCACATTGTCCCTGTGTCCCTGTGTCTGGAACCAGCTGGTGACAGCAACCTGCTGCTTTGAGTCTGCCATCGCCTCGCCACACTGCTCTACCACTTTCTATCCATCCACCTCTTATAGCCATTGATTTATTTCCTCGCCTCCTTACTTAGATGTGCACAGGTCACAGACAGGCACACTGCAGAGAGGCTATGAATAGCAGGGAACAAGGATTACTTGTGTGGTAAAAACCAAAGTATTGATTGTAACAGGGATAATCTTGTGTTTTTGGGGCAATTGAGTTTCATTTGCCAACTCTTATGTTACCTTTGACGTCATGCAATTAAATTACCAAAGTTGTCAGTTGGTCGTGGATAACCTATATGTAAACATTTCCTATATGTTGTATCTGTATGTCCATATATTAACATTCTCATGAAAACCCATCTCTACATTGTGTTGCTATGAGCTGTGATTTGTATACACTGGGATAGGAGATTGCAGCCCTCCTCCTCTCTCCTCTGCCTGCCTGCCTGCGGCGTCCATCGATTGATTTCCTCTCACAGTGACACATTTGGTGCAGCCACATGCGACCTATTAATTATATCCACAGCACTCTCGTCACGCTCCCCTTTCCTCAACAATACATCCTCTTTGACGCGCACACACACACATAGACACGCACAAACATAGAGAGAGAGACACACACACACAGATACACAGACACACATAGGCCATCAATAGGGAGAAAACACACCAATGGGGACAGCTATAGACTGGGCTTAGCACCTTGGAGAAGATCCAGCCTAACTGCAGGATTTGAGAGGAAGATAAAGGAAATTATTCAAACCTTGAGCATGTTGGGCGCAGTGAGGTCAGCTGAGGCTGAGGGGAGGTCAGTCCATGCTGCGTGTAATCTGGGGAACATCTGGTGGCCATCATGTGTTGGGTTCCATTTAGAGCCCAGAGTGGACTAAGAGCCTGAGGACTCTCGCCCACCGCTGCCTGCACCCGCACTCCCAAGCTTTTAGCAGGCCAGCTCCAAATGGTCCCTGCCACACAGACGGACAGAGAGTAGAAAGGGAACGAGAGAGAGAGAGAGAGGGCAAGGAGAGAGAGAGAGAGAGGCTGACACGCACTCGAAAGCACACAACAGCACTTAGCACATCAGGTTTTTTAGGGGGGGTTTTACGTACACACGCTGTGGGAGAGATGGAGTGTGTGTGTTGTGTGTGTGCGTGTGTGTGCATTTATAGTCATCCCCAAAAACAATAGAGTAAGCCTCCGACGCGGCCTGCAGATTGTGCTTTTTAGCCCCCGAAATCCCAGGTTTTATTTTTAAGCGTATTCACTATAATTTCCAAATTAGATACACACTGGCCAATAACACATTCCTTCGCTACAATAGCTCTAAACGGGCATCTCCTACCTCTGAGGCAATATCCAGAGAGACACTTTAAATGCTAGAGCCGGTATTTAAAGACAATCCATAATAATGAAAACAACAAAAGCCGCAAACAGCTGCTGTTTAGGATATTGTGAGGGTGGGAGTCACAGATTAAGTCGGGATTACGAGGACATTTACTCAGGGTCCTAATATTTCCGATTGACAATGTCAGGATTGTGAGGTAAACCTTGAGATTTTCATATGAAAATATGTTTTCCTTTAGGGATTAAGGGATGTTATTATTCATGAACTTCTCTCCTGTTTTAGCGGTGTTTACTGAGAATACGTTGAGGAAACAAAAAGAGAGCGAGAGGGAGAACAGACAGTATCAGTCTTGGCTGTGCATTTCAGTGGGATTGTTTGTGGTATAAACATGCAACACTAAGACACATGAACATCCTTGAGAAAAATAAAAAATGAAAAAAAAAATGAAAAAAAAGGCTATAGATACTGCATTATTCATTTGCAGAAATACACAGGAGCATATGCATAGAATATATTATATTGTCATCTTGACATTACCTGCTTATTCATTTACATGTTTATTTAATTGATTATTTCAGTTGTGCATACATTGCGAGTTCATGTATGTGAATGCATCCATTCACTCTTTACTCACTATGGGCAAATGAGAAAACAAATATTCTAAATTCACCCATCTTCTACATTGTTTCCACAGTCTATTACATCAATTACAAGTGATTAATATAAAGATCATAGTCCTCATTAATTTGCTACCCAGAGATGTATCAAAGTGACGAACACTGCTTTGAAAACACTTCACTTCTACCCTGACATGCGTCCAAAGATTTCAGCGAAGAAAAGGAAATATGGAAATAGCCTCATTATATTCTTCAGTTTTCCTTTTTAACCACATTCTTTTACTTATTTTTTTCCTTTTAAAATAAAACATCACTATTAACTCAACCTTGAAAAATGAAAAAACAACCCAACTTACATTCACAGTCGTGGCAAAATTAAAATTGACCACATTTGTTAATCCTATTGACACTATCTGATTCCATTTTTCCTGAGCAGCCAAAGTAATTATATTAGCGGCAGAGATATTCTTTATTGGTCCTTTCTCATTAACATAGTATATAATTAGAGGAAACGCAGCCTAGGCTCCTGGTGGTGGAGGGAGGTGGTCCCCACTGATCGAAGAAGGGAGCCATTAAAGCTGGGGCCCGGAACATCTCTGGCCATGGATCGCAGCTTGCATTCCAAATGGCACCCTATTCACTACAATAGTGCACTAATTTTGACCAGGGCCTATGGTTCTGATCAGGGCTCTGGTCAAAAGTACTGCACTATGTAGGGAACAGGGTGCTAGGGTGCCATTTGGGTTGCAACACTAGGGCTCTATTCAATCTGTATCACTGAAGCGTTACAGACTGCGCGATAGAAATGTAATGGTCATTTCCGATTGAGCCGCCACATGCAGTGTTTACCGTGAATGCAGTGTCCGCTAACGCGGGAACATTGCCTTTAAATGTCAATATCGCTGTAACGTTGAACTTCCGCAATACGGATTGAATAGAGCCCCTAGTCATGCAAATGCACTCTGTGCAAATGAGGCCCCAGCCAGAGAGGAAACATCCCACAGGGTGAATCAATAGCCAGTGTTGGATAATGGAGGGGCTGTTCCCACAGCTGTGTCCTGTCTATCTGTACCGCCGCCCGCCCAGCCCAACGCCATCCCAGCATCCCGCACCTGCCAGAGCGTGGCCCTCCGACGCTGGTCAATGGGCAGCTCCCCTTACAGCTCAATTCACACAATTATCATGGCGCATACGCACGCGGGTACACACACACAATACCACACACGTGCGCATACAGGCACAGCCGCTGTCCTGGTGGCGCTAAGCGATGCCAAATGGATGGAGGCCCATGCTCGTCCCTCCCAAACTCTCATATGCACACACACACACACACAGTCTCATAGTCACTGATGTACAAACACTGCAACACTGTGAAATAAACTAGCAACTTAGAGTGATGCTCTTCCACTTGTTTCTCATAATGGTCTGTGCTCTGCACACTTTTCCCCAGTTTCCACTCTGTCATTTTACAAGGAACATGGTAAGATGAGTGGTGTTATTTGACCACAGTATCTTTTGTACTTGTCATGGTTAGTTCTTGTGAATAGTGTGGTGTAAGCCGAAAGTGTTTGAAACCTCAGTTCCTAGAACTCAGGGCTGGACTTGCCTGATTGGAGAGGAAACAGGAAATCCTTTTTTCACTGCCTCACAGCCGTCGGAAGATGTGGGTCTAAAACACATGCACATTTTCTGCTCCCCCCCTCTTTCCCCCCACACACACTCACATTTCCAGACACTTCAAAAATCAATAACAATATAAACTCATTACTTGATCTCATTGGGTAAAGTGCAGCTCATATTGATCTACGACTTAAACAAAACAACACATAAAAATTAACAAGTCTTCTATTCCTTTTGTGACCAACTTTTTATTTAGTCTGTCATTTTTTCAGAAGGGGGTTACAGGTACACGTATAATTCAAAATCATATGAATTCACATTTACAGACTGATGAATTCTTTCAACTGCCTATGACTCATCACAAATTATTATTTTAAAAGATTGCCTCCCTCAACTCCTTCAATTAGAAATTGAATTAAAACATTTAGCAAAGGCATAACCATTTTTTATGTTCTTCAATAACAGATTTTCATGTGCGATTTTAAACCACAGATAAATGATTTTGTTTCTGTACGTTATCAGCAGACATCTTGGTTTGTTTATGTTTTTTCTCCCGGTTCGCATTTCCTGCATTTGTGTGTCGGGCCTCAGTTCTATAACTGATAGAGAATTGACAGTGTTCCTCACACAAACTCCAGTTAATTAGAGTGCCTTGAATAAAGGCTACTGCAGGCCTAATGAGAAGGGACATTGGGCCACAGCTACCATGCCGCCGCAAAAAACTTTTCAATAAGAAGCAGCTCATATTTGTGCATAATTATTCAAATGAGGCCCCTAATATCTGGAATATTAGCATATTTCAAACTGGCTGGCTGTTTTTTTGCCTGGGGCTGATGCAAGTCTAACTGACAGGCAGAGAAGGGAAATGTGAAAAGTGGCTAAGATTATAATGCACCGCAGAATCCTTTTACATGTGGTAAAGATACAGTGGTGGAAACTTTAACCTCTTTGCTGGTACTGCATGTGTGTGTCAATAGCCTACAATAACCGCCTGACGTACAGTAATACATAATTCATGAAGCCATCACTCAAAAAACTGTCATTATCAAAAGTGTATATTTTTGTTTGGATTATATGCCGTGCACACCACAAAGCATTCAACTGCAAATCTGTGTACGCGACCAATATATTTTAATTTGATTTGACCTTTGAGGGGATTCTACTGGCTATTTTTAGAAAGAAAAAAAATAAGTTCATATTATAGGCTTTGATTGAGTTGAGTCCTAAATCCTATTTACAATATACTACACCTACAGCAAGATATTTTCAAAAAATCTAAAGTAAAGAAAATCTATAACAATCTGTTGAATTAATGATAAAGATTGAGAGACAAGTTTGAGACACTGTACAGTGAAATTAAGAGACTCCGTACAGTGAAACTGAGACTCTGTACAGTGAAATTGAGAGACTGTACAGAAAATTCTGCACTGGATGGTTTTTGTGTCTGATGTGTTCTCGCAGGGGGGTGAGGCCAGAATCCACCTGGGTAGGTATTGAATGTGCAGTGTCACCCATTGTGGGAAGTGGACACCTAGCTACTGTAGGACTATGACACTGTACAGAACATGATCCTCTGAATGGCTTGATATCTTACCTCTGTCTCAACAGGCTAACCATGCTTATACCATGGCATTGTTGAATACTCACATCTGATTGGCTTGAAGGGCATTCTAGAGCGTGCATTATTTAAGTGATAATGCCAGAGACAAAGTCGTATATTTGGACATATTTCATTAAAAATGTTATTTTGATGAATTTATTCATACTATTTAATCTTTCCACAAGACATAGCCCCGACACAAATCTAGGGTTGCTACCCAAGCCGGCTGGTCGTTCGTTCTATCGGTTCGGTTGCCAGAGACGCGACCCAGTCGTTCAGTCTTTTTGGTCTGTATCTATGGACGCAAACCAGTCCATTGCCATACTGGCTGGCAACCGTCTTATCCCTTGCTTGCTAGCTAGCCAACTATGGCTAACTTACAGTCACATCAAAAAGTGCAGCCAGAATAACAGCAAAGTAGCTGCATTTGCATTTGTTTAAGCTGTTTTCTAGTGACATTTATTTGGATAAATCCATAACAATGCGCTAATGAGGCGCAATTTCGCCTGTCATAGAAAATGTGCTCACTCGTCAGGACACTTTTGTTCAGATGAGCTAGCCAACAACACAGCTAACACAATCACTTCAAACTGAAGCTGGAAAGACTACAAACTAGCTGCACTTTTACCTTTTTTCAATTGATATTTCTTTGTATATATGCATAAAAATGATGCCAGCTGATTCATGATTTAGACTGGCTGAGAAACGCTGCCTGCCTGTCTGTCTCGTCCCGACTCCCGACACGTTCATTACTATGGGACAGCTGGAGATTTAATTTTAATATTGAAACAATGTTACAAATGTCGGAGAGACAGACAGCCAGGTTTATACAACTCTCCGTTGTTGAAAACTAAATGTTAGTCTAAAAGAAATGTAAGATATAGTGGAGATCAAGTTTATAAATTGCCTGGCTGGGCTGATGAGACAGTGGATTGCGCAGTCAGATGGAACAGAGTAAATAGGCATTTTAACGTCATAGATTTAGCCGGTGGTAACTTGTGGAATAGACACTGGCTGGAATGCGGTTTTAACCAATCAGCATTCAGGATTAGACCCACCCATTATATAATTCCCTATAACACATGGTATATCCGCACAATAGAATTCAATGGCTATAGTTCATTCTTACATGTTCTATGTTTGAGCTGCTTTTCAAAGCAAAAGTTGAATTGAAAACATTATTGGCATTGTTGAACTTGATTTTCATAAACTAACAAGTCTGTTTGTTTGGTTACCAAGGCAACTACTGTAGCTATCTAATAAACTTGCTAGCTACCTACTTCAGTGGATGTCTCCCGAGTGGCGCAGTGGTCTAAGGCTGTGCCACTAGAGATCCTGGTTCGAATCCAGGCTCTGTCGTAGCCGGCCGCGACCGGGAGACCCATGGGGCGGTGCACAATTCGTCCAGGGTAGGGGAGGGAATGGCCGGCAGGGATGTAGCTCAGTTGGTAGAGCATGGTGTTTGCAACGCCAGGGTTGTGGGTTCGATTCCCACGGGGGGCCAGTATGAAAAATAAAAAAATTATGTATGCACTCACTAACTGTAAGTCGCTCTGGATAAGAGCGTCTGCTAAATGACTAAAATGTTGAACACATTTCTAGCAGCAAATGTGTTCAATTATAGCCACGGTGTAAAGCACCAGGATTCCAGTACAGTAAAATCTTGATGAGTCACATGGGGTAAGTGCAAACTATTTCAGTACAGTGCTGTCCAAGTTCCAAGTCAAACATGTCATATTTTTACTAAAGTTCTGCATGCTCCTGTTTATTGCATACTGTACATTTATAGGACAGTTCCAGTCCATTGCATTTATCACGAGTCAACTGTACTTCCAAATCTACTGAGGGGAATTTCAGTTCAGCATCTACCAAAAAGATCAATACCATGGCACTCACTCACAGTATCAAAATGGATCCCAACGAAGAACATCTGCTCGGTGTGACATACTTTTACACAAAGTCAGTCATGCAGTGATGGCATTGGGGTTGCCTGTGGGAGTCATGTGAGGCATGTCATCAAGTGCAGGTCCTGTTACCTGAGAGGACAGTTCCAAGAATGATTTATTCAGGGAGACGTTCCACGTGTCTTGGAGAGATGGTGTCTTTTACATTACAAAACACCATCAATGAAAGATGGTCACCTCATGTTGGGAAACTGAAAGGAGAGGATACCGTCTGTTTGCCTGTATAGGTATGTATGACATGGAAATGCAGACCATGCATGCATTGGCACATTCACACAGTGCTCCCCCACTTTTATTATTAGAAGCGAAGAGCAGCAATAATTGCAAAAAATGTTTTGACATATTAAATTGTTATAGGCCTTAGATGCAATGGCATTATACATGCTATTGTAGTTATTTGACTCCTTTGAAAAATGGAGCCTAATACATGAAATGAATCGTAATAATTAAGTAGATGCAGCATATTCTCACACCAACTTACATACATCAATCTATGATTCATATATACACATTATGAAAAAATAAGGAAAGAAAAGAGATAGACTTGAGGATGAGAGAAAGGAAGTGAGTGAGAAAGGTAGGGAGAGTATGTTGTATCCCACTCAGACCACCTGCTCAGTAGATCCACTGGCACCATTGGAGCTGTCATTGTCCTCCCAGTTAAGATATAAAAGTATCCCGGTGTGTTCGCAGAATGTCCATTCCCAGTCCCTCCCACATCAGATGCTGGGCCGAGAGACTCTCATTTCAAAACTGTTTAGTGTTCATATATGCTTGGTACCAAGCCATTGAAGCCAACACCCCGGACAGTTCCTATAAACTGTTCTGTTACCTGCCCAGCGCTAAACAAGAAGAGCTTCCAATAAAACTTGATACAGAAATACAGCAACCAACTGTCTGTTTATTCCTGTGAAATGTCAATTTCCTTGCGAAAGCACTATGTTCTTCTCTTTGGAAGGTAATTTGCTTCAAGTCTTCCAAATTGAAAATAAGCTCTTACTAACCAGGAAATAAGAGTAGTTTCTGCTCAGTTAAAAAGTGTTTTCAATTAAGGTAAGTGTCACTGAGAGGGTCCAACAACATCACAATAACATTTCATTAGCTTCCAAGGCAAACACAGTCCAGCAAATGCAATCACCTGCAACTCTAAGCTAACATTGACTTTCCGTGATGTAAAAGCAAGCCATTTCAATAAGACTACAACAACAGTAACATTGGATCTTGTATAAAACATGACACGTTTAACAAAATATAACCATCTAAACATATGTAGGGCGGGTTCAGCAGTCACTGTTCAAATAGACTCTGGTAGGCCTATTCTTGAGCAGTGCTAGCTAGCTACAGGCTAACACCATGGCATAGATGGCACCACTCCCAATACCCCCCTCCCCCCCTCCCCCCCTCCCCCCCTCCCCCCCTTCTCACCCCTACCCCCGCACCTCTCTGATTCAGAGGGGTTGTGTTAAATGCGGAAGACACATTTCCGTTGAATGTATTCAGTTGTGCAACTGACTGGGTATCCCCCTTTCCCTTTCCTTTGCTAAATGTCCCCTTCTACCCAACACAACCACAACCTCCTCCCCCCCTGGCAGCCCATTGTTTGGGCAAAGTGGGCTAGTGCATTCAGGTACCATGGGTAATAGCATCTGGGGTTATTCAGAGCCTAAATGGAAGCCGCCACCGTGGCTCTGCTCTATCTGCAGCTCTGCAAAGTGCTGTTGTAGCACTGGGGGAGTAATGCGCACAATGTCTCGGTGAACTACAAAGGACAGGTGTGTGCGCGCGGCTAAATTGTCCCCCGTTGTCTGGGCCTCTCCGAGTGGCAGGCCCTGTCCATTAGATGCAATTTAGCAGGATGATCAGAGTGCTTGAAAGGGCCACATCAAACAAGCCCAGAGAATCCCAGGTGTCCGACGCAAAGGCAGACCCTGCAATAACCATCCCACTTAGCCCTAATGTATTCTGTGAGGGAAATGAAGAAGTTCCTCTTCTCCATCGCTCTTTTGTTCTGACCAGACGAGTTAAAAAAAATCTAAGTTCACCATGGTGTTTGTGTAATGGAAGAGGAGGGAAATTGGCAACTGTAAATGCATTGATATTGTACTAATGGAATTGTAATGTTGGTTTAATGGTGGACTAATAACCTATCAAAGACATAACCTATCAAAGACCTATCAAAGACATTGTGAATTATGCTGATTTCAATGTACATAAAAAAATATATATGACAATCTCTATGTAACCCCATGTAATGAAGATCCAAACTTCGCCCTCATACCAGCTAAAAGGTGTCTTGGTTTGATATAATTTCATCATCCTCCCAAATCTGGGCCAAGGACAGCAGAGTAAAGGACCAAAGGACACCAAGTCTCATGATTCCCTGTTGATTTATGACCAGATTTGCCCCCGCCATGACCTTTATTTTTGTCACCTAGACACGGACACACTTGGCCCAAAATGACAAAGCTTCTCTCAGAAGGTCATATAACCTGCCCCGAAGCGACATCCTCTAAAACTTGTCTATACTCTGGACATTCTTCCCTTGCAAAAAATTATTTGGGTGTATGTGTAAATTATAGAATTAAAACACATTCTGCACTATTACATATTTCCTTTCCCTTGTTTCTTTTGTATGCCAGTGGTCACTTTCTCAGGCATGTGTAAGGCGCCTATACAGAGCTGAGGTCTAACAAGGACCCCCACCTCTGTGACCTCTACAACCAACTTATCACCTGTAGACAACAGAGCATTCCCAGTGACATAACAGGTACATGCCTGTTGACATGGAAGAGCTGTCATGAAAAAGCGCCCATAAGCAAAGGTTTTCCAGAATTCTCAGGGGCAAACCCCCAGCAACACATCTGACCATACTTCCAGAGTGGTGAATACACAAACTCACACACACACACACACACACACACGCACAGGCGCTCTTACACTGACAGGTGTGCAACAGCGACCGGCCTGTTTAAAAAAACTGCATCCATTTCCTTAGCAACTGGATGTCAGCTAGCTAGATTAAGCTGGGCAAAATTACCAGATGGCTCAGTGAATACCTTGCCATGTGTTCCTGAAGAGAAAGTATAATGCATCACGACAACAGAGAGACACACAAGCTCTCTCACACACACACACACACTCTCTCTCACACACACAAACATGCACATTCGCATAATCACTTTCTCTCCCGTTTCCTCACTCTCTGGTTAAGGGGTTTAAGTTGAAGGATGATTTTTTTATGCATAATGGTTTTGTACTCGGCTCTTTGAAGTGTCTTTTGTTCGTTGTTCCAGGGCCAGTGGTGAATGCTTCCTTTTGTAAGAGTTGGCCTCTGCCAAAGGTTCCATTTTATTTACACTGCATAGCCATGACTACCTTGTTCTATGTGATAAATATGAAAGTGTACATCCAAGGGCACTGCCGATGATGCACCATTCCCTTCATGACAATCTTGTGTCCTATAGAAACATATTTGTCAATATAAAGTGGTACCTATTTTTATTTTACGACCCTCAATTTAAAGCCACAGTATGGTTGATGAAATACTCAACTTTAAACAGCGATTCAATCACAGAATAACTCCTTGACTAATCCCTGTTCTATTGCGCTTCGATGACCTTACGTTAAAACAACCTCCAGAAAATTCTACCAGATGCCCAACGTGTCTACACACTCTATTCGTCTTGTCTGAGGTTGTTATCTATTCAAACACAAACACGGCCGAGATAGGCACCACAGCCCCTCTCTCCCTGTTACCCTAGCATCGCGACCTTGCCTTGTCATGTTGACTGTCCTTGACACCACCTATTAGCCGGTAGCCCGTAAACAAGGAAGATGGTGCAACCCTCTATCTCTTCCCCTGCAGCTGTAGGCCAGCTCTACTTTCTCAGACCCAGACAGGGACCAGGGACCAGGGACCCCCGTCATTAACACCAGCCCTCTTAGTGGCACTGTAGTGGGACTACTAGCCACCACAGGCCAAGGTACATGTGTCTCTGTGTGGGGATCCCTGTGGTCGCCATGTACGTCTCCATGTAGGGTCATTACACTGCATTGCCCTTCCAGCAGAATGAGATCCTGTAGAACAAGTGAGTGTGTTCCTCTATACAGATTATACTATTCTGGATGTTCTTCTGTAGCTTTTTGTATCATGTGAAGACCAGAGATCCCATTTTAACACAAATATACTCACTGCTGTTTAATAGGTGTAAGCTAATGGATAGTTTAAGAAATATGACTAGGACCCCTGAGATAGTAATACCTTATTTACATTTACATTTAAGTCATTTAGCAGACGCTCTTATCCAGAGCGACGTACAAATTGGTGCATTCAACTTAGGATAGCCAGTGGGACAACCACCCCTTTTATTTTAAGGATTACTGTTATACTATTCCAGGTATTCCTTAAAGAGGTAGGGTTTCAAGTGTCTCCGGAAGGTGGTCAGTGACTCCGCTGTCCTGGCGTCGTGGGGGAGCTTGTTCCACCATTGGGGTGCCAGAGCAGCGAATAGCTTTGACTGGGCTGAGCGGGAACTGTGCTTCCGCAGAGGTAGGGTGGCCAGCAGGACAGAGGTGGATGAATGTAGTGACCTCGTTTGGGTGTAGGGTCTGATCAGAGCCTGAAGGTAAGGAGGTGCCGTTCCCCTCACAGCTCTGTAGGCAAGCACCATGGTTTTGTAGTAGATGCGAGCTTCAACTGGAAGCCAGTGGAGTGTGCAGAGGAGCGGGGTGACATGAGAGAACTTGGGAAGGTTGAACACCAGACGGGCTGCAGCGTTCTGGATAAGTTGTAGGGGTTTAATGGCACAGGAGCCCAGCCAACAACGAGTTTCAGTAATCCAGACGGGAGATGACAAGTGCCTGGATTAGGACCTGTGCCGCTTTCTGTGTAAGGTAGGGTCGTACTCTGCGAATGTTGTAGAGCATGAACCTGCAGGATCGGGTCACCGCTTTGATGTTAGCGGAGAACGACATTCGCACTCTGGGAGGAAGACACAATGGAGTTGTCAACCGTGATGGCGAGATCATGGAGCGGGCAGTCCTTCCCCGGCAGGAAGAGCAGCTCCGTCTTGCCGAGGTTCAGCTTGAGGTGGTGATCCGACATCCACACTGATATGTTGATGGTCCTCTGTAGCTCAATTGGTAGAGCACGGCGCTTGTAACACCAGGGTAGTGGGTTCGATCCCTGGGACCACCCATACGTAAAAATGTATGCACACATGACTGTAAGTCGCTTTGGATAAAAGCGTCTGCTAAATGGCATATTATTATTATTATTATGTCTGCCAGACATGCAGAGATGCAATTCGCCACATGGTTATCAGAAGAAAATGTATTGTGTGTCGTCTGCGTAGCAATGATAGGAGAGACCATGTGAGGATATGACAGAGCCAAGTGACTTGGTGTATAGAGAGAATAGGAGGGCCTAGAACTGAGCCCTGGGGGACACCAGTGGTGAGAGCACGTGGTGCGGAGACAGATTCTCGCCACGCCACCTGGTAGGAGCGACCTGTCAGGTAGGACGCAATCCAAGAGTGAGCAGTGCCGGAGATGCCCAACTCGGAGAGGGTGGAGAGGAGGATCTGATGGTTCACAGTATCAAAGGCAGCAGATAGGTCTAGAAGGATAAGAGCAGAGGAGCGAGAGTTAGCTTTAGCAGTGCGGAGAGCCTCCGTGACACAGAGAAGAGCCGTCTCAGTTGAATGACCAGTCTTGAAACCTGACTGGTTTGGATCAAGAAGGTAATTCTGAGAGAGATAGCAGGAGAGTTGGCTAGAGACGGCACGCTCAAGAGTTTGGAGAGAAAAGAAAGAAGGGATACTGGTCTGTAGTTGTTGACATCGGAGGGATCGAGTGTAGATTTTTTGAGGAGGGGTGCACTTAGTTTGGAATATCTACTGTAGCATAGCATGACTTGCCTTATTTTTTTACCAACATAATAATAATAATATGCAATTTAGCAGACATAATCGTAATCATTAGGGCCTTGACTCTTAAAGATGCACTATGAAGAAATCGTCCGCTATTTCCTGGTTGCTAAAATTCTAATAGTTTGCCTAATTTCAGTTTATGTGACAAAACAAGCATGTATAGAATCATTGTACCATCTAAACCGCTGGGAAATATCATTTCCATAACCAAAAATATTGTATTTTCAGCTGTTTGAAGCTGGTGTACAAAACCGGAAGTAAAAAACGAAACTTAAGAACGGGAAGCATAGAAAAAGCGCACATAGAACATACCTACAGCTTCTTAGACTTGCTTTCAATGAGAATGACAGATCTATAACTCACATTTCTATGTGAATTTGGTCAGGTCGCCAAAAAAGTTACATATTGCAGCTTTAACTGTATAGTAAATGGCTATTACCCGATTAGCTTCTCTGTGCATCTGGTGGGTTAAAGCACCAGGATTAGTAGTTAGCTTGCTGTCTACTGCCTGCCTGGATGTGAGGATAGCAGTTAGCTTGCTTGCTGTCTGCTGTTTACCTGGACGTGAGGTTAATGGTTAGCTTGTTGTCTTCTACCTACCTCGATGTGAGGTTAGTGGTTAGCTTGCTGTCTGCTGCCTGCCTGGATGTGAGGTTAGCGGTTAGCTTGCTTACTGTCCTCTGCCTACCTGTATGTAAGGTTAGCGGTTAGTTTGCTGTCTGCTGTCTGTCTGCTCTTTGTGGCTGGTACTATTATTCTGCAAGTACTAGGTTAGCATATCAGTTAGCACGCTGTCTGCTGTCTGCCTGCATGTTAATCCTCATGAGCAGAGCTGAGTCTCCCTGCCCATTGCCTGTTCCCTCTTCAGAGCCCATATGCTGCTCTCCCTCTCCCGCGCTAACCCCATCAAGGCAGGCACACTGGAGCTTGATTAAGCCTGACTTGTCACCAAATTACATATACAAAGTTTACATGCATTCCCCGGCACTCCAGCTGTTGCAGATTTGTAACAAAAAATGAATCGTGAAGCACTTGACTGAGCAGCTCTGGCGCCATGCAAGCCCGGCTGCCTCTGTGTGGGAGAGAGACAGAGAAAGAGGCCAGGGAGAAGCAGGGATATCCCACAGTTGTTTGGCTGTGGCCCAAATGTCTTTGTAAGTATCCTTGTCTCCGTTAGGCCTAGTATGTTATCATTTATCTGAGGAGAATCAAAAGGTGAAAACCAAATGGTGGATACCTGGCTAGTCATTTCCACATGTCAGTGGTAATGCAGGAAAGGCCCAGAAACAAGGAAAGAATATGAAGAAAGTAAGACTGTGAGGAGACGGTGCCGGACAAAATGGCGGACGTTTAGACAGTGCTTGAATAATGGCTTTCCCACCATTGCCGACACAAAGGTCACACTTGAAAAGTGACAACAACCGTGTAGCAAAGGCCATATCTTGAACATCTTGAAATGTTTCCACTGCCATCCGCCGGAGCATATCTGAGAGATAGAAGTAGTGAATGACGCTCACTATTTTCCCTCCATTTTTCCCTCAATCTCCATATGACTTCTCTGGTAGATCATCTAAATGGGCATGGCAGTAATTGCTTTGTGGGCATCATTACCCAAGAAAGCATGAATAAGATGCAGTAATGAGTAAAAGCCCTGGAGCTCACTAGACCTTGATCAATACCATTAAACAATGTGCACTTTGCCTGCATGGGCTGCGTTCGAGAGAGCCCGGGTTCTCCAATGGAGATTTCACATAGCACTAATGACTTTGAACTGGGCCTCCATTACCACAACGTATGAAAGCTGGTTATTAACATAATCAAATATCTCTGTTTTGTGCAGAGATAATATGAAAAGACAAACTAGAGGTTCTTAATGTAATTAAGCGTACGCTATAATTACCCGCCCCCAGATCACATGACCCCTTTTAGAACCGATCTGAATAAATAGTCCCATTCCACTGCTACTGCTTCGGCTGCAGTGGGTTTTGGTGCATTGCTATTCTAAAATGTCATCTGACGTGTGTGTGTGCATGTGTGGGTGTGTGTGACAATCAAGATGAATACGTCATTTACTGAGATGCAGCTACACACGGGAATGTGTCGCTCCCCCTGACAGCAACTAAATCCCCATGGCAGTAGTTTACTATCAAACAATGGATTATTTGTTTTCATGCTGGTAGATAAAAAAAATGTTTTGGCACCCTTTTTGTTTGTTAACAGCAACACTTCAAGCAGCCACAAAATACCCAAAAGATAGGTTGTAGTTGTATGATTCATTTCTATGTCTTCTTTCCAGCTGCTTTGCCAAAACTGGTATAAAATAACTCAAATGTGGGTTAATTTCTCAACGCATTTCAACAAGTCTATTTATGTGATAGCAAATCTGATGGATTGATGACCTTTGAAATACAATTGATTAGAGAACGTAATTAGACACGTTTATTTGGAAACGTTCTTATCATATTCCTCCAAATGATAACGATGTGTCAGTATCAATTTCCAATGGACTTGAACATACAACAGTTTTTCCAAAACCAACCAGGCAGGATTCAGATGATTATAGGGGAGAACAACTATTATGATCAGTAAGTGTAATCAGTAAGTGTAATCAGTAAGTGTGATCGGCAAGTGTAATCGGCAAGTGTAATCAGCAAGTGTAATCAGCAAGTGTAATCAGCAAGTGTAATTACAAATCCATCTTCCCTACAAGGCCTTTCCTCTCTCCATCTGCCTGGGAAATAAGAGAGGAGGAAGAAGATTGAACGGGAGGGAGGCTGGGAAATGATTATTTCACTAACAATGCCTTGGATGCTAATGGACATTGTATTGATTGCTCCACCCTTTGAGATCAAGGTCATATGAAAATGTAATCAAAAGGGGTTTAATAATTCCTGCTGAGCAGAAGTGTACTTAGCTAGGCTCCTTAACAGTGCTGATATCTTCAAAATACAATGATATGATACATGGGGTACCTTTGAGTTGAGCCCATTTGGCAGTTTTTCAGAGAAAGTACGATACCATCACATCTTGTCATTTCTAACCAAACCCCTACTGAATCGCACTCATAATTTTGGTAGAAAAGCATAACAATTGCTCAGACACATTTATAATGCTCAGTAGCATAAGCAGTGTATGAATGGCTCCTCTCAACACTTTCATTTCCTGTGTGATGATGACTAACACTTATGAATGGGATGTTCATGGAATACTCCCAGTTAATATAATGATTGATGGGGTGGGGTAATTGATCAGTGAATCCATTTAAAACACAGTCACCCAAAAACACTGAACAATGAACAATCGGTATTAATGACTGTGGAACATTTCACTCTGTTTAAATCAAACAAAGACTCCATAAATAACCATATTATAAATCGAACACATTCCGTTGCTGTGATTTCTGAAGTCATTCCACGACTCAAATGTGACATTTTTGTCATCATTAGTTCAGTCAACCACTTTCTAGCATTTATCCATTAGTTCTGTCAGCTTATTATTTGCATAATGTAAATGGACAACCACTCAAGAGTTTGAGGTTTAGAATTGTGCTAGAATTATGCTAAATTGGGTCAAATTATATCATATTTGTTTAAACTAGAGGCATCGTCAACATGTTGACATAGCAATGCTACTTTGGCTATAATTTATCGAATGACTAATGACGCAAGACTGTTATTGTGTTAAATAGCAGATGTGAGTTACATTTAAGACACAAACATCACTTTAGAGGCATTCAAATTGAAAAGAACGATTACGAGACTGCTTAGTTTATATAAGCAAGAGATGTCTTCTGCACTGCTGAGGATTTCAGACACACATTAGACCTAAACCCTTTAACCCCCCCCCCCCCCCCCCCTACACACACACACACACACACACACACACACACACACACACACACACACACACACACACACACCCATTGCATGGTTGCACCCCTGTCCTTGGTGAAAGTGGGAATCAGGCTCCATCGGCACTCTGTAGAGCCTGGGTAAAAGATACCGCCCGCCCGTCCAAATTTCATCAATGCCAGCTCAACTCCCCAGCAAAACTCCCTCCTCATAGGTTAATCCCTATATCACACTTCACCACCAGTTCACTAAGCTGCTTAAAAGGACACATTAGAAGTATGACAATGACCTGCTAATGGTTTTACATTTCTCTCAAGCATTATGAGCTATCTTTGTCACTTTTATCTTATAATGAGATCTGTCAATTGGGGAAGGAGATCCTAGGCAGCAGCCAAGGACGTTGATATTTCACAGAGCAGAGCACGGATAATAAATAATGAGCTAGAAAGGCATGGGGGGAGAAAACAAACCTTGATCCCTCCCCTGTTCTGTTTTCTTAACAGGCAACTGCTCGGGCAGCCCTGTGGGGCCTAAGAGCTCCGTGTCACTATTAAGATGCTGGCTACTCTGTAGCTCCTCGGGTCCTCAGGGCCGCCACAATAGCCCAGGCTCCATAGTGATTGATGACTAGCAGCTCCCATGGGCATTTTACTACATTTCCTCAAGCAATGTCCCCTGAAGAAAATGTACCATAATGAATCATGTTATTACTGTACTGAGTCCAAATAGTCATTTTCTTTCCCCTCTAATTTTGTTATGGTGCAAATGTCGCCCTCTTATCTGCTTTTCCGATGGCAGTGGGAGCATTGTATAATCAAGCTAAATAGCATGATTGAGCGGCGGTTATTATCTACTTCCAATTTGCCATTCAACTATTGTCCTGTAAAAACAGGAGAAAAAACACATAGTCCCATGTCATACACACTAGTAAGGGTTGATAATTCATTTAGGTTCACAGAGTTTATTTGCTCTTGGTCTCTGGTGATACAGTGGGGGAAAAAAGTATTTAGTCAGCCACCAACTGTGCAAGTTCTCCCACTTAAAAAGATGAGAGAGGCCTGTAATTTTCATCATAGGTACACGTCAACTATGACAGACAAAATGAGATTTTTTTTCTCCAGAAAATCACATTGTAGGATTTATAATGAATTTATTTGCAAATTATGGTGGAAAATAAGTATTTGGTCAATAACAAAAGTTTCTCAATACTTTGTTATATACCCTTTGTTGGCAATGACACAGGTCAAACGTTTTCTGTAAGTCTTCACAAGGTTTTCACACACTGTTGCTGGTATTTTGGCCCATTCCTCCATGCAGATCTCCTCTAGAGCAGTGATGTTTTGGGGCTGTCACTGGGCAACACGGACTCTCAACTCCCTCCAAAGATGTTCTATGGGGTTGAGATCTGGCTAGGCCACTCCAGGACCTTGAAATGCTTCTTACGAAGCCACTCCTTCGTTGCCCGGGCGGTGTGTTTGGGATCATTGTTATTCTGAAAGACCCAGCCACGTTTCATCTTCAATGCCCTTGCTGATGGAAGGAGGTTTTCACTCAAAATCTCACGATACATGGCCCCATTCATTCATTCCTTTACACGGATCAGTCGTCCTGGTCCCTTTGCAGAAAAACAGCCCCAAAGCATGATGTTTCCACCCCCATGTTTCACAGTAGGTATGGTGTTCTTTGGATGCAACTCAGCATTCTTTGTCCTCCAAACACGACGAGTTGAGTTTTTACCAAAAAGTTCTATTTTGGTTTCATCTGACCATATGACATTCTCCCAATCCTCTTCTGGATCATCCAAATGCACTCTAGCAAACTTCAGACGGGCCTGGACATATACTGGCTTAATCAGGGGAACACGTCTGGCACTGCAGGATTTGGGTGCCTGGCGGCGTAGTGTGTTACTGATGGTAGGCTTTGTTACTTTGGTCCCAGCTCTCTGCAGGTCATTCACTAGGTCCCCCCGTGTGGTTCTGGGATTTTTGCTCACCGTTCTTGTGACCATTTTGACCCCACGGGGTGAGATCTTGCGTGGAGCCCCAGATCGAGGGAGATTATCAGTGGTCTTGTATGTCTTCCATTTCCTAATAATTGCTCCCACAGTTGATTTCTTCAAACCAAGCTGCTTACCTATTGCAGATTCAGTCTTCCCAGCCTGGTGCAGGTCTACAATTTTGTTTCTGGTGTCCTTTGACAGCTCTTTGGTCTTGGCCATAGTGGAGTTTGGAGTGTGACTGTTTGAGGTTGTGGACAGGTGTCTTTTATACTGATAACAAGTTCAAACAGGTGCCATTAATACAGGTAACGAGTGGAGGACAGAGGAGCCTCTTAAAGAAGAAGTTACAGGTCTGTGAGAGCCAGAAATCTTGCTTGTTTGTAGGTGACCAAATACTTATTTTCCACCATAATTTGCAAATAAATTCATTAAAAATCCTACAATGTGATTTTCAGGATTTTTTTTCTCTCAATTTGTCTGTCATAGTTGACATGTACATATGATGAAAATTACAGGCCTCTCTCATCTTTTTAAGTGGGAGAACTTGCACAATTGGTGGCTGACTAAATACTTTTTTCCCCCACTGTATATTCACGTTTTACACACCTTTAGCCTCTGCGATTCCTGTGGTGTGGCCTTAAATACATGTACTGGCCAGACTAAATGAACCATTTGGAGCTTATTTTGGGATTTTGAAGATAAATATCAGTTGAGATGTTAGTTCAACAGAACCGATGACTAACTGAGGTCTGTGATTGATTCCAAGTTCATAAATCATGGGATGCATTCAGAGCTAAAAGTCAAGTGTTACTTTTAAGAGAATGGTAGGGGATCTTTGGTCAAATGTCTCTCTAAATGTAACATGCGTTTCTTGTCCACACTCATTTGTTAAATTTCCAGCCTATTACAGCTGCACAGAAAATGATTTGTACATCTATATCTAGTACAATAGACTGGGAAATAATACTACAGCAACATCACTTCAGACTCAATTCTTCAACTTCATCAACTATTACACAGTAAACCAGAACACACTTAGGATTACTTTTTGAGAACAATGATCCAGCAATACTGACAAAAAACTCAGTCACTAATGCACACACACACACACACACACACACACACACACACACACACACACACACACACACACACACACACACACACACACACACACACAAGCATCAATGTCTGCCACAATAATCCAATAAGGGCTCAATTTAATTGGATGTGACAGCTCTTGGTTTAATCTACACAGGGCACATGCTAACGTGGTAACGCTGCCTCTGAAAGGGACAACAGTGGGACAACAGTCTGGTGAGAAGGCCCGCTCTGAGGTGACACAGACACAGGCTTCCGTGACCTGGCTGGCTCCTGCCTGTGTCTTCCCGGCTGAAGGCTGGGGCCGCCATGTGGCATATGCCCGGGGCTGCCTCACCCTCTGTTCACCATGCCTGGCTGTCTCCAGCTCTGAGAGACCTGCACTGCAACTTCACGACGACTCCACGCAGGCAATAGCAAGGTCACCCCTGCCTGCCTGAAAGACCTCTCTGTGCCACATGGCTCTGTTGTCACGACGTCAGAGAGGTGGGGGCCAAAATAGGGGCTTACTTAAACACACCTTTGTGATATGGAAATCAACTTTGCCCCATTTCCTCTATGGAACCTGACTTGTTTTTAACTATGGTATTCCTATGATATGTTCTATACAAGGGACATTCACATATACAAGGGATATGGGGGCGGCAGGTAGCTTAGTGGTTAAGAGCGTTGTGCCAGTAACCGAAAGTTCGCTGGTTCTAATCCCCGAGCCGACTAGGTGAAAAATCTGTCGATGTGCTCTTGAGCAAGGCACTTAACCCTAATTGCTCCTGTAAGTCAATCTGGATAAGAGCGTCTGCTAAATGACTAAAATGTAAATATGATAGCCTATGTTGTGTCACCTCTTAAAACATATGATCCATCATATTCAATCAAGAGACACTCATCATGTAAGTACAGGACAACATGAAATATACTCAAACTCTGTGTATGTCTATTTAAGTTATAATGCCAGAGAAGCCGGTTATTTATATCCTCCAAACACCGGTTTCGAGGGCATTATCACTTTTATACAAAGGGTTACCAACATATTCAAATAATGATTGACATATTTTCATTAAAAACGTTATTTTGATGAATTTATTCATACTATTTCATCCAAGATATAGTCTCAACACAAATCTAGGGTTGCTACCCAAGCCGGCTGGTCGTCCGTTCTATTGGTTCGGTTGCTAGAGACTGGACCCAGTCGTTCAGTCTTTTTGTTCTGTATCTATGGACGCGACCCAGTCGTTCATTCTAAATGATCCATTGCCATACTGGCTGGCAACGTTCTTATCCCTTGCTTGCTAGCTAGCCAACTACGGCTAACTTATAGTCACGTCAAAAAGTGCAGCCAGAATAACAGCAAAGTAGCTGCATTTGCATTTGTTTAAGCTGTTTTCTAGTTACATTTATTTGGATACATCCATAACAATGAGCTAATGAGGCGCGATTTCGCCTGGCATAGAATATGTCAGAGAAGCCGGTCGTCAGGACACTGTTGTTCAGAGGAGCTAGCCAACAACACAGCTAACACAATCACTTCAAACTGATGCTGGAAAGACTGCAAACTAGCTGCACTTTGTTTCGTTTTACCTTTTGCAATTTACATTTCTTTGTATATATCCATAAAAATGATGCTAGCTGATTCATGATTTCGACTGGCTGAGAAACGTTGCCTGTCTGTCTGTCTAGTCCCGACTCTCGACATGTTCATTACTATGGGATAGTTGGAGATCGAATTTGAATATTGAAACAATGTTGCAAATGTCGGAGAGACAGACAGCAAGGTTTATACAAATCTGGGCTGTTGAAAATTAAATGTTAGTCTAAAAGAAATGTGAGATAATGTCGAGATCCTTTTTATAGTGGAGATCAAGTTAATAAAGTGCCTGGCTGGGCTGATTAGACAGAGGATTGCGCAATCAGATGGAACAGAGTAAATAGGCATTTTAACATCATAGATTTAGCCGGTGGTAATTTGTGGAATAGACCAATGGAGTTAACCAATCAGCATTCAGGATTAGACCCACCCGTTGTATAAACCCAGGTAAATTTGATCATAATAAACAGCGTATGACATATATGAAGTGATTGTTAGGATACGTTGAAGTCGGAGATGTAATGCCTTCCTAATGTTCCAAATTGAATTCCCCACGCAGCTGAGGTGGGTTGGAGAGTAGATTTAACCCCTGAAGGTTACTGCCTAGTAATCCGTGCAGTTTATTCAAATCCAGCCACAGCGTTCATTGTCTCCAAGATATGTCCCCTTACAGCGAGCAGAGCAACGCGTGACCTTTACATTTGACGCATGACAGTTTCTCAGATTCAGCCGACCAGAACAGATGAATGCATACTAATGTGTTTATTGCAGACGAGATTCTCTTACTTTTTATCAGGCGGAGGAACACAAAAGACTATAGCTCTTTATAGATACATTATGCATCGTCTCGGGGTTTGTTATAGGGCGATATACCCCTTCTGGTGTTGAGACGCAGAGAGGGATGTGTCTATCATCTCTCACAAATCATCTACTATGTTGCCATGTTGTTTAAGTCCCTGTGCTTTAATCCTTGCTGGAAAACAGTGAACATCGCACGATAGTTCACAGTAAAAACCAATATTCTTTATGTGGGGTCAGACACTTCCTGAAGGTTACATCTAGACTGGAGTATAACCAGTCTGAACAATAGCCGGTATTATCCACAGCACACATATAATAGCTCATAAAATAGCATACAATGACATTTTCACAAATACCATAAACATAAAATCAATCCACATTAGAGAAGTAGCCTACATTACAAAATAATGTATCAATCTATGATAGAGTCTACAAAGTGCATGCAAGTTTTGAATAACATCAGTGCCTTGGATCGACTGTACAGTATTTTTCGTCATAAAAAATACAAAAGCCAACTAAAAAATGTTTAATAGTGTAACTATGACTGAGAGGGCAAAATAATATATATTTTCATCCATTTGAACCTCATGCTGCTATTGCCATGAATAGACTACAGTCGGTGACTGTATGGTTTGTATAGTGAGGTCTTTTCTATTTGGGCATCTGGTACTGTAGGAGAATAATGCGGCAAGATAATCTATTTAGATTGGTCAGGTTAAAGGATGTCATTTATCATGAAAATATGACTGCTCCTCAGCTGGCATTCTTACCAGAGTCCACCGGGCTGCTGAAGTTTGAGTCCAAATCAATAGCCTTTGCATCTGCCCAGGTTGTGTGTGAATGTGAATCCCCTGGCCGGAGAAAGAAACATTTAATTACTATGGGAAGGAAATGGCAGATGTAAGATTAAATAGAGAGAGAGAGAGACAACATCACTCTTCCTCTTTTCAATGAATGTTGCTCCTTCAATATGGTATGTCCACAATATTAAATAGTCCATATCTGGCACAGGTGCACATTAGAACGGATTCTTACCACAGACAAAAAAGGATAGCATTCAATACAAAAATGATGCAGGTAATGATGCAAGGAAATGGGTGCCTCATAATAAAAAGTGTATTTTCTATTTTCCCAACTAATCTAAGCGTGCGCGTGCGTGTGTGTGTGTGCGTGTGTGTGTGTGTGTGTGTATTACCTCAACCAGTCAAGGTTAACAGAGCCAGAGCAAGGTCCAGTGAAACAAGGCAACAAGACACTGAAATCTAAACACATACTGTATATTTATCCCCATTCCTCTCCAAGGCCTTAGATCTGAGGCAGTAGAGAATTAACACTGAGATAGCCTTTGTTGCTCTGATGATAGGCACCAGTATATACAGTGCATTTGGAAAGTATTCAGACCCCTTGACGTTTTCCACATTTTGTTATGTTACAGCCTTATTCTAAAATTGATTAAATAGTTTTTTTCCCCTCATTAATCTACACACAATACCCCAAAATGACAAAGCAAAAACTGGTTTTTAGAATTTGATGCAAATTCAAAATAAAAAACGGAAATATCACGTTTACATAATTATTCAGACCCTTTACTCAGTACTTTGTTGAAGCACCTTTGTCAGCGATTACAGCCTCGAGTCTTCCTGGGTATTTGGGGAGTTTCTCCCATTCCTCTCTGCAGATCCTCTCAAGCTCTGTCAGGTTGGATGGGGAGTGTTGCTGCACAGCTATTTTCAGCTCTCTCCAGTGATGTTTGATCGGGTTCAAGTCCGGGCTCTGGCTGGGCCACTCAAGGACATTCAGAGACTTGTCCCGAAGCCACTCCTTCGTTGTCTTGGCTGTGTGCTTAGGGTCATTGTCCTGTTGGAAGGTGAACCTTCGCCCCAGTATGAGGTCCTGAGCACTCTGGAGCAGGTTTTCATCAAGGATCTCTCTGTACTTTTCTCTGTTAATCTTTTCCTCGATCCTGACTAGTCTCCCAGTCCCTGCCGCTGAAAAACATCTGGCCACTCTACCATAAAGGCCTGATTGGTGGAGTGCTGCAAAGATGTTTGTCCTTCTGGAAGGTTCTCCAATCTCCACAGCGGAACTCTAGAGCTCTGTCAGAGTGACCATCCGGTTCTTGGTCACCTCCCTGACCAAGGCCCTTCTCCCCTAATTGCTCAGTTTGGCCGGGCGGCCAGCTCTAGGAAGAGTCTTGGTGGTTCCAAACTTCTTCCATTTAAGAATGATGGCGGCCACTGTGTTCTTGGGGACCTTCAATGCTGCAGAACGTTTTTGGTACCCTTCCCCAGATGTGTGCCTCGACACAATCCTGTCTCAGAGCTCTACGGACAATTGCTTCGACCTCATGGCTTGGTTTTTGCTCTGACATGCACTGTCAACTGTGGGATCTTATATAGACAGGTGTGTGCCTTTCCAAATCACGTCCAATCAATTGAATTAACACAGGTGGACTCCAATCAAGTTGTAGAAACATCTCAAGGATGATCAATGGAAACAGGATGCACCTGCGCTCAATTTCGAGTCTCATAGCAGAGGGTCTGAATACTTATGTAAATAAGGTATTTGAGTATTTCTTGGGGGGTAAAAAAATATCTAAAAACCTGTTTTCGCTTTGTCATTATGGGGTATTGTGTGTAGATTGCTGAGGAATATGTTTTTTTAATCCATTTTAGAATAAGGTTGTAACATAACTAAATCTGAAAAAAAGTCAAGGGGTCTGAATACTTTCCGAAGGTAATGTATGAAGACTTTATTTCCAATCGCTATATCCACAAACATTTTCCACAAAACATTAGTTTTTTCAACAGAAATGATTGCTTCCATGTGTGTGTAAAATATGACTGTTCTGAGATTTTTAATTCATAGATTTGAGATGTGTATGAAAGTAGTTATTTTAGCAAAACACTATATATCCATTGTTTAGCTGGAATGGAATGTTCTTATCCTGTGATATGTGGTTGTCTCTCCTAGCTATCTTAAGTTGAATGCACTTGACTTAAATGTCAAATGTTTTACATACAGATCTCATATTACTGTATTCTTTTGTTACTTGTTTTATATTGACGTCACACTGGTATCATTTGTACATTTATTTATAAAACATTTAGTTATTTGTTACATTTGACTGTGTAAAACCTAGCAATACTACTTATTTCTCTGAGAGTTAGGCGGATATATAGCGTTTTGCAAAAAAACATGATTATTTGTCTCTCTGAAATAAAACCATCAAGTGATAGATTTTGAACAACCCCATGCCATGATTAGATAGTGAAAAAACACACCAATCTCTTGCATAATTTCTTTAAATGATAAAAGCTAATTCATCAACATTTCTGAAAATGTATATATAGCTTTTTGAAATGAAACTCTTCATATACTGTATATATATATACACCCATCTAGTACCGGGTCGGAACACCCTTTGCCTCCAGAACAGCCAGAATTATTTGGGCATTCTACAAGGTGTTGGAAACGTTCCACAGGGATGTTGGTCCATGCTGACGCAATGGCATCACGCAGTTGCTGCAGATTGGACGGCGGTACATTCATGTTGCAAACAGCCCGTTTCATCTCACCCCAAAGATGCTCTATTGGGTTGAGGTCTGGGGACTGCACAGGTCACTCAAGTAAACTGAACTCGCTGTCATGTTCCAAGCAATGTTTTTCCACTCCTCAGTTGTCCAGTGTTGGTAATCGTGTGCCCACTGAAGCCGCTTCGTCTTGTTTTTAGCTGATAGGAGTGGAACCCGGTGTGATCATCTGCTTCAAGGACTGCACACCACTGTTGTACTGCGCCGTTATTTGTCTGTTTTTGGCCCGCCTGTTAGCTTGCACGATTCTTGACATTCTCCTTCGACTTCTCTCATCAAATAGCTGTTTTCGCCCACAGAACTGCCACTGACTGGATGTTTTTGGTTTGTCGCACCATTCTCAGTAAACCCTAGACACTGTCGTGTGTGAAAAGCCCAGGAGGGCGGCCGTTTCTGAGATACTGGATCCGGCGCACCTGGCACCAACGATCATACCACGTTCAAAGTCGCTTAGGTCACTCGTTTTGCCCATTCTAACGTTCAATCAAACAGTAACTGAATGTGACTCACTGTTGGTAGGAGCAATCAATTTTCGTGAACGGAGTGGTGTACCTAATAAACTACAGAGAAAAGAAAGAGGAAAAGTGCAGTATAGTATTGATACCTGAAGAATGACAGTATTTAATCTTTGCCGGTATTTAAGCACTACCTGAACCGTCAACCATGAACGTAGACTTAGGCCTATCCCTAACCTAGCCACATACAACATAAGGCATGCACAGTATACAAGCCCAGCCTAAAACAGTATAATTTTTACTCCAAAAAGTATGATTTACATACATTTCAAACACCAACCACACATTGTTCTAAATTAACACTCAAAAAGGCATATTTCCACATTGGCACATTTACCACGCCCCTAAGTCATTTGGATGGAGTAACCTCTATGCATGAGCGCCGTGGCTCAAGTTCTCCAGCACAGCACAGCACAGCCCTGCTAAAACATTACGGTAGCAGCCACTTGTGTAGGAGCAGAGCACCAGCACACCATTAAAAGGTCCTGACTCACCTTGTTTTAAGTGCAAGGTCTAATTGCCATCATCTTTTGCAGCAGCTGACATTTGCATAGATCTGCAGGGACTGCCATTAATGCCAGTGAAGGAAGCACTGCTCTTGCTCTCTCACAGCCACCGTAGAGTTAATACTATAGCGCACCGAGCACAAGAGAGGAAAATAGAGAGGGGGAAATGCTGCTGAACAATATTAGCCCCTATGACTTACACACCTTCCATTTGATTATAAATGGTGTCGTTTTTCATTGTGGGGTGGGTGCATTTTGAATTATAGAAGACTTTTGGCTCGATTGAGTCACTGGAGTCTAAATTGTACGGTGATGCTGCAAGTAAAGCTAATAATGAACCTTGCAGTGTCTTGGTTCAAATATTAATACATTATTGCAAGTGGATGTTAATTGCTCTAATATGTCTGGTAGGTATTACTTATTGTTATCAAATAAGGATGACTTAATGCATCAAATTCAACGCACATAGGCTAGTTTATGCTAAGGGATACTTAAAGCATTACTTTGGCGCTACTTTGGCGATTACGACCTATTGAGCCAATAGAATCAGTGTTATGGGATGACCATACTATCACACCACTATCAGAAGCAGAACAGGTTTTGACCTCAGTGCTTCCCTGAAGGTCCATAGGTAGAGCTGACTATCATAGCATTTTAGTGAGTTACATTTATCCAGAATGTAAAATGGGTTGTTGTAAAAGTATTTGAAAATGAGATACAAAGAGCAAAACAATTAAATTATTCATGTGTCACTGTGCTGCTAAGCTCATAATAGACTATAGGTAGGCAGAGAAAGAGAAACACAGAGACAGAGAGAGAGAGAGCCCAGCTGTAGAAGCATAAAAGTAACCATATTTTCAATATTTACTAAGCATTGCACACCTACTGAAATACCTCAGGCTTGTACGGTAAAGAGGATTAACCAGAGTGTATTTTAAGAAAGCTGCAGTAAATATTTTGATGATTTAGCTGGTGGGAGGTATAAAACAATCTACCCCTCCCGGCCTCCTGGCATCCAGGCTCAGGTCTGCAGCCCGACTCAAAATGTGCAGGTGTTCTATAAGCACACTGTGGGCCCCCGGCTTTTACCCACAATACACCTCGCCTGTGCTCTCCTCCCTCGGGCACAGCTGACCACATGCACGTCAGGACTGGCAGGCTGTCTAGCAGAACGCAAACACATGCACACTGTCCCCTTTCTCTGCATGCCACACATTGACAAACACCCCTGTGCAGAGAATACTCTGAGGACTAGCTAGCTGACTTCTACACTCACTCTCTCCTCCTTAAGCTAAAAGCCCAACCTCTGGGATCTTTGAGGGTTTGGGATGAAGCTGGTGTAAATAATATCAGCTAAAAGGATGCTCACCTTACTTATCTGAATTCACATTTAAGATAGTATCTCTGGCTTCAAAAGTGTATCATGGTCCCTGTGAAATCCTGCAGATGTGCTTTAGCTAGAAGTGCTGAGTTTCTGACCTGACGGCCTTGTAAAAGTCACAGGCGCGAGGGCTATAGAACAAAGCCATTTGTCATAACGTCAGCGAATTCAATAATTAATGGGCCATATCGTATCGCAGCTCTCTATCCGTACCCCCACAGTTCCCCAGCCCTAGCATATTGTACTCTCGCGGTGGTCCAACGATGCCTTTTTATTTCTCATCATTAAGAGACGTTCGGTCACATCCCAACATTTATTTGCTCACGATGACAAACTATGGGCCCTGCAGTTCACAATCCCCTTCCCAAGTTCAAGGGGCCTGTTTGAAATCCTCTATACCGCAGGGAAAGAGACCTTCTATAAACGATGTGAAGTATAATCACCTGAAGTCAATAGAAGAAAGAAAGACTAAGTACCAGGGGTTGGAACCGGTTCAGGGAACAGAACAGAAAAATGGAACGGAAACAGAACCGGGAACTAAAGTGATCTCTAGTGTTTCGGAACAGAACCATTATTTTAAATGCATGGGAGCTGATTAATAATGCTATTTTACGTTCTGAGCATTCTTTTCAGTCCCACAAAAAACGTCATCAATGCGCCTATGCAAAGCACTCACTCTGTCACTCAGAAACTTCTCCTTCCAGTGTCTGCCTGACAGCTTTTTCTAGGCTAGTGAAGGATACTATTTCTCACGTTTCACATTGGATTTATTAACTACAAAAAGGTAAGACGTGTTTTGAATTCTGGTGCCGCTGCACACATGAGCATGTTAGTTAGCTCTGATCCAGGGCGTTATACACTGAGTATACAAACACCTGCTCTTTCCATGACATAGACTAACCAGGTGAATCCAGGTGAAAGCTATGATACCTTATTGACGTTAAATCCACTTCAATCAGTGTAGATGAAGGGGAGGAGACAGGTTAAAGAAGGCTTTTTAAGCCTTGAGACAATTGAGACATGGATTGTGTATGTGCCATTCAGAGGGTGAATAGGCAAGACAAAATATTTAAAAGCCTTTGAACGGGGTATGGTAGTATCAAATCAAATCAAATCAAATGTTATTGGCCACATGCGCCGAATACAACAGGTGCAGACATTACAGTGAAATGCTTACTTACAGCCATTAACCAACAGTGCATTTATTTTTAATAAAAAAGTAAAATAAAACAACAAGGTGGCAGGCGTACAGGTTTGAGTGTGTCAAGAACTGCAAAGCTGCTGGGTTTTTCACTCTCAACAGTTTCCCGTGTATATCAAGAATGTTCCACCACTCAAAGACATCCAGCCAACTTGACACAACTGTGGGAAGCATTGGAGTCAACATGGGCCAGCATTCATGTGGAATGCTTTCAACACTTTGTAGAGTCCATGCCCCAACGAATTGAGGCTGTTCTGATGGCAAAAGTGGGTACAGCTCAATATTAGGGAGGTGTTCCTAATGTTTTGTATACTCAGTGTATTTATTTATGTAATTCAGTGAAGTAATGATAGGCCTACTACTAATATCCTAAACACATTATAATGCACGTCATATCTTGATGCAGATCTGTTCACAGTTCCCACCATTAGTTCCCCATATGTGTCAAAAGCCTTCAATGGAAAAGAGGAACCAAAGTCCCAAACAGATAGTGAGCCTACCATTTGAACAGCTGTGAAATGGCTGTTATTTACCAGCGAGGAGGAACAATGACAGTGTCTGAGGGCATGGAGGCAGACAGGCCTGTCCCAACACAGCTGGCACCAGGAGCAGCAGAGGTGAGTTGGGAAACAGGGCGTCCATTTTGATTAATGTTGGAGTGGAGTGAGCGTGGGAGACTGGGAGGATGGCCATGACACGCACTGTACGACAGCAGCAGGAAACACAGGGCAATGGAGTTCACTCTCAAACACCACATTCACAACAGTGAGTGAGAACTATATATTTTTGTGAATTTAAAATGTGGGAATGTGTCAAATTGTTGGCTTCTGTGCAAAATCATGTCAATTTAAGCAGACACAAACTGTTTTGTATTGTATCTGCTAAATACATAGGCTTTATAAATCTCAAATATAATATTTAAAGCCTCTCAAAGAGATAATATAGATTATATATACGCCATAAGATAGGAACGTGTTTGGCTAAGAAGGCATATAATATAACGTACTGTTTAAAACCTTGCAATTTCTTTTGAGATTGTACTCTGAGAAAAAACATATTCTTGTGGTGCTGCAGGTTTCATAACTGGTTGCGCCTTCCTTTCAGACAGGCCATTCTAGTACACCATTAGTTCTATATCATCAGCCACCAAACACAATGTACTGCATCTCCTCCAGCCAATGACCACAGGGTATAGTAGAGAGAGCTAGGAGAGAACATCTAGGAGGAAAACCACACAGTGTGAAAATGTCAGCCTCCACACCCTCATTTCCTTTGTCGCTGTTGACATTTAGACAGTGAGAATCGAAGAAAATCCCACACATCACAACCATCCCGAGACGACGTGAAATGTGGCTCCGCGGCTCGTTTGAAATGAGCACAGAGCCATGTTGGAATATTTTATGGAGATTTAACATAAATCAAGCGTGGTTTAGCAGCTACTATTTTTAGCATTGTGTAGGATTGTATGTTTTTTCAATGCTTCACTGATTTGCTTCTTGTTTTTGCGACCACTGAGTGCCACTTATGTCAAGAGTTTTATACATTTCATACATCTTTTATAAAATTCTGTTGATCTTATTTGTATTGTTATGTAGACAGTTCATATAGCCAGAGCTGATAGCTTTGTATAGCAATATCAACAATTCTGTCTAACTATTCCTTTGACTGAGCAACTCTCCCACTCATCAATGCTAAAGACTGACTCCACTCTAAGCTCGCCTCAAAACCCCACTGACTGCTTCTTCCAAGAGACCATATTCCTCCTCTTCCACCCTCCTCCACCCATCCCTTCTTCCCAGGTGGCAGTGGGGCCCGGGCTGTCTGAAATGTGATAGGCTTAATCCCATTTAGCCTAATTGCTTCTGCGGGAGAGCGGCCCTGTGTCCCATCACGTGCCCGCCCTCCCCGAACACTACACACACAATGTATGCGCACACAAACACACTCACACACACACCTACCACCAGTCGAGCTCAGTCGAGATTCCGAGCATCCAGACAGAATTACTACTGCGCAGACAAGGGGTCAGACAGCCATGTAGAGAGAAGTGTGGAGGAGTCAGACAGCCATGTAGAGAGAAGTGTGGAGGAGTCAGACAGCCATGTAGAGAGAAGTGTGGAGGAGTCAGACAGCCATGTAGAGAGAAGTGTGGAGGAGTCAGACAGTCATGTAGAGAGAAGTGTGGAAGAGTCAGACAACCATGTAGAGAGAAGTGTGGAGGAGTCAGACAGCCATGTAGAGAGAAGCTTGGTAGTACAGTGAGGGAAAAAAGTATTTGATCCCCTGCTGATTTTGTACGTTTGCCCACTGACAAAGAAAGGATCAGTCTATAATTTTAATGGTAGGTTTATTTGAACAGTGAGAGACAGAAAAATGTTGTTATAAATGTTATAAATTGATTTGCATTTTAATGAAGGAAATAAGTATTTGACCCCCTCTCAATCAGAATGATTTCTGGCTCCCAGGTGTCTTTTATACAGGTAACGAGCTGAGATTAGGAGCACACTCTTAAAGGGAGTGCTCCTAATCTCAGTTTGTTACCTGTATAAAAGACACCTGTCCACAGAACCAATCAATCAATCAGAAATTCAAACTCTCCACCATGGCCAAGACAAAAGAGCTCTCCAAGGATGTCAGGGACAAGACTGTAGACCTATACAAGGCTGGAATGGGCTACAAGACCATCGCCAAGCAGCTTGGTGAGAAGGTGACAACAGTTGGTGTGATTATTCGCAAATGGAAGAAACACAAAAGACCTGTCAATCTCCCTCGGCCTGGGGCTCCATGCAAGATCTCACCTCATGGAGTTGCAATGATCATGAGAACGGTGAGGAATCAGCCCAGAACTACACGGGAGGATCTTGTCAATGATCTCAAGGAAGCTGGGACCATAGTCACCAAGAAAACAATTGGTAGCACACTACGCCGTGAAGGACTGAAATCCTGCAGCGCCCGCAAGGTCCCCCTGCTCAAGAAAGCACATATACAGGCCTGTCTGAAGTTTGCCAATGAACATCTGAATGATTCAGAGGAGAACTGGGTGAAAGTGTTGTGGTCAGATGAGACCAAAAAACTAAACTCGCCGTGTTTGGAGGAGGAGGAATGCTGCCTATGACCCCAAGAACACTATACCCACCGTCAAACATGGAGGTGGAAACATTATGCTTTGGGGGTGTTTTTCTGCTAAGGGGACAGGACAACTTCACCGCATCAAAGGGACAATGGACGGGGCCATGTACCGTCAAATCTTGGGTGAGAATCTCCTTCCCTCAGCCAGGGCATTGAAAATGGGTCGTGGATGGGTATTCCAGCATGACAATGACCCAAAACACACGGCCAAGGCAACAAAGGAGTGGCTCAAGAAGAAGCACATTAAGGTCCTGGAGTGACCTAGCCAGTCTCCAGACCTTAATCCCATAGAAAATCTGTGGAGGGAGCTGAAGGTTCGAGTTGCCAAACGTCAGCCTCGAAACCTTAATGACTTGGAGAAGATCTGCAAAGAGGAGTAGGACAAAATCCCTCCTGTGATGTGTGCAAACCTGGTAGCCAACTACAAGAAACGTCTGACCTCTGTGATAGCCAACAAGGGTTTTGCCACCAAGTACTCAGTCATGTTTTGCAGAGGGGTCAAACACTTATTTCCCTCATTAAAATGCAAATCAATTTGTAACATTTTTTACATGCATTTTTCTGGATTTTTCGTTGTTATTCTGTCTCTCACTGTTCAAATAAACCTACCATTACAATTATAGACTGATCATGTCTTTGTCAGTGGGCAAACGTACAAAATCAACAGGGGATCAAATACTTTTTTCCCTCACTGTATATACTCTTATAGGTAAAAGGCTCCCTGCCTCAGGATAGTGTGAATGCTACAGACTGCATGGGGAACGATAATGAGCCCCAGTGCTAACTCAGGCTACTTCTCACTTATTATCCCTGCTAAGATGGAGAGGGCAGTGGTATTAGCTAGCTACTACGGAGGGGCCACAGTCACATTGGAACACTCTAATGGCCGTGTGGGAGGGTGAGGGGAAGAGGGAAAAGAAAAAACCCAGTCGAGTCAGTTGTCTTTCACTCATCTGCCTCCTGTGAGACAGTGAGCTTTAGCAGGCCATGGATCAATGAATGTTACAAAGGAAATCAATAGGCTACATATGAGTTACCAAGATAGGCTGATGTTCATTTCATTTTGATGCTCTGAAATACCATTACCGTAGGCTACAGCTCCTTTCTTGTGGAGGAATTTTTTATAAATGTACTGTAGCATCATCATAATTGTAAATTCTGTATATTATTTCTGTACGATGGAATTAAACTATGAGCATATATAATTAAACAATAAAGATTGAATATAAACTGTGAACATGATCAAATATCCCATATTGTTATTAAAACACATATGACAGAATGCTCATTCACCTATGTTATGAAAGTGTATATGAATGTATAAAACTACAATGCTGACTTTCAAATGAGACAACTTGACTATACTGTCTCTCTCAGAGATAAGAATAACCACTGCACTACAACGTCTCCAGCTGTTGCTTTATCCCCTACTCTAGCTAGTAATTAAAACTTTCTCATCTTTTCAAACGTTCTTTGAGATAGTTTGTTGAACCCCATTCTGAAAACACTATTCACATGAATAAGCAATGAAAAGAAAGCAAAAAAAAGAAGAAATAGAACAGAGTTATAAAATCGAATGTTTGTGATACAATAAAACAATACAGAGTTAGATGGGCAAATCACAGACTCAATTGAAGCTTGAGAACAATACCCAACAACATAATCACAAGAATGATATATGTGTTTTTCATGGTGACCTGTGTGAGTTGTGCGGGCTTTATTCCACTGTCTGTGTCTGTGAACAGTGTGTGCCCTCTAGGCTTTTGTGTAGATGTGTGTGGGTGCTAACACAATTATACAGAAGGTAAAGCAATTTCCTGCAGAATCCAATTCTTGTCCTCAGTGCAAGTGAGTTCCCCGCGGACGTCTCTTCAGTCTTATCGGGGAAAATTTTAGAATAAAGCACTTCTTCTAAACAGCCACCTTAAAGGAAAAGAAGAGGCAAATGCAATTAATATGCAAATTCCCAGAGACTTAATTGGGGTGCCCTAACAAACATTAGTGTGGAGAGATAACTTCTGTTTTCAGGTTGTTTCACTTTAACCTCCGCCTGTCCAAAGTCAAAGCCTCCAGGAAGTCAAACTCTTCAAAAGCACCATCCATGTTCCACCTAATGCATTAAGGCTCTGCAGAAGGAGCGCATCCTGGAATGATGGTGCAAGTTGCGTCCCAAATGTTATCCTATTCCCTATTTAGTACACTACTTTTAACCAGAGCCGTGGTGAAAAGTAGTGTACTACAAAGGGAATAGGATAACATTTGGGACATGCCATTAGAGTGCAGATGCTGTTAGTCATGTCAACAGGGACTAATGCAAAATGGCGGCCAGCTGATTGAACCATTTCTCTTTCATTCTCTCAGGAGGAACATTTCATTGTGAATCACATCAGTCTGTCGAGATGGATGGAATGGAGGATGGAGTAGATGGAGGAGAGGAGAGGTGGAATGAGTTGCCCCAGGCTGGGGATGGAGGGCAGTGGGGACAGAAGAAGGTCAGAGTCGGCATTCAGATTGGAAATTCATTTGCGTCTCTCAGGCCCAAAGCACATGAGTCTAGGAGAGGCGAGAGACGAGGGACATGTCAGATAAGAGAGACAAGGAGAGAGAGACGGCGAGAGAGATGAAGAAAGAGGTAGAGAGAGAAATAATGAAAGAAAGAGAGGAGGAAAGAGGGTGGTATCGATGGTATATAGGCCCGGGGGTCGATAAAGAAGATGAAGGCAGACCCACGCCGCCTGATGGATCTTGGTCTCCAGGGACTGGCTCCCTCAATTCTCAATCCTCCAGGCCCCTCTTCCCCTGCCCTCCTCCACCCCATGAATCGCACCTCCTCCTCAGCCTGAATTATCACCTGGCTCCCTGGGCCAGTTCCATCTCTCTTCCTCCATCTTCAGTTATCATCAAACAAGTATATGAGCTGAGACCAGAGCCTGACTGCGTCCAAGAGCCCAATTCTGCGGTTTTTATTAGACTTGTGCTAGCCACTCAGACACTCAAATGATATATACTCCGCTAGCTTTGATGGCACTTGCAGAGGGTTTAAAATGCTTGAGTGTTTACAAGTGATGATGCAAAGTCAATTTACTGTAGGACACTGTAATTCTACAGGCAGGACACCATAAATGTTGATTAGATGGAAGTTGAGTTGGTGAATATGTAATAGACCCTATCAGTATTCTCAGCAGACAACTGCAGCACTACCTGCCTTGTACAACCGAGAAAGGAGCCACTGAGCACAATAACAATTGGTTAATTAAGGCTCCTCTGCAATAGGTTTCTTTAATTCCGTGCACAGCGGGGGAAAGATAGACAGACAGGACAGATTACACAAATAACAAATTCAGATATTTTTATTCTTAATGGATTATAATATTTGGTTTCTAAGAAAATTTGAATGGTAATGTAAAAATTAAAAAAAATGGTCCAATGCTCTAACCGCAATGTTTGGTCACATTCAGTCTCTAACCTGGTGGTCCTTTGTAGCTCAATTGGTAGAGCATGGCGCTTGTAACGCCAGGGTAGTGGGTTCGATCCCTGGGACCACCCATATGTTAAAATGTATGCACGCATGACTGTAAGTCGCTTTGGATAAAAGCGTCTGCTAAATGGCATATTATTATTATAACCTACTTGAGTCTATAGGTAATAGTCTTTACTCTCAATTCCCATATCTTGATTTATAATAGGTCTGTCTGGATTGATGGCATCTGTGTGATGCACGCACACTCACACACTGGGGGAATTATCAGGGCCCGGGTGGCACTGATCATGATTAAAGTGTCCTGCTCTCACCTGACCAAGTCCAATCAAGGCGTGGGCTGATTGCAGCGGGCGGTGCCGGGTGACAGAGGGGCAGCTGGAGCCCGGGGAGGGAGGCTGGCCAGTCAGATGTGAATCAATCATCTCCAAAGATGTCAGCATCTGCCCAAGTAATTTGGGATTGGAATAAATGGCAGATGGGGATGTTGTTCCGCTATTTAATCAGCTTCACCAAATGTGGTTTTATCTTGTATAAAATGAAACCATCTGTACCCATGTAGGTGTAAGGTTCAAATGCGATGGGAGGAAAGGGGAAGAGAGAGAGAGAGAGAGAGATAGGGAGAGATAGGTATAGATAGGGAGAGAGTGGAAGAGATAGGGAGAGAGTTGAAGAGATAGGGAGAGAGTGGAAGAGAGAGAAAGGGAGAGAGAGAGAAAGACAAAGAGAGAGAAAGACGAGGAGAGAGATGGATGTTCAAAAACCGAACCAGAGTGGGTGTAAAAAAAAAAGAAAAAAAGTTATTCATTAAAAATAGGGGAAATGTAATCGCTCCGAGAGCTCACACCTCCAGAATAATCTATTTTCTTTCTCTCTCACAGGAACATTACCCAAGGGCCATAACCATTATATCTAGACCCATTTATTTTCTTCACCTCCAGCAAGGCACTGGGGGTGTAATTTGGTCTCCCCAGGCCCAATGGTGGCAGGCAGCTAGCAGCAGACAGCCCTGATGAAACCCCTTGTTGTAAGTGGAGATGATAGCTCCCAGTGTGTAGGATTTACCAGGCGTTAGCTTTAAGGGGCCTGTTTATAGGGCTGCACTTGGCAGACCTGGGTTCAAATACTATTTGAAATCTTGAAAACTGTTTGAGCATTTGCTTTAGCCTGCCTGGAGAGCCAGATGGGCCGGGTTTGCAGTTTTGTGACTGTTCTACTAGTTCCATTGTGCCAGGCAAGCTCAATCAAGCCCAGGTAAAGTATGTGAAATAATTTCAAAAAGTATATGAACCCAGGTCTGGTTTATAGGGATGCACTTGGAGACACGGCACAGAGTATGATGGAACCAGGGACCTAGGTAGAGGCTTAGAGCAGTCTAAGTGTGTCGAGGTAGAGAAAGGTTCCTTGTCTCAGACGTGTTATTAATGTAGACCTGTCACCGTGAGTCACTAGAGACCGGCAGACAGGAACACTCCTCAACACCAACCACCTTCCATCACTCCAGCTACAACAACAGCGAGGAGACGAATGAGGAGTTATTGTACTGAGAGAAACCTATATAACCAACATATTTGGTGGTAGATTTTTGTATTTGGGTCATTCCTCCTGATATTGAATACAAATAAATGTAAGACCCATGTATACAGTATGTCTTTATTTTCCATACCAGGAGAGACAGAAGGTTATCAAGTTTATGAATTTTATTAAGTGTCATTAGACACTTTTATACTATTTAATTTATATTTTCTAGTGTTACATATTGTTTCTTGCTACTAAAAAAAAGTATATTAGGGGGAAAAAATGACTTATTTTTACAGTGTTGGGGCATACTGCAAACTAATTGAGTCAAACATTATGTAGGTTCACAATGCAAGTACATCCTTTCAAGGTAGATGAGGGAGAAAATCATAAATGCTCCAGACAAATCAAAAACAATTATGTCTGAGTTTCTGTTTGAACAAGATGTCTTTCAGACATAATCCTTGGGTACAACAGAGAAACTCATAGAACAAATAAAAGGTTTAATTTCAACAGAAAACCTTGTGTGCCATTTCTCCTCAACAAATACAATTATTATTAATCACAGGTCCACCCTTTAAAACAAGCACAGTGCCTAGTCATATTCACAAAGCAAGGGAGACTGACATGAATGCATGTGGACCAACTTTTACAGATCATGATAAAAAAATATATATTTACAATTTCAAAGCTTCAAATATTATAATAAAGCATACTGTTTTACATATAACATCTGTTTTACCAGCCATTTTACAGTTTACATTCAAATCAAGTTTTGATTTTCATGAATGTGTTTTAAATGGATAATCAAAATGTTTTGAAGGCTGTTAAAGAATTCATAACTCTAATGAGAACATCCTTTGACAGAATATGTGTATAAATTAATAAAAATGTGAGTGTTTGAACCCCCTGTTTTATCTATCTGCCAAAACAAAAAAACAAAAAAAATTAGCTCGCCTACAACCTTCGGAATAATACAGCATTGTGTATTATTTACAGCATCACCAACAACCTATCATGGTCCAAACACACCAAGACAGTCATGAAGAGGGCACGACAATGCCTTTCCCCCCTCAGGAGACTAAAATGTTCTACAGCTGCACCATCGAGAGCATCCTGACCGGTTGCATCACCGCCTGGTACAGCAACTGCTCGGCATCCGACCGTAAGGTGCTACAGGGGGTAGAGCGTACAGCCCAGTGCATCACTGGGAACAAGCTTCCTGCCATCCAGGACCTATATACTAGGCGGTGTCAGAGGAAGGCCCAAAAAATTGTCAAAGACTTCAGACTGTTCTCTCTGCTACCGTGCGGGAAGCAGTACGCCAAGTCTAGGTCCAAAAGGCTCCTTAACAGCTTCTACCCCCAAGCCATAAGACTGCTGAACAATTAATCAAATGGCCTCCCGGACTATTTGCATTTTCTACATTGTAGAATAATAGTGAAGACATCACAACTATGAAATAACACATATGGAATCATGTAGTAACCAAAAAAGTGTTAAACAAATCAAAATATATTTTATATTTGAGATTCTTCAAATAGCCACCCTTTGCTTTGATGACAGCTTTGCACACTCTTGGCATTCTCTTAACCAGCTTAATGAAGTAGTTACCTGGAATGCATTTGAATTAACAGGTATGCCTTCTTAAAAGTTAATTTGTGGAATTTCTGTCCTTCTTAATGCGTTTGAGCCAATCAGTTGTGTTGTGACAAGGTATACAGAAGATAGCCCTATTTGGTAAAAGACCAAGTCCATATTATGGCAAGAACAGCTCAAATAAGCAAAGAGAAACGACAGTCCATCATTACTTTAAGACATGAAGGTCAGTCAATACGGAACATTTCAAGAACATTGAAAGTTTCTTCAAGTGCAGTCGCAAAAACCATAATGGAAACTGAATCTCATGAAGACCGCCACAGGAAGACCCAGAGTTACCTCTCAACTGTTCAGAGGAGACTGTGTGAATCAGGCCTTCATGGTCGAATTGCTGCAAAGAAACCACTACTAAAGGACACCAATAAGAAGAAGAGACTTGCTTAGGCCAAGAAACACGAGCAATTGACATTAGACCGGTGGAAATTCCAAATTTGAGATTTTTGGTTCCAACCGCCGTGTCTTTGTGAGACGCTGTGTGGGTGAACGGATTGTCTCTGCATGTGTATTTTCACCGTAAAGCATGGAGGAGGAGGTGTTATGGTGTAGGGGTGCTTTGCTGGTGACACTGTGTGTGATTTATTTAGAATTCAAGGCACACTTAACCAGCATGGTTACCACAGCATTCTGCAGCAATATGCCATCCCATCTGGTTTGGGCTTAGTGGGACTATCATTTGTTTTTCAACAGGACAATGACCCAACACACCTCCAGGCTGTGTAAGTGTGGTCCTCTGTAGCTCAATTGGTAGAGCATTGCGCTTGTAACGCCAGGGTAGTGGGTTTGATCCCCGGGACCACCCATACGTAAAAATGTATGCACACATGACTGTAAGTCACATTGGATAAAAGCGTCTGCTAAATGGCATATTATTATTATAAGGGCTATTTGACCAAGAAGGAGAGTGATGGAGTGCTGCATCAGATGACCTGGCCTCCACAATCCCCCGACCTCAACCAAATTGAGATGGTTTGGGATGAGTCGGACCGCAGAGTGAAAAAAAAGTAGTATATGTGGTAACTCCTTCAAGACTGTTGGAAAAGCATTCCAGGTGAAGCTGGTTGAAAGAATGCCAAGAGTGTGCAAAGCTGTCATCAAGGCAAAGGGTGGCTATTTGAAGAATCTCAAATATAAAATATATTTTGATTTGTTTAACACTTTTTTGGTTACTACCTGATTCCATATGTGTTATTTCATAGTTTTGATGTCTTCACTATTATTCTACAATGTAGAAAATAGTAAAAATAAAGAAAAAGCATTGAATGAGTAGGTTTTCTAAAACTTTTGACCGGTGGTGTATGTAGCCAAATTCCAAACATTTTTCTTTTTAAACCACTTATTGAAATCTTGAAATTATTGAAAAAATTATTGTTGTCGTCGTTTTTTCTATAAGCCATCCTGTCTTCAAAAGTAAAATATAATGAATGTTGAAAAGCCTCAACCATTGGATCTTAACCTTTGACAATGGCACTGGCTGCAATTTATTTTTATTTGATGAATAGAGACATTGCAGACATACTCTTCCATTGACTCCTGCTGTGATCAGCCATAACATAGAAAGATACAATATAAAATGTTTACCCTTCTCCTTAAAACAGATATGCCATACCACATTCCCATGTAGTCAGGATGCAATAGCAGAAATGGGGCCTTTTCGATAAATGAGAGGGTACAGTGCATAATTAAATGTTCTGCTTGGTTTCAGAAAGGGATCCGCTGACTTGCCTCCAGTGGACTTCTTCCTCCAATCCCCCCTCCCTTCCCAAGTGGCCGGGGCGTGTCGCGTGCAACCCTAATGTGACTGATACATTGTGACATGAGTTAGACTCGGAATTTGTTCCACAAAATGACTTAGCGTGATGCACGGAGCTAAATCGAAACAATGAGGGGGCAGGGACGAGAGGAAGCCCGCTATCTCTGGCCGGCAGGGCTGCACATCCACTCCATTTTATCGCCCTCGCATATACATATTTCATACTTAATATCATCCGGGGTCAAAATGGCTCTATGTGGTCTGATGAGAGATCCCCCCGCTGGGCACAGGGAATGAGTCAAAGACGTACCAAATAAAGAGGTTCCAATTTTAGTTTTAATACCCAGCCGAATATATATTTAAAAGGGAGAGCATACAATGTACTGTAGTTGAGTGACGACATTGCTGTTGGAGCCTTCTGCTTTGCCTTTAACAAATGAGTGCCAAGAGGCCGGTGGCTACAGCTCTGCTACAAGGCACTGCAGGAGTGGATCGCGATGCGGCGAAGATGCCCTCCTTCCGTAAAAAGGTTAATAGTATTTCGGAGATGATTTCTTAATTAAACTGTCTAGACGGCATTCAGCCATGCTTAATATTGGTGGCAATTAGTGACAGTGGAACATGAGCGTGCATGATCATTAGGGTGATGCCAGACACATCACATGGGTTTAGTCTCAGACATGTCTTTCCTATGTACCTGAGAGAGACAGACAGATTGACAGACGGACAGACAGACCGGTAGACAGATGGACAGACAGGCAGACAGATAGACTGGCAGATATGCTAAAATATACACACTCTCGTTTTCTCATTTCCAGATTACTGACAGGGCTGGATATTGGGTGACAGAACCAAAGGTATGTGACAGGCCAATGTAGCAGTGGAGAGAGAAATAGACAGACTCTATCCAGACAGACAGCATCTAATGGCCCTAGCCCCAGCCTCCACACTGGCCTAACAGAAACACCAAACACCCCCCAGTCTCTTTGTAGCAAATAGACCCAATTGGATTCCTACACGAAGACATCCAGTAACCCACACTGAATAATCACCCTCCTAATACTGTCCTGCTTGTCTGTGTCCAAGGCGGTTCTGTCTATTCCTTCCCTTCTACGTCTTTGTGGACAGAGAACCAATTTTGTCTCCAGCATGGTCTGAACACCATACATATGGATCAGGTCGACAGGCTATGCATTAATAGCCTCCCACTGGAATTTAAAACACCGGAGCAGGGCAGAGATGAGCTCTACTGGGAAATCAAAATATCAGCAGCGGATTCAGGTCAGGTCGGAGACTCGGTTACAGCTCCATTTTCCGTTGTACAGTCCAGTGGCTGCTATTTGGAGCTGATTTATGGTCACATTATGTTTTGAGTGGAGCGCGATGTGTTCATTTTGCGAAATACAATTGGTTTCTGTTCAGGCTGGCTGATACACTGCGGCATGCAGCAGGAATGTGGTTTTGTTAAGAAATTGATTAAATCAAATCAAATCAAATCAAATTGTATTGGCCACATGCGCCGAATACAACAGGTACAGTGAAATGCTTACTTACAGCCCTTAACCAACAATGCATTAATTTTTTTATAAAAAAGTAAAATAAAACAACAACAAAAAAAGTGTTGAGAAAAACAGAGCACAAGTAAAATAAAAGAACAGTAGGGAGGCTATATATACACGGGGGTACCGGTGCAGAGTCAATGTGCATTGGCACCGGCTAGTTGAGGTAGTTGAGGTAATATGTACATGTGGGTAGAGCTAAAGTGACTATGCATAAATAATTAACAGAGTAGCAGCAGCGTAAAAAGATGGGGTGGGGGTGGGGGGCAGTGCAAATAGTCCGGGTAGCCATGATTAGCTGTTCAGGAGTCTTATGGCTTGGGGGTAGAAGCTGTTGAGAAGTCTTTTGGATCTAGACTTGGCACTCCGGTACCGCTTGCCGTGCGGTAGCAGAGAGGACAGTCTATGACTAGGGTGGCTGGAGTCTTTGACAATTTTGAGGGCCTTCCTCTGACACCGCCTGTTATAGAGGTCCTGGATGGCAGGAAGCTTGGCCCCAGTGATGTACTGGGCCGTACGCACTACACTCTGTAGTGCCTTGCGGTCAGAGGCCGAGCAGTTGCCATACCAGGCGGTGATGCAACCAGTCAGGATGCTCTCGATGGTGCAGCTGTATAATTCTTTGAGGATCTGAGGACCCATGCCAAATCTTTTCAGTCTCCTGAGGGGGAATAGCTAGGGTTTCGGCTGGCAATTTTCTTTAGAGATTTTCTGTGAGGTTTGCCTTGTTGTTGTGTCTGTGTCTATAAGAACGTCAAAGAAAAGATGTGAATAAATAGACTCTGAAGAAAAATCACAGTAACACAAAACGTTTCCACTGTGTATAGAAATGTAGTGTATCCACTTTGTTCTTGCACTGCATATACTAAATGCCAGTACACTGCAGATTCCTTCATTCTCATTAGTCCCCAGGACAATACACTAATGACAGTAACATTGCAGGATTCTTCAATGGGCTGTCTAGGCCCCTCAGACCCCCTCAGGCTATGAGTTTCCAGGTCATGTTTCTGTGTGACCCCTGTGGCAGGCGACCTTGAGGAGGTCTCATTTGGTGGAGTGGAGCTCTGATGTGATTAGGGACTTCAAAAACGGAGCTCTCTCTCACACACACCGCCTAGCCACCAACTCATTAAGACAGCGGAAAGTGTGTGTGTGTGTGTGTGTGTACGTGCATTTGTGCGTGTGAGCGGGTGGGAGATCTTGCTGCGTGAAGATTGCCACTATCAGGCTAGCCTACACCCTAACCCCAATTTATCCCTCACCCCCACCAGTCGCCTAAATGCCCCTAACCCTCCTCATTATCAACCCCTTCCCCCTTACCAATTATCTCTATCCAACATGCAAAGACCACCCCCCAACTACAACAGACCTTTACCCACTAAATTGTGCATTGTGCATTGTATCCTAATCCCTTTAAATGTATTGTATACTACATAATAATATAATACACAAGAGTATACAAGGCTTTTGTCCAACAGCGAAAATCGTTTCCGGAAGGTTCTTGCCTGTTACCCTAAACCTTGAGTACAAACAGTTATCTTCTTATTTTCTGCTAGTGGCCTTAGCCATAGAGCAGCGTGAAATCAGTGTGCTTTCACTGCCTTGTCATTCCACATATCTCATCTCGACAACACCAGTCGCTCCTGGTTCAGTGGATCATCACACACTCACAGCCATATAGCCTCTACACTACACTGTATATCTCAGATACACTACAGTATGTCCTAACCATCCTAGCTGAAGAGTACCTGTGCTTCTTTATATGCAGTATGTGTAAATGGTCAGGGATAGCCTGATATCATTTTGTTGAAATAATGACAGATAAATGAGCTTTCTATGACAGCCATCCACACTGTCTCAGCCTTAACTCAATACTGCATAATCCAACCTACAGTAGACTGTGACTTGGTCAATTATGCATTTGTATTGTACATTATTATGGCCAGTAACTGCCAAGCAAGTCACGGGTCACTAAGCTAGTAATGGGTCACATCAGTGGCCTTTGCACACGGTTGATCTTGGTGAAATTATAGAACAAAGATCTATGTGTACGTATGCATGCATGCATTCTTGTGTTTGTGTGAACCCAACAATAAGGATTCGGGATATATGGGGTTTAACCAAATAACCCCACATGAAAAAATACTACAGTTTACTATCGAATTCTGTAGTACACTGTAGAACACTATACTACACACTGTAGTCTCCCTCGATCATGTGTAGTACTTACTAAATAATGTTGTAGTATACTGTAGAATACTATAGTAAATACTACAGTATTATCCACACAATAAAACAATATAGTAAATATTACAGTAATGTCAGCAAAAACACTACAGTCTGCGAAAACGCTACATTAATTACTATAGTACATACAGTACTACAGTTTAATTATTTTCAATGTTTATAGTATAGTTAACTATAAATACTACAGTATACTACAGTAGACTACAGTATACTACAGTGAATACTACAGTAAAGTCCGCAAAAACACAACAGTGAATAGTATTTATACCATAGTATACTATAGTATTTTTTCATGTGGGACCCCACTGTTCTATGTCAGCAATGATGGGAACTGATGGGAACTCGTGATGAGAACGCATTTCTTACACCATAAACAGATGTGTGTGTTCTCCAGAGAAGAGATGCCTTTCACCATGGCTGTTAGAGAATGTTAACAATGATATGTTCATATGCATGACAAGGGGACTAGTGACCTTGCTGTGGCGCCATCCACTCCCACTCGCAGTTCATATCAATAGGCCCTATGTCTGGTTAATACAGTAGATAGGGCCATAGGGCCTATTTGGAATTAGATACTGATTATCACATTGAAATATTCGGCCATATTCGCCATCTTAGCAGAGAAATTAGGAGTTCTGAGGCAAATACCACAAAGGCAGGCCCAGGGAAGGATACTAAATGATTGGCCAGAATGACATTACGAAACGTACATTGTAAAGTAAAACGCTGTATGTGACTGCATGGTGGACTTCAATTCAGTGACTCTCCTCCCCCCACACACACCCTTCCCAGGCTCAACACTCTGTTGATAGACTCCATCCACAGTCACCTCTACTCTCTCTATCTGTTTCGCTCCCTCTCTAAGTCACTTGCCTTCAATCTCTATACATCCATCCTTTGCCTCAACGCCACGCTCCTGTACTCTGTCTTTATTGTCGTCTGCAGAGAGATGGAGAGAATGAGACAGAGAGAGAGATGGAGAAAGAGTGAGAGTGAGAGAGAGAGAGAGAGAGAGAGAGAGAGAGAGAGAGAGAGAGAGAGAGAGAGAGAGAGAGAAAGAGAGAGACAGAGAGAGACAGAGAGAGAGAGAGAGAGAGAGAGAGAAAGAGAAAGAGAAAGAGAAAGAGAAAGAGAAAGAGAAAGAGAAAGAGAAAGAGAAAGAGAAAGAGAAAGAGAAAGAGAAAGAGAAGAATTGTGGGACGGTAAAGGTATGATGCGGGCGGCAGCCTCTGGAAACAAAGCCGTTTTGATTTATAACCCCGCAGTGAGCTCATAAATCACACCTGCAGCGCCGTGCCTTTAAACGCCCCGCGTCCTGACAGCATTTACCTTTTGTAAATGATTGGGGTTTACCTCCCATGGAGCAGGGGCTGGATCTGTAGCCTTCTCTCCCTCTCTCCATCTTACTCTTTCTCTCTCTCTTTTGTCTTTTTCCTCTCTCTCACTCTGTTTTTCTCAGTCTCTCTGTCTCTTTCTGTGTCGTTCCCTCCATCTTCCTCTCTCTCTCTCGCTCTCTCTCTCCATGTTATACTCTCTCTCTCCTTCTCTGCTTCATCCTCCTTCCTCTCTTCAACCGGCCATCCTCCTCTCCCAGTATCTCCACCGCCACATTTTAACGTTTGCTCTTCTAGTGCATGATGGGACACCCCCAGTGGCACCCGGCTCTCTCCTCTCTCCCCCGATGTTGACGTCCATGGGGATATATACGACTAAAGCGGCTTAAATGGTGGCGCCGCCACATCTGCAGCCGTTACGGAAATTAATGTGTCAGTCTAGCGCCTATCTGGGTTTTTCAAAACCACTTTTGTGTGTGGGGCAAAGGGGGGTTGTGGAGCCACACACACGCAGGCACGCATACACTTGTGCGCACGCATGCTTACACACACACACAAACACACACATTATGGCACACCTGTATATCATACAGAGAGAGTAAGTGGAGAATACACAGGCCCAGCTGCAGGAGTGTGTCCTCAGATAAAAGTGGCGTCTTGAAACTAATACTTATCCAGCGCAGCAGAAAAGGTTTGCAGATATTATACCTGCTGTCTCCACATAACGTCTCTTGGTAGGGTGTCGCGCGCGCTCTCTCACACACACACACACACACACACACACACACACACACACACACACACACACACACACACACACACACACACACACACACACAGTGCGAGCAGCACACACCTCGCCAGACTGAGGTAAAACAGATGAAAGACCTGGTAAATGAAATCTGACTCAACGTTTTAAAATGCAGTACCGTCTGCAGCACTAGAACAAAATGACAAAATACTTTGAGTAAATTGAACATTGCTTATAAGGACATACTTGAGCCCTTCAAATGCATTGATTGTGCAGGTATGCATCAATCTGAGGCCATCACTCCTCTTGCCCTAACGTTACCATGGTAAAGACAGAACTACATCATGGTCCGTTTGAACCAGCAATACCTGAATATGTCACTGCAATGCAACAGATTGGATAGAATAGGAAGTGATTTTCACATTCTGCACACACACATGGACACACACACACATATGGACACACACACACACATATGGACACACACACACACACACACACGTCCAAGAGGACTGAAAGCAATACGTTAGAAGTCTGGGGCAGCTTCTCTCTGTTATTTCTGACTCCATCTCTGACAACTGTGTCTGCCAGAATGAGATCCTGACATGACGTATGATACTGACAGTCATTACTCAAAGGATGAAGGGGCATCTACAGTACTGCCAGCAGAAAGCATGAATCAAAAGCAAGAAAATATATCTTGAGTACTGTGACAATTAACTAATGTTTAGAGCTGATTCGTTTCTAATCTTCGTCTAAGATTTATAGTATTTGCAAAGCAAGAGGTTTAGAAGTAAGGAATTATAAAAATATGATATGACACTGCATGAGTATGAGATACTTCCAAAACAAAGGATGATTTAGTCTCCCAAAGCTAAATCTTGTGTAGATGATCAAATGGTCATTTCCCAGAGATACTGTATCATTTGACAACCAAGTCCAGACAACTTGGATTTTTATGACACATATCTTTACTCTTCTCTACAGAGAATTTGTGTTAGAAAAATCCTACTTGGATTAAAAACAAACCGATGAAAAAGTACTGTATTCAACAACTTACAGCTCATAGTGCATTAGTATCCATGCATTGTCTCATTTAGTCAGAATTCCATCTGTTCAATCGTTACACACTTGATATTTCCTCCAAAGCTCCGGTTCTTATTCACTTCCAACTTTTCATGGCAAGAAATAAAAAGGAGGACCAGCACAAGTCAGACAAGATGAATCAAAAATCTTCCAGTCATTTCGGCTCCCATTTTAATGTGACAGTTGTCCTTTGTATTTGCTTTGGATGGGCTACAGTGGAAACGAGAAATCCGACGCAAATGCAAACTATTTCAGTGCCAGGATGCTGGTAGGCCTATTCTAGTCTGGAGACACTTAGAAAAAGGCTTTGCTGGGAGACAGATTTGCCATTACAAAGACCAGTGCAAAGGAGGTTTACTGGAGCCTGTAAACATTTTATTTTACCAGGAAAGTCCCCAAAAAAGATAAAGCTTTTTGGTTTATTTACGAATTAGAAAGTACACATTTCTAATGGCAGTCCATAACAAATGGGCAAAGTATTTGTTACAAGGCTAAAGAAATGCATGCACACCATTCAAATGTCATGTCATAGGAGTTAGCAATAAATCCAACTTTTTAAAAGGACTTCTTCGAAAGATAACTGGTAGTATATTTGACCCAACAGTCTTTCACCCTGACTTTAGCTTCGAGGCTCCAGCCATCATTAATCTAACACAGAGAGGGTCAGTCAGCCACAGAGATGTCATGGAGGTGACCCAGTCTGATCCAGAAGAACATGACCAACTCCCTAAGAGGCCGTCAGCCAAGGTCCACGATCGGTGGACTAGAGTCTGAATGACAAACTAGTGGTGATGTCTTAAAAACAAATGACAAGTATATTGATCAGACAACATAGCCATGACTTGTGAATGTTCATGATGACCAGTGCATGTTCCATTTCATAAATATGCTCAAAACTACACCACATTCATTTTTACCTCAGTTTCCAGTCCAGATCATACATTTCTGAAAGCCTCCTTGACTTTACCCTCAGACAAAAATATATTCCTCTGAAAACCACCAGACATAACCCACTAGCACAAGGCTAAGAGAGGCTAAGAGGCTAATGCTTGGCTCGTATTAGCATTGCCCTCTGTAAAGCTCTTACAGCACGGCAATGCTAGCTAGCATGTTAGCGACCTGACCTCCATGTTGAAACCTACACCCTGACTCAGGGCGTTGACTTGCTGCCCTAATTCCTCCATGTGAGGTAAGAGTGTAAGAGCGTGGTGGAAGTCATGGTCCACATTAGGAGGCGGTGGCGACCGGTGGACTCGCTCCACAGTTTGTTTGCCCTAGGTTAATTAGCTCTATTGTTGCCCTAAGCTACACTTGCTCTGTGGGTTTTTCAAACCCCCAACTACGCAAACATATAATGCATTCAGATGGTATTAATTAACTATTCATAGGAGACCAGTCTATTCATAGGAGTGTGTTTACCTCATGGTTTCAGACTCAGAAATACATGTATCTCCTTATATAGTTATCAAATGATACACACCTTGGCATGACAGCATTGTGTAAGGGTTTGGCTATTTGAGCTATGTGAAATTCAAATTAACATCAATCTTTGCCCAGCATGGTACAGGGCAGTTTAAAGAAATGACATGTCTTTGGTACTCAGCCCAGAAAATATGAAAAGAATGATATGTATTTCAGTTTTATGAGATTCTAATAAACTGAGGGTTCAATTCTGTCAGGTGGCCAGTTTTGGTCTGGGTACATCCGAAAGGCCCTCGTAAAATAATAAAACATAACAGAAAACGTTGAAAGGAGGAGAATAAATCTTGAAAGGAGGTCCTTTGATAGAAACAGTTGAAGTTGATGGACAGTATTAGAGGTCTACGGCCAAATTTAATGAGCCGAACTACCTTGAGACGTGCACTAAAAGCACATTACTGCATTACCAAGTCCAGGGAAAGCTTTGGTGTGATGATTAGGTAGGAATGTCTTTGCTGGCAAGGGGGGTGAATGTGATCATTTGGTGAGGTGCAGTACCATACCGCTTTGGAAAAGGTCACTCCTTCCATTTGACATATTGGGGCAGGGTATCAGTAATGTGTGCCGCGATATGTCAGGTCACATCAACCTCAAGAACCAAGTCAGTTGAGTTCTCACAGCTTCAGAGGGCTATTTGCTAACAAAGCTAACTTAAAAGCCATTATACGAATGCAGAAACGCATAAACAATGGTAATAACATAATTATAACACAGTAATAACTTGGTTATAAACAATGGTAATAAACACACCACTATACAGTATACCAGGGATCATCAACTATATTTAGCCGCAGGCCAATTTTTTCTTGAGTGGATGGTTGGGGGGCTGGAACATAATTACAAATCATTTGTAAATTGCAAATTGACCGCAAGAAGCCCAAACAGATATAATGTTTGACTAAAACATAATCATTTCAAACCTTGCTTACATTTGTATACGATCACGTCATGTCTATATTATGCGTGGGAATACTTGGGAACAGAGCTGATATCCTGGTGGGTTTTATTTTTTGCTCAGAAAACTTTGGGGCCAAATAAAACCACCAGTGGGCCAAATTCAGCCCGCGGGCCGCCAGTTGGGGAACCCTACAGTTTACAGTATGAGCACCAAGGGCAGCCATAGTGCAAAGCCCCCAAATAACCTACAGCTCCACAACTACAGTACAACCATAACATTTCTGATGTCAGATGTTTACAGTGAGCTTCATCTATCTCCTCCTTCCTGTCGACACCTGCGAATGGCGGCTACTCCAAAGCGGACGTATGTGGCTCAACATTCCAGGTAAAGAAATATATAAATAAACATAAACACTGGCTCCAGAGCTGTGTTTTTCCCCCTTTCCACTCCTTTCCTCTCTACACTGAGAAGTAATGAGGGGATACCTGTAATTACAACCAGCTGCTGTCTTCCCTGACGAATGCTAATTGGCAATAATGATTTTGGAGAGCTGTAAAATTTGCAGGCTGACGCTGGGTTCGCACGGAGCAAGGGAGGGGAGCAGCTTATAGCAGTCTCGATGTGGTGTCGACGGTGGGAAGACATGGCGCAAGGCTAATCTCTGCTGCTGACTTATCATAAGCAGCAGTCACCTGTTTGCCGTGGTCTTTTCATGAGCTGATAACAGCTTTATTACAGTCATAATGTGCAGGTGGAAGTTTAAAGGTCCCGCATGAGCTGTGGTCCTTACAAAAGGCCGTGCGTGGGAAAGAGAGGCGAGTGGGGATGGCGGATCAGGTGAGCGGGTGAGCCACCTAATAAGACAACTCATTTTATAATTAAAAGACAACTGAGCCGCTAATTAATAAATGGTTAGCTGTGTTCGGCTGTGTTGCTGTAATGAAGATGCCACTGCCACCCCATGACTCTGGCAAGGTGAAATTGAATTAGACCAAAACAGGAGAAGAAGAAATAGGGGGTGAACATGGTACAGAGTTGACGCTGGGCCAAAAAAATCCCATAATGCAATCCAGCACAGCATGGTACCACAGTACACCTGGCACAAACACACAACTGATAATACAACTCTATAACCTAAACATGATGTGGTTTCTCCACAGGAAATTTGATGCAGATTAATGTAAACGTGAGATACATTTGGTATTTCACTGTTAAATACACCTAAATGTGTTTTTAACATCAAAACAATGTCTGAAACAAAGGAAATTCCCCTTAGTGGTCAAAGAGAGGTGATATATTTATTTGACTGAGTTCCAGACTTCAATATAAATACAGGCCATTTTGTTACTAATCTGGACATATTATTGATTTTTCCCACTTCTCCCAATCCTTTAACCTCAAAAGAGGAGACTCTCAGAAAGAGAGAGAGAGAGCGAGAGTGAGAGAGAGAGAGCGAGAGAGAGAGAGCGCGAGAGAGTGAGAGAGAAAAAGAAAGAAAGAGAGAGAGAGAGAGAGAGAGAGAGAGAGAGAGAGAAAGAGAGAAAGAGAGAGAGAGAGAGAAGAGAGAAAGAGAGAGAGAGAGAGAGAGAGAAGAGAGAAAGAGAGAGAGAGAGAGAGAGAGAGAGAGAGAGAGAGAGAGAGAGAGAGAGAGAGAGAGAGAGAGAGAGCGAGAGAGAGAGAGAGAAAGAGAGAGAGAAAGAGAGAGAGAGAAGAGAGAAAGAGCGAGAGAGAGAGAGAGAGAGAGAGAGAGAGAGAGAGAGAGAGAGAGAGAGAGAGCTATACATTCTTTTCATCTTCATCTGCTGGGGTTATTGATTGATCTTTTGTCAGGAAGACAACTGCATAGTAATAGCGAGAGCAAACACACAGATATGACTGTCAGTTACATAAAGGCCCTATATGAAAGGCTTTGCCAAACATTTAGAGTGCACACTGGACCATTATCTCACCCACCCAGCATAAACTGTGAAGATACAGTCATTCTTGTAGCATATTTACCAAGCACCATCAGGGTCGGCTCCTCTCTGATACTGAAGTGATAGCACTTGAACTCAGCCACTCTAGCTTTTCAGTGATATAGTTGTCCTAACATATGAATGTTCACTCAAACCATAAATGACAGACTTTTGCTACTGGTAATGATTTTGTAGTAAACGTTTAAGATATGCTTCTCTTAAATGGACATTACACTCCAAAATCCAATTTTGTCCGTTTAACACCTCAAAGGTAGCGTAATGTCAATGTGAATCCAAGTCCCAGACCATCTGGTTTGTCGATCCAGCTATATGCTGCCACAATCCAAAATGAAAGATAAGCACCATGCTATTTCTAGATTTGTGGTGTTTGTCTTTTCTAATCATTTAAATTTAAAGCATGTAGCTAGATCTACAATCAACATATTAACATTAGAATACTTTGGAGGTCTGAAAACATTAGACGAACACTGATTTTGGAGTGTAATGTCCCTTTAAGGTTACAACACATAACCTGGCTTCACACATAAACACCATGATGAGAAACACCCAACTTCAAATAAGGGCAGTCATAAAATGTGACTTATTGTGTGGAGTAAGTCTGACCGTGAGAAACACAGTTAAACATGTACATAGTTACCACATCAAAGGTAATAATTTAGAGAGAGAAAATGGACAAGAAAAAAATCTGACCAGCAAGGAACTTTGAACAAAATGAAAAACCAGTAGCTACAGTTCACATCGACAACATCTATACACTTGACTGTGAAGAGCTTAGTTTTATGGACCCTAATGTTTGCGAGTTGTCAGAGCAGCTTACTGATCACTGCTCCTGTACACAGCCCATCTGTAATTAGCCCACCCAACTACCTCATCCCCATATTGTTATTTATTTTGCTAATTTGCACCCCAGTATCTCTATTTGCACATCATCTTCTGCACATCTACAGTGAGGAGAACAAGTATTTGATACACTGCCGATTTTGCAGGTTTTCCTACTTACAAAGCATGTAGAGGTCTGCAATTTTTTATCATAGGTACATTTCAACTGTGAGAGACGGAATCTAAAACAAAAATCCAGAAAATCACATTGTATGATTTTTAAGTAATTAATTTGCATTTTATTGCATGACATAAGTATTTGATACATCAGAAAAGCAGAACTTAATATTTGGTACAGAAACCTTTGTTTGCAATTACAGAGATCATACGTTTCCTGTAGGTCTTGACCAGGTTTGCATACACTGCAGCAGGGATTTTGGCCCACTCCTCCATACAGACCTTCTCCAGATCCTTCAGGTTTCGGGGCTGTCGCTGGGCAATACGGACTTTCAGCTCCCTCCAAAGATTTTCTATTGGGTTCAGGTCTGGAGACTGGCTAGGCCACTCCAGGACCTTGAGATGCTTCTTACGGAGCCACTCCTTAGTTGCCCTGGCTGTGTGTTTCAGGTCGTTGTCATGCTGGAAGACCCAGCCACGACCCATCTTCAATGCTCTTACTGAGGGAACGAGGTTGTTGGCCAAGATCTCGCGATACATGGCCCCATCCATCCTCCCCTCAATACGGTGCAGTCGTCCTGTCCCCTTTGCAGATAAGCATCCCCAAAGAATGATGTTTCCACCTCCATGCTTCACGGTTGGGATGGTGTTCTTTGGGTTGTACTCATCCTTCTTCTTCCTCCAAACATGGCGAGTGGAGTTTAGACCAAAAAGCTATATTTTTGTCTCATCAGACCACATTACCTTCTCACATTCCTCCTCTGGATCATCCAGATGGTCATTGGCAAACTTCAGACGGGCCTGGACATGGGCTGGCTTGAGTAGGGGGACCTTGCGTGCGCTGCAGGATTTTAATCCATGACGGCGTAGTGTGTTACTAATGGTTTTCTTTGAGACTGTGGTCCCAGCTCTCTTCAGGTCATTGACCAGGTCCTGCCGTGTAGTTCTGGGCTGATCCCTCACCTTCCTCATGATCATTGATGCCCCACGAGGTGAGATCTTGCATGGAGCCCCAGACCAAGGGTGATTGACCGTCATCTTGAACTTCTTCCATTTTCTAATAATTGCGCCAACAGTTGTTGCCTTCTCACCAAGCTGCTTGCCTATTGTCCTGTAGCCCATCCCAGCCTTGTGCAGGTCTACAATTTTATCCCTGATGTCCTTACACAGCTCTCTGGTCTTGGCCATTGTGGAGAGGTTGGAGTCTGTTTGATTGAGTGTGTGGACAGGTGTCTTTCATACAGGTAACGAGATCAAACAGGTGCAGTTAATACAGGTAATGAGTGGAGAACAGGAGGGCTTCTTAAAGAAAAACTAACAGGTCTGTGAGAGCCGGAATTCTTACTGGTTGGTAGGTGATCAAATACTTATGTCATGCAATAAAATGCAAATTAATTACTTAAAAATCATACAATGTGATTTTCTGGATTTTTGTTTTAGATTCCGTCTCTCACAGTTGAAGTGTACCTATGATAAAAATTACAGACCTCTACATGCTTTGTAAGTAGGAAAACCTGCAAAATCGGCAGTGTATCAAATACTTGTTCTCCCCACTGTTTCACTCCAGTGTTAATACTAAATTGTAATTATTTTGCACTATGGCCTATTTATTGCCTTACCTCCATAACGTACTACATTTGCATTGCACACAATGTATATATATTTTCTGTTGTATTTTTAACTTTATGTTTTGTTTATCCCATGTGTAACTCTATGTTGTTGTTGTTTTTATCGCACTGCTTTGCTTTATCTTGGCCAGGTCGCAGTTGTAAATGAGAACTTGTTCTCAACTGGTTAAATAAAGGTGAAATAAAAAATAAAATAAAAGTCCTTTGAACACTTTTAACTATGGGAACCTTTTACAATAACATAATGTAAAAGTACCTATCTGGGACGGTTATGTACTGTATTTGATTGGTTTGCATGTTTATTGTTGTGTTCACATAATAATTGCTATTTGGTTTGTAGAAAATATTATGGAGGTACTAGAATTAGACTGTTTACTTGCATATTGGAGTTCAGATATGGTTTTTGAACAGAAAGCAATTCAAGCAGGAAATATTACATTGAGCTTGGGGGAGTAATAAAAGTTATGATACCAGACTTTGGTGATGTGGGATGTGTGTTTAATAGCTTTCTTTGTAATATTGCAATATCCACTGAAAGATGTTGATTCAACCCCCACGCAGTCGTTCTGTTTCCTAAAGGGCCTCCTTGAAAATGATTTTATTTTTGTTTGGGAGAGCTCAGGAAAGTACACTCAAATGATGTCATGCCAGATCTATGAAAAAGTTTCTCCATGTGGTAAATGTTATTCCTAAATTTCTTTTTTGAGAAGTCTTGTGTTACAGACCATATCACATTTTCAGATAGGACTCTGATTTTTGTTCAACAAGTCAGCAAACTACTAAGGGACAGCACATGATTTCTGTCCAGCTCTATCGGTCTTTTCAGGTCAAACCAAATGCCTCTTCAACATTCTCACCATTTAAGCATGTGTTTCCTACACTAAAGTTAGACCAGATTTACACTGAAAGGCAAGGCAATATTAATCGTTTACTGATAACATCTCACATCAGCTTCTTTGAACAGTATACTGACTGAACAACGTGTCAAGGAAGTCTAGCCCATATAAATATAATCTACTGTAGTAGAATCTAATAGAATCATCACATAGCGAGTGTACCCATGAGTTTACTAGACAAATTGTCAGGGTTAGAGGTTCCAAGCCTTTCTATAGATTATATTTCTATGGTCTAGACAGTGTTAAAACGATGTTGTATATACTGTGGCTCAAGAGAGACAAACAGCAGTAATATACAGTGCCTTGCAAAAGTATTCATCCCCTTTGGCGTTTTTTCTATTTTGTTGCATTACAACCTGTAATTTAAATGGGGTTTTATTTGGATTTCGTGTAATGGACATACACAAAATAGTCCAAATTGGTGAAGTGAAATGAAAAAAATGACTTGTTTCAAAAAATTCTAAAAGATAAATAACGGAAAAGTGGTGCGTGCATATGTATTCACCCCCTTTGCTATGAAGCCCCTAAATAAGATCTGGTGCAACCAATTACCTTCAGAAGTCACATAATTAGTTAAATAAAGTCCACCTGTGTGCAATCTAAGTGTCACATGATCTGTCACATGATCTCAATAATCAGTTGAAGTCGGAAGTTTACATACACTTAGGTTGGAGTCATTAAAACTTGTTTTTCAACCACTCCACAAATTTCTTGTTAACAAACTATAGTTTTGGCAAGTCGGTTAGGACATCTACTTTGTGCATGACACAAGTAATTTTTCCAACAATTGTTAACAGACAGATTATTTCACTTATAATTCACTGTATCACAATTCCAGTGGGTCAGAAGTGTACATACACTAAGTTGACTGTGCCTTTAAACAGCTTGGAAAATTCCAGAAAATGATGTCATGGCTTTAGAAGCTTCTGATAGGCTAATTGACATCATTTGAGTCAATTGGAGGTGTACCTGTGGATGTATTTCAAGGCCACCTTCAAACTCAGTGCCTCTTTGCTTGACATCATGGGAAAATCAAAAGAAATCAGCCAAGACCTCAGAAAAAGAATTGTAGACCTCCACAAGTCTGGTTCATCCTTGGGAGCAATTTAAAAATGCCTGAAGGTACCACGTTCATCTGTACAAACAATAGTACGCAAGTATAAACACCATGGGACCACGCAGCCGTCATACCGCTCAGGAAGGAGACGCGTTCTGTCTCCTAGAGATGAACGTACTTTGGTGCGAAAAGTGCAAATCAATCCCAGAACAACAGCAAAGGACCTTGTGAAGATGCTGGAGGAAACAGGTACAAAAGTATCTATATCCACAGTAAAATGAGTCCTATATCGACATAACCTGAAAGGCCGCTCAGCAAGGAAGAAGCCACTGCTCCAAAACTGCAATAAAAAATCCAGACTACGGTTTGCAACTGCACATGGGGACAAAGATCGTACTTTTTGGAAAAATGTCCTCTGGTCTGATGTAACAAAAATAGAACTGTTTGGCAATAATGACCATCGTTATGTTTGGAGGAAAAAGGGGGAGCTTGCAAGTCGAAGAACACCATCCCAACTGTGAAGCATGGGGGTGAAAGCATCATGCTGTGGGGGTGCTTTGCTGGTGCACTTCACAAAATAGATGGCATCATGAGGATGGAAAATTATGTGGATATATTGAAGCAACATCTCAAGACATCAGTCAGGAAGTTAAAGCTTGGTCGCAAATGGGTCTTCCAAATGGACAATGACCCCAAGCATACTTCCAAAGTTGTGGCAAAATGGCTTAAGGACAACAAAGTCAAGGTATTGGAGTGGCCATCACAAAGCCCTGACCTCAATCCTATAGAAAATGTGTGGGCAGAACTGAAAAAGCGTGTGCGAGCAAGGAGGCCTACAAACCTGATTCAGTTACACCAACTCTGTCAGGAGGAATGGGCCAAAATTCACCCAACTTATTGTGGGAAGCTTGTGGAAGGCTACCCAAAACGTTTGACCCAAGTTAAACAATTTAAAGGCAATGCTAACAAATTCTAATTGAGTGTTTGTAAACTTCTGACCCACTGGGAATGTGATGAAAGAAATAAAAGCTGAAATAAATCATTCTCTCTACACTTATTCTGACATTTCACATTCTTCAAATAAAGTGGTGATCCTAACTGACCTAAAACAGGAAATTTTTACTAGGATTAAATGTCAGGAATTGTGAAAAACTGAGTTTAGATGTATTTGGCTAAGGTATATGTAAACTTCCGACTTCAACTGTATATACGCCTGTTCTGAAAGGCCCCAGAGTCAGCAACACCACTAAGCAAGGGGTACCACCAAGCAAGCGGCACCATGAAGACCAAGGAGCTCTCCAAACAGGTCAGGGACAAAGTTGTGGAGAAGTACAGGGTTGGGTTATAAAAAAATATCTGAAACTTTGAACATCCCATGGAGCACCATTAAATCCATTATAAAAAAATTGAAAGAATATGGCACCACAACAAACCTGCCAAGAGAGGGCCGCCCACCAAAACTCACGGACCAGGCAAGTAGGGCATTAATCAGAGAGGCAACAAAGAGACCAAAGATAACCCTGAAGGAGCTGCAAAGCTCCACAGCGGAGATTGAAGTATCTGTCCACACTCCACAGAGCTGGGCTTTACGGAAGAGTGGCCAGAAAAAAAGCCATTGCTTAAAGAAAAAAAGAAGCAAACATGTTTGGTGTTCGCCAAAAGGCATGTGGGAGACTCCCCAAACATATGGAAGAAGGTACTCTGGTCAGATGAGACTAAAATTGAGCTTTTTGGCCATCAAGGAAAACGCAATGTCTGGCGCAAACCCAACACCTCTCATCACCCCGAGAACACCATCCCCACAGTGAAGCATGGTGGTGGCAGCATCATGCTGTGGGGATGTTTTTCATTGGCAGGGACTGGGAAACTGGTCAGAATTGAAGGAATGATGGATGGCGCTAAATACAGGGAAATTCTTGAGGGAAACCTGTTTCAGTCTTCCAGAGATTTGAGACTGGGACGGAGGTTCACCTTCCAGCAGGACAATGACCCTAAGCATACTGCTAAAGCAACACTCAAGTGGTTTAAGGGGAAACATTTAAATGTATTGGAATGGCCTAGTCAAAGCCCAGACCTCAATCCAATTGAGAATCTGTGGTATGACTTAAAGATTGCTGTACACCAGCGGAACCCATCCAACTTGAAGGAGCTGGAGCAGTTTTGCCTTGAAGAATGGGCAAAAATCCCAGTGGTTAGATGTGCCAAGCTTATAGAGACATACCCCAAGAGACTTGCAGCTGTCATTGCTGCAAAAGGTGGCTCTATAAAGTATTGACTTTGATGGGGTGAATAGTTATGCACGCTCAAGTTTTCTGTTTTTTTGTCTTATTTCTTGTTTGTTTTTCAATAAAAACAAATGTGCATCTTCAAAGTGGTAGGCATGTTGTGTAAATCAAATGATACAAATCCCCTCAAAATCCATTTTAATTCCAGTTTGTAAGGCAACAATATAGGAAAAATGCCAAGGGGGGTGAATACTTTTGCAAGCCACTGTAGCACTACACAGCTGATTCAAATAATCAAAGCTTGATGATGAGTTCGTTATTTGAATAGTGTAGTGCTAGGGCAAAAACCAAAACATGCACTCAGGGGAGTTTGGGAAACCCTGGTCTATAGTACTTCTGCAAATTTGGTATGTAATACCTGGCCTATGGGCCCTGCAGCCCTTCCCTCCAAGGCTTATTAGGACCTGTCTCAGTCTGTGTGATAACACCATGCATGGATAACCGAGTGAAACGCCATCAGATACTGAAATTGGCGGGCTTACAGGAAATGAAATTTTATATTAGCAACCTCAGAGTGAGAATAGGGAAAGAAAAAATGGTTGGCATAATTGAAATGGGAAGTGTGCAGTGGGGAGAGAAATTGAGATGTTGTCACCAACTCGTCTTTATCATAATCTGGGCACTGTGCAAAAGCAATTAAAGAGTCAAAAGGAATGTGTGTGGATTCATGAAGGATCCAAGAGTGCAGAACGCAAGTCAACAAGGCAGGCACCTGCATTTTAGGAGGATGAAAAGCATTGGATTAAGAGGACAGATTGGAACAATTTGCACTATATAAATACATAACAGTTTGTTTCTATTTTTTTTTTTATTCAAATTGAAAACACTGTAGAGTATTGGTTTAATTTGTGTTCATGTAAGTTCTGAAAAAAATAATTATCCCATGTTGATTTGAGAGACGTTTTTGTGCAAAATGAGTCTGTGGTTATTTGTTTGTATGTTTGCACCCATTGATATAGTGTATCAAAGAAATGTGCAACAATATGGCTAATTGTTTTGTGGCTTTTGTTTACTACACTCGTGCTGTGATCTTGTAAGGTTTTGATCGACCAAGTCTAATCTAGCTATTTCTATATTGGATTTTCAAGGATATTCTCTGGCGTACCTCAATATGATAAATCTTGTCATTTTCTATTTTTTATGATACTGCATAGAGATTAAAATGGGCCAAGTATGACTGATGCCACGAGCGATAGCGCTCAAATTACAAACCATGTGGTAGAAAAATGGGAATGATAGAAGGCGAGAGTCACCAGGGGGTAGGGATGTGGGAAGAGTGATACACTTTCACAGACAATTCATCAAGCCCCTTTTTTCTCCCCTCCAACAAAGTTGGCCTTGGCTCGCCGTGCTACAAGCCTCCACGGTCAATGGAAGCTCAATCAGATGGTAGATTACGGCTGGGCTGACAACGACGGTCCCAAAGGCTCGCCATCAACCAGAGAGAGAGGGGGATGGAGAGAAAGAGAGGGATGGAGGTAGGGAGAGAGGGCGAGAGAAATAGAGATAGAGATGGAAAGATGAAGAGACATGGAAAGAGAGAATCAGTGAACAGAGAGAATGAGTGAACGAGGAAGCGAGAGAGAGAGTGAGCGAAAGGAGGAGTGCAAAATGGCGGTGGCTCGGTGGGGGGGCCCATGCTAATGAACAGGTGGCGGGGGAAGAGAAGGTTAAGCCCGCTTCTGTGGTGGGTGTCTTTGGAACCCCGTGCTGTGTGGACAGATGTGTGGATGCCATGCTCTCTCTCTCTCTCTCTCTCTCTCTCTCTCCCTCTCTCCAACTCCAACTCCCCTCCTCCATCCTGTCCCGACAGGGCTGCCAAACCCTGCTAGCATGTGTTCAAAACGTACTCATTTATTCCTTTCTTTTCTTTGTTATTTTTGGACTCGGACTACGCTGCAAAAATCATCTCTCTCAGAGGAAAATCACGTTTCTAGTCTCCCGTCTCATTTGTTCTTCGTCCATATATGTCGGAGAACAATGTGCTGAAATGTGGTTGATGGGTTGGCACTTGGCTCTGGTGTGCCGGTGGCGTCAATACAAGGATTAGGACTCAAACTAGCTTTTGTTTGAGTTGTTAAATTGCTTAGGGAGCTCATGACAGGTAGTAGTGTTGATTAAATGTTACTGGTGCTTGAGGCCTTTTGACTACTCAGGTACTCAGGATGTTGTCAGTGTGAGCAAACATGTTCCGTTGGGTCTTTGTGTTCACTAGAAAGACGTTTGACTGTGGGGTGTATGTGGCAGGTGTTTCCATATCACATGTGTCTGTGATCGGATGTTTCCACTGTTAGCTCCCCAGACATGATTTATCAATCAAAGGACAAACTAGTTGAGGGTTGAAGTTATCGCTAACTTCAGCGGAGACATTGGCTGTATAATCAAACTGTCACAAAACCACAAGGAAAAGATTTCACAAGCCCAATGTGTGGAAACGGCCAACGTGTGTGTGCAGCTTCACTGAGTGGAAATCACCTGTGTTGGCACAGCACAGGCTGCAGTGTGTCAATGCGCACAGAGCTGCTCTGCACCTGTTGTCCCACACGCACACACACACACACACGCACAAATACACTTACACAGAGACACACACAACAGATGAGAATCAGTTGACAGAATCGCCAGCCGCATCAGATGCGCCCACTCCTTTCCATTCATTAACATGTGACTGCAACCGCCTGGCCTGAGGCCTGCTACCAGTTTCATGCCACTGAGCAAAACCCCCTGCAAAGTAAACAGAGAAAAACAGAGGGAGAGAGAGGGACAGACAGAGAATAAGAGAGAGAAATAGAGATAGAGGAAGACAGAGAGTTAGAGTGAAATAAACAGTCAGGGAGAGAGACTGATGAGAGAGAGACTGAAAGAGAAAGACCGATCTCACAAAACCAGAAATGTTCCCTATAAGTTTGGTGAGCATAGCCAAGGTTTTGGAGGTCAGCGGGGACTTTGGGATTGGTGTCGTCTGTCTGCCTGACGCCCACACGCTCTGCCCGTTCTTTCGGTGGAACGCGGCGCCACCTGCTTACATTGTGGCACAGCAGATTTGGCGAGCGGCAGGGGGCCTGCGGGGACGAATGAGCAGGCAACATGTTTCGGCAAGTTTGTTTGGAAACCTGCGGCTGCCCGGAAAGAGCGGGGAACAGTTGTGGAGGAGGAGGAAAAAGGAGAGAAGAGGAGGATGAAGGTGGGATGTAGAGAAGAGGAAATAAGAAGATTGAGGATGAGAGGAAGGGAAATAGTAGAAGGATGAGAGGAAGGGAAATAGTAGAATGATGAGGGGAAGGGAAATAGTAGAAGGATGAGTGGAAGGGAAATAGTAGAATGATGAGGGGAAGGGAAATAGTAGAAGGATGAGGGGAAGGGAAATAGTAGAAGGATGAGAGGAAGGGAAATAGTAGAAGTATACGGGGAAGGGAAATAGTAGAAGGATGAGAGGAAGGGAAATAGTAGAAGTATACGGGGAAGGGAAATAGTAGAAGGATGAGAGGAAGGGAAATAGTAGAAGGATGAGGGGAAGGGAAATAGTAGAAGGATGAGGGGAAGGGAAATAGTAGAAGGATGAGAGGAAGGGAAATAGTAGAAGGATGAGGGGAAGGGAAATAGTAGAATGATGAGGGGAAGGGAAATAGTAGAAGGATGAGAGGAAGGGAAATAGTAGAAGGATGAGGGGAAGGGAAATAGTAGAAGGATGAGGGGAAGGGAAATAGTAGAAGGATGAGAGGAAGGGAAATAGTAGAAGGATGAGGGGAAGGGAAATAGTAGAAGGATGAGAGGAAGGGAAATAGTAGAAGGATGAGGGGAAGGGAAATAGTAGAAGGATGAGGGTAAGGGAAATAGTAGAAGGATGAGAGGAAGGGAAATAGTAGAAGTATACGGGGAAGGGAAATAGTAGAAGGATGAGAGGAAGGGAAATATTAGAAGTATACGGGGAAGGGAAATAGTAGAAGGATGAGAGGAAGGGACATAGTAGAAGGATGAGAGGAAGGGAAATAGTAGAAGGATGAGGGGAAGGGAAATAGTAGAATGATGAGGGGAAGGGAAATAGTAGAAGGATGAGAGGAAGGGAAATAGTAGAAGGATGAGGGGAAGGGAAATAGTAGAAGGATGAGGGGAAGGGAAATAGTAGAAGGATGAGAGGAAGGGAAATAGTAGAAGGATGAGGGGAAGGAAAATAGTAGAAGGATGAGAGGGAGGGAAATAGTAGAAGGATGAGGGGAAGGGAAATAGTAGAAGGATGAGGGGAAGGGAAATAGTAGAAGGATGAGAGGAAGGGAAATAGTAGAAGTATAAGGGGAAGGGAAATAGTAGAAGGATGAGGGGAAGGGAAATAGTAGAAGGATGAGAGGGATGGAAATAGTAGAAGGATGAGGGGAAGGGAAATAGTAGAAGGATGAGAGGGAGGGAAATAGTAGAAGGATGAGGGGAAGGGAAATAGTACAATGATGAGGTGAAGGGAAATAGTAGAAGGATGAGGGGAAGGGAAATAGTAGAAGGATGAGGTGAAGGGAAATAGTAGAAGGATGAGAGGGAGGGAACCATTTGACTTCCTCATCCTTTTTCTTCGTTCCGTCTCCCATCTTTATAGTATCAGAGTCTAACTGGATCGATCTAGCTCATAGAGATCCTATTAAATTACTATTATTCTAATTCCTAATTCAATGGTCTAGCTCAGGGTTTTCCAAACTCGGTCCTGGGGCCCCCCTGGGTGCACGTTTTGGTTTTTACCCAAGCACTACACAGCTGATTTAAATAACCAACTCATCATCAAGCTTTTCATATTTGAATCAGCTGTGTAGTGCTGGGGCAAAAACCTGACTTTGTAAACACCTGTATCACATCACCACTACCTGAAAAGGCTCGGAGCTACAGGTGTATCTGTATTGCCCCATTGTTTCTTATACATACTGACAATATACATTCCTGTTTGGTTCACTTTAATCCCCAGATGATATAAACGCAACATGCAACAATTTCATGATTTTACTGAGTTAAAGTTCATATAAGGAAGGCCCAGCCAATCAGAATGAGTTTTCCCCACAAAAGGGCTTTATTACAGACAGAAATACTCCCCAGTTTCATCAGCTGTCCGGGTGGCTGGTCTCAGACGATCCCGGAGGTGAAAAAGCTGCATGTGGAGGTCCTGGACTGGCGTGGCTACAAGTGGTCTGCGGTTTTTAGTCCAGTTGGATGTACTGCCAAATTCTCTAAAACAACGTTGGAGGTGGCTTATGGTAGAGAGTTCTACATTCAATTATATGGCAACAGCTCTGGTGGACATTCCTGCAGTCAGCATGCCAATTGCACACTCCCTCAAAACTTGAGACATCTGTGGTATTGTGTTGTTTGACAAAACTGCACATTTTAGAGTGGCCTTTTATTGTCTCCAGCACAAGGTGCACCTGTGTAATGATCATGCTGTTTAATCAGCTTCTTGATATACCACACTTGTCAGGTGGATGGATTATCTTGGCAAAGGAGAAATGCTCACTAACAGGGATTTAAACAAATGTGTGCACAAAATTTGAGATAAATATGTTTTTTGTGTGTATGGAATATGTCTGGGATCTGTTATTTCAGCTCATGAAACATGGGACCAACACTTTACATGTTGCGTTTATATTTTTGTCCAGTATATAATGACGTGGTTTATATTACCCAACTAAAGCAAGGAAGCACTGAGTTCTGTAGGTTGAATGGTAATACACTAACACGGGTGTTTATAATAATAATAATAATATTCCATTTAGCAGACGCTTTCAAAGCGACTTACAGTCATGTGCGCATACATTTTTATGTATGGGTGGTCCCGGGGATCGAACCCACTACCTTGGCGTTACAAGCGCCACGCTCTACCAATTGAGCTACAGAGGTGATGTGAGTTTCTGTGTTGCATCATGCTGATGGTTCAATGAGCACAATGATAAAAGCAGAACAGGGAATGTCACTGGCGTGTGGTTTCCCAACCACTTTAGAGTTTTGATGAGTTTGTTCTCACATCATTGCATTACTCTCACTGTCAGACTGGTGTACACCATGAGACATACTAGAAGCAGTATACCATTTGCGCATATGCTTTGAAGTTCCAGTAAACTGTGAATGAGATTTCAAAAAGTCTAACTGAAACTTTCTGTGCCACATTGCATAGTCTATGTAAATGATGACACTGACATTTAAACAATGTCTTGCAAATGTCAGTTGTGAGAACTTTGATTGACACATCATATTTGTATCAGTTCAGAAAACATAGTATTTTATTAAAGTAATAACTGGCATATTACTCCTTAATAGAGAAAGAAAACAATAACAACTCAATTAAATAGTATCTAAATGACTTTATGAGTCAACATCACATAACTTCATAACTTCCCCTAAACTCCCACTAACCCAAACAGAAATATCTTTCCCATCATTGGCACATGATACCAGAAGCACCCGGGCATGACTCATGAAAACCAATCCAAACCTCAGATAACCCTCTATGAACATATGACATCAACAGTAACCATCCACGTCGAGCATCATATCTATACACCACCACCTTCTGATGAGAGAGAGAGGGAGAGAGAGAGAGCGAGAGAGAGAGAGAGAAAGAAAGAGAGAGAGAGAGAGGGGGTGAGGGGAGGGCATGAGGGTTGTAGCGAGTAAAAGTGCATGCATAATATTTCGGTGACCTACTATTTACAGTTTCCCGCGATTGTCTTTGGGAACAGTGTTGTGGGTGAGAGTGAAGTAAAAGCAAAACAAGAGAGAACTTTTTTGGGGATCTTTTGTGAGTGTAATGTTTACTGTTCATTTTGTATTGTTTATTTCACTTTTGTGTATTATCTATTTCACTTGCTTTGGCAATGTAAACATATGTTTCCCATGCCAATAAAGCCCCTTAAATTGAATTGAATTGAGAGAGAGAGAGAGAGAGAGAGAGAGAGAGAGAGAGAGAGAGAGAGAGAGAGAGAGAGAGAGAGAGAGAGAGAGAGAGAGAGAGAGAGAGAGAGAGAGAGAGAGAGAGAGAGAGAGAGAGAGAGAGAGAGAGAGAGAGAGAGAGAGAGAGAGAGAAGAAGAGAGAGAGAGAGAGAGAGAGAGAGAGAGAGAGAGAGAGAGAGAGAGAGAGAGAGAGAGAGAGAGAGAGAGAAGAGAGGAGAGAGAGAGAGAGAGAGAGAGAGAGAGAGAGAGAGAGAGAGAGAGAGAGAGAGAGAGAGAGAGAGAGAGAGAGAGAGAGAGAGAGAGAGAGAAAGAAGAGAGGAGAGAGAGAAAGAGAGAGAGAAAGAAGAGAGGAGAGAGGAGAGAGAGCTCTCGAGGGGCAACCACCTGCGGAGTAGAGAAGGCAAGGCCGGCGGAGATGAAAGAGAAGACAGAGACAGCTTTTTTGAAACCCTCCTTCAAAGCCCTCAGCTGCGAAAGTGTCCCGGAAGATGGGTTTTCACCTGCTATATCTAGATTCGAAGCTTCCGGAACTATAGTGCACGAGTTTCACAGAAGGTGCTCTTCTACTTCCTATTATTTTTTTTATTCTCTTTCCGTCAGCAGAGAAATAGCCCTCATTTCGTTTGCGATTGTTCTTGAAAACTTCCCCCAGACAGGAAGAGCACTACAGGTAGACTAGAGGATGGTAAAAGTGGTTTCCTCTCCACAGTCTTCTCTGCTTTTGCGTGTCTTTGGTGGAAGTCAATTCGTTTTTTTCAGCTCTTGAAAATGGATATCAGAATTCGAAAGCACTCTGCATTTAATTTCAGCACACACAACCGTGTCAAAAATACTCAACACCAATGACCAGCATTAACTCAAAGTCAGCCCCACAACATCTGAGTAACTCCTCTGCCGTTTCAATGTCTCACTGCTATGGTTGAATGGTCACCCCGGGTACAAGTTTCAGGACTACTTTGTCGTGAGTGTGAATAACAGTGGAGAGACACGTCCGAATCTACTTCCTACTGATTTCTGCCCAGAATAAAATGGAATTTATTAGACAGGAAACACAGGACGCCCAACAAGTGAGGGGAGAAGGATATTAATGCCCTTCAGTGCTGAGTACTAATGTGCCCATGATATTTATGCACAGGCAAAACAGTCCTAATCAATCATTAATATTCCAATGGTCGTATCTCTCTCTCACACATACTGATAGACTCAAATTCAACTGCACACACTTGATACACAGAGACAGGCAGCTCTGATGTCACGTGAAGAGAGAAAGTCTCATTGTATCAGACCCGGCACCAGGATAAAGTGACTAAGGGGACAGTTGAAATTGACGAGGGCGCAACATTTTGGGGGGTTCTTGCATTGGAATTATATTGAATTCTGCTTATATAATCACACTACACCACAATAAACATAATGTTCAAATGCGAGTGCTTTTGAAATCTGTAGCCTATCACTGCTGCGCTGTATCAGCATAATGGACAGCGCCCTACAGCTAGGCTGGTAATTCGTTTTGGTAATGAATATAGGCTACAAGATAGATAGGGCAATTCACCCATTACAAACAGCTTATGTGAATGCAGCCGTACACACAGCTGTCATACCAAAATAATGCAAACTAAATGCTGAAAGTAGTAGCCTAATTATACATGCAAACAAAAATACTGAATAGCAGCGAACAAATGCCTAGTAGGCCTAGTAAACAAAATATCGGATAGATAAAGGCATGACTCAATCTACAGTATATTTAGGCTAGTTACATTAACAGTAAACAAACGCAGTAAACAAAAGGCGAATGGAGATCCAAATAACCAAAACACAGCCTACAGCCTACTACAGTGAGATGCAGCAATGCACAGCTGTCTTGCCAAATAAATAACCTGCAGCTAGGGTTGGATTCTAGGCTAACCTGGGTTGGCTCTTCTGTTCCAAGATCATCAGGAACAGTCGGAGGTGGAGCCATTATCCTTGCAGCGCTTGTGGAAGGGTGGGTAGGCTCTGTACACGCTAGCTGGAGCTTGGCAGCATCATCGCTAATGGACTTGGAGGCGGCCTCGGTGGTTTGATGCTGCTGCTGCTCATCGCTCTCCTTCTCCTTTGTTTGAGTACTTTGGCGAAGCCAATTTCTGAAATCCATCGTGGCAGATTAGCTGATTCGAGCTAGCTAAATAGGCTAAGGCTAATAACACTAACTCTTTTTAAAGCTACCTAGCTAAGAGTGAAGCAGCTTCACGGTAAACTTGAACCCGCCTAGGGCTGTTATGGTGACAGTATTACCGCCACACCGGCTGTAACGAGTCATGATCGCAGCCAAATTCCATGTGACCGGTGAGTTACGATAACTAGGCTCAAAACTGCGCTCTGATGCCGCTTATGGTCATTAGTAGCCTACCAAACTTGCTAACGGCTTGTCGCTAATGGCCTGGTACTCAGTGCTCTAGTGTCCCTCTAATCACTCTGAAATCAATGCATATGCAATCGAAAATCAAATCAAAAACTTAATGAGAGCCCTCGCATTCAGAGTTTGAGCAGAATATGATCACCTGTTGCACAGCAAGAGCCAGCTCCTCATAGCTGGTTGATGCACGGAATGAAATTAATGTTCCTATAAGCCCATGTTGTGCAACATTTCTATACGCTATGCTATGCTATTGCATGAGAAAACAGAGTTTTGATGGCCTCTGTTAAAAAGAGGAGGATCCCATCAGCTTTCTATAGGCTAGACCCACTATATGTATTTCTCAACTTTCCTAATATTAAGCACAATGCTTCGCTAAAAGAAAAACATCCTCCAATCGCTATTCAAGTGCATGCGGATGATGTCTTTTTTCTCAAACAAAAAAACAGCAGACTCCGGACCTTATAGGGTAAGAGTTGAATACCCCTGGTGTAGGCTATATTAAAGGGATATTTCAAAAAATGTCAACTTCATATTCATCATCTCCAGCACCACCCCAACATCAACATTTGTGAAAATGGCGCGTTTCTATGTTTTGTAGAAAAAAAGATGTGTTTCCAATGACATCATCAACGAAATAGTAGACAAATAGTAGGCAATGCCAACTCACAATTGGTCGAAATCACACGATGCACACCGATAATGTCATTGGAAACACTAATCTTTTTTACTACAAAACATAGAAACTCTCCATTTTCACATACACTACCAGTCAAAAGTTTGGACACACCTACTCATTCAAGGGTTTTTCTTTATTTTTACTATTTTTTACATTGTAAAATAATAGTGAAGACATCAAAACTATGAAATAACACATACGGAATCATGTAGTAACCAAAAAAGTGCTAAACAAATCAAAATATATTTTATATTTGAGATTCTTCAAATAGCCACCCTTTGCCTTGATGACAGATTTGCACACTCTTGGCATTCTCTCAACCAGCTTCACCTGGAATGCTTTTCCAACAGTCTTGAAGGAGTTCCCACATATGCTGAGCACTTGTTTGCTTCTTGTCCTTCACTCTGCGGTCCGACTCATCCCAAACCATCTCAATTGGGTTGAGGTCGGGGGATTGTGGAGGCCAGGTCATCTGATGCAGCACTCCATCACTCTCCTTCTTGGTCAAATAGTCCTTACACAGCCTGGAGGTGTGTTGGGTCATTGTCCTGTTGAAAAACAAATGATAGTCCCACTAAGCGCAAACCAGATGGGATGCGTATTGCTGCAGAATGCTGTGGTAGAAATGCTGGTTAAGTGTGCCTTGAATTCTAAATAAATCACACATCGTGTCACCAGCAAAGCACCCCCACACCATAACACCTCCTCCTCCATGCATTACGGTGGGAAATAAACATGCAGAGATAATCCGTTCACCACACCGCGTCTCACAAAAACACAGCAGTTGGAACCAAAAAGACTCCAGAACAAAGGACAAATTTCCACCGGTCTAATATCCATTGCTCATGTTTCTTGGCCCAAGCAAGTCTCTTCTTCTTATTGGTGTTCTTTAGTAGTGATTTCTTTGCAGCAATTCGACCATGAAGGCCTTATTCACACAGTCTCCTCTGAACAGTGGATGTTGAGATGTGTCGGTTACTTGAACTCTGTGAAGCATTTATTTGGGCTGCAATTTCTGAGGCTGGTAACTCTAATGAACTTTTCCTCTGCAGCAGAGGTAACTCTGGGTCTTCCATTCCTGTGGCGGTTTTCATGCGAGCCAGTTTCATCATAGCGCTTGATGGTCTTTGCGACTGCACTTGAATAAACTTTCAAAGTTCTTGACATTTTCAGGATTGACTGACCTTCATGTCTTAAAGTAATGATGGACTGTCGTTTCTCTTTGCTTATTTGAGCTGTTCTTGCCATAATATGTATACCCCCCCACCTTGTCACAACACAACTGATTGGCTCAAACGCATTAAGAAGGAAAGAAATTCCACAAATTAACTTTTAACAAAGGCACACCTGTTAATTGAAATGTATTCCAGGTGACTACCTCATGAAGCTGGTTGAGAGAATGCCAGGAGTGTGCAAAGCTGTCATCAAGGCAAAGGGTAGCTATTTGAAGAATCTCAAACATAAAATATATTTTGATTTGTTTAACACTTTTTGGGTTAATACATGCTTCCATATGTGTTATTTCATAGGTTTGATGTCTTCACTATTATTCTACAATGTAGAAAATAGTAAAGATAAAGTAAAACCCTGGAATGAGTAGGTGTGTCCAAACTTTTTACTGGTACTGTATGTTGATGTTGGGGTGGTGATGGAGATGATGAATATGAAGTTGACATTTTTTGAAGTTTCCGTTTAAATGGATTTATTGACTTTTTAAAATGTAGATGTTCCAAATGTCCGCTTCAGTGGCTTGTAGGCTCTGTGTTTAAGCCCGGAATTGCTAAATGTGTTTATGTTAATTAACGGTCAATTACTGTGAGACCGACATTTATTTGCATGACAATCACCGGCTGACAAAATTTCATAACCTCCACAGCCCTAACCACGCCCTTATAAATCAAATATTACAGGCGGAGGCGTATCACGTTATTTAATTAGCCTACAACAGAGATGAGAAGCATTTTTTTCAGATTTTTATGGAAACCCAATGGAGTCATGCCTAACTGCCCACTGGCTTTCCATAGCCCCCCTACTCACACCGCGGCGCGCCCTGTCCATTGTGCTGACACAGCACAGTGGAGATACAGATTTTTTTTGCGCCAACCTGTCACTCAATCATTGTAACTTTTTGCTATTTTATATAGGGACATTAAACTAAAACTGAGGGGGCTAAAGTTTGAACTGAGGGGGCTAAGCCCCTTTGTGGAGCCGGGCTCACATTGTATCTGTTGGGGGAGGCATTGCTTTGGGATGATGTGCTTTTAACATGTTGGGGTCTTTCTCTTTTTCACTTTCTCTCTCTCTCTCTTCTACCTCCTTTCTTCTCTCTCTCTCTCCCTCAGCTCTCTTGATCTTTTTCTCTTCCAACCACCCTCCTCTCTCTCTCTCTCTCTCTCTCTCTGTGTCTCTCTCTCACACTCGCTCTCCCTCCTCTCATCCCCTCCTCCCCCTCCCTCCTTCCCTCCCTCCTCCTATCAACTCTCTCTCCTTCCCACTAGACCGCATGTACTGTACAGTAGTTATACAGCTTCTGATGATACATTTCTGTGGTTTGTCTGATGGGATGTTCAAACTGCCAAGTACGTCCTTCTCTGTGTCACTCTAACTCTCTCTGATCTCCACACACAACCCAGTGGAGACAAATCACATTAGGCCAATACTGAAGCCAAAGAACAGTCTTCTTCCAAATAATCACATGTGTAAGCAGCCTGAGCTTGTTAAACGCTAAATTTCATTTGGTTTTTCTTCCTTCGCTGATGCAACATTGGAGGGAGGTGTGAAGTAGGGGGGTAATGTGTGTTATTGCCTTATTGCTTTTATTCAATGCTGTGAGGCAGGCCAATAATTGCGCAATGTTACCGTTTTATTGTTCCCAGCTGCTGAAATCATTACTAAAATGTCAGCGAGATGCAACATTTCCTGTGAAAATATACGACAGTAATCACTTTTCTCTCCCCGCGCTGCATTCGCGCTCCTCTGAATCTAAACCACCACACGGTGCACCCTATGAGGTACAAGCAAGGCTTCTTCATCATCTTTATTGAATTCCTTCCTCTCCCAAACCGAATCACGGTAAACACACACTGAATCATTCTCTCATAGACTGACTGACTGGCTGCAGCTCCTCCTGGCTCATTGGAAATAATAAACCTCTCCATCCTAGCTAATTTTATTTTGATCTAGACTTCATTGTGAACCCACTGTACTGCAGAATATTCTTATTATGTGTCACTCTCAGTGGTGGAGATGTGGTTGCGTCACACAAACAAAATGGTCCTGTCCTCTCCCTACCTCCTCATCACTTTCATCCTCATCTGTTCAGGTGAATGCCCTGCAGTAGAACAGGGGCTTTTGAAGGTGTTACAGGACGAGGGTTGCAAAGCTACCGGTAATTTACCAAAGTTACTGGAATCTTCTGTCATTTTGGTAATTTACAGGTAATCTATGTAATTTTGGGAATTTATTCTTGAATAACTTTGAAAAACCTTATTCATATATAGTATTCATTATCTGTGTCCATATTGTCCATGAGTTTCTAGTGGATAGACCATACGGTTCAAGGGGAAATAGCCTAATGAATGAAAAAAGCATCTAATCAATAATGGCATTATTTTCAATAACTGTTGACTTTTTTCACAACTGCCACCAGTTTGGCCCCAAGACATTTACAACAAAGACATATTGACATAGTAAAATAAATATGAAGAGAGATTAGAGTAGAAGTTAGAATATTGTATGGATTGAAGAGAGAGAAAGGATGTGCCATGGAAACAAGGACACAGGTTGTGGTCAAAGCAAGAGGGGAACGAGGAAACATTGGGCTCCTACTACACAGTGAATTTAAGAGCCCTTGTTCATCAAACCTCCCCTGCATTCCACCTCAGGCCCACATTCACAATCATGTGGAGGCCTTTATGTGTCGTGCACAGGCACTTAGGTATTGTGCTTCTCGGGAGAATCCTGAGGATTTGCATTGTTCACACCCACATGCCCTTGTGTCTGGCGTCAATTACAGCCCCAAAGCATCTGCGCCGCTGCCTTGAAGATTCTCCTCATGAAGAACCAGGGTGTATACAATGCAGTGGGAACACTGTTAAAATCACTCACACAGATGTCATCTCAGAGCTGAACATAACACACAACCAGAGGCAGAGCAGGGAACCCAAGTGTCCCGTCTGAAGCACACACACACATACACACGCACACACACACACACACATCTCCCCACTGCCTGGTTAAGGGACCTCTCTTACACATGCTCCTATCTTTCACAGGTCTTCTACACAAACAAACATTCCCACGTCTCGCTTTGTGCCTGCCTCCTTTCTATTCTCTGTGTTCATTAAAACCTGGCTACTGTTTGATCTGCGCCACAGATAATACTCTTGCCATCTCTCGCTTGCCCCGATTCGACGCCCACATATGGGGCGTAAAGAGAATTATTCATTGTTTTCCCCGTGCAACAAAAGTATTTCACGCTCAAAGAGCAGCTGCCTTCACATAGTTAATTTAACATTTGTGGGGAATTCAAGTTCATTGATGATTTGTGGAGTTCTTTCCATTACCGTGCCATGACGGGGACAGCACATTAAAAATAGATGCTCTTGAAAAGGCAAAACAATGTAGATTTTGTTCAAAACACAGATCACCATGTTCACAGTTCTTGTTTATCCTAAAGAGTGCGTCCAAAACCTGTAAATGTTCAATTAAGTTATTACAAGTCAACAGAGACTTCTTCGGATCTTAAGATTCACACACTGTTCAGTGCAACATAAGCCGAAGTGGTGCAGTTCCTGTATGTTGCCACCTGTCCTGCGATTGTCTTACTCCCTGGTTGAATCACTTAAATAAACTTGATGACAGCTATATAACTACTAGGAACACACATTTCTAGGAACTATTAGGAACACTGTAGCCTCAACAGTAGAAATTACAATGAATCACTTTCAGTCATCAATGTTGTTTTGTTAATTTTATTTGACCTGTTCAAGACTGCCAGTTTGAGCATTCTAGTAACGACAATGACTAAATCCCATGGACAAAAGGGCCAAAGCTTAATGTTATCATGGTGTAACTTGTTTCTGTAAGTACAAGATATATATAAAAAACTGTATGAAAAAGGTACAACCATTGAGCTAGACAAAGACACACGATACTACTTATTGAGACAGAGGACAGAGAATTCATATGCCCCGTCATTACTAGGGATTACTGAGGGAACCAGTTGAACAGAATGCCAGTTCTCCTCATGCGAGTGACCAGCCGTGTTGATTGCTAGTACTTTGTCTCCCAGCGCACTGCCCACTGTCCACTGCCTACTGCCCAGTGCCCAATACTCAATGCCCAGTGCTCAGTCTGGGGCGACCTTAGGCCCCTAAAGCTCTCACCCAGCACAGAGGCACAGGCAGTGCCAGCTCCACATGGGCACTGGTGTGCTCCATTAGCTGGAGAAACTCATGGTGATGGTCAACCTGGAACAATACCCAGACTGCATTCTCAGGGATTCTATATTAAAGTCAAACATTTATTTCCGTTGTCAGATTTATTGTGATTTAAAGAACTGATCTAGAGATTAATATTTTAATGGAACAAATCATAACCCTTATACATATCAAGATCAGTTCAGTCATTTTTACTGAGTGACCACTGTTTTCATCAAGTATTTCATCAAGTGTAAATTAGTAAAACGTCAACATAAAGTCATTACTCAAATCTTCATGAGAGCACAATCAGATGGGAAAGGCAGTCATCTGAAACAACTCTCTCATAACTTTGGCCCATTATAGGATGTCAGTCACTTTGACAGTCCCCCAAAAAAACAGCAGCTCTGAAATCCCACAGAGGGAACATCTTGCAACTTCACTTTGTATTCTGTTCCCATGCCAGCTTGTGTCTCAAGCCAAAACAGGAAATGAGAGTTCTGTGAACCTGGTAGACAGCACAGAATGTGAGAATTGACAGGTATGGCATTGGCTGCCAGAATGAGCTGCTTGTATCTGCCATCCTCTGAAGATCGGACTTTCTGATTCAGTGAGCTCATAAGTGAGCACATGTCATTTCTTATTTGATGAAAAGTCTATATAGAGGTTAATGATCTAGACTAAACTGTTTGGGCAGAAACAAGGAACTTGACAATCCACCATTTTTATCATCCCATCATTACTCTCATTACTGATGTCTTAAAATAGATACTTCATACATAAATGGAATGACACATTCACAATGCAACACTACATCCTCTTTTTAAAAGCATTTCCCCTGTCTGTACTTCCAAGCTATAAATCATAACTCACAACAATAGATCTCCACATAGGAGACATAGGAGGCATCTGGACCAGCTGTAACTACTCATGGGTTCCCCAACCACCCTCCAACCCGTATGTATTCTCTGCTGTAATATACTGTATGCCAATTAGCAGACCCTTTTATCCAAAGCAACTTACAGTCATGCGTACATACATTTTACCTAAGGGAGGCCCTTGCGGAAATAAAAACCACGGCCCTTGGCATTGCAAGCGCCATGCTCTACCACCTGTGCTGTGATCCTACCACAAAGACTACTCACACCCTAGCTAAGGCCCGTATTCACAAAGCATCTTAGAGTAGGAGTGCTGATCTACGATCAGGTCCCAGCCGCACATATAATCGTATTCATTATGATCTAAACAGGTCCTAGATCAACACTCCACCTCGGAGACACTTTGTGAATATAGGCCCAGGAATGCCAGGTCGCCTACTGAAAATCCAGACACCTTCACCTGGCGCCAGAGCCCTATCACATGACCACCACCCCCTCTCTCAGCCCTTCCAGGTCTCAGCCACCCTGGTCCCCTTCTCCAAAGGCTCCTGCTCTAGACACGGATCAGGGCTTTGGTGAGCCTTCCCCCTCCAGATGAAAGGTACTGTATTCTACAGTAGGATTAGTGACCATTCTGCACGGCTTGATGACGAAGGAATGTTCTGCCCCCCACTTGAGGACAGACTTAAAGACTCCATTCTGTCTGGGCTGGCCAGGCTCCTGCTCCTGTCTGGGTGGGTATCAGTGTTGAGAAGCTTACAGTGGGCTACGACTGAGAAATATCCTCACACGCAATGATTTTTGTGATCTCTGAAGATATGCTTGAAGAGCATGTGTTAGTTCAGTTCAAAACAGTAAACGCATTCAGTAACAGAAATTAATGAAGGAGCTCAAGCTTATAAATTACATTATATATCTACGACATGGAAACTCCATCAGGTGAGGCAATCTTTGTATTTTTACAGTAGATTAGATTTTAAGAGAAATATATCTTAAAAAGGTAGAATGTAAAAGTACATCCCAGAATGAGCAGAGGAGTAGCATACAGACTTCTAAAGCCCAGATTTCTATCATGGCCGTCCAACTCTGCTGACTCATGGGTCCCAGGGGTCCTTTTTGTGCTATAGAGGAGGTGTCCTCTACACTGCCTGAGTGGATACAGTACAGTCGGCTACTGTACCTACTGAGTTTAAGAAAATCATTTGGACCAATATTCCTCATCCAGGAGACTAGGACCAATTCTTTATACATACTTAAGTAGGCCTATGCTAGTTGAGATAGACCACCAGCTGAGGCTAACCTTAGCATACATTTTGCTCATTTCCTCAAGGCTAGCAGTGAGTATGGCCGGTCCTTATTACCCGTTGTTTATTAAGATGCAGACACAGGACTATGCTAATTTCACTCTACAGCCTACAGAAGTAAAACAACAAAAAGAGGCTTCATTAAAAAAGGGCCCATGCATTATTCAAAGAGCACAAGGCCAGAGGAATGGCTGCAGGCCAATTATAGGAACCACTGCAGGAATTCTCCCCAGTCGGCACTTTCTCTTCAAACAAAACTCCTGATATGGATCCACTTGGTATTGTCATCATTAATGTTTCATATAGAGAGTGTATGTTGGGACAGCAGAGGGCTGTTGGAAAGCAGCAGAGTGGAATGGCGTTAATTGAGAGGAAAGACCAAAGGAAGAAAGAGAAAGGGAGAGTGTATTGGCGATTAACATGCAAACTGTGGAGGTAGCCCCAGGGCGTAAAGGCTGACCTATTTCTGGTAAGCCACTGTTCCTTGTATCAGTCTCTTCAAGCCCACTGTTCACTCATGTTCATACACACTCAAGCACACACACACACACACACACACAGACAAAACCCCAAAAGAGGTGAAGGTAAGATCAGAGAAAATATGTGAAACATCTAGCACATACAGTTTATCTTCAAACACTCATAGAGCCACACTTGCATATGTAGCAGGTTGCTGTAGAATTGGAAAATTACCATTTGAATCATTCAACCATTCTTTGATGTATCAGATCTTGTATTCAGTTCAAATAAATTCATTTCCTGTGTCTTGTAAAACAAGTCTGTGTTTAATCACTGTTTTGCTGTGTGTCACCTGGCATAGCTCTCAGTACATGCACTGTGTTGTGAGATGACACAAGGTTGCGTGTAGCGTTAGATGCTAAGCTGAGTGACCCTGACCGAGTCTGACTTCTCCATTCACTGACTCACCATCTCACAATGGTGCTACTCTGCTCTCTCTCTCTCTCTGAACAATGTCTCTGCTATTTGCTCTGTGTGAGTGAACACTATCATGAAGTTCAACATGAACCCTTACCTGTGGTGATAATAGAGAGAAAAACATGATGTCATAGCATCAGCCATTTATTGTGTTGTTTCTTGGACGCTTTGCTCCAAACTTCACCTCAGCCAATTTCCATCCGGCCTCCTATCCCTCTGATATTCCTTTTCTGTAAATAGCTCTGTTCACATAATCACCTTGGCTTTAGTTCACATAATGAAGTCTCTTTTCGCAGTGCAGCGGTGAAAAGTTTGAACATATTCAATGGTCCAAATATATCAAGCAGAGAGAAACTGAAAGTTCTCCCATGCTCTATCAATGCCTAGCAGTGGGAGTGTTAAAGGGCAGTGAGAGATTTAAAGGGCAGTGAGAGAATTAAAGGGCAGTGAGAGAATTAAAGGGCAGTGAGAGAATTAAAGGGCAGTGAGAGATGTAAAGGGCACTGAGATAATTAAAGGGCAGTGAGAGAATTAAAGGGCAGTGAGAGAGTTAAAGGGCAGTGAGAGAGTTAAAGGGCAGTGAGAGATGTAAAGGGCACTGAGAGAATTAAAGGGCACTGAGAGAATTAAAGGGCAGTGAGAGAGTTAAAGGGCAGTGAGAGAGTTAAAGGGCACTGAGAGTTAAAGGGTTCGTTCCACGAAAAGAGTGCCTTTTGCGTACCTATGATATTTTAAGTAGAAATTGTGCAACAATATTGAATTTTAAAAGCCTGTAATATTAAATGAAGTGCCCTTTAAAGATGCGCTATGCAGAAATCGCTCCGCCATTTCATGGTTGCTAAAATTCTAATAGTTCGCCTAATTTCAGTTTATGTGACAAAATAAGCAACTTATCCAGAACGCTGCAGCCCGTCTGGTGTTCAACCTTCCCAAGTTCTCTCATGTCACCCCGCTCCTCCGCACACTCCACTGGCTTCCAGTTGAAGCTCGCATTTGCTACAAGACCATGGTGCTTGCCTACGGAGCTGTGAGGGGAACGGCACCTCCTTACCTTCAGGCTCTGATCAGTCCCTACACCCAAAAGAGGGCACTACTACTACGTTCATCCACCTCTGGCCTGCTAGCCCCCCTACCTCTACGGAAGCACAGTTCCCGCTCAGCCCAGTCAAAACTATTCGCTGCTCTGGCACCCCAATGGTGGAACAAGCTCCCTCACGACGCCAGGACAGCAGAGTCACTCACCACCTTCTGGAGACACTTGAAACCCTACCTCTTTAAGGAATACCTTCTACCCCTCCCCCACCCCCCCATTTAAAAAAAAGGGGGAAAAGCGGTTGTCCCACTGGCTATCATAAGTTGAATGCACCAATTTGTAAGTCGCTCTGGATAAGAGCGTCTGATAAATGACGTAAATGTAAATGTAAATAGTGTAGAGAATCTAAATCGCTGTGAAATATATTTTCAATAACTCAAAATATTGTATTTTCAGCTGTTTGAAGCTGGTGTACAAAACAGAAAGTAAAAGACGAAAACAAAACTTAAGAAAGGGAAGCATACAAATAGCGCACATAGAACAGATCTACTGCTTCCTATACTTTCTTTCAATGAGAATGACAGATCTATTACTCACATTTCTATGTGAATTTGGTCGGGTCACCCAAAACGTTACATATTCCAGCTTTAACCCCAACATTTCTCCAAGTTTCCACTATTATTGTAAAGCCCTAGTTAAGTATTTTCTGAAGATTATTATGTATTTCAAGTCATTAGTGATTATTTTACGTCTGTCCCTCATTTTAAGGTCAACTCTGTTACGTGAACTGAACTCTCATTCTAATATGGTGAAAATATTCCTTTTAAAATGTTTTTCAAAAGAAACATTGAACATATTATAGTGTAAGCTGGTTCTACGCTTTTTGGCCATTTTCTGGTGATTTGTGGTGGAAAACTGAGCGTGTCAATTATAACACGTCAACCCTGTTACCCATAGATAGACAGGCTAGAAATGTTGTAACAATTGTATTTTTATTGTGAAGCTTGCATTAAATTAATACTACCTTTTTGCATACAACAAGCTTCCATTCCCCCACAAGGGGATTTATGTCTGATTTGAGATTAACCCTGTTATGGTCAACCCTGTTACAGTCAACCCTGTTACTTTATTTGGCACTTAATGTTTGGGGGAAATGGTTTTTTATGAAGTTGAACATGTGCTCTTTATGATAGAATGAGGTCAAATCAACCAAAGAAATTGACCAAGTTACACTTCTCAAAAGGGACTGAATTGGTTGAACGACCCAAAGGTACTGAGAGAGTTCAATGCAGTGAGAAAGCTGTGGAGTGTCTCATGTATTATCAGTAGCAGCTGGCAGGAAGCCGGTAGTTCAGTCGGTCGGTCAGGGAGGGGGAAGGAGAGGAGGAGAAGGGGGACAGGGAGGACGGCCACAGATTAACTGAAGGATGTGCTGCTGCGACGCCAGGCGCAGAGGGCCTGGGACAGGAAGTCGGGGCGTCAGGCCGCTGTGAGGCTACCTATGCAGTGCTATGTGCGAATCACATGCCATACGGAGGCTGCGGTTGCCAGATAGTGGTCAGAAGGCACAGCTGTTGGGGAGAGATGAAGTAACACAGCATACAGGGAAGTGTGGGGCTGGATGTGGCAACAAATAGCTCTTCTCACTTCAACTGCCGCTGACGAGCAGCCAGTCATCCTGTCTGTCATAAGATTTATACAAACCAAATCCTGGGTTCAGATGCCACCGAAAACAAGGCTTCCAGTTGAGGTTTTGGGTTTGAAATTGTGCTGTGTGTGAGCTAAGTGTAAAGTCCATATGTGTCAAACAGTACCTCTACACTGGTGTATCTTTGAGTAAAGACAGTCAGATCACCTCAGCACTGAATATACAATTTCCAGTATGTTCTCTTATTGGCCCTGCAAAAATGATTCCCATACCTATTTGGAGAGACTGTATGCCATTTCTCCTCATAGTGAGGTGGGTTCATATGCGAGGTCATCTGATATAGAACAGGAGCTCTGGTCCTGCTGCAGCCTGCACTGTCTGCTCTTATTACAGAACAGGTCTGTGGAGCAGGACCAGGCCTGCACACACACACACACTCACTCACTTACCCCAGGGAGGGCAGCACAGGGGCAGGTGGGGACGTCTCACACTCACCGGAGGTCATTCCAACTCCACACACACACGTACAAACACACTCAGACAGCATCAAGCCTATGATGGACGTGTCATCAGGTGTGTGTCCATACCTCTAATGGCTCCAATGCCCCACGGAGGGGCGAGAGAGGGTCCTATAATGCAAGCCAGCTAATTGGGCTCCATATCTGCTGGTGGGTGGATCCTAATTGACTGAGTAGGGGCTCATGGGGTAGATCTCTGCCAGGCGACTGTACACTCTGGGGGGCCTCAACATAGCCAGATTCCCCCCACCATCTCCAACCTCCAAAGACCAACTAGGAGTCCAGGGCTAAGCCTCACCTGGCAAATTGCAAGGTACATATTCAACTGAAACAAAGGAACTTTGTGAATGTTTAACACAGAGTTGGGTTAAAATACATTTGTGTGTTTGTATTTAAGTGTGTGTGTGTGTGTGTGTGTGTGTGTGTGTGTGTGTGTGTGTGTGTGTGTGTGTGTGTGTGTGTGTGTGTGTGTGTGTGTGTGTGTGTGTGTGTGTGTGTGTGTGTGTGTGTGTGTGTAGTTGTGCCTCTCAAAACCCAGGTTACACAGTGCCTCTCAAAACTTAGGTTAACTCAATCTTCTTCCAAAGACCCGAAGCTACATTAACTTGAATGAGACTTTCTGAAATCAGTGTCCTGGAAGCTCAGATTGAGCTAGAAATAGGAAGTCTTGCTCCAGTCCTCTCGCCTTCCAGACAGTTTGGGCCAAACATTTCCATCCGTCGATTAAGTAGGATTATGTGGCCTGCAGCGGGGTTTAGCTACCCTGGTCCTGCACTAGGAGGCACTGAGTGTGTGCAGGCTTTTGTTCCAACAGAGCCCCTAATTACCTTGGCTAATTTAGCTGTTAATTGAACTGTTGTCTTAATGAAATATCTCCTGACGCTTCTTTGCTCCCAGTCCCTGGTATCCGAGACGTGTGGCAGTTGTTACTCTGCGGTAGTTCCAAAACAGACACAGCTCATCATCTGGGGGTTGATTGCTACATTATTAGATTGAGCTGATTTAGGCTGTCATTAAAAGATTTGTAGCTTGTCGTGTTAAGATACACATCAGGCTTTAAGCCAAATCTGATTATATTAATCTATTCCTGACTACTTTAATTGCACAACCTGCTTTTTTTTGTTTTGCAAAGGTAGATTCATTCATTTAATCATTGTAATCATCTTAAAGCCTAACTAATCTTAAACGTTTGAGAGAAAATGGCACCACTTTGTAACAAAGACAATTATGTAGTGAGTAGATACAGGGTGTATTTTGAATTATATCATTTTAACCCAGCAGTGTCACAGCCACATTGAGGAAAGTAGCCATTTCAGCGATAAAAAATACATCTACATTCAACAACATACTGTAAAAACGAACCTTCAGAGTAATGAAGCTCAAACACCTGCAGGCAGAGTGCACTTCCTCCTCACCCCACTTTCCCGCCCTCTCCTCCTCCTCACTCGCCCCCTTGTTGCCCTCACACACACACACACACACACACACACACACAAACACACAGCATCCTCCCTACGGGACCCCAGGAGTAGAGTGAGGCCTGGTCAGCTTGGAGCTCGGCACACTCAGCTGGCCCTCTGACTCATCGACCTGTTCCTGGAACAGGAGGAGGGAAGACACTGTGTGTGTGTGTGTGTGTGTGTGTGTGTGTGTGTGTGTGTGTGTGTGCATGTGTGTTTGTTTGTGTGTGTGTGTGTGTGTGTGTGTGTGCATGTGTGTGTGTGTGTGTGTGTGTGTGTGTGTGTGTGTGTGTGTGTGTGTGTGTGTGTGTGTGTGTGTGTGTGTGTGTGTGTGTGTGTGTGTGTGTGTGTGTGTGTGTGTGTGTGTGTGTGTGTGTGTTAGTGGCGGTCGGTGCCGTTTAAGATGAGGGAGGACAATTATTTTTGAGGATGAGCATGGCCTTATTTCTATTACAGCATATTTGAATGGCTGTCATTCATATTCCATTCACCCAGCTTAATGTAACAGCGATAGGTTTAGGCTACTACATGACACTACATTTCCCTATATACATGATGTTGCTACAACCTAGCCTATGAATGAAAGTTTACAACGTAGGTGCACAGGTCGAGAGAAATTTGAGTAATCAAGATGACAGACATTGACACATTCAATACCACCTTGCACACTCTTGCCTGTGTAACAGGTGTAAAATATACTTTATGTATTTCACAGAAAATCCCTCATATTTATTTTCATTTATTATTTTAAGGATATTTTGAGATGTATTACACTACTTTCAAGAGTGAACTATTTTATTATATTTATTTTCTAAATTGTGTTAATGTTGTGATGTCATCAACGGGAGCCATGCTTTACTCTTCAGTTTGCTTAAAGCGTGATGAGGAGAGGTATGTGTTTATGTATGCTCCGGTTTTTTTTATGCACATGTTCACACAAAAAAGACAAGCTAAAATTATATCGTCATTGATTTAGTGTTGTTGCACTACTGTTTGTAGGAATATAGATTAGTGTGAATGGGGATAATGTTCGAGTGCAACTTTGATTGCAACTTTGCAAGGCTAGCCTTGTTACCATTAGCTTTGGTTGCGGGAGAGGGTATCTTTCAGGTGCAGACAGTGTGAGTTTTCTGAAGATTTTCTCACGGGTATTCTGCACTGTCTTTTGTCTTTTATCAGGCAAATATACTTGTGTACGAGAGTCCAGACGGCAGCATTAACGTTTTCCTTGCATTTGTATCCATTCCATGCAGGAATATTGTGAAATGTCACTTTTGTATTTCATGTTTAATGTGCCTAGTTAGCTGTCGTTCATTTTGTTACCTGTCTGGTCATGTCAAAAATGGCGTTGTATACCTGGCGTATGCCTCAGGTATAATGGTACAATAGTACACTCAAATAAATATTTAGCACTTATTAGCAAATTATTGGGCTCCTGAGTGGCGCAGCGGTCTAAGGCACTGCATCTCAGTGCTTGAGGCGTCACTACAGACCCCCTGGTTCGATTCCAGGCTGTATCACAACCGGCCGTGATTGGGAGTCCCATAGGGCGGCGCACAATTGGCCCAGCGTCGTCCGGGTTTGGCCGGTGTAGGCCGTCATTGTAAATAAGAATTTGTTCTTAACTGACTTGCCTAGTTAAATAAAGGTAAAATAAATACATTTGTGTATTGATGTACAATGTTTTATACAATGAAATGTGAGTCTTTTGAAAATATGAACATGTATATTTTGTACAATGCATGTTTGTTGATGTGGAGTTTGCTCAAAGCGTGATGAGGAGAGGCAAATATACTTGTGGACGAGAGTCCAGATGGCAGCATTAACGTTTGCCTTGCATTTGTCTCCATTCCATGCAGTCATTAAAAGAGAGACAACCGGCAGAATTGTGTCCAGAGCCTTCTCTTCCACCTACACCTCACCAGAACACAACGCAGAAAGGTACCGGTACAGAGCCGGTTACACCTGCATCTAGCTGATCTAGGGTGTAATCTTTGTCCAACATTTGAAAACAAGCAATTCTATGGACAAATTCAGGTATGTTTATCCCCATTTTGTTCCGTTTGCTTCCGTTTAAGAAACGGTTTTCAACAGAATCGGTGGAATGAATACACCCCTGATCACACACAAACACAGTTCACTTTCATAGCAGCCACATACAAACATCATGATCCATTTGATCGTTGTATAATTCCTTCTCGCATCTACATGCTCCCCTCCTCTGACCTTTTCCCTTCGCTTGTGGACTTCAGTGCACAACACCTCAGCTGTCTGTGACCAGGTGAAAAAAAAACTTTCCAAGCCAAACCTCATATAATGACAACTAACCGCTACACACAGCCTACAACGTCACCATATTAGCTGTCATTGTCAACAAAGCTACTAAAACTAACGCGTTAGTAAACCCGCTACAATCATGCAGTACAGTGTACAGTCAGAAAGCAGTTTAGCAGTTACGCCGGCGGGCCCCGGTGGCAATACATATATAAAACCAAAATCTTACCTTGACTTGGAAGAGTTCCAGTGTTGGATAGCCATAGCCAGCTAGCTAACATAGCATCCCTCTCTGTTTGAGCCGGGTGTTTGAGTGAGCTAAACTAGTTAGCTGCATTTGCTAGCTAAGTAAGTGAAAGTTTTTTAAAAAAATACAATGAAATATAGCTAGTTCTCTCTCTCTCTCTCTCTTGCTTCTTCATTTTTTAAGAAATTAATTTGTTCAAAACTGTTCAACTATTGTCTTTCTCTCTCTTTGAGTCAACTTAATACCACATTTTATGCAATTCAGTGCTAGCTAGCTGTAGCTTATGCTTTCAGTACTAGATTCATTCTCTGATCCTTTGATTGGGTGTACAACATGTCAGTTCATGCTGCAAGAGCTTTTGATAGGTTGGAGGACGTCTTCCAGAAGTTGTAATAATTACTGTGTAAGTGTATGGAAGGGGGAGAGACCCAAGAGCCTCCTAGGTTTTGTATTGAAGTCAATGTACCCAGAGGAGGATGGAACATAGCTGTCCTCCGGCTACGCCATGGTGCTACCCTACAGAGTGCTTTTGAGGTTGCTGTAGACCTTCATTGCAAAACATTGTGTTTTAATCAATTATTTGGTGACGTGAATATATTTAGTATAGTTGTATCCAATGTTCCCTCTAAGCTGCACACGTGCGCAGCCGCACACCTCCTCCAGGACTGCCCACAGAAGAAATGCCATGCCGCGAAGAGATGCAAGAGATTGAACTTCACTGAGTTCGCTCCATTAGTTTGCACTATATAGATCAACGTTTTTTCTGTGATCGCATCAACATTATTTCAGCCCCTTTTCAATGCAACAAACCAAAACAAATCTAACTTTGCAAGATTGAGTGCATGATTTTGTTGTAGGCAGAGCCAGAGCGCAACGGTGTAGAATTCTATTAGTGGGGTAGCCCACTAGCAGTCTTTCAATCACCTGTGAGTGAATGCGCTTTTCAGATCAGTTCAGAGCGCAGTTAGCGAGTTTTGGTATTCTTTGCTAGTTAGCGAGTTATTAGCCCAGCTATAGATAAGTATAGGTCAGCAATGGGGAGTTACTGCTTCCTGCAAGAGCACAAAACGTGTAGGCTACATGTCAAGCTGTCTTTAAAAAGCCAGTCAGGTAAAAAGCTTATATCTTAATTAAAGGGGCGGTGTTGTATTTTGAGACAGGCTTGAATATACAAATAAGCCAATAGACAGAGGGGTAGCCTACATTGTCTAACACTCTGTATGGTAATAATAAATGCAATTTACAGTCGCCTATTTGGCCCATGGTGTTAAAGAACAAGTAAACAATCATGAATTAATGTCAAGCCCTTCATAATGTAAAAACGTTTTTAAAAGTCTCATGCAATGTAGGTCTGCATTGAACACCACATATAGGCTACTGTAGGCTATATCATAGAAATCAAAAGCTATTTCCACGCGAAAATGTTATGGGATTCGCTCCATTGGTTTTCTTGGTAGGCCTACATTATGCTCAAATAGCCACAATAGCCTATTGGCTACTGTCTAAAACTGTAAGAATACATCCTCAGTGTTCACTGTAAACGCGCACCGGAAGTTGCACAAAATTCTCACAACGTTCAAGTTTCCACTCACCCAACATTGGTTGTACCTAAAAATGATAACCTTTTAAATGTTTCACTATTTTTATTTTTATGAAATTCACTTAGGAGGATGGTCCTCCCCTTCCTCCTCTGAGGAGCCTCCACTGGGGTGTGAGTGTTTGTGTCTGTGTGTGTGTGTGTGTGTGTGTGTGTGTGTGGGGGGGGGGGGGGGGGGGGGGGGGGTGAGGAGGAGGGTGTGGGAAGATGCTAACTTTTTCATCTGCTCTGAGGGGCCGTGGCAGATGGTGCTCCTGGGCACTTGCGACAGCGCCGTTTCCCACTAGCAAGCTGGGGAGAACATGAAAGGCGGGCTTTGTCACCGCCGCGGCAGAAAGAGTGTCGACAAGTATGTGATGAAGTAAGACCAGTGGCATGAAGGAGGGAGTGGAAGGAAGGAGTGAAGGGAGGAGGAGTAGAGGAGGGAGGTGGGGGGTCATGAAATTATCATGTAGCTCCTGAGAATGATTCATTTTGTATCGCAATGGTTAACCAGGATTGAGTGATTTGTTCAGCTGGGACAGATTAACTTTAAGCACATGACTGAACTAACCTTTGTTTTCAATAGCAGCTTGGACTTCAATGTGGAGATACCGCCCAGCTAACACTGAAGTTTCTGCCAATGTTTGTATAAGGTTCCCATTGGGTTTGGTCCCCATTTGGTTATGTTTCACAAAACCTAATGGTTGTGAGAGGTTTGATGTTGCTATGACTCCAGTATCTATGTGTGTGTGTGTGTGTGTGTGTGTGTGTGTGTGTGTGTGTGTGTGTGTGTGTGTGTGTGTGTGTGTGTGTGTGTGTGTGTGTGTGTGTGTGTGTGTGTGTGTGTGTGTGTGTGTGTGTGTGTGTGTGGAAGTGAAGGGTCAGGTTAATGAGCATGGTTAGAGAACTCGGTCCCATGATGATTCTTAATGGACTACTATTATAAAAGTTTCCATGGCAGCCGTACATGTTCACCAACCGAACCAACAAACGTTAAACAGTGAGTAAAAGGCTATGCTTCTGACTCTGTAAACTCGCACATGTACTGGATTTTATCATTCTGAGAAAATGGAATACAACTCAAATAAATATATTGTTTCTTATTGGTACCTAGGTACCATTGTTGACATAGAGGGGGGCCAGTATAAAAAAAAAAAATGTATTCACTAACTGTAAGTCGCTCTGGATAAGAGCGTCTGCTAAATGACTAAAATGTAATGTAAAATGTAATAGAGGCATATGATTGGCATATGCTTGACAGGGCTTTGCCTGTCTCAATAAAACAGATAAACAAAACAGAATCACAGATGCGCTTCCAGTGTATCCCGATGGTGGATGACAAACTCTGAGATCGCCAGATCTCTGACCACGAGGCAGATCCACGAGGCAGACCACAAGGCTGGATAGAATGGTGCCGGAGAAGATGGCTGCCGTTTTACGGGCTCCTAACCAATTATTTGTAACTCATTTTGTAGATAATGTTTCTGTCACCGTCTCTTATGACCGAAAAGAGCTTCTGGATATCAGAACAGCGATTACTCACCTCGTACTGGACAAAGATTTTTTCTTTAACAAGTCGGACGCGAAGGATTTACTTCAGAAATCGGACAAGGCCCAAATCCCTGTCATTCGCATGAAGAAGAGACAGAGATATAGGGGTCGTAGTTCAGGGTGCCTTGAAAGAATTTGACGGCAAGTGGGTAATCCGCCTCTACCATCCGTCCTATTAGCCAACGTGCAATCATTGGATAATAAACTGGATGAGCTCCGATCAAGCTGCCCAGTGACACAAGCCTACCAGACGAGCTAAATGACTTCTATGCGCGCTTCGAGGCAAGCAACACTGAAGCATGTATGAGAGCACCAGCTGTTCCGGACGACTGTGTGATCACGCTCTCCATAGCCAATGTGAGCAAGACCTTTAAACTGGTCAACATTCACTAGGCTGCAGGGCCAGATGGATTACCAGGACGTGTACTCCGAGCATTCGCTGACCAACTAGCAAGTGTCTTCACTGACATTTTCAACCTTTCACTGACTGAGTCTTTAATACCAACATGTTGCAAGCAGACCACCATAGTCCCTGTGCCCAAGAACACTAAGGTAACCTGCCTAAATGACTACCGACCAATAGCACTCACGTCTGTAGCCATGAAGTGCTTTGAAAGGCTTGTCATGGCTCACATCAACACCATTATCCCAGAAACCCTAGACCCACTCCAACTTGCATGATGCCTCAACAGATCCAGAATCTCTATTGCACTCCACACTGCCCTTTCCTGCCTGGACAAAAGGAACACCTACGTGAGAATGCTATTCATTGACTACAGCTCAGCGTTCAACACCATAGTGCCCTCAAAGCTCATCACTAAGCTAAGGACCCTGGGACTAAACACCTCCTTCTGCAACTGGATCTTGGACTTCCTGATGGGCCGCCCCCAGGTGCTAAGGGTAGGTAACAACACATCTGCCACGCTGATCCTCAACACGGGAACCCCTCAGGGGTGCGTGCTCAGTCCCCTCCTGTACTCCCTGTTCACCCATGACTGCATGGCCATGCACGACTCCAACACCATCATTACATTTGCCGACGACACAACAGTGGTAGGCCTGATCACCGACAACGATGAGACAGCCTATAGGGAGTAGGTCAGAGACCTGGCAGTGTGGTGCCAGGATAACAACCTCTCCCTCAATGTGATAAAGACAAAGGAGATGATCGTGGACTACAGGAAATGGAGGGCCGAGCACGCCCCCATTCTCATCGAGGGGGCACGAACAAGTTCCTTGTTGTCCACATCACCAATGAACTATCATTGTCCAAACACACCAAGACAGTCGTGAAGAGGGCACGATAACGCCTATTGCCCCTCAGGAGACTGAAAAGATTTGGCATGGGTCCTCAGATCCTCAAAAAGTTATACAGCTGCACCATAGAGAGCATCCTGACTGGTTGCATCACCGCCTGGTATGGCAACTGCTTGGCCTCTTACCGCAAGGCTCTACAGAAGGTAGTGCGTACAGCCCAGTACATCACTGGGGCCAAGCTTCCTGCCATCCAAAACCTCTATACCAGGCGGTGTCAGAGGAAGGCCCTAAAAATTGCCAAAGACTCCAGCCACCCTAGTCATAGACTGTTCTCTCTGCTACCGCACGGCAAGCGGTACCGGAGTGCCAAGTCTAGGTCAGCTTCTACCCGCAAGCCATAAGACTCCTGAACAGCTAATCAAATGGCTACCCAGACTATTAGCATTTTTTACGCTGCTGCTACACTCTGTTTATTATCTATGCATAGGTACTTTACCTCTACCTACATGTACATATTTCCTAAATTACCTCGACTAACCTGTGCCCCCACACATTGACTCTGTACCGGTACACCCTGTATATAGCCTTGTTAATATTATTTTATTGTTGCTCTTTATTTAGTTGATATTTTTCTATTTTTTTTTTTTTTTTACTTTTTTTTTTTACTTCAGTAAATACTTTCTTAACACTTATTTTTCTTAAAACTGCATTGTTGGTTAAGGGCTGTAAGTAAGCATTGCACTGTAAGGTCTACACCTGTTGTATTCGGCGCATGTGACAAATACAATTTGATTTGATTTGATCCTCGCTTCTGCTTTCATCCTCTACCGAGATGGTATGGTCCAGTGGGAAGCCAGCACCATGTGGGTGTTAGACTAATAAATCATAGGGAGTGTTTTGAGGACTGCTGGTCCTGAGAGCTAACCGCTATGTTAACCACTAACTCTGTGGTGCTGGTCCCAACAGCTAACTGCTAGGTCCAAAAGGCAGGAAACCCTGGACCACTGTGACCCAACTGCCACTGTACTGTATCTGAACCAAACCAGTGATTTAGAACTTCCCTCTTCTCGATACACTATACAGAGAAGTTACTAAGAAGGCCCAGTCAGATGCTGTATATCAACTGAATTATCAGTAAAGAGGAAGACAGGCAGTTGTGTGGTGTGATACTGCACGTCCACACACAACTGTTGTATTTTATCGACACTAAAGCATACACTGTTTATGGTAGATAGGACCCCAACTGTAACTCATTTTGGTTCTGTTTTTCCTCCTACCGCTGTAGGATCTTAATTTGATCACCCTGTTGCAGGACAACTTTTCTGCAATGCAGGTTTAAAAGGGCTTCTGAAGTTTGTAATTTCCACTTTGATTTTCCCTTACAAAAAATGTATCAACCCCTACAAAAATGTCAATTAACTAATTATAATCCACATAATAATTCACATTTCCTGTTGCAGCAGGATTATTTTCCTGCTGTAGCAAACTGGCTCAAATTAAGATCCTACACCTGTAGGTGGTGTTACAGATAGGGATATGTCAAAATTTAAACATATTTCATGTAATGTGTAGAGATTTATTGAACAGAGTAATATTTCATTGCACTTCAAAAATGTCCTTTGCATAATGTTATGGCTTGATATCAGTTGTAACCTCTCATGTTAGGGCATTAGGGTCCATGTACTTGCATTCTTCACTCATAATGTAAACAGAGTATTTTGGCAGAGGCTAGCAGTGCACTCCTCTGGAACATATTAAGCATGTCATAATATGGGACCCAAAAAGGAGTGTGTGTGTGTGTGTGTGTGTGTGTGTGTGTGTGTGTGTGTGTGTGTGTGTGTGTGTGTGTGTGTGTGTGTGTGTGTGTGTGTGTGTGTGTGTGTGTGTGTGTGTGTGTGTGTGTGTGTGTGTGTGTGTGCGAGTGCGTGTGTGTGTGCGTGTGTGTGGCTATATTTCCATCAAATTGGAGACAGAGTTTCTTGTGATTATTCTGCAGTCCACATAGAAAAAATATGCACATTTTCATCAAACTGACTTTTTAGCAGATAAAATGCTGTGTGAGAGGGAGAGAGAGGCACAGAGAGAGAGAGAGAGAGAGAGAGAGAGAGAGAGAGAGAGAGAGAGAGAGAGAGAGAGCACTTTGGAGTTTATGTTAGATGGATTGATACAATAAAATAATGTAAAGTAATTGGAGGTTCAAGTTCAAGCCTGGTCCACCAACGTCTCCAATGTCTTAAGTCACAAAGACAACCTTAAGGAGAATTTTATTGATCTGTATTTTTTAGGTAAATGGCATGTTATAGAAGGTTCCAGACAGTTTTTTTTTTTTAGCAATTTCAGCTGTTTTTGAGAAACTTACCCCACCAGCAATTTACTTCCCGAGCCTCATTCTGGAGTTCCAGGGCATTCAAAAGAAACATGAACAAAGGCTCCAATAACACCTAAATACGTCCTTTTACAAACGGCAAAACTCTCATTATCGTGATGAGGGTCTTTAGATGTAGTATACATAAAATTGTGTCATACTAAACTTTATCCGCAATGTTATACTTCCTCATTCCTCTCGCTACTGCGCAAGTGTAAGTAGAGGGTATGCTACCGGCAAAGGTACTAGGTAGCTAGCTAGCTTGTTACGCTGTCAGTCACTCACTCACTCAAAGATAAACCAGGCGACAACAAGGGGACTGAAGTATTTTTTGTTGTTAGGTTATTTGCTAAATATTGTTGAAAATGGTTCGTAGATGTGCAATCCCAACATGCGACAACACAATGAGAAGACAAACACTACCGGTCAAAAGTTTTAGAACACCTACTCAGTCAATGGTTTTTCTTAATTTGTACTATTTTCTACATTGTAGAATAATAGTGAAGACAGCATTCTGCAGCGATATGCCATCCCATCTGGTTTGGGCTTAGTGGGACTATCATTTGTTTTCAACTCGAGTCCACAACTCTGCTGACCACATCCAAGTCGTTCGCCTTTCAATCCCCATTTCAAGACCACTCTGTAAGCTACAAGTCTATATTATCTAGAAAAAAAAAATTGAAAAACATGTCAGCTCGCTGTGCGAAAGCAGAATGACACCAGGTAGGCCTACTGATGAACATATGGGTGACTGATGACCTATTTGACACAGCCTATGAATACTGTAATGCTGGGAAGTCTATTTATCACACACAAACTACCAGTACTTAGTTTATTGACAGCTGTCCATTAGGTCTCTCTGGCCGAGGCCTTTTCTTCCAGTTTATTTTTGGCACATGGAAAAAAGTTTCTACAACTGCTGGGTTTATGAGGGCTGGAAATAAATAGTCACTGGTTACACAGAGTAGGGTGGGCTCCCGGGTCAACGTTGTCTCGTTGCCGGACAATTCTAGATTTTCCTAGGCTGGCATAAGCAGGTCCCACTCCACGCAGCAAAGACACTCGTCTTCAGTGGGCATCGTTTGGCATTGCCCACAGGTACTCCACCAGGTCCCAGATGTCTTGAGTCGGGCCTCAGCTGTTGGTTGAATATCTGCCTGAGCCTCTGCCTGCTCCGTCTCTCTCACTCCTTTCTCTGTCATCCTCCATCTGTTGAAGATCCTCGTCTGTGTATTCCAGTTCAAATAAATAATGCTTGCCTGCAAATTCGAACATTTCCTCCTCGTATTTGTAGTCAGACATGTTGGTAGCGTAGTAGTTTGAAAGAAAAAATTATTAGCTAGCTTGGTAGATTAACGACCGGCAGCTAGCTAGCAACTCTGTGTTTACAGTGGACACGTTGTTGTGGACAGGCTGGTGAGAGCTTTGCCATTTGTAAATTGACGCATTTGGGTGTTTTTTTAGCCTTTGTTCGTGTTTTTGGATGCCTTGGAACTCCAGAATGAGGCTCAGGAAGTCAATTACTGGTGGGGTAAGTTTATAAAAAACAAGTGAAATTGCAAAATAAAGTGTCAGGAACCTTCTATAACCCTCAAACTCAACTCTGGACCTCGAAGCCAGTTCCACTGCTTGTGTCACGTTGTATAATGATTAGAAGACAGGAGCAGGAATACGTATTAAGGGTTTTATTTACTCCACCCAACACAAGGTACATCATGAAAAACGGCGGGGACGAAGCCCAAAACAAACACGTATATATATATATATATATATATATATATATATATATATATATATATATATATATATATATATATAACAAAGGGATGTAACCCAAACAAAAGAGTGAGGTGTAACCTCTACACATTACACGGGATGACACCCGTAATAACAAGAGCACAATACACGGTACTCATGAGACCTCACTGTACAACGGACATGGGACAATAATCGACAAGGACAATGGGGAACAGAGGGCACATATATACACATACTAAACAGGGGGAATGGGAACCAGGTGTGCGTAATGAGACAGTCTGGGGTTGGTGGTAATGAACCAGGTCAGTGACGCCTAGAAGGCCGGTGACGTAGACCTCCAGAGCTTGTGAACGGAATGAGCAGCAGTACCGGGGGGATCCGTGACAGTACTCCCTCCCCAGCGGTACGACACCGGCCTCAGGGACGACCACAGGAACGCTGTGCGGGTCGGTCAGGGCGCCGACGGTGAAAATCCCTAGTCAGTGAAGCGTCCAGGATGTCCACCGCAGGAACCCAGCACCGCTCCTCTGGGCCGTACCCCTCCCAGTCGAGGAAGTACTGGAGACGCCCCGCCCGATGCCTCGAATCCAGGACTTCACGGATCGAGTACGCCGGACCTCCCTCGATGTCCAGAGGAGGAGGAAGGGCATCACTGGGTCCAGCCTCAGCGAGGGGTCCAGGCACCACTGGCCTGAGGAGAGACACATGAAAAGTTGGGTTTATGCGGTAATCAGCGAGTTGCAAATGGTACGTTACCTCATTAACCCTCCTAAGGACTTTAAACGGCTCCACAAACCGCGGGCTCAGCTTCCGGCAGGGCAAGCGGAGGGGCAGGTTCCGGGTGGAGAGCCAGACCCAGTCGCCTGGAGAAAACAGGCGCCTCACTGCGGTGGAGGTCGGCCTGTTCCTTGTGCCCACTTCCTGATTGACCCTCTCCACCTGCCCATTAGCTTGAGGACGGTACCTGGAACGCTTTCCATACGCGTGAGTTGAACTGAGGACCATGGTCTGACACAATGTCCTCCGGGATTCCGTAGTGCCGGAAGACGTGTGTAAATAGAACCTCCGTGGTTTGCATGGCCGACGGGAGCCCAGGCAGAGGAAGGAGGCGACAAACTTTGGAAAACCGGTCCACAACTACGAGAACGGTGGTGTTCCCCTGGGAGGGGGGAAGGTCAGTGACAAAGTTCACCAAGAGGTGAGACCAGGGTCATTGTGGAACCAGCAGGGGAAGGAGCTTTCCCTAAGGGAGGTGTCTGGGTGTCTTAGACTGGGCACAGATGGACAGGAAGAGACGTCCCAGGCCAAGGTGGGCCACCAGTACTTCTCAGTCAGGCAGGCGATGGTACGGCCTATCCCAGGATGACCTGACACAGGCGCTGTGTGCACCCAGGAAAGGAGGCGGTCCCGCACACCCGTGGGCATGTAGGCATGGTTCTCCAGGCACTGTGCAGGTGCGGGTTCCGTATGCAGGGCCTGCCGTATGTCGGCATCCACGTCCCACACCACTGGCGCGATGATACAAAATGGAGGGACGATGGGGGTCTCCTCTCCCTGCCTCTCCTCTGCGTCATAGAGGCGAGACAGGGTGTCCGCCTTCACGTTCTTTGAACCTGGCCTATAGGAAAGCATGAATTGGAACCTGGCGAAGAATTGAGCCCACCTGGCCTGTCTCGGGTTTAGCCTCTTCGCTGCCCTGATGTACTCCAGGTTGCGGTGGTCCGTCCACACCAGGAAAGGGTGTTTGGACCCCTCCAGCCAGTGCCTCCACGCCTTCAGAGCCTTCTTGACCGCCAAGAGTTCCCGGTCCCCTACGTCGTAGTTCCTCTGGGCGGGGCTCTGCTGCTTGGAGTAGAAGGCGCAGGACCGCAGATTTGGAGGGGTTCCGGTGCACTGGGACAGCACTGCCCCGACTCCTACTTTGGAGGCATCCACCCCGATGATGAAGGGGAGTGAGGAGTCGGGATGTGCCAGCACGGGAGCAGTGGTGAAGCGTGCCTTCAGCATCTCGAAAGCCCTCTCCGCCTCCGCCGTCCAACAAAGCCGCTGGGGACCTCCTCTCAGCAGGGTGGTAAGAGGCTCGACCACCGTGCTGAAGCCTCGGATGAACCTCCGGAAATAGTTGGCGAACCCCAGGAATCGCTGGACTGCTTTCACGGAGTTGGGGATGGGCCATGACCTGACTGCACTGACGCGTTGCTCCTCCATCTCCACTCCCTCCGTGGATATGAGGTAGCCCAAAAAGGACACGGACCACTAGAAAAACAAACATTTATTTTGTTTAACATAGAGATTATGCTCCAACCGTCTTCCCAGCACAGACATGACTAATGAGACGTGCTGGGCTGGGCTCCCCCTCCCAGCATGTCCCAAAACACTTCATTAATAAAGGCCTGGAAGACTGAAGGAATATTAGACAGGCCAAAGGGCATTACGAGATACTCGTAATGCCCCATGGTCGTGGAAAAGGCTGTTTTCCATTTGTTGCCTGCACGAATGCGCACCAGATTGTTGGCACTCCTCAAGTCCAGTTTCGTGAAGTACTGCATTTGTTCGATGATGGTTGGGATGAGGGGTAAAGGATAGCTGAACTTAACGGTGGCTTTGTTCAGTGTTCGATAATCAATGCAGGGGCGCGGTCCCCCATCTTTCTTCTTAACAGAAAATAACCTTGAGGAGGCTGGTGACGTAGAGGGGCTCTCCTGTACGTAGGTCTCCATGGCCTCGGTCTCCGCGTAGGAGAGGGGATAGACGTGTCCTCTCGGGAGTACTGCATCAGACAGCAGGTCAATGGCACAGTCCCAGGGGTGATGAGGAGGCAGGCGTGTAGCCTGGGTCTTAGAGAAAACCTGTTCCAGATCCTGGTATTCCTCTGGTAAATCCACTTGAGTGGCGTGGTCCAGACTTTCCACCATAGTGGTGTTGACAGACACAGCAAGACACCTCCCCTGACACTCCTGCGACCAACCCAGATTCCTACACTCTGCCTCGCGCAAACGTGCAGTGCCCACCTCCATCGGCTCTGGCCACGAAGCAGGTGTAGCCATGGGCTCCGGATTCCGCGCAGGTCTTCGTCGGGACCGCAGGAGGTTGTCCAACCGGATCGCCATGCTGATGAGCTGGTCGAGTGACAGGTTGTCATCACAACAGGCTAACTCCATCTGTACCTCCTCCTGCAGTCCACTGCGGAAAACGGTGACCAGAGCCGACTCGCTCCAAACGGTGGAGGCCGCGATGGTCTGGAACTCCAGGGCGAACTCTGAGGCGGTCCTAGATCCCTGGCGTAGTTGGAGTAGACGCTCAACCTCCTCTCGGCCCTCCACAGGATGATCAAACGCTGAGCGGAAGAGGAGAGTGAAGCGCTCGTTGGACTTGACCTCGGGTCCACCCATTTCCCAGACCACGGCACCCCAGACCACGGCACACAGTCCGGGGTTGGTGGTAATGAACCTGGTCAGTGATGCCTAGAAGGCCGGTGACGTAGACCTCCGGAGCTGGTGAACGGAATGAGCAGCAATACCGGGGGGATCCGTGACAGCTTGTTTTAATTTTCCCCCTCTAATCAGGGCTGATTTAGACCTGGCACACCAGGTGGGTGCAATTAATTATCAGGTGGAACAGAAAACCAGCAGGCTCCGGACCTCGTAGGGTAAGAGTTGAATACCCCTGTTCTATAACATGCCATTTATGTTAAAAATACAGATTAGGGTCATAAATAGTGTAATTTTCCTTAAAGATTAAGTGTTTGAGTGGAGTGTCAAGTGAAGTGTGTTTGAAGAGTGTTTCTGTAGGGTAGGGTGTGTCCAGACAGTGGCAGTACATTAGTGATGCACCATGACCAGAGGCACATGGGCGGCGGCTGCAGGCTGCAGCCATTCAGTGAGTGAGTGGGAGGACATGAACAGGACAGGAAGTCCTTATTGAACTTCCTGCAGCTGGCTGACACCTACTGTACTGCCCACATAATGTCCCACAATAACAGAATCAGATAACACACTCATTATTAACAGGTGCTCCTATATTACTGAAACACACAGACACAAACATACAAACACAAACACACACACACACACACACACACACCTTTAAGTACCTCTGTTTCTGTCTATTGCTTATTGTCTCTGAGAGCTATTTCTGAGTATTTCACAGGAAACATCTCTCACACAGTTCCATCTGAATCTATTTCTGTCCATTCCGAGTTAGACAAGTTGAGGTCTGCACTCTACATGGGAAAATCCAATAATAAGTGGGAAAATAGACCTTAAACCTAGTGTGAGTGAGTCAGAATGCATTTCTCCTATTTGGGGAACTTTTGACAGCCTTGTGTCTTTGTTCCAAAGTTCAGACAGGGAAGCAGATGGCTCTTCTCTGTGTGAGTCTATTGGTGGAGTTTGACATTGTGTTCCATTGTCGTTTTTATGCAGCCATAGTTCACTACTCTGTTCCTCCCATAAACCCTGTGAGGCATGTTACCCGATGCACTGCTACAAAGACAGCATGTCCAAATAAATGCCACCACAACAGAGGACCACACACTCCGCTTTATGTACTGTACTATATGTACGCTAATGTTACATGTACAGTCTCCTTCCTCTCTCCCTACCTCCTCCTCCCCTCACAAGACGTTTCCTCTTTAATGGATTTCAAAGAACATCTGCTAACCGTCCCTGAACCTCGTGGGATTTTCATTTAGCCCAGTTAATTACTCTATCAAGCCAGGTTCATTATCATATTCCTTGTCTTAAAAAATGCACCCGGCGCCGAGCGTGTGCGTGTGTGTGTGTCTGTGTGCGTTCGTGCATGTGTGTGGTTAAGCCTCCAAACAAACGCAGGCCTATTTTGTGAGTGCACCCGCACAGACACAACTGCACTAATGAACTGAAGCAGTGGAAACAAACAGGAGCAGAGTTCTCTGTCTACCAGGAAATCTATAATGCTACCTCTCTGGGGAAGAGGAGTGAGGTTGTATTAATCTTGATGAACAACAGCTCAGTGCCTTCTGAGTGTGTCTGTGCTGTGACTTCCACATGGAGCCAAATCTAGGTGAGTGATGCTATACCCTTTTTGTGTCATAAGCGCAATATGCATGGGCCTGCTATCACAGTGTTATGGCATAACTTTTTACCAGTAGATCTTTGGTATAATTAAACTGAATCTAAACATATTTTAGAAGCTACTTTTGGAAGCTTCTAGCATCAGTTCAATTCTCTTTGACGATGAAGAGACCTTCGGCACTTTACTCTTACACTCCACAATACAGTCTATTATTGGGCCTTGTGGTGCAACTACTGTATCGCCTGCGAGTTGGAACAAAGGGATGACCTCCACACTCAACTCACTTACTGCACTGTGACACTCAGAGAGGTCTGAATGCTGAAAGCATCAAGTTGTTTACCTCCCAAAGGTCACAGCCGCCATCAGACAATAAAAAACAGCAGATAAAATGACAGCAGCGTTCTACGCAACTAACACAACAGCATTATCTCTCCGCTAGACACAGTACTTGGTAAATAAGCAACAGTAAGCGAACAGGCTAAACAGCGCAACCGTCGATTTTTATGATATTAGTTGAAAGGTGTACTTGAAATAACCTTTCATGTGCTGCCATTATTGTATTAATCTATTCTAAAACAATTTGGTTGAATTAATTAGAGCGTATGTATTTCAACCAAGCATTCAGCCTGCCTAGTAACAGATGGCCCTGTGCTGAGAAACAAATGGCTGGATATTGTCAAGAAAAAAGGGAGAAGAGAGAGAGAGAGAGAGAGAGAGAGAGAGAGAGAGAGAGAGAGAGAGAGAGAGAGAGAGAGAGAGAGAGAGAGAGAGAGAGAGAGAGAAGAGAGCGAGAGAGAGAGAGAGAGAGAGAGAGAGAGAGAGAGAGAGAGAGAGAGAGAGAGAGAGAGAGAGAGAGAGAGAGAGAGAGAGAGAGAGAGAGAAGAGAAGGAGAAGAGAGAGAGAAGAGAGAGAGAGAGAGAGAGAGAGAGAGAGAGAGAGAGAGAGAGAGAGAGAGAGAGAGAGAGAGAGAGAGAGAGAGAGAGAGAGAGAGAGAGAGAGAGAGAGAGAGAGAGAGAGAGAGAGAGAGAAAGAAAGAAAGAAAGAAAGAAAGAAAGAAAGAAAGAAAGAAAGAAAGAAAGAAAGAAAGAAAGAAAGAAGAAGAAAGAAAGAAAGAAAGAAAGAAAGAAAGAAAGAAAGAAAGAAAGAAAGAAAGAAAGAAAGAAAGAAAGAAAGAAAGAAAGAACTGTACTTTTCCCCACATTAGAAAGATAATTTCAGGGGTGGACTAATGTTAACAGACCTTAATATTTTAGGATTAGTACTAGCACTAGAAATGTAGTAGAGATAGGTGGCTTAAACTGTAGGGCGATGAGTGCTATTATCTCAATCCTACAGTGTGTGGGATGGCGGATGGGGTGCAACCTTCAACAGTGCCTGGATGAACCTTTCCATATGGTGGATAAGTCTCTCAGCGTCTCTCAGCACATTAACCTTGGAGACAACGAGGAGTTGTCCTCCACTTTGACTGACAGCCTGAAAATGGTGTAAAACATTCTGTTCACTTCAATGTACAAAGGGAGATTTTGGAAGGGGAAGGGATTTTAAGAGAGGGAAGAGGAGAGGACTCGATTGACGTGCAGAACATTAGAGAGTCATAACGTGAAGGACAAGTTAATGGGGAGTGGAGAAGTGTTGTGTATCATAATGCACATTGTGGCACAAGTCCAACCAAGTCTTAACTTTTTAATGACAATCTCAACCTTGCTGATGATGAGGCTCTCCAAGAGCAGAGAGAGGTGGAGTTTAAGGTTAGCTAATGCACCCAAAGAGTGCTGAGTGTTTAGTTGTTCAATCCCATGTCAGCTACTGCTGAATGGGTAATGGATATGAAAACTTTGGCACTGTCTGATGCTCTAAAAGTTGTCATACCTCTGCCATGACTCCAACCTGTCATAGATGATACCTTTGACTTGTGCTTAGGTGATATCATCTTGCAGTATTCCAATTCTCTACTGTATCCCAACTTTGATGAAGACAAGAATGATAAAACTAAAACTAAATTAGGCATATGCCCCATAAAGTCCAATGACTCACTTTTTCCATCTTTCTTTCTCATTCTCCATCTCTCTCCCTCTCTTGCTTTCTCCCTCTCTCTCTCTCTCTCTCTCTCGCTCTCGCATTCTCCCCATTCTCTCTCCTTTTCTCTTAATCCCTCACTCCCCTCCTCTCATATTCTCTTTCTCCCTCCTCTTTCCTCTCTCTTTCTGCAGACTGGCATGGCTGGTGGTGCCCTGAACGAGGTACTGTTTCCAGTGTGCCCACCTCACTTCTGTTTCAAGCAACACGGGTGTCCCACTCTCCAGCGCTAATCAGGCAGAGAGCTCCCCTGCGCCCGCTTTTATTACCTTGTTGACACCAGCTGCTAGTTTTAAGCACTTTTAAACTCACGTCTGAATGGTGGCTCAAATCACAGAATTAATGCTGTTATTCGCCCAGCTTTCTTTTTGGCAGGATTTTAAGCCCCAGACTTAACAACAAGCCTGGTTTTTATGCATTCCGACAGCTGGTGGGAATAAGGCTCTTGCCAGTGGAATAAAACACACACACACTAAAAGACACACACACACAATAATAAGCACACGCTAATTGGGACACACACACACACACACATTAGAATTCACACACACACACATTCGCAACAGTCCAGCAGGCATCTAAATACTCCAATTGTCTTTAAAAAGTTACATTCAGACTGTCCAAATATTGAAATGATGCATCTATTAAATCAATTTGCCTTTAATGTTGACTGAGCTGTCATAATCCAACTATTTTAAAACTATATTCTGTTCTCTTATGAGGACAAAAATGTTCCAAATGGATGGATGGATGAGGCTGCCTTATGTTTGTTCTTCTTGGCACACACTGGCTATGTACCAGTTATCTGTCCTTCCTTCCAAAGTGTGCACTTCACTTCACTGATTTGAAAGGGAATGACTGGAATAAGAAATATGGTGGAAACTCCCTCTAGCCCATGTCTCCTCCAATCCAATGCATTTACATTTGTGGGATGTCGTGAATGAGTAAACACTTAAGAAATGAGATATTATTGGGAGGCACCCACTGAGACAAGGTGTAGCTGGTGCTAAATAGCTAAGGTGTGTGTGAAATGAAGTTACTTTACACAGGCAGCTCTAGGAAAAAGTTAATATGAAGTGTGCCAGTGAAGAGAGGAGAGAAGTTGAGTGTCAACTTGTGAGTGGGCAGGGTACCAGCACTGACAAAGGTGTGTGTGTGTGTACATTTTTTCCTACCTTATCAGGAACAGAATGTCCTGACAAGTCACCAGAATGTCCTGAAAAGGTAGGAAAACAAGAACAATTTTGAAAAGTCAGAACCTTTTTCATGTCCTGAACTTAATAAGGGTTAGGTTTTTGGGTTAAGGTTAGGAGTTAGGGTTAGGAATTAGTGTTAGGTTTAGGATTAGGGGTTTGGGGTTAGGGAAAATAGGATTTTGAATGGGAATACATTTTTACTCCCCAAAAAGTCCTGAAGATTCATGAAAACAAAGCTGTGTTTTGGGTGTGTGCGTGCATTTGTGCATGCGTGCTCAAGCGCACGTGTGCTTGTCTGCATGCATGTGTGTGTGTGTCTTGGTGGGCTGCTGTCAGAGCTGCTTGGCTCAGCCTGTAAGAACTTGTGTGATTGCAGTGACAACAACAAGCTGCTGCTAGAGAAGCTGGCTGTGACAGCTCCTCTTTGGGCTTGTGTTGTGAGAGAGAGAGAGGAGGATCTGAAGGAGCCCGAGGTAAAACAAATACACATTCCAATAGGCTCCAGCAGCACCTGCTCCATTTACATTTCCTAATTGCAAATGAAGGGGAAAAAACTGTTTCTCCAAAGCCGGCTAGAAAGAGAACGCGAGAGACGACTTGCGTATTGGAAAGAGAGGGAAGAAAGAAGGATATAGATAGAGTGTTATAATTGATGAGAAACTTCTTCATATGTTTGTGGGCCGTTATGTAGATTTTTATCAGTGTGCAAATGTTTGCATATGTGTGAATGTACAGTATATGTAAGTGAGTTTTGTCATTGAAAGTTTTGTTTGCTAAAGAATGGAGTAACCCAACCAACTCTGATATAGGCCTGAGCAGCCCAAGTGAATCTCACCACCAGTCATTGCCTCACCCTCCCACTCCGTCTCTCACCTGCTCATACAGTTCACTACAGGTTCAAGGACTGTGTGCCTGAAAAAGGTTGGCCTGGTTGCTTCTTACAAGGCAGATTGCTCAAGAGTGACTTTGAAATTGGACGTCTATCCACGTCCCGAGGACGTTGGGAAATGCCTTAAAAACGGGCCACTAGGGGCAACAGTGAGGGCTATTACCATCAAATAGGCTAGGGTATTGTGGACCGGGGTGGTGGATGGGCGTCATCCCATGCCTCTGGATCAGAAGGTTGTGTGTTTGATCCCAGTGGTGAACATTCATTATTGTAATTTTTTTCACCCTATCCTAAACCTTAACCCATGACTCTTGATCAAAGTGTTTTCTAGTTCGATCCCAGAGGTGGACACTCATTTCTTTTTTTGCTTTTATTTTGCCCTATCCCAAAAACGTTACCCTTAACCATTTTGAATGAGTGCCTAAACTTAATGTTTTAACCTTATACAAAACCTTAACCCTTAACCTTCTAAATTGGATGCTTGGCGCAACTTCAAAATTTGACGTTTGGAGAAACATGGATAAACGTTTAATTCTGCAGTGAGACAGTGAGAGCTTGTTGCTTCTGATACCTAAATCTCCTACCCCAGAACTACAACAACAGCAGTCAGCAATGGCCGTAATGATTTCCCCCATGGCATTGCAGACACCTGGGGAAACCCATCCTTACCCAACCCATTCCAGGCCAATCTCGGCTCCCTTTCAGCTCCAGTCTATCGCCAAATCACAGCAAAGCCTGTTTGGTGGAGTAGGAGTTGTCTTTGATCAAAGAGAACGCGGCGGCACTCGTGAGAAATGGCGAGTGAGCAAGGCAACAAGCAACAAGAGGCGAACAGATGCTAGTTGAGTTCCACTCGTTACAGATTGTGGAAGACAGGAGGGAGGCTGATAAACAGAGACAGACGTAGATTACTGCACAGTGAGTGTGGGAAGAGAGAGGAAGTTGTAAGGCAGGGGTTGGCAATAGGTGGCCCGTGGGCCAAAACCGGCCCGCGAGTGAATCTAATTGCCTACCACTGGTCTAAGGTCAGCCTTTACCAGTATAGGCCTCCGATAAATATAACGCTGTCTTTGTAATAAATCCATGAAACATGATAAAGATGCTATCTGAAGCAGCAAACAGGTTGCGGGGACAACATCTTTGTTCTGGTTTACACCTGACATCAACCAGCTATGAGTATCTAATGAGCAACGCAACTAAAGTAATCCATGTAGAAGAGCTAAAACATATTTAATAGTGTAAACAAGTACATGCTTCAATTCCCTGAGTAAACGCTTCAATTCCCTGAACACCTAAAACAGGTTATACAGGGGTCAATTGTCACTGCAAAGTACTTCAAAGGGTTCTCAAAGGTTCTCAAGAGTGCCAAAATAACATCAGAGCTGGATAATTCATTCAGTCAGTTGGCAGAAGTGAACCAGAGTGGTGACAAAGGCCCAGGTTTACTATAACAGACACCTGACAATGGGAGAGGCTCCAGCTCCTGTCAAGTCTTTGTTACCACTGACGCTTTTTCCCCCAGGGGGGTGACACCACCTGGGAGTTCAGTTCAAACCCGTCACTTCTCACTCTCTGTTATTCACTAGTTTTTTTTCTCTCTCTCTCAATTCAATTCAATTTCAATTTAAGGGCTTTATTGGCATGGGAAACGTGTGTTAACATTGCCAAAGCAAGGGAAGTAGATAGTAAACAAAAGTGAAATAAACAATAAATATTAACAGTAAACATTACACTCAGAAGTTTCAAAAGAATAAAGACATTTCAAATGTCATATTATGTATATATACAGTGTTGTAACAATGTGCAAATAGTTAAAGTACAAATGGGAAAATAAATAAACATAAATATGAGTTGTATTTACAATGGTGTTTGTTCTTCACTGGTTGCCCTTTTCTTGTGGCAACAGGTCACAAATCTTGCAGCTGTGATGGCACACTGTGGTTTTTCACCCAGTAGATAAGGGAGTTTATCAAAATTGGGTTTGTTTTCAAATTCTTTGTGGATCGCTGTAATCTGAGGGAAATATGTGTCTCTAATATGGTCATACATTTGGCAGGAGGTTAGGAAGTGCAGCTCAGTTTCCACCTCATTTTGTGGGCAGTGTGCACATAGCCTGTCTTCTCTTGAGAGCCAGGTCTGCCTACGGCGGCCTTTCTCAATAGCAAGGCTATGCTCACTGAGTCTGTACATAGTCAAAGCTTTCCTTAAGTTTGGGTCAGTCACAGTGGTCAGGTATTCTGCCACTGTGTACTCTCTGTTTAGGGCCAAATAGCATTCTAGTTTGCTCTGTTTTTTTGTTTGTTCTTTCCAATGTGTCAAGTAATTCTCTTTTTGTTTTCTCATGATTTGGTTGGGTCTAATTGTGTTGTTGTTGTTGTTGTTGTTGTCCTGGGGCTGTGTGGGGTCTGTTTGTGTTTGTGAACATAGGCCCAGGACAAGCTTACTTAGGGGACTCTTCTCCAAGTTCATCTCTCTTTGTTATGGAAGGTTTGGGAATCGCTTCCTTTTAAGTGGTTATAGAATTTAACGGCTCTTTTCTGGATTTTGATAATTAGCGGGTATTGGCCTAATTCTGCTCTGCATGCATTATTTGGTGTTTTACGTTGTACACGGAGGATGTTTTTGCAGAATTCTGCATGCAGAGTCTCAATTTGGTGTTTGTCCCACTTTGTGAATTCTTGGTTGGTGAGCGGACCCCAGACCTCAGAACCATAAAGGGCAATGGGTTCTATAACTGATTCAAGTATTTTTAGCCAGATCCTAATTGGTATGTCAAATTTTATGTTCCTTTTGATGGCATAGAAGGCCCTTCTTGCCTTGTCTCTCAGATCGTTCACAGCTTTGTGGAAGTTACCTGTGGCGCTGATGTTTAGGCCGAGGTATGTATAGTTTTTTGTGTGCTCTAGGGCAACGGTGTCTAGATGGAATTTGTATTTGTGGTCCTGGCAACTGGACCTTTTTTGGAACACCATTATTTTTGTCTTACTGAGATTTACTGTCAGGGCCCAGGTCTGACAGAATATGTGCAGAAGATCTAGGTGCTGCTGTAGGCCCTCCTTGGTTGGTGACAGAAGCACCAGATCATCAGCAAACAGAAGACATTTGACTTCAGATTCTAGTAGGGTGAGGCCGGGTGCTGCAGACTGTTCTAGTGCCCTCGCCAATTCATTGATATATATGTTGAAGAGGGTGGGGCTTAAACTACATCCCTGTCTCACCCCACGGCCCTGTGGAAAGAAATGTGTGTGTTTTTTGCCAATTTTAACCGCACACTTGTTGTTTGTGTACATGGATTTTATAATGTCGTATGTTTTTCCCCCAACCCCACTGTCCATCAATTTGTATAGCAGACCCTCATGCCAAATTGAGTCAAAAGCTTTTTTGAAATCAACAAAGCATGAGAAGACTTTGCCTTTGTTTTGGTATGTTTGTTTGCCAATTAGGGTGTGCAGGGTGAATACGTGGTCTGTCGTACGGTAATTTGGTAAAAAGCCAATTTGACATTTGCTCAGTACATTGTTTTCACTGAGGAAATGAACTAGTCTGCTGTTAATGATAATGCAGAGGATTTTCCCAAGGTTGCTGTTGACGCATATCCCACGGTAGTTATTGGGGTCAAATTTGTCTCCACTTTTGTGGATTGGGGTGATCAGTCCTTGGTTCCAAATATTGGGGAAGATGCCAGAGCTAAGGATGATGTTAAAGAGTTTAAGTATAGCTAATTGAAATTTGTGGTCTGTATATTTTATTGATTCTAAGATTTGCATTTGATCATGTATATTTTTTTGCTGTTTGTTCTCTGTTATAGGGCCAAAAAGATTGGAGAAGTGGTTTTCCCATACATCTCCGTTTTGGATAGATAGCTCTTCGTGTTGTTGTTTGTTTAGTGTTTTCCAATTTTCCCAGAAGTGGTTAGAGTCTATGGATTCTTCAATTACATTGAGCTGATTTCTGACATGCTGTTCCTTATTTTCCCGTAGTGTATTTCTGTATTGTTTTAGTGATTCACCATAGTGAAGGCGTAGGCTCAGGTTTTCTGGGTCTCTATGTTTTTGGTTGGATAGGTTTCTCAATTTCTTTCTTAGGTTTTTGCATTCTTCATCAAACCATTTATCACTGTTATTACTTTTCTTTGGTTTTCTGTTAGAGATTTTTAGATTTGATAGGGAAGCTGAGAGGTCAAATATACTGTTTAGGTTTTCTACTGCCAAGTTTACACCTTCACTATTACAGTGGAACGTTTTGTCCAGGAAGTTGTCTAGAATGGATTGAATTTGTTGTTTCCTAATTGTTTTTTGGTAGGTTTCAACACTACTTTCCTTCCATCTATAGCATTTCTTAATATTATTCAGTTCTTTTGGCTTTGATGCCTCATGATTGAGTATTGCTCTGTTCAAGTAGACTGTGATTTTGCTGTGGTCTGATAGGGGTGTCAGTGGGCTGACTGTGAACGCTCTGAGAGACTCTGGGTTGAGGTCAGTGATACAATAGTCTACAGTACTACTGCCAAGATATCTCTCTCTCTCTCTCTCTCTCTCTCTCTCTCTCTCTCTCTCTCTCTCTCTCTCTCTCTCTCAATTCAATTCAATTCAATTCTATTTCAATTTAAGGGCTTTATTGGCATGGGAAACGTATGTTAACATTGCCAAAGCAAGTGAAGTAGATAGTAAACAAAAGTGAAATAAACAATAAATATTAACAGTAAACATTACACTCAGAAGTTCCAAAAGAATAAAGACATTTCAAATGTCATATTATGTATATATATATATTTATATAGTGTTGTAACAATGTGCAAATAGTTAAGTACAAATGGGAAAATAAATAAACATAAATATGGGTTGTATTTCCAATGGTGTTTGTTCTTCACTGCTTGCCCTTTTCTTGTGGCAACAGGTCACAAACACCATGGGACCACGCAGTCATCATACCGCTCAGGAAGGAGATGCGTTCTGTCTCCTAGAGATGAACGTACTTTGGTGCGACAAGTACAAATCAATCCCAGAACAACAGCAAAGGACCTTGTGAAGATGCTAGAGGAAACAGGTACAAAAGTATCTATATCCACAGTAAAACAAGTCCTATATCGACATAACCTGAAAGACCACTCAGCAAGGAAGAAGCCACTGCTCCAAAACCGCAATAAAAAAGCCAGACTACGGTTTGCAACTGCACATGGGGACAAAGATCGTACTTTTTGGAGAAATGTCCTCTGGTCTGATTAAACAAAAATAGAACTGTTTGGCCATAATGACCATCGTTATGTTTGGAGGGAAAAGGGGGTAGCTTGCAAGCCGAAGAACACCATCCCAACCGTGAAGCACGGGGGTGGCAGCATCATGCTGTGGGGGTGCTTTGCTGCAGGAGGGACTGGTGCACTTCACAAAGTAGATGGCATCATAAGGAAGGAAAATTATGTGGATATATTGAAGCAACATCTCAAGACATCAGTCAGGAAGTTAAAGCTTGGTCGCAAATGGGTCTTCCAAGTGGACAATGAACCTAAGCATACTTCCAAAGTTGTGGCAAAATGGCTTACGGACAACAAAGTCAAGGTATTGGAGTGGCCATCACAAAGCCCTGACCTCACCATATAGAACACTTGTGGGCAGAACTGAAAAAGCGTGTGCGAGCAAGGAGGCCTACAAACCTGACTCAGTTACACCAGCTCTGTCAAGAGGAATGGGCCAAAATTCACCCAACTTATTGTGGGAAACTTGTGGAAGGCTACCCGAAATGTTTCACCCAAATGAAATAATTTAAAGGCAATGTTACCAAATACTAATTGAGTGTATGTAAACTTCTGACCCACTGGGAATGTGATGAAATAAAAGCAGAAATAAATCATTCTCTCTACTATTATTCTGACATTTCACATTGTTAAAATAAAGTGGTGATCCTAACTGACCTAAGACAGGGAATTTCTACTAGGATTAAATGTCAGGAATTGTAAAAAAAAAACTGGGTTTAAATGTATTTGGCTAAGGTGTATGTAAACTTCCGACTTCAACTGTATGTCAGCATGACACTCTATTTAAATGGACAGTCTGGTGATGACAGCACACGTTCGTTCCTAAATGTTTTAGTTTTTCATTCACTCAGTACTGATTTAACCTTTATTTCTCTTGCTTGGTAAAATGTTTATTTTTTTGTTGTCTAAAACAGTTGATGTGTATGTAATTTTTATCACATAGCTAACCAAGTTAGCTAGCAAGCATTGCATTTTCTTTAGACTGTGCAGATGTCGCGCAAGCAAGCAATGATCATTATCAAATAAAATCAAATCAAATTTGATTGGTCACATGCGCCAAATACAACAGGTGCAGACATTACAGTGAAATGCTTACTTACAGCCCTTAACCAACAGTGCATTTATTTTTAACAAAAAAAGTAAAAATAAAACAACAACAAAAAAAGTGTTGAGAAAAAAAAGAGCAGAAGTAAAATAAAATAACAGTAGGGAGGCTATATATACAGGGGGGTACCGGTGCAGAGTCAATGTGCGGGGGCACCGGCTAGTTGAGGTAGTTGGAGTAATATGTACATGTGGGTAGAGTTAAAGTGACTATGCATAAATAATTAACAGAGTAGCAGCAGCGTAAAAAGGATGGGGTGGGGGGGCAGTGCAAATAGTCCGGGTAGCCATGATTAGCTGTTCAGGAGTCTTATGGCTTGGGGGTAGAAGCTGTTGAGAAGTCTTTTGGACCTAGACTTGGCACTCCGGTACCGCTTGCCGTGCGGTAGCAGAGAGAACAGTCTATGACTAGGGTGGCTGGAGTCTTTGACAATTTTGAGGGCCTTCCTCTGACACAGCCTGGTATAGAGGTCCTGGATGGCAGGAAGCTTGGCCCCAGTGATGTACTGGGCCGTACGCACTACCCTCTGTAGTGCCTTGCGGTCGGAGTCCAAGCAGTTGCCATACCAGGCGGTGATGCAACCAGTCAGGATGCTCTCGATGGTGCAGCTGTAGAATTTTTTGAGGATCTGAGGACCCATGCCAAATCTTTTCAGTCTCCTGAGGGGGAATGATCAACAGTGTCATTATGATGTTGTTGTCTTACCTGCTACTTTTTGCTTGTGGATGGCGACTTCAGGTTTTCAGGAACACATTGAAAAGTAACTTGACACTGTTGATCAGTCAGTGAAAATGTTGATTATAATGACAAGAAGAAAATTGCGTTGACAGAGGAGGAAGCAGACTGAATTAATTAATAAGTTAAGTGCTAGAATTTGCATTGGATGTTCTAACAGTGACGCATCTGTCTTGTGTGTGCATGTATTATAAATTATCAGCGTGGCAGTTTGGTGTATATAACTGGCTAGTTATAATAGCAGCCAAGGATGTTCGCTAGCTTATTTGTTTGTGCTCTGTTTACACGCAAGTGTCCAGGTCAGCAGTTTACACAAATGATGTCCAGCCATATGAAAAACCTTCCATAGAAAAATATACCTACCTAGCTAGCTAGCTACCTTCCTTTTGCTTCTCATTAAACCGGTGTTAGGTAGCTACAGCTGCCAGTCTTCTAGCTATCTGCTACTGTTGCGGAGCAACTGAGTTGCTCGACCTGGTTTTAGAACTCTTAGATTTTGTCACACCCTGGCTCTGGGACTCTATATGTTGAGCCAGGGTGTGTTCATTCTATGTGTTCTATTTCTATGTTGGGGGTTCTAGGTTGTGTATTTCTATGTTGGCCTGAGTGACTCCCAATCAGAGGCAACGAGTGTCAGCTGTTGGCTGGTTGTCTCTGATTGGGAGCCATATTTATACTGTCTGTTTTCCTTTTGTGTTTGTGGGTTCTTGTTCCGTGTTCGGTCTTTGTCACCGTGGACTTCACGAGTCGTTTATTGTTTTTGTTCGTGCTTTAATATAATAAAGTAACATGTTCATTCATCATGCTGCGCATTGGTCTACTTCTCTCCCTGACGATCGTGACAGATTTGGCTGAAAATATGTTAGCATTGTCAGAAATGCTACAAAAAGGTAGCAAATCGTTGGTTTTTATTGGGCAGAAATGTGCACTTGAGAGTGATAAATTGTGAATTTAATAAAAAACTGTTGCACCTAGAAACGTATTCAGTCCAAATTGATCTAAGTCTAATGGCTAGGTTTGGGCAAAGAATTGTCTGATGACCCTAATGCTAACGACCCTGTCAAAATTCCGTTATAGTGGTTCTCGGTAACGGCCGGACGAATCATGATGAGAGGCGGAAGAGTGTTGTGTACCTCCAATTAAGTTGATTTGCGAATTTCTATCGACATTGATGTCATATTCAAGTCGCTCTGGATAAGAGCGTCTGCTAAATGACGTAAAGCTTCAACCAATCCCATACTATAATAACCTGCACACTGTTGATGTTCCCAAAATTGTGATATAGTGATTTGACTTTTGATTTTATTAGGATCTCTTTTAGCCCAAGGGCTAATCTTCCAAGAGTCCTTAAGAAATGTAAAAAACACAGAAATATAGTAGCATTGTGAACTAAACCCTCACATTGAAACACTGTAGGAGTGTGTTGAAGGGGAATAGTGGCTAGAATTGAGATAGAAACAGTGTCGGTGTGTGTACTACAAGTGAGTGAGAAACTCTCCACTCTCAGCATCAATACTGGGCCAAAACACTGGGCTATTTAGAGTGGTGCTGGGCACTTCATGCTGTTGTTGACAGAGACAATGTTGAGTACCTCACCTGTTCAACGATTCAGTTAGAACTGCATTGTCTCATATCCCACTAAACATCTATCCCATGAGGGCGAAGATAAGTTATTTTTATTATCTATTTTATGCCAGTGTTAGCGCCTAGTTGGTTCCAGGCCCTCTCAGCTTGTGGAACCCATCTGCCTGTCATTGCAATAGGACCCTTGAGTCTGGCCCACACCTGCCTCCTCTAGGGGGGAAATGGGCTCCTCCAAAGCCACCTGAGGCCTGAAAGAATGGTATCTGCATCACATCGCCTGTCATGTGACTTGGGTTGGAGCGGTCTAGAGCCCTCCTGTGAAGGGGACAAGCATGTACTGTAGGCATCGTTCTCTCTCTCTCCCGCTCTCCCTCGCTCGCTTCACAGAAATGCACTCTGTGAACTATATCTCCCTCTCTCTATCACACAACAACTGTGCAATAATACAAGATCATTTTCTAATGCAATCAAAATCATCAAAACATATTACCATTTATATTAATAACTGCTCCAAAGTGGCTAGATTTGCTTTCAGTAAATGTGTTTTAGCACTCTCTTGTCAGATCATCCGGAAGAATTTACCCTTTTAGGCCTGAAGCTTGTTTATCCACAACATCATTAGATGAACACACGACTTAAGCCTACCATTAAGTCCTTATTAACCTATAACTAACTGGGGTCGTCAGGGGGTGTACATAGCAGTATTCTACATTGAATAGTACTGGAGCTCATCCCATTCCATGTGAAACAATAGAAGATGACTATTCTCAGCCAGATCGATGTGTGTTCAACATTTGATTCCATTGCAGGAAATTAGTTATAAATCAGCACACAAAAAATCTGGGGGAGGACCCCAGACCCCCTGCCCAAATATTGAACCCAATGTTTAAGACACTGTTACGCCCTTGGTTTTTCCAATCTGGTCTAGTGATCTTACAGTTCCTACCATGAAATGCCCATAACCACAACACAGCCCACCGCAAGCTCCTTTAATACCTAACCAGGGTGGAGTAAAGATTTACTACGGGGTCACCAACCCATTAATGACTGATTTCCAGCTGCATCAGAACGAGCGGAAAGTTAACGAGTAGAAATGCTAATTAGCCGAGCCGCGGTACAGGTGCGTGAGGAGGAATACGGCGACGGCAGCAAGAAACAGCAAACGACAAGCAGGTGGTGCAATCAATGCGTGGCACAAGTCGTTCCATCCTCCAGCAACTGTTTTCCTCTCACACTGTGAACTGCAACATACAGTAAGCGGGTGGCATTTCATCATACCAAAAAAACACAACAAAAAAGCTTTTTATACAAAAGTTTAAACAAACTACAACTACATAAACACTACATAAATGCATCACAAATATTTTATAAGCAGTGATCATACTACATAAAGGGGTATGTAAAAGCTTAGGTAACATCTTATTTGAGCTAAATGTCTTAACAGCGTCATAATAAAGTGATACCAAAGGTCATTACATCTGGTGTGAGACAGAAACATTATGCTGCAAATGACATTGTAGTGCCACCGCTCTCACTGCCAAGGAGGTCAAAGTAAAATCTAGGTTATGAGGCGTAACTTTTTGTTCACTGTCACCTTGAAACCAAAACAACCAGACAAGCCTCCTCGTCCCATGTCCCCTCGACATATTCTCAATTAGTCCCCTCTTTCTGTTGGGATAGCATGGTTATTAATTTCATTTGTGCTTCATTAATCCACATTTTCCCATTCAGTCCCTGTGTCTTTAATCATCGTTTCTCTCTTTGCCAGCCTGGCCTCTGGTGTCCCAGTAGCAGGGTCACAATGTGTTCCCCCATCACACTGACAGAATGGATGACACAAACAGGTCGTCCATCTCAATCACACAGCGCTCTGGACCCGTGTCACTATGTGTCACCATGTCCCCTGGTCCCACTGGGGTCCACTATGTAAAGCAGCATGGACACAGGAACAGAGCAGGCAGGATATGGCACAGTATTTGTATGCCATTAAAAAAATGGCCCTTGTTTGACCTTAAGTAATTCTAAGTTTCTTAAAAATACAATAATTTCTTATGAGTCCCAGTCAAGAGTATTGGGGATTTGTTTTGTTGTACTGTGAGACTGGGAATCATGTGGAATTCTTTTCTTATGAAGAAACTCAGAAGTACTTTAAGGTCAAACAAGGGTAATTTATTTGTGGGTTTTGTTAATGCTATCGTAATACAGTAACACCATGGTAACACTTTACTTGACACCCAGTGTCATAATATGTCATAACAGCTGACATAACTTGTCATGACCCATATATTTACAACTGTTTTATGGCTGATTATGACACCTACATAAGAGTGTCAAAACCCACAATTATTCAAATTCGTTTTATTCCTGCCAAGAAGTTTCCTTTCGTTTGAAAGTTTGTTTCTTAAATCCTTTGTTGTTGTTGTAATTAATTATTTACAGTCATGTTTTTTTCATCATATTTTAAATAACTTTCTTGAAGAATTATGACCATTCTGTGTCACATTACTTAGACTGAGAAAATACACTTTGACACTGTCACGAAGCATTATGACCATTCTGTGTCACTTTACTTGGACTAAGAAAATACACTTTATGACACTGTCAAGAAGCATTATGACCATCATAATCATTTAAGCCAGATAGGCCAATCACATACATGCCCTTATATCAGTCATCAATCAAAAAGAGTCTGTCTTGTCCTGCTCCTGAAATCTTCTCCTGCATTCATCCCAGTCTTCAGCAACAGAGCATTGGGGTAGGTGCATGTCTGACATCATTGTGTGCGCAATTACAATTATAATTTAATATAGTCAATTTAAAACATATATATAACATAAACATACTGTTGACACGTAGGCTATGGTGTAATGGGATGTTTTTCCTTGTGTGGTAGGTTTTGTGGGTGTGGTAGGTTTTGACACTCTTATGTAGGTGTCATAACCAGCTATAAAATAACTACCGTGGTAGGTTTTGTGAGTTTTTACACTCTTATGTCGGTGTCAGCCATAAAATAACGCAATCTATGTCACAACAGATCTAAATACAGTATGTGTCATGACTGTGTTATGAAAAGTTATGTCACCTGTTATGACATATTATGACATGGTTATGACTGTGTCCTAACATTTTATGACGCTGGCTGTCAAGTAAAGTGTTACCAACACCATATATAATAGTAACAAATGACTACTGTTATTAAATGAAGGGTATATAGGTCATTTAAGAACGTTGAATCAAGGTGGAAATTGGAAGCTTATTCATTGTGAACAGAGCTGTTTGTGGTTATTTGAATACCAAAAGGTTTCCATTTTCTCAGCAGGCAGGGGAAACGAGAGGGCCAACACAAACAATGGAAAATAGAGCCGATAATCTGATGGAAATCTTTGACAGTTTATCTCAGTATTGGTGAAAGGTTAGACTGACTGTTTTGTGGTTTTTAACAGCATCATTCACAGTCTATACAAAGGCAAATTAATGTGACAGCCTATTGCCTCAGTGCTCTGTGTGTGTGTGTGTGTGTGTGTGTGTGTGTGGCTTTTTGTCTGTAATCATACTATTTGCTCTATTAGCTGTGGGCCATTTATCTCTCACTGACTACAAATAACACTGCCCCCTAAAAGTGAGTGTTAAACTCTGCCTAATCTTCCCCATTGAAGGATCTGTCACTTGTTGACCTTTCCTGACCTTTCCCTCAAGGTTGTCTTCAGACTAATGACCTTTTGAACCTCCAGGGGTTCCCCTGCAGTATTGCACTAACTCCATGACTCCGCCTCTATAACCCTCCAACAGAGTCCTACTGCCACAGCCAGCCCAAACAAATTACCTCTACTTTTCATACTCATATAACACACATCTCATCCCGCTAAAGCAGATAGCACAAATTGTCTCTCCCCATCGTGCGGCTGTAAGCACATACAATAACCATAGCCAAGCACAGCCAAAAGCCCTTAGCATTGTGACAGAGCAGATGTTAAGAGTAATGACAGTGGAGATTACCCAATAATTGTGGAAGCGTAAATCATTTCAGTTAGGGGAGAGAGAGAGAGAGAGAGAGAGAGAGAGAGAGAGAGAGAGAGAGAGAGAGCGAGAGAGAGAGAGAGAGAGAGAGAGAGAGAGAGAGAGAGTGAGAGAGAGAGAGTGAGAGAGAGAGAGAGAGAGAGAGAGCGAGAGAGAGAGAGAGAGAGAGTGAGAGAGAGAGAGTGAGAGTGAGAGAGAGAGTGAGCGAGTGAGAGAGAGAGAGAGAGAGAGAGAGAGAGAGAGAGAGAGAGGTGGGGGGGAGCGGAACAAAGAAAGACGAGGTGATGCAGACAGAGTCAACGGCGACGGGCTTATTGTTGAAATGAAAACCACTTATAGCTGTGCGGTGCCATATTTCACATTTACAAAGCTTAGGCAGTGGCACAGTGTGTGCATCCACACAATCATATCCATCCCTGCCACGGTCGGGATGGAAGAAAACGTGGCCAAATGCTGTTGTTGTATTGTCTGTATGTGTGTTGGGGCTTAATCGGTGTGATGCAAGCTGTTGCCTGAAGGGAAGGATATAGGGCAGACAATGCAGTGACATCCATGACAACCCATAGCAACATCCACCCCCCTGCGCCCACCACCCTCGACAACCCCTGCCTTCCCCAGTCGGCACACCCTCAGCCTGGGGTGGGTCACCCGGATCATGCCCGTTGACACCCCCTCCAATGGGAGTTGCTAATGCTAATGTGCTAATGCACCCCCTCGCGGGTATTTAAGCTCATTGCCGGGGCACTCTCTCTCTCCCCCACTCGCTGTCTCGCTCACCCGCCTTGATTGTGTAATAAACTTTATTCAGTTAAGCGTGAATTATTGTTAATTGAACTAAAAAGTAATTTTGTTGATTGAAACGGAGAGGGGAGGGGCAGACCAGTTAAACAACATTAAGGAGAGCTTCTCCTCTCCTCTCTCACCCCCCCCCCCTCCCGTCCTGGTGTTGTTTTGGCGTTTTTCTCCCCTTATTCTTTTCCAGTCCTATCGGTTTTTCAGTAACTTTCTCTCTGAAAACACATTGGAATCTAATCTATAAACCAGTCAACATGCCTGACGCTTGAAGTATACCTTTATTCTTTATGTCTGTATCAGCTCCAGAAATCCAATGATGAGGCATTGACTGAACAAGCACATTTCAAATCAAAATCAAATCAAATCAAATGTTATTTGCCACATGCGCCGAATACAACAGGTGTAGACATTACAGTGAAATGCTTACTTACAAGCCCTTAACCAACAATGCCGTTTTTAAGAAAATAAAGGTTAAGTAAAAAATAGATAAGTAAAGAATAAAAAATAGCAAATAATTAAAGAGCAGCAGTAAAATAAAATAACAGTAGGGAGGCTATATACAGGGGGTACCGGTACAGTGTCAATGTGCGGGGGCACCGGTTAGTCGAGGTAATTGAGGTAATATGTACATGTGGGTAGAGTTAAAGTAACTATGCATAAATAATAAACAGAGTAGCAGAAGCGTAAAAGAGGGGGGTGGGGTGGGGTGGGGGGGGGTGGGTAGCCATGATTAGCTGTTCAGGAGTCTTACGGCTTGGGGGTAGAAGCTGTTAAGAAGCCTTTTGGACCTAGACTTGGCGCTCCGGTACCGCTTGCCGTGCGGTAGCAGAGAGAACAGTCTATGACTAGGGTGGCTGGAGTCTTTGATAATATTTAGGGCGTTCCTCTGACACTGCCTGGTATAGAGGTCCTGGATGGCAGGAAGCTTGGCCCCAGTGATGTACTGGGCTGTACGCACTACCCTCTGTAGTGCCTTGTGGTCAGAGGCCGAGCAGTTGCCATACCAGGCGGTGATGCAACCAGTCAGGATGCTCTCGATGGTGCAGCTGTATAACTTTTTGAGGATCTGAGGACCCATGCCAAATCTTTTCAGTCTCCTGAGGGGGAATAGGCTTTGTCGTGCCCTCTTCACGACTGTCTTGGTGTGTTTGGACCATGATAGTTTGTTGGTGATGTGTACACCAAGGAACTTGAAGCTCTCAACCTGTTCCACTACAGCCCCGTCATGTCTCTCTCTATGTTTGTCTTCCAAAAGCCTTTACATCCCCGTCCCACACAGTACAATGGACCATCCTGTTAACATTATTGGCTGTCTGGCTCCAACTATCTGATCTCCGGGGGTGTCCTGTGTTTCCTCAATATAAATAATCATAAATGACAATAAATGTGAAGGCTTGGCTCTGGATCCCATAAACCCTGAGCCTTTTCTCAGCTCATATTTCACAAGGAGAATCAGTGCCTATGAATAGCACTATCTGGAATACCTAGAGCGCTAATGGGAAAGGAAAACTCCAGTTTGGGAGGCTTGGAGGAGTCAGTGTCCACAAATATTAGTCCAAGTGGTTACATAAAACGCAGATTTGTTTTGCTTTCCAGCTTCAATATGCACTGCTGCCAAAGCGGGGTCACTAGGGCAACTCTATTGGCCACTTTGGAGCTCCTTCTGAACTCGAAGAATGCAGGAAAATAGACAAACACCAGTAAACAAAGGAAGACAATACAGATGCTTTTTGGTCGCCGGGCTAGTTAAATATTATCCATAATAAGACAATGATCTGCTCCCTCAGTCCCAGCACCTATTGCAGATGTGGGGAAGTGGTGTGTGTAGACTTTTCATCTGCGTCCGCTGTGTTTACGACCGAATGTGAAAATGAAAGCATTTCCAGCTGCTGAGAATAGCAGGAGAGAGGTGAAACAGCCATCAGATGTCAGATCCCACTGATGGGATAGCCATGGTGGTCACTGACTATACAGGAAGATTTATGTTCGTCTAATCAAATTCCAGGGCACGGAGTGAATTTCAATGAAGCGACGAGGGAGATAAATATTTCACGGAACGCAGTGATTTATTGATGCTCAAACTCCAAGGATCTCAGACCAATAAATAAATGTGAATATATATATATATATAAAATTCTGCCTCTTCATCTCTTCCTTTCGATCTTACAATTATCAGTCTTTCATACTAACATATCCCTCTCTTTTGTCTCACCTCACAATAATATCACTCAAAAGAACATACCCCTCCTCCTCTTTCTTCCACACTGTCAGTGGTAAGGAAGCAGGGGTGCAGAGGTGGGGGAAGGGTGCCATATTACCAGTGCTCTGGACCCGTGTCCTCCCCTGGGTGAATAATGGTGCCTGACATGTTGAGAATTAGGGAGGCACATTATCACACTGATCCCATATACCTCCTGTGTTCCCTTACATGGCAGACATTAGGGCCCCCTCTGCATGATTTAGGGAGGCATCTATAATTTAGCCTTTCCCCCAGCTAATTAGATAAGTACCAGAGGGCTCCTAGAGAGAGGGAGGGAGGGAGGGAGGGAGAGATAGAGAGGGGAGGGGGTAGAGCGAGAGAGAGAGGGGGGGGGGGTGGAATAGAGAGAGAGAGAGAGGGGCTAGAGAGAGAGAGAGAGAGAGAGAGAGAGAGAGAGAGAGAGAGAGAGAGAGAGAGAGAGAGAGAGAGAGAGAGAGAGAGAGAGAGAGAGAAGCTGTCTGTGAAGGAATTACTTCACAATGAGGGTGTCTTTTTTCAAGCCTGGTAATAGACCTGATTAGGGTGAATTATTTGTATTGAACTCTGGTTTACTGTAACTTCTCGTATTAAGTTAGAAAGAAAACCAAGATAGAATGGCCCTGCATTTTAGGGGCAATAGAAATATGTAACATTATACCTATTGAAAGTGAGACAATAGGAAAATTGCCAACAGCTGTTTAATTGTACATGTTCTGTGGTAGCAGTGAGAGGTAGAAAGCAGGGGCGTCAATTGGGTTTGGCAGAGTATGGCAGTCACCATACCCTAGCACAACACCAAACAATTTAAAATAGGCTACTAAAATCATTCCAATCATGATTAAAAGGCAAATGCAGTTTAGTGGGATTAGCAGGCTGGCTTTAGGACCATGTGGGCAGCTCAGAACTAAAGGGAAGGCTATTTGCCCGGCTGGCTGAGAGCACTGAGGTATGGCTGAGAGCGCATTGACGCAGCTGCAGGGAACAGCACAACTTTTCTCTCAAAACAGTGCAGAGGTGGAAGATGGCTGTAGTATATGGTTTATGGCTAGTCCCAGTGCTGAGCGTGTTTGTACAATGTTAAATCTCCTATCAACTGAGGTGAATTAAGCTATAGTGCCACGGTGTAATGGTTGAAGTAAATGTTGCTTGTTTTTGCTGTTCTCCAAATTGCATTTTAGAATAGAAATGCAGTAAATGAGCTTACATTTTATAACCCCCCCCCCCCCCCTCACTTTGCCATACCCTAGGTTTATCTGAAATGACGTCGCTGGTAGAAAGGCAAGAAAGGTGACCATTAGCAGCAATCCAACATGCCCAACACAATCAATAAAATCGAGATTGTGGGGTATCGCTTCTGAGAGGGAATAAAAGGAAGATAGCCAAGCATTTTCTGTTTCTTTCTTTCTTTCTCTCTCTCTCTCTCTCTCTCTCTCTCTCTCTCCCTCCCCTCTCTCTCTTTCTCTGACTAACATCTCCCTCTCTTCATCTCTACCTCCCTCCCACCTTCCCTCCCTCACACAGTGCTTGCTCCGCTCCTCTCTCCAGCCTGGCGCCATGGCTGTCAGCTCGATAAGTGGCGAGGCAGGGTGATTAGAGTGTGCTGTGGCCCCCCTCAGAAAAGCAGCGCCACAGCAAGGCCCCGGGTCACGTTGCCTCCCTGACAGCATCACTCCCCTCCCCTCTCATCCCCATATCCCTCCTCACAAGGTGGGCCTTCTCATGGCTGTCAGAGGACACCCAGGGATAGGACGGGCTTACGTCGCCATTTACCCTGCAGAGTAGTCAGGGCAACAGATACAAAATAAAATAGACCTGTTATCTATACTGACCAAGACATTGTGTTTATGAGAGCCAGGGAAATTGCTAGCAGGCTAGACTGAATATAAGACCATGTATTTTTGTGTTTCACTTACAGAAAAGAGAAGTTGAAATGCCTGTGCAGATTGAGCAAAGCAGGGTCTTAATCAGGTGTTAGAGGAAATGGTTGCCTACAACACACAGCATTGACTGAGAAGTATTGCATTGACTAACACATCTGCTTCCACATTGCACAAACAAATCCTCTTTCCAAAAAGGTCCCCCATGTTTATGGTCAGTTGTTCAATATACTTCAGACTGTGTGGTTTTTGAACATGTGTGCTTCCCTTGTACTTCCGCTGTTGAAACAATATGGGGTAATTGTGTGTGTGTGTGTGTGTGTGTTTGTGTTTGTGTGTGTGTGTGCATGCGTGTGCATAAGTTCCGTTTATGTGAGATTTATACATACCAATGGCGAGTGCCACCGAACACAATACCCACAAAAGTTGTGACAAGGACGCTTCTGGGTGGGGTTCCGTGGATTCTACTCCACCTGGGAAAGAGCATGGAACCGCAGAGTGATGACAGCTCACTTATTAAGAAGACACAGACTGTTACTGTACCACTACACCCTGTTGTTCCATAGGTTAATCCGTTTAGTTACATATCCACCGTTGTCGTCTATGGTATAAGATATCTAGCCTTGAGGCATATCTCTCAAAGTGGAAATGTATGGAATCATCTGAAACTCAAAAGTCACGATGGCACTGTGAGAAATTCCAGGTGTGAAAGTTCTGTCATGACTAAGCCACAAGCATATGAAAAGGGTTGATAAATAAAAGTAAGACTAAAATACCACATTTTTACTATCTTCATTTGAACAGTTTCTCACAGCAGGAAAATAATCCTGCAGCAACTGTCATGAGCACTCTCTCTCCCTGGTAGCAACATTAATTGCATTCAATTCTCTGCCACTCTGCTCACTCTCTCCCTACTCTGCCTAACGAGCTCCACCTGGCTCCGCCCTGCTCTGCTCTTGTTACCTGGCCAGCTGCACTGCATTTCCCACTTACCATCCTCACCTTGCCTCACTCTGTTCTAATTACTCTGCCAGCTGAACTGCATTTCCCCACTAACCTCTCCCAGTATATCAAGCCCTGTTTTTCAGCCAAGCCCTGTCAGATCGTCTTCAAACCCGGACCAGTAACCTGCCTGTCTGCGCTCTGACTCCTGTTTGTGATACCGATCCTTTCTTGACTGCCTCCTTGTTCTACTGCCCCGTCTATCCCGACCTGCCTTCTGGACCTCGACTACTCTCCGATCTTCAGCCCCTCCGGTAACTCGATTCTGCCTTCTGTCTCTCACCACGATATTTGCCCAGCCCTGATCTGTACTTCTGCCTGCCATTCATATTGCTGTTGTGTGTGTGTTCCCCCAGGTCTCCGACCACCAGATGAGCGTGCCCAGACGCTTCACCACCCTCAGCCCGATACGCCGCTCCATCACTGGGGAACACACACACTAAGCACTTGGACTGGACACCCCCGGACATTTGGTGACCCCCGGAGCACAGGTACCCACAGGACCCTGTAAAACCCCAGAGCCCCAAGCACCCCTGGAACCCCTGACACCCCTGGCACTCCTCTTCCCGCCTGAAACCTTCAATAAAGAACTCTGAATTTGAACTTGCGCTCTTGGGTCCTCTTCTGTCCGTGACAGAACGATCTGACCATCATGGACCCAGCGCACTCCCTGACCACGATGGAAGAAGAGCCAGAGATGACTGCCCTACAGCGACTGGAACGCTCTGAGGGAGACATAAATCGGATGGCTGGCGACATCGCTTCCCTTCTCCAGCTATTCAACCAGCAGCAACAACAGTTCCAACTGCAGCAACAACAGCTAGCCCAAGCCCTGCAACTACTCTCAAACCCGGCTACTCCACCTGCACCCCCCCCTGGTCCTTCTGTTCCTGTACCACCGACACTCCTTCATCCCTCCGCTGGAGGTCCCAATGCTGCAGGCCCGGCAGTGCTGCCACCAGATCCCCACGCTCCTGAACCAAAGATTGGGAACCCGGAACGTTTTGATGGCAACCAGAAGCAAGTAAGACCATTCTTGAGCAGCTGCCGAATCCAGTTTGCACTACAGCCCAGGACTTTCTCAACAGAGGGAGCCAAGGTGGGGTATGTCATCACACATCTCACCGGTCGAGCTCGGTTGTGGGGAACGGCGGAATTCGACCGGCAAACCCCAGCCTGTGCCTCCTTCAGGGCCTTTGAGGAGGAGATGTTAAAGGTCTTTGACCTAGGCTCGCCAACAGCCGAAGCGTCACAAGCTCTGCTCACCATCCGTCAGGGCAATCGGACAGTGGCAGACTTCTCCATTGACTTTCGTACCCTGGCCAGTCAAAGCTCGTTTAACCCAGAGGCACTGGTGCAAGCCTTCCTCCATAGCCTGGCGGACTATATCAAAGACTAGCTTGTTTCCCATGACCCGCCCTCAACGCTTGATGCCGCCATTGACCTTGCCGTCCGCATTGACCGCCGTATACAGACCCGGAGGAGGGAGAAGGGCCGTCTCAGTCAACCTGCCATCCGCACTCGGGTCGATACCGCTTCTGTCCAGCCCCTGCCTGTCAAGTCCCATAGCCAACTCAATCAGCCTGAGCCCATGGAGATTGGCCGTGCCTCTCTGACTCCCGAGGAGCGTCGGCGCCGTCTAAGCTCCAACCTTTGCCTCTACTGTGGTGGCGAAAATCACCGTGTCGCCACTTGTCCGGCAAAAGCCGCAGCTCACCAGGTGTAGGGGAGATCCGGGTGAGCTCAACAAGCCTTCAGTCTCCCTCCATCCGAAAGACCCTGCTTCATCTCCGCCTTCAGCTTTCTGACAAGACTCATACATTGGCCGCCCTTGTGGATTCCGGAGCCGAAGCAAACATCATGGACCCTGAGCTTGCACAGCAACTGGGCGTGAACCATCATCAACTGATACAACCCATTCCTGCACGAGCCCTGGATGGGCATCATCTTGGCACTGTCACTCATATCTCCGCCCCTGTGACAATCCTGCTGTCAGGAAACCACCAGGAGTCCATCCAGTTTCACCTCCTACACTCACCTGGCCAACCACTCATTCTTGGATACCCGTGGCTCCGTCAGCACAACCCCCACATCGACTGGGAGACAGGAACAGTCCGTGAGTGGGGAAGGAGTTGTCACCAGACCTGTTTAAGGGGGGCCACCCTGCCCGTTCACCGGGAAAGATCTAGCGCTACCCCCGACATATCCAATGTTCCGGCCTGTTACCACAGCCTGAAAGAGGTGTTCAACAAATCCAAGGCGACATCTCTACCCCCACACAGACCCTATGACTGCGCGATTGATCTCCTGCCTGGCACAGCACCTCCCAAGGGTCGTCTGTATTCACTGTCAGCCCCGGAAAGAAAGGCCATGGAGGACTACATTAATGACTCTCTTGCCGCCGGGATAATTAGACCGTCATCTTCCCCCGCAGGAGCGGGATTCTTCTTTGTCGGCAAGAAGGACGGTTCTCTTCGTCCATGCATAGATTACCGGGGTCTGAACGACATCACGGTTAAGAATCGCTACCCACTGCCCTTACTTTCGTCTGCCTTCGAACTGCTGCAGGGAGCCACTGTATTCACAAAGCTGGACCTTCGCAATGCCTACCATCTGGTGCGGATGAGGGAGGGAGACGAATGGAAGACAGCGTTCAACACACCAACCGGCCACTATGAATATCTCGTCATGCCCTTCGGCCTCACCAATGCCCCAGCAGTTTTTCAAGCCCTAGTGAATGATATCCTCAGGGACATGCTAAATACGTTCGTATTTGTGTACCTTGACGATATTTTAATATTCTCAAAGACTCTGTCAGAACACACGCACCACGTCCAGTTGGTCCTGCGCCGCCTGCTGGAGAACTCTCTTTTCGTGAAGGCAGAGAAGTGCGAGTTCCATGCCAAAACCGTTTCATTCCTGGGGTATGTGGTGACCGAGGGCAGCATTCAGATGGATCTCACGAAGGTGTCGGCTGTCACTTCCTGGCCAGTTCCTGAGTCTCGGAAAAAGTTGCAACAGTTCCTGGGCTTTGCCAACTTTTATAGGAGATTCATCAGAAACTATAGCACAGTGGCTGCACCCCTCACGGCGCTAACCAGCACTAAACAACCGTACCAATGGACATCAGCTGCTGATAAGGCCTTCAATATCCTCAAGACATGTTTCACTTCTGCTCCCATCCTCCAGATGCCAGATGCAGCAAGGCAGTTTGTGGTGGAGGTAGATGCTTCGGACGTGGGAGTGGGTGCAGTGCTTTCTCAAAGAGCAGCTGAGGATGGCAAGATGCACCCCTGTGCCTTCTACTCCCGTCGGCTAACCCCTGCCGAATGCAACTACGACATTGGGAACCGCGAGCTGTTGGCTGTCAAGCTCGCCCTTGAAGAATGGCGGCACTGGTTAGAGGGGTCAAAGGAACCATTCGTAGTGTGGACAGACCACAAGAACCTGGAGTATATCCAAACAGCCAGGAGGCTGAACTCCCGTCAACAGCGGTGGTCTCTGTTCTTTACGCGCTTCAATTTCACGCTCTCCTACCGCCCGGGATCTCGCAACATCAAACCTGATGCTCTTTCCCGGATGTTTCAGAAGGACGAGACCACCGCCATGACAGCCCCCATTCTTCCCAGCCACTTGGTCGTAGCGGCCCTCACCTGGGAGATCGAGAAGCAGGTCATGGAGGCTCTTCGGGACCAGCCAGGTCCAAGCACCAGCGCCCCCAACCGTCTGTTTGTTCCAGCAAATCTCAGGTCACCTGTGATTCAGTGGGGGCACGAATCCCGTCTGGCCTGTCATCCCGGCATCACTCGCACCCTTCATCTGGTCCGCCAGCGGTTCTGGTGGCGGCGGATGAGACGGGATGTCCGAGAATTCATCCGAGCTTGTCCCACTTGTAACCGAAACAAGACCCCCAACCAGCCTCCTGCTGGGTTGCTGCAACCCCTACTCATACCCAAGAGGCCCTGGTCCCACGTTTCACTGGACTTTGTTACGGGCCTTCCGCCCTCTGACGGACACACAGTCATCCTTACCATTGTTGACCGCTTTAGTAAGATGACCCACTTCGTGCCCCTTCCCAAACTACCCTCTGCTAAAGAGACCTCCCAGGTGGTCCTGGAACATGTGTTTCGTATCCATGGCCTACCCCAGGATATAGTGTCAGACCGGGGCCCGCAATTCTCAGCAACCTTTTGGAAGGAGTTCTGTCATCTCCTTGGGGCCACCGCCAGCCTATCGTCTGGATTCCACCCGCAGTCAAACGGCCAGACTGAACGCATGAACCAGGAGCTGGAGAAGGCACTGAGGTGTGTGGCTTCCCAAAATCCCCGGGCCTGGGCTCAACACCTGCTCTGGGTGGAATATGCCCATAATTCACTCACCAGTTCCTCCACCGGGCTCTCCCCCTTTCAGTGTGTCTACGGGTATCAACCTCCACTGTTTGCCAGCCAGGAGGCGGATGCCACCTGTCCGTCTGCTCTTGCGTATGCCCGCCGCTGCCGCCGCACTTGGGCCCAGGCTCGCACTGTGCTCCTGAAGTCTGGAACCAGCTACGCCGTCGGTGCCAACCGACGGAGGACCCCAGCACCTACTTACCGGGTTGGTCAGAAGGTCTGGCTGTCTGCCCGGGATCTGCCGCTGCGGGTTGAATCACGAAAGCTAACCCCTCGCTTCATTGGTCCTTTTCCTGTGCAGAAAGTCATCAGTCCAACGGCGGTCCGACTTCAGTTGCCCGCTTCCATGCGGGTCCACCCCACCTTCCACGTCTCCAAGGTCAAGCCGGTCCATGAAAGTCCCCTGGTTCCTGCAGCTCCGGCGCCACCTCCTCCGCGCCTCGTAGATGGCGGTCCTGTCTTCACCGTCCGGCGGCTGCTCCGCTCTAGGCGAAGGGGTAGGGGTCTCCAGTACCTCGTTGACTGGGAGGGATATGGTCCAGAGGAGAGGACCTGGATCCCGGCCAGGAGGATAGTGGACCGGACCCTTATCACTGACTTCCACCGACTACATCCTGATCAGCCTGCAATCCGTAGGGGCCGTCCAAGAGGGGTTCCTAGCCGTCCTGCCCGCCCTGCTTCCTGTCCTGTGCCTGACCCTGCTCCTGTCTCAGTGCCTGTCCTGTCTCCCGACCGTGACCCTCCAGCTCCTTCTGAGGATGAGGAGATTCACTCGGACCGCTCGGAGGAGTTCTGACCCGCCGCCTGCTCCCCTCCACCCTCCCGGCATGATGTTGTTCTTGGGACTTCTGGGGCCGTCCCTTGGAGGGGGGGTCCTGTCATGAGCACTCTCTCTCCCTGGTAGCAACATTAATTGCATTCAATTCTCTGCCACTCTGCTCACTCTCTCCCTACTCTGCCTAACGAGCTCCACCTGGCTCCGCCCTGCTCTGCTCTTGTTACCTGGCCAGCTGCACTGCATTTCCCACTCACCATCCTCACCTTGCCTCACTCTGTTCTAATTACTCTGCCAGCTGAACTGCATTTCCCCACTAACCTCTCCCAGTATATCAAGCCCTGTTTTTCAGCCAAGCCCTGTCAGATCGTCTTCAAACCCGGACCAGTAACCTGCCTGTCTGCGCTCTGACTCCTGTTTGTGATACCGATCCTTTCTTGACTGCCTCCTTGTTCTACTGCCCCGTCTATCCCGACCTGCCTTCTGGACCTCGACTACTCTCCGATCTTCAGCCCCTCCGGTAACTCGATTCTGCCTTCTGTCTCTCACCACGATATTTGCCCAGCCCTGATCTGTACTTCTGCCTGCCATTCATATTGCTGTTGTGTGTGTGTTCCCCCAGGTCTCCGACCACCAGATGAGCGTGCCCAGACGCTTCACCACCCTCAGCCCGATACGCCGCTCCATCACTGGGGAACACACACACTAAGCACTTGGACTGGACACCCCCGGACATTTGGTGACCCCCGGAGCACAGGTACCCACAGGACCCTGTAAAACCCCAGAGCCCCAAGCACCCCTGGAACCCCTGACACCCCTGGCACTCCTCTTCCCGCCTGAAACCTTCAATAAAGAACTCTGAATTTGAACTTGCGCTCTTGGGTCCTCTTCTGTCCGTGACAGCAACAGGAAATGTGAATTATTATGTAGATTATAATTAAAGAGACTCTCTGTTATTTTAGTCTACTTTTTAGTCAGTAGTTCTGAAAGTAGTGCTCACAAGCCAAAAGTGGTCCCGAAAATTGCGTACTTCGTCACATACAGTGCATTCGGAAAGTATTCAGACACCTTGACTTTTTCCACATTTTGTAACATTAGTCTTATTCTAAAATTCATTAAATTGTTTTTTCCCTCAATCTACACACAATACCCCATAATGACAAAGCAAAAACAGTTTTTTAGACATTTTTGCAAATGTATTACAAATACAAAACGGAAATATCACATTTACATAAGTATTCAGACCGTTTACTCAGTCCTTTGTTGAAGCACCTTTGGCAGCGATTACAGCCTCGAGTCTTCTTAGGTATGATGCTACAAGCTTTGCACACCTGTATTTGGGGAGTTTCTCCCATTCTTCTCTACAGATCCTCTCAAGCTCTGTCAGGTTGGATGGGGAGCGTCGCTGCACAGCGATTTTCAGGTCTCTCCAGAGATGTTCGATCGGGTTCAAGTCCAGGCTCTGGCTGGGCCACTGCAGGACATTCAGAGACTTGTCCTGAAGCCACTCCTGCATTGTCTTGGCTGTGTGCTTAGGGTCGTTGTCCTGTTGAAAGGTGAACCTTCACCTCAGTCTGACGTCCTGAAAACTCTGGAGCAGGTTTTCATCAAGGATCTCTCTGTACTTTGCTCCGTTCATCTTTCCCTCGATCCTGACTAGTGTCCCAGTCCCTGCCGCTAAAAAAACATCCCCACAGCATGATGCTGCCACCACCATGCTTCACCGTAGGGATGGTACCAGGTTTCCTCCAGATGTGACACTTGGCATTCAGGCCAAAGAGTTCAATCTTGGTTTCATCAGACCAGAGAACCTTGTTTCTCATGGTCTGAGAGTCCGTTAGGTGCCTTTTGGCAAACTCCAAGCGGGCTGTCATGTGCCTTTTACTGAGGAGTGGCTTCCGTCTGGCCACTACCATAAAGGCCTGATTGGCGGAGTGCTGCAGAGATGGTTGTCCTTGTGGAAGATTCTCCCATCTCCACAGATGAACTCTGGAGCGCGATCAGAGTGACCATCGGTTCTTGGTCATCTCCCTGACGAAGGCCCTTCTCCCCCGATTGCTCAGTTTGGCCGGGCGGCCAGCTCTAGGAAGAGTCTTGATGGTTCCAAACTTCTTCAATTTAAGAATGATGGAGGCCACTGTGTTCTTGGGGGCCTTCAATGCTGCAGAAATGTTTTGGTACCCTTCTGCAGATCTGTCTCGACACAATCCTGTCTCGGAGCTCTACGGACAATTCCTTTGACCTCATGGCTTGGTTTTTGCTCTGACATGCACTGTTAACCTTATATAGACAGGTGTGTGCATTTTCCAAATCATGTCCAATCAATTGAATTTATCACAGGTGGACTCCAATCAAGTTGTAGAAACATTTCAAGGATGATCAATGGAAACAGGATGCACCTGGGCTAAATTCCGAGTCTCATAGCAAAGGGTCTGTATACTTATGTAAATAAGTTATTTCTGTTTTTTGTTTTTTTATAAATGTGCAAAAATGTATATAAATCTGTTTTCGCTTTGTCATTATGGTGTATTGTGTGTAGATTGATGAGGACATTTTTTATTTAATCCATTTTAGAATAAGGCTGTAACGTAACAAAATGTGGAAAAAGTCAAGGGTTCTGAATACTTTCCGAATGCACTGTATGTGCAGATATGTGCACCACGTCATTGCCCCCTCTCTTACTCGGCTGTTTGCATTTCTGCATCTTGCTAGCTGTCACTCAAATGGTGAGGGGCTGAAGCTCATTGGCTAGAACTCGAATTGCTATGGGGCTGGCCCACATTTGGGAAAATTTAGGAAAAATGGAACAGCACAGCTTCCAGAAAAACAGTCGCTTTTAAATTAGGGATTTCGTGGCTAATTGAGGTAAAACAGATTATGCACGTATGAAGTACACATTGACAGCCCAAAGCGGGAGGTTTAAAAAATACTTACCAGACAGCAAAGTTACGGAGCATGTCTTTAATGGACATTTTTGTAAGGGTTGATAAATTTTTCGTAGGGCAAATCAAGTCAGAAATGTTAAAGTGGAAATTAGAAACTAGAACCCTTCTTAATCCTTGACTGCCCTATACATTTGCATTTCCTGTAGTTCCAGCATCATTCTACACATACTCCAGTGTTAACAAGCAGCCTAAAAGAACCAGTTGACCTCAGTCTCACCTCAACAGAGCAATCTCATCAGACATGAAAGCAAGCAGTGGGATACAAGCTAATGCAAGGGAGGAAGCACACCGCTTTCACAAAGCTTCCCAGTTGTCCTCCTCCAAAATATCAAAGGTCTCTCAAATCAAAATGGCATCAAAAGAAAGACATGACTCATATCAACAGGAATACGAGGTAATGAATTCCAAAAGTTTTGCCTTCTTCTCCACTCCCAAGTCTCCGAGATAGCGGCGCCCTTGTCGTTGTGGTTCACTGAAGTTGGGAGTCTTCACGCTACGTCTTATTACTTTTACTGTGTAGTGTACACAACAATGTTTATAAAAGCGGTTCAAAATCATACAAAGAGGTGATTGTATGAAGAGGTATTGTTGAACATTAAAGCGTAAGCCAGACTGATAGGGACTGGGACCAGACTGCCGCGGCTTTAGCCACTTGACAGATAAAACGCAATGCAGACTGTTGGATGCCTGTCTCACAATGCTACCAAACCTCCTATGAAGATAACACATGAAAAGAGAACACTGATAGGCCTGTATATTATGGGGAGAGGAAGCCGAGCATTTGAAAGAGACAGCGTGTCAACGGCGAGGGAGTGTGAGATTATGGAAGCCGGGACTAGGCTGGATAAACAAAACGATATGCGCCGTTGTTTACATATCCGCATACCTACTCCAGCGCCTGAAGAGCGGTACTCACCTACTGTTTACTGTTTTCACTGGGAGGGCTATGGTGCTGCCAACAGAGCTAACAGAGGAGTAGCTAAAGACGCTAGCAAAATGTACCGCCAAATACACAGACACTTACACATCCCTACACACACCTCTTTCAACCACAATAGATAAGATTAAGCTTATGTAGACCAGTCAGTCCAGCATACATATACACGAATAGTTTGGTACCTTTGACCTTTCAAGGTAAGGCGCCCCTATACACACACATCACAAGAGGCACCACAGACACACATCAGGAATGTCAAATGCCGTTGCTGTGGAGACAGCCCCTTTTAACTGAATCTTAATCCATTAGCTTGTGAAAAGACGAGGCAAGACGAGGCGTCCGAACCCAATTACCCCATTGACATGTCTTCCATCTCCCACAACTCACACACACACACACACACACACACACACACACACACACACACAAACTGTGACAGCCTTGAGAGGGCCTTTGTCCCTGTTAAAGGTGGAAGTAGGACAGACGGACAGGTTGGTACACAGTCCTATTGTGTGTCTCAAGTGGCACCCTAATCCCTACAGAGTGCACTACTTTTGACCAGAACCCTATAGGAAGTAGTGCATTCTGTAGAGAAAATTGTGCCATTTGTGACACAATGCTATTGTGAGAGTGACAGAAGGATGACCTTGTGCAGCCAGCAGGATGGGCAGCCTGTGTTTAATCAGAAGGAGTGGGGGATTAAGTGTGCACCTGGCAGGTGGATGGTGGATACACTCTGTACTAGTCTCTTTATCTGATGCAGCACCACCAGTTGTACCGCAGTAATGATATGTGACACAAAACTGCATAATGGTGCTATTACAGTTGTGGAGTCGAGAACAAATACTGTATGTATCAGGCGCTTAGCTGGTTAGTGCTAGCATTGGATGCTTATGCAGTTGGAGACGCTCTTTACTCATCTGATGCAGCACCACCAGTTCTACCAGAGAAACAACATATGATGAGACAATATGCAGTGGTGGAGTCAATAACTAATATGTATCATGCCAGTTAGTGCTAGCCTAGCATGGGATGCTAATGCAGTATTAATTAGCCTTAGCCGTGGCTTTGCTAAAGAGCTAGAAAAAACAAATCTTCCTAGCACAAAAATCCTGATGCGAAAGATAACAAATCCCCATTACCCCAAACCACCCCAACTCCTGTCCCTGACTTTCCCCAAATGATCTTTCAGCCGAAAAATAAGTGGGCCATCTGTTTTACGCTATCCAAACACAGTATCTCAAGCGCCGGAGTGATCAGTGTTATGTTAGAGCAAACATAGCAATTAAGCTAATTAAGTTCCTGCAGATTCCCTCTGATTTATGGTGGTGAGAGGAGGAGGAGGAAGAGGGAGAGGAGCAGGAGGAGGAAGAATGGCAGGAGACAGGGATCTCTCCTCTCTGAGGAGAGAGAGAGAGGGAGAGACTGGCACTGTGATGGGGGGCTCTAAACCAACAGGAGTAAATGGCTCTGTGGGTGTCTGTCACTTCCAAGGCCAGCGTGGGACGATCAGCAATGATGACGGGGGCATGGACTGGTGTCAAGACGCTGGCCCCCGCTGTCAATCAAACCGCCGCTGCCCACTCTGCTGATGTGCTGTGACCAGGGTTTATTTCTGTTGTGCTGATAGAGCGAGAGAGAAAGAGAGAGAGAAAGAGAGAGACAGATAGAGAGATGGAGCGAGAGAGCGGAATTGGGAGACAGAGAGGAGAGAGAGAGAGAGAGAGAGAGAGAGAGAGAGAGAGAGAGAGAGAGAGAGAGAGAGAGAGAGAGAGAGAGAGAGAGAGAGAGAGAGAGAGAGAGAGAGACAGAGAGAGAGAGACAGAGAGACAGAGAGACAGAGATTTGCGGTATGTTACCTGAAAAAATAATTGGGCAATGTTTAAATGGTCCCCTTTCAAATAGCCAAATGTTTACCGCATTCTTGTCGGCATTCACCTTTTATATGGCCATTGCTTTTGCTGGGAAGGAGCAAGAGACGTTCAACTTTGACCCTGTTCTTGTGATCGTTGTCATGGTAACCTGAGTGACAGCAAACTTGTGACAGCAAATTCCTCTGACAAAAATACAGCACTGCTTTCATTTCTTCACATTTACAACAATAAGCAGCTCACCATACTTGTAAATAATATGTAAAGTTGCACATTTTCCTGTTATGGAGAATAAAAAGTTGTCTACAGTTAAACTCAAAACGTTGTCAGATATGTTCTGGTAATTATATGAGCTGGCTATCCAGCTATATAGCTAACAAGCTAATGTTAACAACAAACCAAAACATAGTTGTCTAGAAAGTTTGCTAGATTGACATATCCTAAATACATTTTTTAATGGATACAGTGCGTAGTTCGTGCAAATGCCACCTCAGCAGTACAGCCACATTTATACTAAGCCGTAGGCGGAACATTACCTAAATTAGTATTATGTCGTTAGGCGGAAATAAATGTTATGGCTTTAATAACGGTAATGCCTTACAGGTATAAATAAAAGGCAGAAACAAGTTGGCGGTATGATAAAGTTGGCGGAAAAACATCTTAGTATGAGAGAGCGAGAGTGAGAGCGAGAGAGAGAGAGAGAGAGAGAGAGAGAGAGAGAGAGAGAGAGAGAGAGAGAGAGAGAGAGAGAGAGAGAGAGAGAGGAGAGAGAGAGAGAGAGAGAGAGAGAGAGAGAGAGAGAGAGAGAGAGAGAGAGAGAGAGAGAGAGAGAGTGAGAGAGAGAGAGAGAGAGAGAGAGAGAGAGAGAGAGAGAGAGAGAGAGAGAGAGAGAGAGAGAGAGAGAGAGAGAGAGAGAGAGAGAGAGAGAGAGAGAGAGAGAGAGAGAGAGAGAGAGAGAAGAGAGAGAGAGAGAGAGAGTGGCGCAGTGGTCTAAGGCACTGCATCGCAGTGCTAACTGTGCCACTAGAGATCCTGGTTCGAATCCAGGCTCTGTCGCAGCCGGCCGCGACCGGGGAGACTCATGGGCGGCGCACAATTGGCCCAGCGTCGTCCAGGGTAGGGGAGGGAATGGCCGGCAGGGATGTAGCTCAGTTGATAGAGCATGGCGTTTGCAACGCCAGGGTTGTGGGTTCGATTCCCACGGGGGGCTAGTATAAAAAAAATATATGTATTCACTAACTGTAAGTCGCTCTGGATAAGAGCGTCTGCTAAATGACTAAAATGTAAAATGTAGAGAGAGAGAGAGAGAGAGGAGGGGCACCGTGCCAAGTATTGCTACTAGGGAGAGGGTTTCATGTAGAGAAAGAGGTCAGGGTTCTGTCTGTACCTCAGACTGCTTGGCCAGACTGAAACAAACGGTAATACCATATGAAGAAGCAACTCAATGACCGCTCACATTTTAGAAACATGTTTATCATACATACTTTACATTGAAACATACATACACATAGGGTGAAGTCCGCATTAGTGTTGCATCAGGTGTAGTGGGACATTTGTGTTTGAGGTTACTGTACTATGGTAATTTTGCAAACCAATCACAATAAATGTTATTGGGTTGCTGCTGCATGTGTTCTGTGCATGAAACAAATGGTTTTGGATAGTGTGACATCACTGTGTGTGGTCAGGTTTCTGACCACACACACTACAATCATGAAAAAAAAACATGCTATGAAACCTTTCACTAGAATGTTAAGGCTTTCATTCTGTCAATTATATTTTAACAATCTAGCTGTTGGCGGTAAAATGAATAGTTATATATAGTGTTTTGAAATATAATAATTCATGTAAACAGCTTTTATATTTTATGGAAATCAGATTTATAGTACTGTCCCACTTCCCCTGAATTGTGTTTGAATAGTGGGACAGGGACCTTTTCAACTATAAAAATTCACAAAATAAACCTTTAATCAATTTAAATGTTATGTCCTTCATTAGATCTTCTAAAGTACATTGAAATATGTTGTTTTAGTTGTTCATAACATCTCAAAATCGAGTCTAGACGCTATATAGCACATAACCAGCATAGGATGACAGTGGAAGGAATTATAGAGAACCATCAAAGGTAGGTAACGAAAGAAAGGAATGACAATGACATGTAAGAAACATAGGATAGAAAAGAGGCTCAATTTATGAAAGGGGACAGCATTTAGGGAATAATAAAGATGTTTCAGGATCAAGTAAAAGCTGTGCAGACTCCTTTAAATTGTTAGATACTACTGCACTGTTGGAGCTAGGAACACAAGCATTTCGCTACACCCGCAATAACATCTGCTAAATATGTGTATGTGACCATTTATTTTTATTTTATTTGATTAATTTAGATTTTCATCAAGAGCTTGGAATGTCCCCAAATCAATTTCCCAATAGCATAGAGAGGATCTAATAGAAGGTAATTGACACAAAAAAACAGAGCGTGTGTTATCTATAAGCCTCTATAAAGTTGTATTGATGATTTCATAACAAGTGACATGTGAAGTGGGACACTTTTATCTAATGATAAAATAAAATGATAAAATAGTGTCCCACTTCATCTACTTAAGTGTCCAAAAGTAGGGGTCTGTTGTTGTTTTAGGCATAGTAGCATCCACCGAATAATACACAACTTGTTTCATCATGCAGGGCGGCAGGTAGCCTAGTGGTTAAGAGCGTTGGACCAGTAACCAAAAGGTCACTGGTTCAAATCCCTAGGCTGATTAGGTGAACAATCTGTCAATGTGCCTTTGAGCAAGGCACGTAACAATAATTTCTCCTGTAAGTCGCTTTGGATAACAGTGTCTGCTGAATAAAATTAAAATGTAGATAAGACTCTAATTAATTGAAATCAATAGGGGTAGACTGATTTTGATTGTGTACATAGTCATCTACCAAAAAGTGTCCCACTAATGCATATATAATGTAATAAGTCTTCTGGAAAGATTGTAGCTTTTTGTAAGCAATTGTAATCTTCATACAGTGGGGCAATGCTTTGATGAACCTTTCTTTACCTTGAGTGAGTCATACTGTGTGAACCGCAGTGACTGCCAAAAGTCATATCTGGTTCCATCATAGAGCTGGGTCGTTCCACCAATTAGGTGCCTTTTCAGTAGTGTACATTTTTTTTTTTTTTCACCTTATTTTTACATTCTGTCATAAAGAGCACATGTTCAACTTCATAAAAAACATATTTTCCCATCTCAAAAGGTTCAATAAAAAAATTACTATAATATAGTAAGTACCAGAAAATGGCCATCAAGAGTAGAACCAGCTCACCTGCTTTTACACTTTGACTATTAGATGTTCAATGTTTCTTTTTTAAATATATATTTAAATAGTAATAATGAAATAAATAATCTTACAGAAATGACTTTATGAAAGCAACAAAATAACTAGGGCTTTACAATGATGGTGAAAACGTGGAGAAATGTTGGGGTTAAGTGGGTTAAAATCTTCCTAGAAGTCACAGAGGATATACAGAGACTTTGGCACTTTATCAAGTGTTTATTCATATTACAATTCTGATTTATTGAATTGTACATGTTAATTAATATAACAGGCTTTTAAAATTCAATATTTGTGCACAATTTCTACTTAAAATATCAAAGGGAAGCAAAAGACACTCATTTCGTGGATCGTCCCAGCTATCTGAGACCATAAACCATCCACTCCCCTTGGGATATAAAATAAATGACCAAAGCACATTTTTGTGTGCAATAAGAACAACTCAAATCATCTTTCCCACATTTCCTCAATCTGTTCATGTCCAACAAGCCGTTTTCAATTATCGTTTGTTCTTTGTGTTTCAGTGTATCTTTGCTAGTTCGAAGCCCTCTACTGATTCTACAGCCCAAAGCTCAGTATGTAAGATACTTAAATCCTTTATGAATCAGTATCACCTTTATTTGAACCCATGTTGGATCATTTATTATTAACTGAAGTCATCATATGTTATCATCAACCGCCTGCATCATTACAACATACATCTGTGAAGAAATACATAAATCCAACTTGTTTTTAAATTGAGTTGGACTAAAGTGTGGGCTAATCTCAGATGCACTTTACCCTCATAATTCAATACCACTTGAGTTGACACCTTTGCCTTGGTACTATTGATCATTATAGTGCTGAACTGGCATTAGTCATTATGACTGCTTGCATCACCTGTTCAGTCACCTACACATAACATAAACACATACTGTAAACGTAATGACTGCAAGACAGAATCGTTAAACTCTCTCTCCCTCCTTCTCTCTCTCTCCCTGTCTTTCTCTCTCTCTCCTTCTACATCTTTCTCTCCGTCCCATGACCCTGTCTTCTCTGAAGGTTGTGTACTGCGGCCCGCCCAGCTGACCAACGCAGCGAGCAGCCCAATAGCCCTGGTAGCACAGATGTAGTGTCCGAGGTGAGCCCGGCCGGGGTCGCGACCCCGCACTCCAATATCCAAGCATGCACGGCAGATGTGGGTCATCAGACATCTGTTTCTCACCAGCACCCAGCCACACCAGATTCCCTCTTAATAACCACTCCCATAATCACAAGGATTATTTTAATATTAGTGAGCACACTCAAACTCTGATTAAGGTATAGTGCTCCATATGGTTCTGGGGTCGGGATTTTTTGTGCATGCAGTGAAAAGCTACCAAAGCTACCAAAGCTTCATAAGCTCCAAAAAAGCCAGCTTAAAAGGGGTAAACCTGGTCCCTCCATAAATAATATTTAAAAAATCAGGGGGGCAGGCAAGGCAAGGGGTTAGGGGTAAAAGCACTTAAGTAACAAAGGAACTTTTGTGTGGAGGGTTGGGTCTTACGGAGGTGACGCGTTGAAGGGTGACATTGAACAGCAGTTAGGAGCAAGTCACCCTGTCATCATAAAGAGGGGATTATCGTCCATTGACAACCTGCTTAAATAAATATGGGGACACTAGCACACGCACGTGGACACACACACCCGCACACACACACATAGCTGCAGAGATTTACATTGTTTCCTCAATGTTCTAGAGTGCATGGAAATGGCCTTGAGGTCACAAGATTAGAATACATTCATCACTCCTTTTCTATGGAATATAAATTGTATATAGTCACAATTAACTGTGCGTGGTATTATTTTTGATTAGATGATTATCAAATTTGCCATCATGCTTTTTTGGGGGGGTTCTTCACGCATTTCCTAATAAATACCCATTCCAATTTTCTGAATTTGTTCAATTTTACACATCATCAAATCTGTGCAGCATTAGTGTTCAATGTAGTCTCCTGTGATCGTTTTGTGGTCTCTCTTCACTATGAAACAATCCTCTCCTCCTCCCCTCCTCCTCCTCTCCTCCTCCTCCCCCCTTCCCTCTATCTTTTGCCCCTCTCTAAGAGATCTATTTGTGGAAGTCATGGCCTGTTGGTGTTCACGAGTCTCAATAGGCCTACGCTGCTGCTCAGGCTTTTCTCTGCTGCAGCTGCATCTGCCGTCACCATGGAGACCTCGTTTATTACTTAAAACCCTTACCCCCACCCCCTGTCTGTGTCTATCCCCCTTAGTTGGACAGAGGAAGAGGCAGGCTGCTTCAGCTCTGTTTCAGGCATCAGTGTAGTTGGGGGCCCCCCGGATCATGGCCCCCGCTGGGCCAGAGCCCATATGCTGATACACACACACACACAGACACATACTTGCAAGAACGCATGCACACAAACCCACAGACACATGCATGCACACACACACGTGGCTACACACACACTTATATATACACACATGTTTGTTTTACTATCTTGTGGGGACCAAACAATTGATTCCCATTCAAAATCCTATTTTCCCTAACACTAACCCTAATTATAACCCTAACCCTAATTATAGCCTTAACCCTAAATCTAACCTTTTTCTTGTGGGGACCGGCAATACATTTTTTCCTTGATTTACTATCCTTGTAAGGACTTCTGGTACCCACAAGAATAGTAAAACCAAAAACAAGAATGCATCCACACACACACACCAGTTGGACTGGACTGGCAGGTCTCTAAAAAAAACAGGCCTGTAAGCACAGTGCCTAATCACCTTCCGGCTGCCAGTCCAGTCCAACTAATGACATTTGTGAAGGCTTTTGCCTGAACATACGTGAGCAGACATATTGGGCTGCAGGAGACTGTAGTCTGCCCTGACTTACACATACTGTATCTACACAACCACATACACACAAACACACAAACAGTCACACAAGCAAACACACATGTACAGGCTGACACATTAACACATACACACTAACACATACACACAACTGACCCAAAGAGGGCGGATCAGACTGTGTGTGTGCGTGCCTGCGTGCGTGTATGCTTGTGCGTGCGCGTGCGTGTGTGCGTGTGTGTGTGTACGGGGCGTTAGTGAAAGGCCAATCCTGCTTAGCGGTCGGCCAGCAGGTTTTTCACGAGAAGGGGATCTGTTATGCAACATGTGAGATCCTGCTAATCTGCTTTCGCCGCCTGCTCCTCCTGGGCTCCGTACTACAGTAGCATGGCCCCACACCCAGGTGTCCTTAATGGGTTCAAGCCTGCTGCTTTTGCATGTGACTGACCAGAGAAAGTAAAGAAGATCAGGGAATGTGGCCAGAAAGAGCTACATCATCCACCAAACACCTCATGAGAGTAGAAATATGCCTGTGCGTTTGAGTGATTCTTCCTGGACTTCTGCTGCCTTGAATGTCCCATCCCTCCCTCCATCTCTCTCTCTCTACACACCTCACTCTCTCTTTCCCTCTCTGTCTCTCTTTCTCCCTACCCCATCTCGCTCTCCCTCCCTCATTCTCACTTTTTCTATCGCTCTCCCTCTCAGCCCCATCCCTCCTTCTCTCTCTCACTCCCTGTGTGGTGTCTGCGATTACAAATCTCCCCAGTGAGCTGGGCTGATGACATTAGCCATTAGCCCCACTGCTGTGGTCAGATGGACACGGCGGCTAAGCTAGCTCATGACTGCACTACCCAGCTCACTAGCATATGCTAATGGCTGTCTCCAGGTGAAGGAGCTAGAGATACAGCCTGCTCACCTATTTATTACTTGCATGTACACGGCACTTAGCACCACAGACTGACTGGGAAACTGAGTTGAGTAGGTTAGGGCTTCTTTCAGTTTCAATCCAGGCTGCAAATAGACAGATTGTTTTATGATACTAATATCTTCAAATCTATCCCCTAATTGAACAAAATGAAAATAGAATTGACCCCAACCCTAGTGGACACGTGAATAGTGTGTGAACTAAGAAATACCCGCCAACTCACCCAGAAATGTTGTGCGATATCGGTTTTAATCTGAGCAGGCTGTTAAAAGCTACTGCATATCAAAACAGTTTCCAGCTTGTTTAATTTCCGCCCCCAGATTTGCACCCGTTCTGGACACGTTCGTTGGGTCTTTGCACTGGCTTTGATGTGCTAGAGGCAATAGCCTCCCTCTGCATTCGTAATTCGTAAGGGCCTGTTTGTAACTTGGGCAAAACAAACAGAAAAGTAGTCATTACAATAATTAATTGTAGAAAATCGTTTGGAGCCCATGCAAAAACAAAACAATTGGTTTCAGATTTGACCAGGTCCCCTGAGGTATTGTTTAAAAATACTAAGAGAGATGTAAACATATGTTTCCCATGCCAATAAAGCCCCTTAAATTGAAATTGAAATTGAATTGAGAGAGAGAGAGAGAGAGAGAGAGAGAGAGAGAGAGAGAGAGAGAGAGAGAGAGAGAGAGAGAGAGAGAGAGAGAGAGAAAGAAAGTATTCCCATTGGTGAATAGTGGAGAGTCAGTGTGGCTCTCTCCCTGGATCAGTGAATGTAAATGTGAGCAGAGGCCTCTCCTTTCTCCACTTTCTCTCAGACGTCCCTCAAGTGAGTGCTTCATCCTCAAGAGGACCAACCAAAATGGACCTGTCAAGGGCTTGGCTAGGGTCCAGCTCCCTTCATCACCACCGCTGACAAGCACACACACACACACACACACACACACACACACACACACACACACACAGACACACACACACACACACACATGCATGAGTGAATACACACAAAAAAGCACACACCCACATGCACACACACACCCACATACTGACCCACCCACACACACACACACACACACACACACACACACACACACACACACACACACACAAACACACTGGGCACATTCCCCAATCTTGGCTGATTACATAGCCTTCCAAACTCATTTACACACACAAGCAGTCAAGCTGAAAACTAATTTGTCCCAACATATACACAGCACTGTGAGGTCAGTCCAGGAGGGATGAGACAATCCAAAAGCCCACAGAAAACATATGTCAACACCTCTGTAGGAGCATGGTGCCACAGCCACTGCCATGTAGTCATGACTAGGGTGATAATTGTGTTCATTACAACTTGACAGTCGTGATATCTCATCTACTTGCATGTTACCGACTCTTCCTGAACAGCGATAGTCTTGGATCCTTTCGTACCATTCAACAGAACTAACTACTGTGAATGAGTAATGAGTATATTCTGAGCTTGCACTCACGCCTCCACTTCCTCAACCCCAACCAACTCCACCCCACCCTCTAGGCTCCGCCCCCTGGTCGTTGAGCACGGCAGTCCCAATTTGACTGGCTAATTAGTCATTATTAGAGCACTATTGTGTCTGCTACGCTCTAACAAGCCAACAGATGTAAATGGGAAGCGGACACATTCGGCAGGAGGACGACGGCTGTCGACTGAGCAGCCATGCAGGGTGCAGGGGGAAATGAAGACAAACTGCTATAAGCCAGTGTGTATAGGTGTAGACTGTGTGTGTGTGTGTGTGTGTGTGTGTCTATAATGCAAAGGAGAAAGATATAAAGGAAGCTAGAGACACACAGATGTACCATTTTGTCCCAAAGACACTTCCTGAGACGATGACACCCACTTCCTGTTTGGAAAACACGGACCCCTGGGGCCACCTCCAGCTGGGGACGCATCTCCCCGGCACACACACACACACACACACACACACACACACACACACACACACACACACACACACACACACAGTACACATACAAAAACACTCTCACACACACATACAGCCCCCCGAGGAGCTTCCATCAATCTGGGTGACACTTCCCTCCTTTCATGTGTGTCCACCAGCCACGGCAAAACCATGCGGCCACAGCCACATGAATGGGAGCGGCACCGGCGGTGCAAGCCGAGACGTGAGAAACACACAGAGAAGTGTCTGTGTGCGCAGCGCTGCCAAATAGTCTCCATTCCAGTAGCACGTCGTCACCTCAGTGGCACTATCTGCATGAAGACCATAAAAGAAGAAAGAAAACAGGGGTCTGGTCTGGAGCAAACAGCTGCAGCTGAGGAGACTATAGGAGTTAAAGTTCCAGAAGTTGGAGAGACAGAAGGACAAGACAACTCATCTCCTAGTCCCAGCAGAGAAATCTGGACACCATATGAAAGAAAGAAGCCATAACTAGCCACACTGACACTGACACGTGAAAAAGCTACTACCACAGTGTGTCATCACCGTGAGAGTACTTTGCCGGGTTCTAAAAGTCTACTGTCAGCACCGAAGCCTTGAAACCATGTAGCAACCACCAGCCTTCAGTGACCGATTAGCCTAGCACAATAGCCGCATCATGTTACTTATGCAGGCCAAGATACAGAAGTTCAAGTTTGTTTTATTTGTCACATGCACAAGTACATTGAACTGCTTAACTTGCAAGCCCTACCCAACAGTGCAGTATTCAATATCAAAAAAGTAAAAGTAATAAGAAAATACAAATAAAATAAAAACAAGAAATAAGAGAGGAAGCTAAATACATGGTCAGTGCCAGTACCACTTTTACAATGTATCACGTGTGGAGTGATAGGGGAGCCTTTACTCCTCCTGTTGGATTAGATCCTTAATGTCTTTAGCTACGGTGCAATGTGGAGTACACTAAGTCTCCCTCCCCTCTCGCTAACTTAGCCTAGCATAGCCTAGTGTAGCCTAGCCCACTTGGTGTGGATGCTGAGGTCGGCACCCATCTGCTGCTCTTGGTCTGTAATTTGCTGCAGACAGGCAAGCAGGCCAGGCGCTTAGAGAGGCCAGACTGCAAACACTGGGCAGGTATGAGACACCTGCCACTGGGCTAAGAACCGAATACTGACACACACAAACACACACGCACTGTGACGCACACACAGTCAAAGACTGCTATATCAGTCCAGAGAAGGATTTTGTGAAGGGATCTGTCGGTTTGGTTTGTTAGTTCTAGGGTTTGAATTGTCCTGTCCATAACGTGGTTTTATGGCTTTGAGTATCCTTATACTGTTTCCAAACCCCTTCTGTCACTACTTAGCCTACTGGAGTTGTTATGGATTAGAATTGATATTGTTGAAGTATCTGGTAGGGGACTTACTAAAGTTAAACTGCAAAATCCCATTTTGAACTGTCTTCAGTAGAGATGATGTCCATACAGTGCCTTGCAAAAGTATTCATGCCCCTTGGCATTTTTCCTATTTTGTTGCATTACAACCTGTAATTTAAATGCATTTTTATTTGGATTTCATGTAATGGACATACAGAAAATAGTCCAAATTGGTGAAGTGAAATGAAAAATATAACATGTTTAAAAAAATTCAAAAAAATAAATAACAGAAAAGTGGTGTGTGCATATGTATTCAACCCCTTTGCTATGAAGCCCCTAAATAAGATCTGGTGCAACCAATTACCTTCAGAAGTCACATAATTAGTTAAATAAAGTCCACCTGTGTGCAATCTGAGTGTCACATGATCTCAGTATATATACACCTGTTCTGAAAGGCCCCAGAGTCTGCAACACCACTAAGCAAGGGGCACCACCAAACAAGCGGCACCATGAAGACCAAGGAGCTCTCCAAACAGGTCAGGGACAAAGTTATGGAGACGTACAGATCATGGTTGGGTTATAAAAAAATATCAGAAACTTTGAATCCATTATTAAAAAATGGAAAGAATATGGTACCACAACAAACCTGCCAAGAGAGGGCCGCCCACCAAAACTCACAGACCAGGCAAGGAGGGCATTAATCAGAGAGGCAACAAAGAGACCAAAGATAACCCTGAAGGAGCTGCAAAGCTCCACAGCGGAGATTGGAGTATCTGTCCACAGGACCACTTTAAGCCGTACACTCCACAAAGCTGGGCTTTACAGAAGAGTGGCCAGAAAAAAGCCATTGTTTAAAGAAAAAAATAAGTAAACACGTTTAGTGTTCGCCAAAAGGCATGTGGGAGACTCCCCAAACATATGGAAGAAGGTATTTTGGTCAGATGAGACTCAAATGGAGCTTTTTGGCCATCAAGGAAAACGCTATGTCTGGCGCAAACCCAACACCTATCATCACCCCGAGAACACCATCCTCACAGTGAAGCATGGTGGTGGCAACATCATGCTGTGGGGATGTTTTTCATCGGCAGGGACTGGGAAACTGGTCAGAATTGAAGGAATGATGGATGGCCCTAAATACAGGAGCAGTTCTGCCTTGAAGAATGGGCAAAAATCCCAGTGGCTAGATGTGCCAAGCTTATAGAGACATACCCCAAGAGACAGGCAGGGCTTGAAAACTATTACAGACTACAAAGGGAAGCACAGCCGCGAGCTGCCCAATGACACAAGCCTACCAGACGAGCTAAATCACTTCTATGCTCGCTTTGAGGCAAGCAACACTGAAGCATGCATGAGAGCATCAGCTGTTCTGGATGACTATGTGATCAAGCTCTCTGTAGCCGATGTGAGTAAGACCTTTAAACAGGTCAACATTCACAAGGCCGCAGGGCCAGACGGATTACAAGGACGTGTACTCCGAGCATGCGCTGACCAACTGGCAAGTGTCTTCACTGACATTTTCAACATGTCCCTGAATGAGTCTGTAATACCAACATGTTTCAAGCACCATAGTTCCTGTGCCCAAGAACACTAAGATAACCTGCCTAAATGACTACCGACCCGTAGCACTCACGTCTGTAGCCATGAAGTGCTTTGAAAGGCTGGTCATGGCTCACATCAACACCATTATCCCGCTCACATCAACACCATTATCCCAGAAACCCTAGACCCACTCCAATTTGCATACCGCCCCAACATATCCACAGATGATGCAATCTCTATTGCACACCACACTGCCCTTTCCCACCTGGACAAGAGGAACACCTATGTGAGAATGCTATTCATTGACTACAGCTCAGCGTTCAACACCATAGTGCCCTCAAAGCTCATCACTAAGCTAAGGACCCTGGGACTAAACACCTCCCTCTGCGACTGGATCCTGGACTTCCTGACAGGCCACCCCAAGGTGGTAAGGGTAGGTAACAACACATCTGCCACGATGATCCTCAACACGGGGGCCCCTCAGGGGTGCGTGCTCCGTCCTCTCCTGTACTCCCTGTTCACCCATGACTGCATGGCCAGGCACGACTCCAACACCATCATTAAGTTTGCCGATGACACAACAGTGGTAGGCCTGATCACTGACAATGATGAGACAGTCTATAGGGAGGAGGTCAGAGACCTGGCCGTGTGGTGCCAGGATAACAACATCTCCCTCAACGTGCTCAAGACAAAGGAGATGATTGTGGACTACAGGAAAAAAAGAGGACTGAGCGCGCCCCCATTCTCATCAACGGGGCTGTAGTGGAACAGGTTGAGAGCTTCAAGTTCCTTGGTGTCCACATCACCAACAAACTATCATGGTCCAAACACACCAAGACAGTCATGAAGAGGGCACGACAAAGCCTATTCCCCCTCAGGAGACTGAAAAGATTTGCCATGGGTCCTCAGATCCTCAAAAAGTTATACAGCTGCACCATCGAGAGCATCCTGACTGGTTGCATCACCGCCTGGTATGGCAACTGCTCGACCTCCGACCGCAAGGCACTACAGAGGGCAGTACATCACTGGGGCCAAGCTTCCTGCCATCCAGGACCTCTTTACCAGGCGGTGTCAGAGGAAGGCCCTAAAAATTATCAAAGACTCCAGCCACCCTAGTCATAGACTGTTCTTTCTGCTACCGCATGGCAAGCGGTACCGGAGCGCCAAGTCTAGGTCCAAAAGGCTTCTTAACAGCTTCTACCCCCAAGCCGTAAGACTTGTGAAAAGCTAATCATGGCTATCCGGACTATTTGCATTGCCCCCCCACACCACCCCAACCCCCTATTTTATGCTGCTGCTACTCTGTTTATTATTTATGCATAGTTACTTTAACTCTACCCACATGTACATATTACCTCAATTACCTCGACTAACCGGTGCCCCCACACATTGACTCTGTACCCCCTGTATATAACCTCCCTACTGTTATTTTATTTTACTGCTGCTCTTTAATTATTTGCTATTTTAAAAATTTTCTTAAACTGCATTGTTGGTTAGGGCCTTGTAAGTAAGCATTTCACTGTAATGTCTACACCTGTTGTATTCGGCGCATGTGGCAAATAAAATTAGATTTTGATTTGATTTGACTTGCAGCTGTAATTGCTGCAAACGGTGGCTCTACAAAGTATTGACTTTGGGGGGGTGAATAGTTATGCACGCTCAAGTTTTCAGTTTTTTTGTCTTATTTCTTGTTTGTTTCACAATAAAAAATATTTTGCATCTTCAAAGTGGTAGGCATGTGGTGTAAATCAAATGATACAAACCCCCCAAAAATCTGTTTTAATTCCAGGTTGTATGGCAACAAAATAGGAAAAATGCCAAGGGGGGTAAATACTTTCACAAGCCACTGTATGTTATTGGTATGTATTATTTGAATATAGACAACTAGGATAGACAAAATGCTCATACACAAGGTGACTGAATTTTAAACACAAATGCTCAAAGGAATCAGTCGTGCAGCAGATATGCATGCCAACTCTGAGCTGTCTGGCTGTGAGCACTCCATAAAGAACCAGATGGTCATTACAATCATTTATAAGATATTAGTGCCTATAATGCTACCTGCGTCAAACAAGTCCTACACTATCTGTTTTCCCTCCGTTTTTAATTCAAAACTGTCGCATGTGCCAAAAAACTCATCAGGATGTCGCTCTGCTTTTTAATCTTCCTGGTTGACGTGTATATGAAGGGATAATATACAGTTTTATCCTTTTTATAAATCAACAGTCGACAGACTGCCCCTGTATGTTAAGCTGGAAGCTGATATACGCGTGTTATAGAAATGCTGTCAGGCAATGTGGCATGTACAGATGTAGGATCTTAATTTGATCACCCTGTTGCAGGATAACTTTCATGTAATGCAGGTAATTTAAAACTTGTAGTGTATTTGAGGTTTAAAAAGGCTTCTGAAATTTGTAATTTCTACTTTTACATTTCTGACTTGATTTTCCCTTATGAAAAATGTATCAACCATTAGCAAAATATCCATTAATTATAATCCACATAATAATTCACATTTCCTGTTGCTGCAGGATTATTTTCCTGCTGTAGCAAACTGGCTCAAAATAAGATTCTACATCAGTATGAGCCTATGGATGAAAATTAGTAGTAATACATTGCAGAGTGGAACACAGGTACATACTGTACCATCCAGTACATTGATGAGAGAATACACATATATACAAAAAGTGCTCAATTCAACTTTGCATTGTTCAAATTGAGTATTCTGCAATAGCTTGCCTTGTACATCACACATGGATGGTCAGTGCTAAACCAAACCAGAATGCATAATATTCTCAATCACCCTAATCTGTGCTGTGTTTCACTCTTTGTGACAACATTCACAGCAACAGTGGTGCTGTGTCGCACATCCAATTCAGCCAAACAGGTGTGAGCATGGATGTTTTCCTGTGAACATGCTGCATCTGTCATGTGGCAAAGCAAAAAATAGCACCAATCAATGTCCCCCTTGGACACGGCACGCTTGTTTGTTCATGCCACCGCTGGGGCCTCAACAGATTGAGATCCGCACTCACAAAGCCAGCCTTCCGTTGAAGAAAATCGATCAAGTCAGCTAAAATGGGAAGCCAATCTTGTCACTACAGCTTTCACCACTTCAAAATGTCTTTAGTATTGCTGCAGTGCTACACAACAAGAAATAATGTCTCAACACACAGATGGAAAGGGTCATTGTTATGGGCTTGGTGACAAACTGGTCAGATTTGTGACAGTTTGTTTCCACTCACCGCATGTCACCTGCTGAAATAGGGTCTTGTTTCAACGTTGTGTCACACACGTTGGTCACAGATCTTTGTCACAGTTTGTCACCTGGGGGGCAGAAACTGTAAGGAGCATCATGGGTCTTCACCTGTGTAAACAAATAGAGAGAATGTCTGGGTTGTTCCACCAATTCTGTGCCTTTTGAGAAGTGTAACTTTATTTTTTTTAAAATAATAATTGATTTCACCTAATTTTAACATTGTCAACATAATAAAAAACGATTTTCCCATCTCAACCTTTAAAGGTGCTACACCTAGAATTTCTCAGAATTTGTCCCCTAAGTGGAAGCTAGGTGAATTGCAACAGCACTAGGCTGCATTTAAAACAAATCTCCCCCCTCCCCCGCATCCCATTTCCCCGTAACATGGCGGAGACTCCCGCTTGAGCCTTTTACTTTCGGTTTTAGTCCACCAGCTTCAAACAGTTGTAAAAACAATATTTTGAGTTATTTAAAATATTTTTCACAGCGATTTAGATGGTACAAAGATTCCCTACACTATTCCCTACACTATTAAGTCAGCCATAAATCCCCTTGTGACATATTGTGGAAATTGAATGGGAGTGGCAATTGAATGGAAGCTTCAAAATATAAAATAAACGCTAGTGTCTACCACTGGGATTGAACACGCAACCTTCGGACCTGGAGTCATGGGATTTCGCCCATCTGCCGCCTCTGTCCACAACACACTAGCAAAACACAAACCTACTTAATGGTCATTGTGCTCACTGATTTCCCGACGTCCTCGGGACATGGACAGACGAAGTCAATCGTGAGCGTTCTGGCTGCATTTAATATAACAGACTTTTAAATCATAAGGGATGCAAAAGGCACACTTTTTGCAGAATGACCCCATCTAATGCATAACTTGTGGCTGTTGACATAGCCGGAAATGCACTGCTTATGAAGGGGTTATGCATGGGTTATGAAGTCCTTAGGTACCCTTCAAATAAAGTGTTACAGTCAATCCCTTTTCATATTAATGTTTGCCTAATATCAATTGCTGCACATGGACAGAGAACACTGAACTATTTAGAACTCTTATTTCAACTTGGATGCGAAAAACTAGAATACTGGCTGTCAAACAGGGTGGTTTTAAAGCAAAATGATGGGTATGTAACCAATCAAATCTGATGATGAGGTTGTTAGATGAGATGTGCCTATGTGAGATATAGGAGAAGATAAGGATGTACTGTAGAGAGCGTAGATTATAATTTTTTCCAGTGAGCACTAGACATTGAAAATACTTTTTAATAATTTTTCAGGAGAAAATACATATTTTCAAAATCTTTTCTCGTAGGGTTGGGTATATAGCTTTGTGACAGAGCTTAGCAAATTCATCAAAACAGAACAGGTTGTCTCTCCCTGCAGTGGCAGCATAGATGAGAGAGAGAGGGAAACAGGAAGCCTCTTTCCTGGAGATGGACGCCCATGCTGTGGAGACAGAGCTTTCTACAAATGCTACCACACTCACCCGTGACAGTACTTGAGGCTAACGCTAGCTCTTGCCATTTATACTGAACAAAAATATAAACGCAACATGTAAAGTGTTTGTCCCATGTTTCATGAGCTGAAATAAAAGATCCCAGAAATGTTCCATACCCACAAAAAGCTTATTTCTCTCAAATTTTGTTCACACATTTGTTTACATCCCTGTTAGTGAGCATTTCTCCTTTGCCAAGATACTCCATACACCTGACATGTGTGGCATATCAAGAAGCTGAAAAAACAGCATGATCATTACCAGTGGAGGCTGCTGAGCGGAGGACAGCTCATAATAATGGCTGGAATGGAGTCAATGGAGTGGTATCAACCACATGGAAACCACGTCTTTGATGTGTATGATACCATTCCATTGACTCCATTCCAGCCATTATTATGAGCTGTCCTCCCCTGAGCAGCCGCCACTGATGATTACAGAGGTGCACCTTGTGTTGGGTACAATAAAAGGCCACTCTAAAATGTGCAGTTTTGTCACACAATGCCACAGATGTCTCAAGTTTTGAGGGAGTGTGCAATTGGCATACTGACTGCAGAATTGTCCACCAGAGCTGTTGCCAGATAATTTAATGTTCATTTCTCTACCATAAGCCGTCTCCAACGTTGTTTTAGAGAATTTGGATGTATGTCCAACCGGCCTCACACCTGCAGACCAAGTGTATGGCGTTGTGTGGGTGAGCGGTTTGCTGATGTCAACGTTGTGAACAGAGTGCTCTATGGTGGCGGTGCGGTTATGACATGGGCAGGCATAACCTATGGACAACGAACACAATTGTATTTTATCATTGGCAATTTGAATGCAAAGAGATACCGTGACGAGATCCTGAGGCCCATTATCGTGCCATTCATCCGCCGCCATCACCTCATGTTTCAGCATGATAATGCACAGCCCCATGTTGCAAGGAACTGTACACAATTCCTGGAAGCTGAAAATGTCCCAGTTCTTCCATGGCCTGCATACTCACCAGACATGTCTCCCATTGAGCATGTTTGGGATGCTCTGAATCGATGTGTACGACAGCATGTTCCAGTTCCCGCCAATATCCAGCAACTTCGCACAGCCATTGAAGAGGAGTGGGACAACATTCCACAGGCCACTATCAACAGCCTGATCAACTCTATGCGAAGAAGATGTGCCGCGCTGCATGAGGCAAATGGTGGTCACACCAGATACTGACTGGTTTTCTGATCCATACCCCTACTATTTTTTAAGGTATCTGTGACCAACAGCTACATATCTGTATTCCCAGTAGTGAAATCCATAGATTAGGGCCTAATTTATTTATTTCAATTTACCTATTTCCTTATATTGTTGAAATTGTTGCATGTTGGGTTTATATTTTTGTTCAGTATAACTAGAGGGGGAAAAACACATTACATGTGTGGTGCGTGATAATCTTGTCACGTGAGGCAACAACCTTCTCACACCCTTACACCTGAGAGCGTTGCCGGATCTGTACGGTGACAGACTGTTGCACAGAAGACACACACATACCGGTAAACACATACACACACACACGCACGCACACCCACACACATATACTGGCACACACACACACACAAAAACAAACACAGGGTGGATACAGATTACAGGAGGAATTGAGGCCTAGCACACAGCGATTGCAGCAGCAGCAGTATCACACCATGTGTGAAAGGTGTGTTTCACAGGATTGCCAACACGTTTCCTCACACAGAAGACCCTATAGAAATACAGGCAGCTGTGGAGTGAGAGGATGCCAGCTTGCACGGTGAGTCTCTGGAGAAATTAGGCTGGGTAGAGGCATGGGCATGTTGAGAAGAACCCTTATGAGTTATATGTATCCATACGTCTGGAATGTGACTAGAAGTTCCATCAATTAGTTCAAATGATGTACGTATCTCGAAATCAAACTACTACTACCAAATGTCTTGTAAATTCCTATTGCATTCTATATATGGTAACTTTTTAAAATGTTTATTCGGAACATACAGGGTACCTAAATAGTCTCATAGTACTTGAGCAATCAACAGAGTAGCTAGAATGTCAAGTTTAAGATTTGATTGAGTAGCCGACCGGTATGCACTCAGACTCCCCACTCAGACAGATGTTCACTCACGTCCTTGGGTCGCTCTGGAAAAGAAGCACAGGTGCACTTGCACTCTCATTTGAATATCAGAAAGGTGCCCAAAATTAATTTCAGCAAAAAGGACTGAATCTGTGAATGCTATAGCCTTCAAGTATAGTGGTACAGATTGAGGCCAAGGATACAGTGTATTGGGAAAGTATTCAGACCCCTTCTCTTTTTCCACATTTTGTTACGTTACAGCCTTATTCTAAAATGGATTACATAATATAAAAAACTAATCAATCTACACACAATACCCCATAATGACATAGAGAAAACAGGTTTTTATACATTTTTGCTAATTTATAAAAAAAACTAAAACAAATACCTTTACATAAGTATTCAGACCCTTTGCTATGAGACTCGAAATTGAGCTCAGGTGCATCCTGTTTCCATTGATCATCCTTGAGATGTTTCTACAACTTGATTGGAGTCCACCTGTGGTAAATTAAATAGTTTGGACATGATTTGGAAAGGCACACACCTGTCTATACAAGGTCCCACAGTTGACAGTGCATGTCAGAGCAAAAACCAAGCCATGAGCTAGGACTTTCTAAATATGAGCATGAATTTATAATATTGTGCTGTTATTATTTCTATTAATATGATCTATTATTGTTATTATTTTTTTTCTGACCGTTTTCCATGTTATTTGGTTATTTCTCTTAAAAAGCACCCTCATAGATATGCAATAGACCAACAGGGCTTTGAATGTGTTACTGAAGGGTGGCAGTATTGAATTATGTTATCATGGGACTGCCCATATTTCCCTCTGGCCTATGCCAATTGCAGCCAAGGGTTTGCCTTAGGACACAAAGGTGCGTCATGAGTCAGGGAGATGGTCTGACGGTCTTAGTGACAATAGACCTAGATATGGGGGAGATTTAAGTGGGTGGAATATTAGGACAATTGGAGGTTTACAAAGTTGCAGCTACAGAATGCTTAACAGTGCTAATATTATGGTACAGCTACAGTGGGGGAAAAAAGTATTTAGTCAGCCACCAATTGTGCAAGTTCTCCCACTTAAAAAGATGAGAGGCCTGTAATTTTCATCATAGGTACACGTCAACTATGACAGACAAATTGAGAGAAAAAAATCCAGAGAATCACATTGTAGGATTTTTAATGAATTTATTTGCAAATTATGGTGGAAAATAAGTATTTGGTCACCTACAAACAAGCAAGATTTCTGGCTCCCACAGACCTGTAACTTCTTCTTTAAGAGGCTCCTCTGTCCTCCCCTCGTTACCTGTATTAATGGCACCTGTTTGAACTTGTTATCAGTATAAAAGACACCTGTCCACAACCTCAAACAGTCACACTCCAAACTCCACTATGGCCAAGACCAAAGAGCTGTCAAAGGACACCAGAAACAAAATTGTAGACCTGCACCAGGCTGGGAAGACTGAATCTGCAATAGGTAAGCAGCTTGGTTTGAAGAAATCAACTGTGGGAGCAATTATTAGGAAATGGAAGACATACAAGACCACTGATAATCTGCCTCGATCTGGGGCTCCACGCAAGATCTCACCCCGTGGGGTCAAAATGATCACAAGAACGGTGAGCAAAAATCCCAGAACCACACGGGGGGACCTAGTGAATGACCTGCAGAGAGCTGGGACCAAAGTAACAAAGCCTACCATCAGTAACACACTACGCCGCCAGGGACTCAAATCCTGCAGTGCCAGACGTGTCCCCCTGCTTAAGCCAGTACATGTCCAGGCCCGTCTGAAGTTTGCTAGAGTGCATTTGGATGATCCAGAAAAGGATTGGGAGAATGTCATATGGTCAGATGAAACCAAAATATAACTTTTTGGTAAAAACTCAACTCGTCGTGTTTGGAGGACAAAGAATGCTGAGTTGCATCCAATGAACACCATACCTACTGTGAAGCATGGGGGTGGAAACATCATGCTTTGGGGCTGTTTTTCTGTAAAGGGACCAGGACGACTGATCCGTGTAAAGGAAAGAATGAATGGGGCCATGTATCGTGAGATTTTGAGTGAAAACCTCCTTCCATCAGCAAGGGCATTGAAGATGAAACGTGGCTGGGTCTTTCAGCATGACAATGATCCCAAACACACCGCCCGAGCAACGAAGGAGTGGCTTCGTAAGAAGCATTTCAAGGTCCTGGAGTGGCCTAGCCAGTCTCCAGATCTCAACCCCATAGAAAATCTTTGGAGGGAGTTGAAAGTCTGTGTTGCCCAGCGACAGCCCCAAAACATCATTGCTATAGAGGAGATCTGCATGGAGGAATGGGCCAAAATACCAGCAACAGTGTGTGAAAACCTTGTGAAGACTTACAGAAAACGTTTGACCTGTGTCATTGCCAACAAAGGGTATATAACAAAGTATTGAGAAACTTTTGTTATTGACCAAATACTTATTTTCCACCATAATTTGCAAATAAATGCATTAAAAATCCTACAATGTAATTTTCTGGAAAAAAAATCTTATTTTGTCTGTCATAGTTGACGTGTACCTATGAAGAAAATTACAGGCCTCTCTCATGTTTTTAAGTGGGAGAACTTGCACAATTGGTGGCTGACTAAATACTTTTTTCCCCCACTGTACTTATTCAACAACGATCAAGTGTAATGTATTACAAAAATAAAGTGAATTGGATGGAAAATTGTGAAAAATGCACACAATATTTCTTGAACCTTCAACATAGAAATGCTACCAAAAAGAATTTACAGAAACTCGTTACAAATGATGGAGTCATCCATGATTCACCAAATTATATTTTGGAAGAGGAAGCAAAATATTTTAAGCATGTTTTCTTTTCAGTCTACTCCTATAAAATGGTAGACATTCAGGTACTCAACAAGAAGGTCTGATTTCATTACTACTAAAACAGTACCCAGGTGGTAAGTATAAAGATCCAGTCCATTTAAAAAACTGGAGGCCTATTACACTTCAATGTTGTGATGTGAAAATCCTGGCGAACTGCATAGCACATAGAATAAAAAAGGTTTTACCAGATATTGTTCATCCTGATCAGACAGGTTTTTTACTGAAGATAATATACGACAATTACTTGAAACAACTGAACATTATAAAACATCAAAGATACCAGGCCTGATCTTCATAGCAGATTTTGAAAAGGCGTTTGATAAAGTACGACTATAATTTATATATACAGTGGGGGAAAAAAGTATTTAGTCAGCCACCAATTGTGCAAGTTCTCCCACTTAAAAAGATGAGAGATGCCTGTAATTTTCATCATAGGTACACGTCAACTATGACAGACAAATTGAGAAAATAAAATCCAGAAAATCACATTGTAGGATTTTTTATGAATTTATTTGCAAATTATGGTGGAAAATAAGTATTTGGTCACCTACAAACAAGCAAGATTTCTGGCTCTCACAGACCTGTAACTTCTTCTTTAAGAGGCTCCTCTGTCCTCCCCTCGTTACCTGTATTAATGGCACCTGTTTTAACTTGTTATCAGTATAAAAGACACCTGTCCACAACCTCAAACAGTCACACTCCAAACTCCACTATGGCCAAGACCAAAGAGCTGTCAAAGGACACCAGAAACAAAATTGTAGACCTGCACCAGGCTGGGAAGACTGAATCTGCAATAGGTAAGCAGCTTGGTTTGATGAAATCAACTGTGGGAGCAATTATTAGGAAATGGAAGACATACAACACCACTGATAATCTCCCTCGATCTGGGGCTCCACGCAAGATCTCACCCCGTGGGGTCAAAATGATCACAAGAACGGTGAGCAAAAATCCCAGAACCACACGGGGGGACCTAGTGAATGACCTGCAGAGAGCTGGGACCAAAGTAACAAAGCCTACCATCAGTAACACACTACGCCGCCAGGGACTCAAATCCTGCTGTGTCCCCCTGCTTAAGCCAGTACATGTCCAGACCCGTCTGAAGTTTGCTAGAGTGCATTTGGATGATCCAGAAGAGGATTGGGAGAATGTCATATGGTCAGATGAAACCAAAATATAACTTTTTGGTAAAAACTCAACTCGTCGTGTTTGGAGGACAAAGAATGCTGAGTTGCATCCCAAGAACACCATACCTACTGTGAAGCATGGGGGTGGAAACATCATGCTTTGGGGCTGTTTTTCTGCAAAGGGACCAGGACGACTGATCCGTGTAAAGGAAAGAATGAATGGGGCCATGTATCGTGAGATTTTGAGTGAAAACCTACTTCCATCAGCAAGGGCATTGAAGATGAAACGTGGCTGGGTCTTTCAGCATGACAATGTTCCCAAACACACCGCCCGGGCAACGAAGGAGTGGCTTCGTAAGAAGCATTTCAAGGTCCTGGAGTGGCCTAGCCAGTCTCCAGATCTCAACCCCATAGAAAATCTTTGGAGGGAGTTGAAAATCCGTGTTGCCCAGCGACAGCCCCAAAACATCACTGCTCTAGAGGAGATCTGCATGGAGGAATGGACCAAAATACCAGCAACAGTGTTGAAAACCTTGTGAAGACTTACAGAAAACGTTTGACCTGTGTCATTGCCAACAAAGGGTATATAACAAAGTATTGAGAAACTTTTGTTATTGACCAAATACTTATTTTCCACCATAATTTGCAAATAAATTCCTTACAAATCCTACAATGTGATTTTCTGGAATTTCTTTTCTCATTTTGTCTGTCATAGTTGACGTGTACCTATGATGAAAATTACAGGCCTCTCTCATCTTTTTAAGTGGGAGAACTTGCACAATTGGTGGCTGACTAAATACTTTTTTTCCCCACTGTAAATGCCTGGATTACTTTAATTTTAATGAATCTCTTCTAAAATGGGTTAAAGATATGTACAGCAACCCCAGATGTAAAATAGTAAATGATGGTTACTTCTCAGAAAGTTCTGAGCTTTTAAGAGGAGTAAAACAAGGCTGTCCGTTGTCTCCATTTCTATTCATTATGGCCATGGAAATGCTATCTATAAACATTTTATCCAACAAGAACATCAAGGGGTTAGAAATCCAGGGGATAAAAACAAAAGTGTCAATGAATGCCGATGACTCAAGTTTTTTCTTAAGTTCACAATCTGGATCCCTGCACAGTCTCATTGAAGATCTTGATCACTTTTCTAGTATCTCTGGACTAAAACCTAATTATGACAAGTGTACCATATTGTGTATTGGATCGTTAAAAGACACCGTGTTTACACTACCTTGTAGTTTACCAATAAATTTGGGCGGATGGTGGAGTAGACATACTTGGTATTCACATCTCAAAAAATATAAATGAACTTACCACAATCAATTTCAATAGAAAGTTTGCAAAAATTCTGCAACCAAGAAGAGGTAAATATTTGTCTATTTCTGGAAAAATCACATTGATTAACTCTTTGGTCCTATCACAGTTTACTTACTTACTAATGGCACTGCCTACTCCAGACGACTCGTATTTTTAATCATATGAGCAAAAAATATGCTAATCCAGACAAAATTAAACGTGCCTATTTATATAATAAATATGACTTTGGGGGGCTAAAATTATTCATATTAAAGCTGTAAACCTCCCACTAAAAGCTTCACTCACACATAAGTTATACTTAAACCCAAAATGGTTCTCCAGTAGATTATTAAAAAGGCTCATCCTTTGTTCAAAAATTGCCTTTTTGCCTTTATACAGATTACAACTTCTCATTTCCGACTAATTGAAAATGAAATTTTGTTTAAAGTATCACCCTTTCTTAAACAAGCCATACAAAGCTGTTTACAATTTATGTTTTATCCTCCAGAAAAGATAGAACAAATATTACAACAAATGTTATGGTTAAACTCAAATATACTGATTAATAAAAAATCATTCTTTATGGAAAAAATGTAAAAGAATAAATAAATAAAAAGTATTATATTTATTAATGATATTATGAATATAAACGGTGGAGTTGTGTCACATATGCAGCTATCGAAAATGTATGGAAACGTCTACTCAATCCAAACTTACAACCAACTGATTGCAACATTACCACAAAAATGGAGGAGGCAAGTGGAAAACGGAGAAGGTAGGGAACTTGTTTACCTGCCATATATTAAAGATACAAATTGGCTGAAAGTAATTGGCATAAATAGAAAAATATACCAGTTTCATTTGAGGACAAAAATGTTGACAGCTGCACCATACAGGTTGCAAAATAAATGGGAAGAGATTTTTGATGTACCGATTCCAAAGAACATGGTTTATGAACTGATACAAAAAACAACACTTCGAGTTTTTCCACAAAAATTATTGCCACAAACAGAATGCTATATGTATGGGGCATACAACAATCTCAGCTCTGTAGATTTTGCTGCGAAGAGACAGAATCACTAGATCATTTATTCTGGTATTGCCCCTATGTAGCTTGTTTCTGGTCACAGGTTCAGGACTGGTTAAAAAATCACAACATTCACTTAAAATGAGCCTTAAAAATAGCAGTGTTGGGCAATTTGGAAAGCCATAGTCAGTCAAGAAATTATATAATAATATTCATAGGAAAGGTTTTCATCTTTAGATCACAATCTGTGGATACTATACGATTAGAAAGGTTCAAAATGTATGTAAAACATCACAGCACAATTGAAAAATATATGGCACATGGAAACCAAACGAGGGTGGTCTATGGTGATAGGTGGAATGGGATGAGAGTTGCTGAGGGGTGGGATTAAAGACCTTATGTTTGGTAATATATTATTGTTATGTGACTGCTTTATATAAAAGTACCATGTATGTAAAATGTGTATGCAAAATGTGTATGTAAAATGTATATGTAAAATGTATGTATATGTAGCAGAAAAGCTGTCAAAAAAATAAAAAAGATATGTGTCCTCCGAAGAGGGTGGATGGGTTAATATATATATATATATATATATATATATATAGTGGGGGGAAAAAGTATTTAGTCAGCCACCAATTGTGCAAGTTCTCCCACTTAAAAAGATGAGAGAGGCCTGTAATTTTCATCATAGGTACACGTCAACTATGACAGACAAAATGAGAAGACATTTTTTTAAATGAATTTATTTGCAAATTATGGTGGAAAATAAGTATTTGGTCAATAACAAAAGTTTCTCAATACTTTGTTAAATACTCTTTGTTGGCAATGACACAGGTCAAACGTTTTCTGTAAGTCTTCACAAAGTTTTCACACACTATTGCTGGTATCTTGGCCCATTCCTCCATGCAGATCTCCTCTAGAGCAGTGATGTTTTGGGGCTGACGCTGGGCAACACGGACTTCAACTCCCTCCAAAGATTTTCTATGGGGTTGAGATCTGGAGACTGGCTAGGCCACTCCAGGACCTTGAAATGCTTCTTACGAAGCCACTCCTTCGTTGCCCGGGCGGTGTGTTTGGGATCATTGTCATGCTGAAAGACCCAGCCACGTTTCATCTTCAATGCCCTTGCTGATGGAAGGAGGTTTTCACTCAAAATCTCACGATACATAGCCCCATTCATTCTTTCCTTTACACGGTTCAGTCGTCCTGGTCCCTTTGCAGAAAAACAGCCCCAAAGCATGATGTTTCCACCCCCATGCTTCACAGTAGGTATGGTGTTCATTGGATGCAACTCAGCATTCTTTGTCTTTGACGAGTTGAGTTTTTACCAAAAAGTTATATTTTGGTTTCATCTGACCATATGACATTCTCCCAATCCTCTTCTGGATCATCCAAATGCACTCTAGCAAACTTCAGAAGGGCCTGGACATGTACTGGCTTAAGCAGGGGGACATGTCTGGCACTGCAGGATTTGAGTCCCTGGCGGCGTAGTGTGTTACTGATGGTAGGCTTTGTTACTTTGGTCCCAGCTCTCTGCAGGTCATTCACTAGGTCCCCCCGTGTGGTTCTGGGATGTTTGCTCACCGTTCTTGTGATCATTTTGATCTTGCGTGGAGCCCCAGATCGAGGGAGATTATCAGTGGTCTTGTATGTCTTCCATTTCCTAATAATTGCTCCCACAGTTGATTTCTTCAAACCAAGCTGCTTACCTATTGCATATTCAGTCTTCCCAGCCTGGTGCAGGTCTACAATTTTGTTTCTGGTGTCCTTTGACAGCTCTTTGGTCTTGGCCATAGTGGAGTTTGTAGCGTGACTGTTTGAGGTTGTGGACAGGTGTCTTTTATACTGATAACAAGTTCAAACAGGTGCCATTAATACAGGTAACGAGTGGAGGACAGAGGAGCCTCTTAAAGAAGAAATTACATGTCTGTGAGAGCCAGAAATCTTGCTTGTTTGTAGGTGACCAAATACTTATTTTCCACCATAATTTGCCAATAAATTCATTAAAAATCCTACAATGTGATTTTCTGGATTTTATTTTATCAATTTGTCTGTCATAGTTGACGTGTACCTATGATGAAAATTACAGGCCTCTCTCATCTTTTTAAGTGGGAGAACTTGCACAATTAGTGGCTGACTAAATACGTTTTTCCCCCACTGTATATATATATTTTAAAGCCATGAGGTCGAATAGGATTGTCCGTAGAGCTCCGAGACAGGATTCTGCAGCATTGAAGGTCCCCAAGAACACAGTGGCCTCCATCATTTTTAAATGGAAGAAGTTTGGAACCACCAAGACTCTTCCTAGAGTTGGCCGCCCGGCCAAACTGAGCAATCAGGGGAGAAGGGCCTTGGTCAGGGAGGTGACCAAGAACCCAATGGTCACTCTGACAGAGCTCCAGAGTTCCTCTGTGGAGATGGGAGAACCTTCCAGAAGGACAACCATCTCTGCAGCACTCCACCAATCAGGTCTTTATGGTAGTGTGGCCAGACGGAAGCCACTCCTCAGTAAAAGGCACATGAAAGCCCAATTGGAGTTTGCCAAAAGGCACATAAAGGACTCTCAGACCATGAGAAACAAGATTCTCAGTTCTGTTGAAACCAAGATTGAACTCTTTGGCCTGAATGCCAAGCGTCACGTTTGGAGGAAACCTGGCACCATCCCTACGGTGAAGCATGGTGGTGGCAGCATCATGCTGTGGGGATGTTTTTCAGCGGCAGGGACTGGGAGACTAGTCAGGATCGAGGGAAAGATGAACGGAGCAAAGTACAGAGAGATCCTTGATGAAAACCTGCTCCAGAGAGCTCAGGACCTCAGACTGGGGCGAAGGTTCACCTTCCAACAGGACAACAACCGTAAGCCCACAGCCAAGACAACACAGGAGTGGCTTCGGGACAAGTCTCTGAATGTCCTTGAGTGGCCCAGACAGAGCCCGGACTTGAACCTGATCGAACATCTCGAGAGACCTGAAAATAACTGTGCAGCGACGCTCCCCATCCAACCTGACAGAGTTTGAGAGGATCTGCAGAGAAGAATGGGAGAAACTCCCCAAACACAGGTGTGCCAAGCTTGTAGCATCATACCCAAGAAGACTCAAGGCTGTAATCGCTGCCAAAGGTGCTTCAACAAAGTACTGAGTAAATGGTCTGAATACTTACAGTGGGGAAAAAAAGTATTTAGTCAGCCACCAATTGTGCAAGTTCTCCCACTTAAAAAGATGAGAGAGGCCTGTAATTTTCATCATAGGTACACGTCAACTATGACAGACAAAATGAGAAGACATTTTTTTAAATGAATTTATTTGCAAATTATGGTGTAAAATAAGTATTTGGTCAATAACAAAAGTTTCTCAATACTTTGTTAAATACTCTTTGTTGGCAATGACACAGGTCAAACGTTTTCTGTAAGTCTTCACAAAGTTTTCACACACTATTGCTGGTATCTTGGCCCATTCCTCCATGCAGATCTCCTCTAGAGCAGTGATGTTTTGGGGCTGACGCTGGGCAACACGGACTTCAACTCCCTCCAAAGATTTTCTATGGGGTTGAGATCTGGAGACTGGCTAGGCCACTCCAGGACCTTGAAATGCTTCTTACGAAGCCACTCCTTCGTTGCCCGGGCGGTGTGTTTGGGATCATTGTCATGCTGAAAGACCCAGCCACGTTTCATCTTCAATGCCCTTGCTGATGGAAGGAGGTTTTCACTCAAAATCTCACGATACATAGCCCCATTCATTCTTTCCTTTACACGGTTCAGTCGTCCTGGTCCCATTGCAGAAAAACAGCCCCAAAGCATGATGTTTCCACCCCCATGCTTCACAGTAGGTATGGTGTTCATTGGATGCAACTCAGCATTCTTTGTCTTTGACGAGTTGAGTTTTTACCAAAAAGTTATATTTTGGTTTCATCTGACCATATGACATTCTCCCAATCCTCTTCTGGATCATCCAAATGCACTCTAGCAAACTTCAGACGGGCCTGGACATGTACTGGCTTAAGCAGGGGGACACGTCTGGCACTGCAGGATTTGAGTCCCTGGCGGCGTAGTGTGTTACTGATGGTAGGCTTTGTTACTTTGGTCCCAGCTCTCTGCAGGTCATTCACTAGGTCCCCCCGTGTGGTTCTGGGATTTTTGCTCACCGTTCTTGTGATCATTTTGACCCCACGGGGTGAGATCTTGCGTGGAGCCCCAGATCGAGGGAGATTATCAGTGGTCTTGTATGTCTTCCATTTCCTAATAATTGCTCCCACAGTTGATTTCTTCAAACCAAGCTGCTTACCTATTGCAGATTCAGTCTTCCCAGCCTGGTGCAGGTCTACAATTTTGTTTCTGGTGTCCTTCGACAGCTCTTTGGTCTTGGCCATAGTGGAGTTTGGAGTGTGACTGTTTGAGGTTGTGGACAGGTGTCTTTTATACTGATAACAAGTTCAAACAGGTGCCATTAATACAGGTAACGAATGGAGGACAGAGGAGCCTCTTAAAGAAGAAGTTACAAGTCTGTGAGAGCCAGAAATCTTGCTTGTTTGTAGGTGACCAAATACTTATTTTCCACCATAATTTGCAAATAAATTCATTAAAAATCCTACAATGTGATTTTCTGGATTTTTTTTCTCAATTTGTCTGTCATAGTTGACGTGTACCTATGATGAAAATTACAGGCCTCTCTCATCTTTTTAAGTGGGAGAACTTGCACAATTAGTGGCTGACTAAATACTTTTTTTCCCCACTGTATGTAAATGTGATATTTCCGTTTTTTCTAAAAAACTGTTTTTTCTTTGTCATTATGGGGTATTGTGTGTAGATTGATGAGGGGGAAAAAACGATTTAATCAATTTTAGAATAAGGCTGTAACGTAACAAAATGTGGAAAAGTCAAGGGGTCTGAATACTTTCCGAAGGCACAGTAAGTATTTGAATTTCTCGAATTTTTTACCTTTTAGTAAAACTATGTATTGTTAAATCAAATCTAAATTAAATTATTTTAAACTGGACTTATTCGTTTTCAAATAAGTTCTCTCACACATGGCACGGAGCTCTTTGCCAAGCTGAATTGTGTGTGTGCGTGTGTGTGTGTGCATGTGAGTGTGCGTGGTGTGCTTGCAACTGTGCGTGCGCTTGTGTGCGCATGTGAGAGCAAAATCGAAAGAGAGAGAGAATGAAAGAGAGACAGATAGAGGAGGGAGAGGGGTGCACCCTACAGCTGGCATGGGATTCACAGAGCCAACTGACAGTGTAGCAGAGCTCCTTAACAACTTCACAGGCCCCAGAAAATAGCTTTAAAGTGTCCACATGGCCTCAGCAGCAGGCTTTACTGGGGCTCCACACAGACCGGCCTGCCAGCTGCTGACGGGGACAAGAGTCTGCACAGCGATAAATCTGTGTGTGTGTGTGTGTGTGTGCGCGCGTGTTGCGTGCGTGAACGGGGGGAGAGATATCAGGACAACAAGGAAAAGAGCGGGAAATTAGTCCCATTTTCACAGATTAGCTACCAGAGCAGATTAATGTGTATGAATACATGCAGTGGTATCCTTGCTGTGAAATGTCCCCTACATTGTCCCTTACATTAGCTATTGTACAACATAAAAAAGCTAAGATATTGATATGCTTTTCCAACCATGACCGGTTCACAAATAGACACAATTGGTTGTACTCTCAAACCATATCTTCAGCTACTGTACAGTGTGTTCTGATCCACATAAAAAGCACCATAGATCCATTTAATATTTGTTTACATAGTATATATTAAGGGCAAAGTCTGGCTTCACATAGGCTTCGCATCCTGAAAATGTTTTTGTCTTTCAGTTTAAAAAAAGAGTAAGACAAAGTACTTCCCATTAATCTTGGAATGAAACCTCCTAATTTTGGAATGGCATCCATATCCTTTTTCAATGCATCAATTAATTAATGTGAAATAGTAATTAGCTCTTCTGCTCTATTCAAATCTGTAATTATTATTATCCCTAGTTGAGATGCAAGGTGTGGGGAGGGGGTGAAGAGGGATGAAGGGAGGGGGGGTGAAAAGGATGAGATTCCATTACACCCAATCTCTGTGTGTGGTGGTGATGGATGGGACTCTATCAAGTAATGTTTTCTTTTGTCTCCCTTGGCTTTCTCCCTCTCCCTCTCTTTCTCCAACTGCCTCACCCCAGTGCCCACACCGCCGCACTGGACCCTCAGATGCCCCCCCAGTAAAGCATATTTTTGGGGGTTCGATGACAAAGGCGCTGGTTGGGGATCAGAGTCCTTTCCCACCATCACTATGCAAGGACCCGGCCACACTAACAGTGTACATTAGCATTTCAAGGAGCCTCCATCAGCGATGGCAGGAAAAGCTGCCTCTCAGTGGGGGGGAAATCCATTTTGTCCTCGTTCCCAACATCTGTTCCAACCTTTGGAGCCAGAAGGGGAACTAGATAATGCCAAAGAGGCTTTTGATTAACAGTAATGACACCGCTGACCATCTTTCTGCTGAGTTTGAGAAAAAAGGAAAAGAAAAACAACTTTGTGTGCTGCTACAGCCTCGATCATTTATTCTTCTCTCACTATAAGCCCTGAAGAGATTTGCAAGCCACTTAGTTGACTGTGTGCCATCAAACAATCTCTGTGTCATTTTTTGTATATATTTCTTCCTGAACTGGCCTTCTTGGAAATTCTATTTAAAGTCTTTCATAAAACCCTCTTGGAAATCTCATGTATTTCATGTAACTGGATCCAGACTCTACACATACACCTATACACACATGCACTGCAAGATTAGGTGATGTTAAGACAACCACACACGCAACAACTAACAGCCAAACTGACAGACTGGTTGTCATCTGGTGTAATGCACTGCTGGATTGAACTGAGAACGACAGAGGGAGGAAGAGACAGAAAAAGAGATAGAGAGACGGATGGATGTAGGGCCTTGATCCCTGTCCCATCTGCCCTGCTCCTTATAGCTTGCAGCTCAGTCTCTCTCTCTTTGAGTGTGTGTGTGTGTGTGTGTGTGTGTGTGTGTGTGTGTGTGTGTGTGTGTGTGTGTGTGTGTGTGTGTGTGTGTGTGTGTGTGTGTGTGTGTGTGTGTGTACGAGGGTCTGGGTCTGTGATACTAGCACACAGACGCTGTACTGGGCTAACCCTCTCACAGTCATAAAGCCTGAACAGCATGGAGGTGAGCTCTAACATGCCCCGGTCGGCCAGGAGTCAAAGCTCTTACTGTATCGCCCCAACACGTGCACCTTGGGAAATTGGGAGAATTGTAAAGTCACTGTCAATACAATACAATAAAATACAATACAACTTTATTTATCCTCAAGACTGTAGCAGAACTGTATTCATCGTAGCATATTTTTCAAAGGAACTGTATAGCTAGTCTTTTTCAAAGGAGCTGCTATCGACAAGACAAACAAGCCATGCTTTGATGTTTTTGCCTTTTTAAATGTGGGGCTTGGACGTTGAAAAGGGCACTACTGGTAATGTAGCTCAAAAGTCAAGGAATTGCAACACTTCAATGGTTGCAGTCTTTGATGTGGGTTACAGTAGAGCCCTCATAATGTTGCATTTTCTCAATGCTTTCTGATCTGAGCTGGAATCTCCTAAGATATGGGTTATTTAGCCACAACAGCGTGGTAGGGCTGTTGATTCCAGAGGAGGACTCCTCAACAGGGTTCTTTGACACAACCAAGCAACACACAGACAGCAGCCCTCTGTGATGGTTACCGGTTATCCTGTTGATGCGCTGCTACCAAAACAAAACAACTGGACTGATAAACACTGTTTTGGAGTTGCAGCCCCATGCAGGTCCATCTGCCTATCTGCTGTATATCTGTTGTCCACTCGTGTTGTACAGTCATGAGTTAAACAGATACAGACTGTAACAGTGTGTCTGCGTGAGCTTAAACAGATGAGGGCTTGTATTGAGCTGAAGCAGAGGGTAGCTTTTAACGGCAGTAACACCACTCATTTGCCATAACAGGCCTGTTATAGAGAGAGTGATGTCATCAAAACGAGTCAGTCTCTCTCATCCCGGTCGCCTGCGGTGAGCACCTGGTTGCTTTCACGAAGGGAGCGGGTAGTTGTCAGGGGGTACACCATCATTTTGACAGATGTGAGTCTTTGACTAGAATTGGACAAACAATAAATATGCACACATACACTACATGACCAAAAGTATGTGGACACCTGCTCGTTGAACATCTCATTCCAAAATCATGGGCATTAGGAGTTGATCCCCCCGTTGCTGCTTTAACAGCCTCCACTCTTCTGGGAAAGCTTTCCACTAGATGTTGGAACATTGCTGCGGCGGCTTGCTTCCATCCAGCCACAAGAGCATTAGTGAGATCGGACACTGATGTTGGGCGATTAGGCCTGGCTCTCAGTCGGCATTCCAATTCATCCCAAAGCTGTTCGATGGAGTTGAGGTCAGGGCTCTGAGCAGGCCAGTCAAGTTCTTCCACACCGATCTCGACAAACCATTTTTGTATGTACCTCGCTTTGTGCAAGGGGGCATTGTCATGCTGAAACAGGAAAGGGCCTTTCCCAAACTGTTGCCACAAAGTTGGAAGCACAGAATCGTCTTGAATGTCATTGTATGATGTAGCATTAAGATTTCCCTTCACTGGAACTAAGGGGCCTAGCCCGAACCATGAAAAACAGCCCCAGACCATTATTCCTCCTCCACCAAACTTTACAGTTAGCACTATGCATTGGGGCAGGTGGCGTTCTCCTGGCATCTGCCAAACCAAGGCCATTCTACTGCCAATGTTTGTCTATGGAGATTGCATGGCCGTGTGCTTGATTTTATACACCTGTCAGCATCGAGTGTGGCTGAAACAGCTGAATCCACTAATTTGAAGGGGTGTCCAAGTGTAGTGTATCAAGGCTCATCAAGGCTTTTTGGCTAGACTGAAACCGGAGTACATTTTAAACAAAAACAACCACTCTCTGTACAGTGCTGGACCATTGGCTGGTTTACAGTATGTTAGGCTGGTTTGTGCCAAGCCAGGTGCCATCTTGTGTCACTGTGGCATCTAGCTTACACATGGCGGGCTGACTGATGACTGACTCTGTGTGGTCCAGACGTACACTATCCAGGGCTTTGTGGTGGAGTGTTTATGACTGGGCACCTTCTGACTCCCATCATTCCTAATGATTATCTTAAGTGTTAGTACCCAGATAGGGTACCTCTGCCTTCTCCCTGCTGCCCAGATGAATCACAAGCAGGGCTGGAGTATGTGTTTAGAGGACATGGGCCAAATAAGTGTGTGTTTCCCCTGTATTCATTTAGCAGTGGCGCACCGCTATTGTTGCCGCCACAACAAAAAATAAATAAATGTATTTTTTAAATACATTTTCGGGATGGAAAAAACGATTTCAGCGTAAACTTAAATGACTAAAACCAGACCTATATATGTTTAAATAATATAATATTTGAGAACTAGAAATCACCAAAATAAGGACAATAGAAAATTATGAATTTAGGACTATTTTTGGCATGGCTGAATTACTGATGGGGAACACAGGGTACATGCCCAGGGATGGGGTCCCCATTGGTTTTGTTATAATGTTTGAGCATAAGAACATAGAATTAGCCATGGCAAAAATGTGTGGAATTGCAGGAAATTAGCTTTTACATTGCAAAATGTAAAATGTGTCAGCCAGCCAGCCAGAGGAGCAAGTGCAGCAGGCTTACACTGCTCTACATTTACTGACATTTTAGTCATTTAGCACAGGAGTTCCCAAACCTTTTCACTCAGGCCCCCCTTCCAGCATTGGGGAACATCCTGCACATTTAGCGCATGTGCCACGGCTACCGTAATTTTCGGACTATAAGCCGCGCCTTTTTTCAAATTTTTCGACCCTGCGGCTTATATAACGGTGTGGCTAATCTATGGATTTTTACAGCTAACGGTCACTAGAAGACCTCCTAAATCTATAGATTTTACAGGTTACAGTCCACCAACTTTAACTCTATGGGCTCTATGACCGGTCCGCGCCCCCCACCTTTAAGCGGCGGGCTCCAGCAGGAAAAGCTGGAGGCCGGAAAAGAGTGAGAAAGGTAGCGCGTAAAAGTGGAACCGAGAGTGGTACGAGAGACAGAACGAGAGACAGAACGAGAGCAAGACAGACAGACATTACAAGAGCGAGACAGTTTGTCTCTTTCCCGACAATCCCCTCTGTGCACGAACCCTTACATATGGTAATTAAACATTAAAACACCTGCGGCTTATAGTCCAGTGCGGCTTATATATGTACACATCATTCAATATCATTCAATTTAGCTGCTGCGGCTTATACTCCGGTGCGCCTTATAGTGCGGAAAATACGGTAATTTTATGGGCACAAGCACTCTTCATGACACAAACTGTTCACATCCCTCTTGTTGGCGAAGAGAACATTTAGCAGGTTTAAAGCTTATTTCCTGCAAATACTACACATTTTGTCATGGGGTGCAGAGAAAATTGTGCAGTTTTAAAAGCGAATTCTTCAACAAAAATCTATGGGCTAGTTGATCTGGACATTTATTGGCTAGTTGATCTGGACATTTCTGCCAAGTTATAAATAGCTCTCTAAGGTATGCAATGATTGACATGACAGTTTGGGAACCACTGATTTAGCAGACGCTCTTATCCAGAGTGACTTACAGCTAGTGCATTAATCTTAAAATAGCTAGGTGAGACAACCACACATCACAGTCGTAGTAAGTACATTTTTCCTCAAAGAAGTTATCAGCAATGTCAGTACTAGTAGGGAAAGAGGGGGATCGGGGGGGGACATAAGACTGAGATGTCTTATTTAAGATACTCTGGGCAGGGTAGAGAGGAGCTTTGACTGGGCTGAGCGGGAGCTGACTTCCTGTAGGGGTGGGACAGTCGAGAGTCCAGAGGGGGAAGAACGGAGTGCTCGTGTTGGGATGTAGGGTTTTAGCCCAACCTGAAGGTAGGGAGGTGTGTAGGGAGGGGCAGGTCCCCTTGCTGCTCCGTAGGCAAGCACCATGGTCTTGTAGTGGATGCGAGCTTCGACAGGAAGCAAATGCAGTGTACAGAGGAGCAGGTGACATGGGAGAACTTGGGAAGGTTGAACACCAGACGGGCTGCGGTGTTCTGGAGTAAGTTGCAGGGTTTTGATGGCACAAGCAGGGAGCCCAGCCAACAGAGAATTGCAGTAGTACAGACGGGATATGACGAGTGCCTGGATTAGGACCTGAGAGGGTGAAGAGGAGGATCTGATGGTTCACAGTGTCAAAGGCAGCGGATAGATCTAGGAGGATGAGAACAGAGGAGAGAGTGTCAGCTTTGGCAGAGCGGAAAGCCTCCGTGAAACAGAGGCGAGCAGTCTCAGTTGAGTGACCCATCTTGTCGCCTGACTGGTTAGGGTCAAGAAGACCGTTCTGAGAGAGATAACGAGAGAGTTGGTCAGAGACAGCATGCTCAAGCATTACTTTGAAAGGAGGGGCTCTGGTCCTAATACCTTGAATGGACCATATCGCACACACACAGAAAGACACACACAAACATTCACACACAGAGCCAGATGGACTGCTGTGCTAAGTTTAATGACAAAAGGACCCTCAATCTGGACAAGCAGGCAGGGAGGGATCTGCAAGACGTTTGACCTCAAACCCAACTGCTCAACCCCCCAGTCCCATTCCCTTCTCTTCCCTTGTTTGAACAACACAGCACAAAACACAAACGCCAGAGGACATCGCTGCTTCAAACCTGTTTGTCAGTTAGCCGCGTGTAACAAATCTAAATAATGAATGTTTGACCAAGGGGACGAGTCATACTGTCACAGTCACACACACACAGCCCCGGAGCCATATCGTAGCATGTGATCCTCCGCTAGCTAGCATGAGCCCTTTATTTATTGAGCCCAACAGTGTCCTAGTGGGGCCAGCAGCCGGAGAGCAGAGCTGGGAGAGACAGAGGGAGATAGACAAGAGTGACAGCATGCAGATAGATAGCTACCTATTTATAGCCCAGGCCATCTGCAAAAGCTCCCTCTTGTCTTTGGTCATCCTGTTCCACAAAGGCTGGAGGCAGATTCCAGCAGCCGCCACATTCACTATTCATTCCTGGAGCCCGGCAGCCCCATATGGATCCGGCCCACTGCTGCGCCGCGCAAGGCTTGTTTTCCCCCGGATTGACATGGTAATGAAGTCCTGAAACTGAAAGAGACTGGGCCCAGCATAGAGCCCTGACTCCCTCCATTTATTTTTTTCTCTCCTAATACCCCATCCTTCTTTATGCTTGCTTCCAGGCCAGTCTTTCACCCTCTCCTCTTTTCTCTCTCTTTCTCTCTCTCGGCAACCCAAATCAACTCATAAATCTGTGAAGAGGCTAATTTGGCCTCTTTATTGTGCCCGATCCCTCTCCTTCAATTGGTGAATGGATTCTCACACACCACAGCAGTAGTCTTCTGAAGGATGTCCAATGTACACTTGTAGGCCTACATACAGCCAGGTTAAATGTAGAAATCTAGGTCTAGGAACCGATTAACCTACCCCTAATCCCGAGGATAAGATATGCATGCAGTCTACCATTTGGAGAAACGTCTTAGAGGAAATTGATATTTGGGTACTCAGATGAATCATGGTGAAACACAAATACAGTCTGGAAAATACAGAAAAAGACAGACACCCACACACATATTAGTAAGGGGATCTGAGACTCCCAGAATTCTCACTGCTCCTCTGTGAGAGGGCAGTCAGGTGAGGTGCTATTGGACAGGCACACTCCACATCCCCTTTTACATCTCACATCCCCTTTTCCCTACTGTGGAACTGACCAAATGGAGGTGGGCTAAACAGATAAAACAGCCCTGGGGCCTCCCTAACAGTGTGGGTGATACCATGAAACATGGACCCGCAAGAGAAGCCAAAAGCTTAATGGGCCCCACTGTGGAACTGACTGCAACCAGACCACAACCAGAACATCTCTGTCGGCTGCCCTTTATCCCCCTATCAGGCGCTCCTCCCATCCAACCTGATCTCAGAGGCCTTTGGAATTTCACCGCATCTCATTAGCATGGCATGAATTAGTAATGAGGATCATCTCTGTAGCAGGTTGGCATTTATTGGGATAACTCATGTACTGGAGGCAGCTCTGCAGGGTAGTCACTAGCTGGCACAGCCACAAAGTCATAAAATCAGATTTTGAACCTAACCCTAACTTTAACCACACTGCTAACCTTATGCCTAACCCTAACCTTAAATTAAGACCAAAAAGCAAATGTAGCCAATTTTGACTTTGCCACTGGCCCATCTAGTGTCATCTGTATGACTGCCTATAGATCATGAAGCTCTAGAGAGAACACAGTGGAGTATAGAGGGGTGTGTGGGGGGTACAATACTTGTGCTACTGCAGTAGTCACCTTGGGAGACAGAGCCTGGGGCTAAGGCCAGCCTAGTTAGCCATGCATGCTGAGCAGGCCCTAACCTAATTAGCTGTCGTCCCAGTGTCAACACTGCTGCACTCTCTGATAAAAGACATGACAGTGGCCATTTTCTTTCACACGCTGATAAAGGGTACACATTGTCAGGGTAGAAAGGGACCGTCACATCTACAATTTCTGTGCCTGATGTTTTTGTGTTATCTGGGAATTAGCGATGAACGTTTAGCCATTTAGTATTACAGCTGTGCTACACTTTTTCGGATTTGACCAAAACACTGCCTCTCTTCCGACACACATCTCAAGTGAGATCCAGTAAAGATTAACAGGAATTTCCTGCCTCTGTGACTACCTTCTTTTTGTCAAAGACTACAACAGGAAATCAAAGGGAAGTGAATCCAAAGACAAATGTTGAGTTTTTGTGTGAACAGAACTCCAACTAACACATAAACATATGGAAATACTAAAATACCATCCACAACCCTATAAGAGGTTTAATAGATGCGAGGGAACATCCCCTCGATAGTTGAGCCTGCAACATCCCTCTCATGGTTGAAGCTAATGCTGAGTGGATGTTGTGCATCTAAACACACTTCATGCCGTATAGGCTCCTATTTCAAACCAATATTTCCTTTCTCCACGCAGATTGTGTCCCTCTTCAGATTCATTATGGCACAAACATTTGTACAAAGACCTCAATTAGAGCCAATCAAATATGTTTGCCTGGCGCTGACATCCAGGCAACGGTTGCTTTTAATGGGTCGAAAACCATTCCAGTAATTCCATTTATACGGATAAAACACTCTCACAAATAGATTACCTGCTACATGTGATCCCCCTTCTCTGTGAAATCATGGCACAGGGCCACATCCTCCCACTTACTCTAAGTCCATTAAAATACAGATGAGAGCGTTTTACTGCATGGGGGCCAGGAGCGACGCCTACCATCTAATCCACAAACATCTGTTGAATTACGTGTAATCGAGAAGAGCTAGTCTGGCACCAGCATTGGAGAAATGAAACAAAATGAGCCTTTATTTGGGTAAATATTTGGATTTCATTTGATTAAGCTCTGTTCAGTGTGCATAAATTGCTGATAAATATAGATTGAGATGGGGCTATCTTGGAGAATGCTTATGTTAGGTGTACTTCCAACTGTTCTATTTGACACTAGTACTTGTATTCGCCACATGGTTGTAGGCCTACATATGGTATGAATGCATGCGAGAATTGGTAGGAGCATTTTGAAAAGTTTGAGAACTTTCTAAAGTCAGTTCCGAGCCAGTCTTTCATAGACTCCTCTCTCCATGCTTGGTCAGCACAGCAGCACACCTGAAACACTCAATATCTCCAAAGCCAAGCACACAACACTGAACCTGGCAGCCGCTTCGTTCCTCTATCGGAATCTCATCTACTTAAAGCACTATTTATTCAGAACACATCCTTTAAATGCCTGGTCTTGGCAAGAGAGCCTGAAACACTGCACCTTAATTCCATTAGCCTGTTACTCCAATAAGGCCCAATAATCTAAGGCTAACAAGAACACAGACTCTCCCCCTAAAAACACAAGGTTCGCTTATTCTCTCAGGAGCACTTTAATATCACCATTAGCCTCCAAAGTTTGGATCAATTCTCCTGATATATAGGTAATGCCAAGCTACAGTAGTTTAGGCTAATGTGCAAAGATGGATGAAGATATTAAACACCACAATGTCATTCAAAAGATACTATCAGACAGTATACAAAAATAAAGACATCTTAGCCCTGTGTAATAACAATGTAATTACTATTGAATGTAGTACTCTACAATGTAAGATAGTTTTTGTTATTACACAAATAGAATAAAGACCATTCCTAGTCCACTCGTGTAATAAAAAAAACATTGAAATTGCAGTAATAGAGGGACAGAATATGCATATGCTTAAACCCTATCAGTCTATGTTTGGAACTCAGCTTCCCACCATCGTGGGTCAGAGACTGGTACTTAATTTCAGTCCTCAAAGTGGGCTTAGCTATTGTGGATGAAAGACTGAATCTTCATTTCAAACGTGACTCACCTCTACAGAGGGGAGATTCTTTCAGCCCGTGATGCCCTTGGAGAGGGAGAGGGAGAGAGAGCGAGAGCGAGAGCGAGAGCGAGAGCGAGAGCGAGAGCGAGAGAGAGAGAGAGAGAGAGAGAGAGAGAGAGAGAGAGAGAGAGAGAGAGAGAGAGAGAGAGAGAGAGAGAGAGAGAGAGAGAGAGAGAGAGAGAGAGAGAGAGAGAGAGAGAGAGAGAGAGAGAGAGAGAGAGAGAGAGAGAGAGAGAGAGAGAGAGAGAGAGAGAGAGAGAGAGAGAGAGAGAGAGAGAGAGAGAGAGAGAGAGAGAGAGAGAGAAAGATCGACACAGAGAAAGAAAGAGAGAGATCATTCCAAATGAGAACGCGCATCAGAAAGTCTGGACCTTTGCATCTGATCCTATAGAGTGGGGGAGAGAGGGGGTGAGGGGGCGGGGGAGGGAGGAATATGAGCCAAAGAGGATTAGGGGCCGTGAGACCTTTGTTGTTCTGATCAGTTAAAAGCACTAGTTCTCAATCACCCACCTGGCTACTTGAATGCGCTTTGCCAGCACATTTGCTTGCGAGGAACGAGAGTACAAGCCACCTTGATGAAGCCTGTAGATGTTTCAGACATTTGACAGTGTGTCACTTTGGGTAACGCCTCATTAGGGGCGGAGGAAGATCCAATCACACAACGTTTGTCGTAGAGAGAGAGGAGCAACGGCCAATAGAAAACCACTCCACTTCCCATATAAGGGATCGTAGTCCACTCCCATATTCACTTGTTTCATCTTCCTCACGGATTCGATTAAAGATTCCCTACTCTCCTCAGCATCGACTTGGACCTCTGCTTTCCTACTAACCTGCTCACAGGTGGACCATCAAGGACTCCACCGCCGAGCGTAGGACAGCAGCTTCTCGTGGAGAGGATTGAGCTCGCATGACAGCTACTTCTCAATCTCTGGCTCAGCTAGCGCCACACAGCTAGCACCAAACAGCTAGCTCTCGCACTACCTGCCCAGCTACCTGCTTTGTGTTGCTTATTCCCACCAAGGTGGAAGAAATTAAAGATACTTGAGATTCAGTTAGCCACACTCTAAGTTAACCTAGCTAGCTAACGAAGAACGCACATTCTCTTCAGCTAGCGGTGTGCTTGCTATAGCTAGGCTACTAACCCTCGAGGTGAACGCTAGCTATAGCTAAACACCAGCACTAGCTGGCTATACAGCTAAGCATCGGCAAGCACACGACCAGAACTAGCTCATTTGCTAGCGCTCTCTACCTGCACGGTAGTATTCTTCTCTCCACGTAGCTTACCAGTGCTTTTGATGGCTAGGCTAGTACCTTCTGGTACTGCAGTCGTGGGAGCCTTATAGCCTGTAGAGCAGAGCCACCTCGCGGTGCTCTCTGGCTTACTGCATGCCATTTATGACAGGCTTGTAGCTCACTCTAAATAGTCATGGCTACCGCTTCCCCTTGCCAGGGTGACCCAAGTCAGGCACCCAAGCAGTGTGCTTGCTATAGCTACGACAGGACTAGCTGGCTACAAAGCTAAGCTTCAAAAAGCACACGCACCTAAACTATGGCTACTTTTAACCCTGCACAGCCTGTAAGAGCAACAGCGCTCTTCGGCTAACAAAGTGCTAACTACAGCTAGGCGTTTAGCCCAGCTGACAGAACCTTGTCTCCTGGAGTTATGGCTACTGTTTTTCCCCTTACTGGATTAACTAAGCCAAGCACTCTAATTCCTGGAATTACTAGCTAGCTATGGCTAAAACGGATCAGTTACACTACAGAGCATTACGGTCAAATAAGGTGTGAGCCTTAGCCAGAAGAGTATCCCCCTGGGTGAACACTGGCTAGCTGATACCAAGTATGAGAACCTCACGGCTTAGCGTCGTCTAGCACATGCCTAACCCGGGTTCCATACCCAGGCAGCTCTCGGCTAACCTGAGTCCTGCGAGTATTGTACGGCATTACCAAGAACCGGCCTCGGCTAGCTCAAGCTAGGCTACCAGCCCTCCTAGCGACGCCAACTAGCTAGCTAACTACCGTCTGGATATTACTAGCCTATCCCTCATACATAGTTTGTATACTGAACAAAAATATAAACGCAACATGCAACAATTACAACAATTTTACTGAGTTACAGTTCATATAAGAAAATCAGTCAATTTAAATAAATAAATTAGGCCCTAATCTATGGATTTCACATGACTGGGCAGGGGCACAGCCATGGGGAGCCAGCCAAGCCAATCAGAGTTTTTCCCCCAAAAAGGGCTTTATTACAAACAGAAATACTCATCAATTTCATCAGCTGTCCTGGTGGCTGGTCTCAGACAATCCCGCAGGTGAAGAAGCTGGATGTGGAGGTCCTGGGCTGGCGTGGTTACACATGGTCTGTGGTTGTGAGGCCAGTTGGACATACTGCTAAATTCTCTAAAACAACATTGGAGGCGGCTTATGGTAGAGAAATTAACATTCAATTCTCTAGCAACAGCTCTGGTGGACATTCCTGCAGTCAGCATGCCAATTGCACGCTCCCAATTGCAGGTCCTTGTGGACATACGCCCCAGACAGCTATCTGGTTTCTCATACGCCAATAGTGCATCGCACTTCACCATCCCATCCTTCTCACCCTGCACTTCATTCATGCAAATAGGGCAACTATCTGCTCTGTTCTCTTCCATGAGAACAAGCAGTAAGGAGGACGCGGTGGCCTTTAACTCCACTTCCCCAGAGGTGAGGTGCAGGGGTAGACTAGGTACACAAAGCTGTTATATGACCCTGGGATAGGAAGATTGGAGACTAATTCTGCCTCTCTCCTTCCTTAGGTTGCGCTGTCTATCAGAAGTTTATCATCCTTGCGATGTTTTCTTCCCTAGGGGACATGCAGTTGCGCTCCGTGTCCACCTCCGCTCACTCAACTACAGCCCCACTGCTCTAGAGTGCCCCTGGACCACGTAGAATGAGGCTATCTGGGTTCAGTCTTAAGATGCATCACCACTACATGGCTTAAGTACACTGTTTCGGGGCTTACCCTAAAGAGTGGATTTTCCCCCTTCCGGCAGTCGCCCTCCTAAACAGATATGATGTCAGGGGAATACAGGGGGAGAGAGGAATACCTTAGGTGTGGAGCACACCCTAGGAGGTTCTAGCCGGCCAATATCCTATTAGAATCCACTAGACTCGTATAACATTCTCGGGCTGGTCACCAGTTCTCCATCCACTTTAACTATGCTGCACCATGAATTCCACTCTATTCTATGACATACGGTTTTTGACTTGTGGGGTTCAGCCGGATGCCAAGTCGATTACCAAGATCGACAATGACCACATCCTCACATACTTTTGCTTATAATCATAACATGACTAGCCTGCTTAATTGCTTACACATAACTTAAAATGGTCTAAAGTATAGGTCTACAAGTGTTTTCCATTTATCTATGTATCAGATGTCAGGTCACAGAAGTCTAGGCCTCAGGAACTGACAATCCAATCTTGAACTTGCTAAAATGTTGAATTTCACTCTCTGTACCCAAAGTAGCAGATGTCTCACTGTTCTCATTGTTCAATTGAAAGTTGTATCAGTTTTATATCAACTAACGTCTGTAATGATGCATGCATACAAAATGACCATATAATCTTGGGAATTTAGAATAATAATTTGCATTTAGGCCATGCCTTTTTAGCCATAGTCTACCACCATTGCTATTGGCCTTGGCTTTTTAACCTCTGGTGCTATTAGCCTTTGCATTTGTCCATGACCACTTGTACCACAAAGCTACATATTAAAACTTTTACTTTGACCAGATCCTGGAACTCAAATTTCCTCTTTTACCTTTTCAAAGTCAACTTGCTACTGCAAAATTACCGCTTACAGACTGCACTGACGACCCGCAACCGCAACCCCTCCCCACATCTAGTAAACTGACTTCCAAACTGTTAGACGCAACAGGCGCCCATCACCTGTTCCACTAAAGCCACCATTGGGCACTATGCTTTGTGTTGTACTAATATGGAATGGTGACTATGGGACCATCAGAACACATCTTTCATATGCTTCCAATGGTTATGCCTCTGTTACAGATCTTCCGATCGGTTCCCCTGCATATGCACTCTTGCTATAACTGATACAAACATCTGGCCTCACTAATCGCCTCACTTTAGAGCTGTTGGCCTTTTCACCCACTGTCTTTCTCCTTCATGGAGGAAGAGCGTCTCCACCGCTTGTGTCCAGTATTTGCATAGCGCATCTACTTGGACACGAGAAGAGCTACTAAAGAGCGATCAGATCTCTGTCTCTTGGGCACCTCCCCACGCAGGGAGGCCCTTTTCTCGCCAGCGTTTGTCCCATTAGATAGTGGAGGCTATTATAATGACATACTGTATAGTAGCAAGGGTTTTACACCAAAGGGCTTGAGTGCTCACTCCACCAGAGGTATTGATACATTATGGACATTGTTAAAGGCATCTCTGTTCAAGAGATCTGTAATGCGGCATGTTGGGGTACCCCCATACCTTCATGAGGATCTACCGACTGGACATCACTGCACCCTCGTTAGCGCATATGATGCTTAGTGTCGGGACTTCTGAGGGTTGATCCTGTATAGACTTGGCTTCGGAGAGTATATGAGTGCCACGGGAGTTGGCTATATCCCCAAAGTGAGAGACTGAATGAGTAATTGAAATAGAACTTACAACAGACGTTATATGATTGGATCTTCCTATACTCTGCCCCTAATGAGGCGTTACCCAAAGTGAGAGACCTCTCTCATCATGTCATAGAACCGGGATTACATTAGGTAATATCAGTTTGTTCCATGCTGCATGTTTTCATGTAATGGCATATTCAAATAGGCTATGTTCGCGCTCATAATCAAAAAGGACTTTCTTCATAGTCATGATATAGTGGGATAAAAAAAGCTCTGTTGAAAAAAGCACTTTTCTCATTCAATGCTCACAAAAAGGAATCAACTGGGAGGTTTTACAGAGCAGCAGCCTAGAAAGACAGGACCTAATAGAATATACAGTATGTGGTACAGTATATTAATAACAATACATTTTATTCGGTGGACGCCATTCAGGGTACTCAAGGATATCATACATTAAAAGTAGGCCTACATAAAAGCAAGTGCAGTACTATAACAAATCCAAGAAACTCGGCACCTCAGGCTTTTACCCATGACCCATAAATTACACCCCTCGCAATAACAATTCTAAGTATGGGTGGTAGGAGATGGTATAGGATGATGCAATGAATCAGCAGCAGTTTGTGTGTGTGTGTGTGTGTGTGTGTGTGTACTTGTTCTCTATTCCTTGGTAGTAGGCCAAGTCAGTCACACAGAGAGGAGTGTGTTTCCTACATTAACTCTCTCTTCCCTCTGCGCTGTATAAATAGTGGACGATTGAGTAAGAATGACATGGCTGTGGGTGACATCTAACAGGAAGTGAGCCCCGGTGAAGGCGTGAGATAGGGGTTAGGGAAGCGGACACTGGGTCTGGAGTGTACAGTTAAAACTCAGGCGGACAGACAGTTACTGCAGGATCCAAGAAGTTGCAGGCTGAGGTGGTATCACAAGTCAGTTTCAGGTCTCATGCACAACTCTCAATTCCCCCTTGGTGTAGAGAGGACCTTGGGACAGTATGGGATTTAAATGACACCAACATCATATGTCATGACAGCATTGTGTCTGACATAACTTTACATAGAATAGCATGGCACACAAGACTAATACAAAATTATTTGAATCACAAATAAAACCAAACCACCTGTCACACCGATGCATACGGGAAATAAATTCCTATAGGCCTTTAACAACAAAGCACCCCTGTAGCCTCAATGCCACCATTATCACTATGGATCAGACTGTTGCCTTGGCTACAGATTAACCTTTCAATCAAAGGACAGGGGATGAAAAAAGAGAGGAGCACTCTACCCCTTTTCATCCCCCAGAAGTGCCAGCTGTGTGCCAGGCGAGCGGGGTGAGGAGGCGGGGTGAGGAGGCGGGGTTACAGGGGACTCTAGGAGGCAGGTTGGAGTGGACCTCTCCAGCCTGGGCTTTCTGGCTACGTCTCAGGGAGCTACTGGGCCTTTGTCTCCCCTCCAATCTGTCCACATCTCCCCCGAGCATCCTGCTGCCTGCTGCAGCCTCTCACATACTGTACAGTGCCTTCAGAAAGTATTCATACTGCTTGGCTTATTACACATTTTGTTGTTACAGCCTGAATTCAAAATTGATTAAATAAAAAAAACAATCTCACCCATCAATACCCCATAATGACAAAATGCCCCAAACATTACGCTTTCTTTCAGGACATAAAGTTAATTAGTGCCATATTGCAAATAGGATGCATGTTTTGGAATATTTGTATTCTGTACAGGCTTCCTTCTTTTCACTCTGTCAATTAGGTTAGTATTGTGGCGTAACTACAATCTTGTTGCTCCATCCTCAGTTTCCTCCTATCACAGCCATTAAACTGTAACCATTTTAAAGTCACCATTGGTCTCATGGTGAAATCCCTGAGCGGTTCTCTTCCTCTCCGGCAACTGAGTTAGGAAGGACGCCTGTATTTTTGTAGTGACTGGGTGTATTTATACACCATCTAAAGTGTAATTAATAACTTCATCATGCTCAAAGTCAATGTCTGTTTTTTACCCATCTACCAATAGGTGCCCTTCTTTGCGAGGCATTTGTGGTTGAATCTGTGTTTGAAATTCACAGCTCAACTGAGGGACCTTGCAGAAAATTGCATGTGTGGGATACATAGATGAGGTAGTCATTCAAGAATCATGTTAAAAACGATTATTGCACACAGAGTGAGTCCATACAACTTATGTGACTTGTAGGCTAATTTTTAATCCTGAACTTATTTAGGCTTGCCATAACAAAAGGTTTGAACAGTTATTGACTGAAAATGTTTCAGATTTTATGAAGTATTGTGTGTAGTAGGCCAGTGAGAAAAAATCTCTATTTAATTCATGTTTAATTCAGGCTTTAACACAATTTTTGGGGAAAAGTCAAGGGGTGTGAATACTTTCTGAAGGCACTGTGTCAATGGAGCCCCAATTGGGTGATCAGACAGAGAAAGAGCAAGCCCAGCTGGGATGGCTAGTGAGAGGAGGCAGGGATTTGGTAAGGGACAGCTCTCTGTTCCAAACCAGGGAGCGTTTGTCTGTCTGATTGGAGCAACCTGTTCAGGTCTCAGTCACTGTAGTAGGGTGACAGCCCAAACACTTGAGTTCTCAGTCTATAGTCTAATCATTATTCTATCATACTATACATTTTACATATACTGAATACAAATATAAACACAACATGCAACAATTTCTAAGATTTTACTGAATTACAGTTCATATAAGGAAATCAGTCAACTGAAATAAATTCATTAGGCCCTAATCTATGGATATCACATGACTGGGAATACAAATACACATCTGATGGTCACAGATACATAAAAACAAAAAATTGGGCCGTGGTTCAGAAAAGCAGTCAGTATCTGGTGTGACCGCCATTTGCCTCATGCTGCGTGACATCTTCTTCGTATAGAGTTGATCAGGTTGTTGATTGTGGCCTGTGGAATGTTGTCCCACTCCTCTTCAATGGCTGTGCGAAGTTGCTGGATATTGGCGGGAACTGGAACACGCTGTCGTACATGTCGATCCAGAGCATCCCAAACATGCTCAATGGGTGACATGTCTGGTGAGTATGCTGGAAGAACTGGGACATTTTCAGCTTCCAGGAATTGTGTACAGATCCTTGCAACATGGGGCCGTGCATTATCATGCTGAAACATGAGGTGATGGCGGCGGATGAATGGCACGACAATGGTATGTGGACACCCCTTAGTGGATTCGGCTATTTCAGCCACACCTGTTGTTGACAGGTGTATCAAATCGAGCACACAGCCATACAATATCCATAGACAAACATTAGCAGTAGAATGGCCCATACTGAAGAGGTCTGTGACTTTCAACGTGGCACCGTCATAGGGTGCCACCTTTGCAACAAGTTAGTTCGTAAAATGTCTGCCCTGCTAGAGCTGTCCCGGTCAACTGTAAGTGCTGTTATTGTTAATTGGAAATGTCTAGGAGCAACAACGTCTCAGCCGCAAAGTGGTAGGCCACTCAAGCTCACAGAACGGGACCGCCGAGTGCTGAAGCGCGTAGCGTGTATAAATAGTCTGTCCTCGGTTGCAACCCTCACTACCGAGTTCCAAAATGCCTCTGGAAGCAACGTCAGCACAAGAACTGTTCGGCGGGAGCTTCATGAAATTGGTTACCATGGCCGAGCAGCCGCACATAAGCCTAAGATTACCATAAGCAATGCCAAGCGTCGGCTGGAGTGGTGGAGCAGTGGAAACACGTTCTCTTGAGTGATTAATCACGCATTGGGGCAGGTAGCGTTCTCCTGGCATCCACCAAACCCAGATTCGTCCATCTGGCAGTCCGACGGACGAATCTGGGTTTGGTGGATGCCAGGAGAACGCTACCTGCCCCAATGCATAGTGCCAACTGTCAAGTTTGGTGGAGGAGGAATAATGGTCTGGGGCTGTTTTTCATGGTTGGGGCTAGGCCCCTTAGTTCCAGTGAAGGGAAATCTTAATGCTACAGCATACAATGACATTCTAGATGATTCTGTGTTTCCAACTTTGTGGCAACAGTTTGGGGAAGGCCTTTTCCTGTTTCAGCATTATAATGCCCTTGTGCACAAAGCGAGGTCTATACAGAAATGGTTTGTGGAGATCGTGTGTGGAAGAACTTGACTGGCCTAAACCCCATCAAACACCTTTGGGATGAATTGGAACACCGACTGAGAGCCAGGCCTAATCGCCCAAAGTCAGTGCCAGACCTCACTAATGCTCTTGTGGCTGGATGGAAGCAAGTCCCCGCAGCAATGTTCCAACATCTAGTGGAAAGCCTTCCCAGAAGAGTGGAGGCTGTTATAGCAGCAAAGGGGGGAACAACTCCATATTTATGCCCATGATTTTGGAATGAGATGTTCGACAAGCATACTTATGGCCATGTTGTGTATCTCTGTGCTTTCAAATTTCCATCAATATAATGCAATTGTGTTCATTGTCCGTAGCTTATGCCTGCCCATAACATAACACCACCGCCCCCATGGGGCACTCTGTTCACAACATTGACTTCCGCAAACCTCTGACCCACACGATGCCATACACGTGGTCTGCGGTTGTGAGGCCGGTTGGACGTACTGCCAAATTATGGTAGAGAAATTAACATTAAATTATTTGGCAACAGTCATGGTGGACATTCCTGCAGTCAGCATGCCAACTGCACGCTCCCTCAAAACTTGAGACATCTGTGGCATTGTGATGTGTGACAAAACTGCATATTTTAGAGTGGCCTTTTATTGTCCCCAGCACAAGGTGCACCTGTGTAATGATCATGCTGTTCAATCATCTTCTTGATATGCCACACCTTTCAGGTGGATGGATTATCTTGGCAAAGGAGAAATGCCCACTAACAGGGATGTAAACTAATTTGTGCACAACATTTGAGAGAAATAAGCTTTTTGTGTGTATGGAAAATTTGTGTGATTTTTTATTTCAGCTCATGAAAAAAAGGGACCAACACTTTACATGTTGCGTTTATATTTTTGTTCAGTGTATTGTGTTTTTGGATGGGAAATGAACTTTCATATTGTCAAATATATATATATATATATACTTACACTGAACGTAAAAAACATTAAGCACACCTTGCTAATATTGAGTCAAGTTGGCTGGATGTCCTTTGGGTGGTGGACTATTCTTGATAGACATGGGAAACTGTTGAGCGTGAAAAACCCAGCAGCATTGCAGTTCTTGACACAAACCGGTGCGCCTAGCAGCTACTACCACACCCGTTCAAAGGCACTTAGATATTTTGTCTTGCCCATTCACCCTCTGAATGGCACACATACACAATCCATATCTCAATTGTCTCAAGGCTTAAAAATCCTTCTTTAACCTGTCTCCTCCCCTTCATCTACACTGATTGAAGTGGACTAAACAACTGACATCAATAGGATTCATAGCTTTCACTTGGATTCACCTGGTCATATTTTGTACACTCAGAGTATAATATACATTTTCCTCACCTTTTCATGTGGTTTATTATGTCCCGAATGGATGTTCTAGCCATTAGCAAAACAGCCCAGATATCTGAATTTCTGAGTTATGCACCACGTTGTAACAATGTATCAAACTGACTTCCGGTGACACCCTATTCTTTCAAGACTAACAATAGGAAAACGGAAAGACCCGCCCCTGCTGTCGATGTTGCTACAAGAGTCGTGTGCCACTGTTTTATGTAGGCTACACTACTGCACGCGACAGGCGCGTGGTACCCTCTCAATCGACAACAAAGCACTATGCTTACATACCGAATACAGAGTGGACAGAAATGTAAACTTAGCTGCCAACCGGTGCCCTTGGACTGGATGCTCTTCTTCAGAAAAGCGAAAGGAATGCAGAACTCGCTCAAACCGAAGCTGAGAAACAATTTTGCATAGGCTCAATTCTTCCCATAATCGGATAATAGAACGGATGAATTATAGGTTTTTGACAAAAAGGTGGTGTGTTAGATAAAAACGAGATATAGATTGAACTTTATAGGCTAATGTTAAGATTGATCTTACTTGTTTTCTGAAACGCGTTTAGAGTAAGATTTGTCTGCAAGTTTTTCTTCAAACTAAATAGGCTCTAATAACCAATGTATTCCTATTTTATTAGCACTGCTATAAACTTTTGTTTTACTATTTTAAATAGGCTGACAGTTTACTTAAACCGGAGGCTATCCATTTTCTTTTACAACTTAACGCAAAAATCAATTATTGCGATGGGAATAACACTTATTTAATCAATAGTAGATAGACTAAACATAATCTAAAACAACTATTGGACTCTATGTCCGCACACTATTCATATAATAAAATAACACTTCTAGGGAGAGTCAAATAGCGCTCACTTTGTTGCACATGGTTGACAGTCAGGGACGTGAAGCTGCAATGGCAATATAATATGCCATTTAGCAGACGCTTTTATCCAAAGCGACTTACAGTCATGTGTGCATAAATTTTTACGTATGGATGGTACCGGGGATCGAACCCACTACCCTGGCGTTACAAGCGCCATGCTCTACCAATTGAGCTGCACAGGACCACAGGTTTTCTGAAACTTATCTTTTCAACTTAAACTACATAGTATTGTGACCGGAAAAAGGGGAGTGGTTGAAGCTTTCATTTTTTAAGAATGTCTTTCTAGTTCAGTTCCCCTGAGAGGGTGGCAATTGTCATATGATTGAGGAGGTAAAAATATAGTTTTGAGTTATGTTGATATCAAGTTTCAAGAGTAAAAACTACCTCAAAATATATCCTCTATTTGGGTAGGCTATTGACAATGCACTGAGAAAATCAATACTAGGTTAGAATGACTTCAAAGTAGTCCAGGCTACTTATTTTGAAATAAACAGGAAACCGTTTTTGCAACTATTTTGAATTGAATTTATATATGTATTTATATCGTTTTTATCAACCTCAGAATGCTTTGAAAACTAAAACTTGGCCTCTATGGTTTAATGGGACAGATGTATCCAAACTCCTCACTTGGTTATGCTGGCAGCCAGTCCTTTTCTTGTCTTGTTCTTTTCACAAACCGAAGATGGGAGACACTTTCCCAACTCCAATGTAATTTAAGAAATGTTAATCGATGCAGGTGTGCGGGCCCCGGAGCACTGGAGGACCAAGGTGACGAATCAAACTCCGATCTCTCACGGTTTGGTCCCATTGATCAGCTGAGACCTCGTGCTGACTACAGCCCCGGTCGCCATAGCAGCCGCCTGAGCGGCGCGGTGAGGACTGGCTGGAGGGCTGCTGTGAATGGGTGACGTCACGGAGCTGGCGCCAGAGAGTCTACTCTGCGAGAGCATGAGCTCGCGGCGCTGTTCAGTAGGCCGATTGCCGCTCGCTTGGTGCCAATTCATCACCTGTCATGGATCAGTCAGGGTGTCATGTGAAATGTACACAGCTGTGAGAACGAAAAGAAGAGGAAAGAAAAATGACAAATCCGATTGCACCAGATGTGGACATGACTGAGTACTGCACTGTTGGGTAGAGATGGCAAGTTAAGTTTTTCACTGTACGTGTGCATATGACAATAAAACTTGAACTTCAGTGCAAGAATTCCACATCTCGTCGCATAAAAATGCATAAAGGCTTGTTAAATAGTGGAAGTTGTCTCGTGGCTGCAAAAGCAAAACTGTATAATGTGCGTACATTTCTGCCCAAATATTTAATAGCCTCTTTTTATCCAAGTGTTGGCAATATCTCTTTCAGAAATAGTTGGTGGTGGGGGGAAGGTTATATCCATTTTTTGTATAAGATTTGTTATTGCACAGCTCAGTCTTGTACGCATAGGACAGACTACTCTCCAAACATCATCATCAATTGCGCAGGACTTGCTAGGACTGCATTTGGTGTTCAAATGCATTCTCTGCAAGATGATATGGGCATATTGGTGGTTATACAGCACTTTTCTCTCAAATCTAATTTTGGGTCGTTTTTACAATATTTTGCATATTAGGAATATTATATCCAAAAACTAAATGATAATTTTCTAAATTATATTTTTTAGCAGCTGTACACAAGGAGAAGAAACACATTCTCATCCATTATAGACGTTGTCACTATGACCCCTAATGTGTTTGTAAAAAATGTATGGACTTAAGTAAACTATGCATTTTAATACACAAATCAAAACGACCACCAGCTGCAGCCCACAACAGCCCCGGTGCAATTAGTTTGTGCTGCATCACTCCGCGAGCTTTGGAGCCCTGTGCCCGGCACCAGTTGAAGAATGCAGCCGCATGTAGCCTCATTTATACAGAAGAATGCTACTGAAGTCTAACATGTTTGCAACCAAAGGAACTGTTGTTCAATCAGTGTTTTACATTATTACCATTCATGGAGGTCATAGAATGGCCTTCCTGACGAAATGTTTTCTAGGTATTATTGAGGACCTTAAGCACAGTGTCAATCCAGACGTCATCCAAGTGGCCCTATACACACTGTGACAGTCACTCTCTCTGGCCAGTGATCACATATGTCTCACAATAATGTGCACAATCATACACCCTCGTCTTATTTCAAATATTCCCTATTATGCAGAATCCATCTTTCCCTACTGATCCAGTGTGTCCGCAAGCATGCCATAAAGGCTAGGTCCGGGGTCCGGTTTAGCCTACCGGTTTAATGACCCATTCAAAGTTCACATTTCTGTTATCACCACCTTATACATGCATGGACCATGTACTCATTCAACATCTGATGTCATGCCCTGAGATTTTTAATTGACAATTTCTACAATCATAATTCCCATTGTTGTTTTTCATAATCTTTAGAAATATAATATTCGTATAGGCTATCCATCATTTCAAATAAGAGATAATGATCAAATTAATCACAAGGACATAGTGCTATGTTGACAGTGAAGGAATGCGTGTTAGAGAGACAGCGAGCTCTTCTAATCTTGACTATAAACCAAGATATTGTGACAATTTAAGCCTATCAGCCCCTTCACCTTTATAAATCTGGATGCATTATTGCGCATTTTACGCATAGATACAAATCATTATAAGAAGTTGTATTTTAGTATTCTTACGTTAACTCCTTCAGAAGAGCTTTGTCAATATTCCATTCATTCAATTTACATTCAATTAAAGTCATCAGGAAAATGCACGCTAGAGCTTCACAAGCTCCTGATGCCAAATTACGAATAATCAGAAACAGGTAAGGGCTCAATTTTCCAAATTGCCCACCAAAGCTGAAGGGCTCTCACGGTGCCACCTTCAACATGCGTTTTCACTTGCTGAGAACACGGAAGGAAAAGAAGGGGCCTGACTGTGAGGCAGTCTTAACCAATGGTAGGGCACGAGGGGGGGGTGATTGACGTAAGCTACTCATCCAATCAGCACAAACAAAACCCGTGCGTTGCAAACCCAGCCTGCTGGCTATATAAGCGACAATGACAGCTTGTAAATCCAGTCCGTTCGCTTACCGATCCGTCTACGAAGGAACAGAAAGAATACTAAAACCAACCTCTCAACGAAAGCACTGAACGTCTCGCTCGAAGATTCAATATGAAAGCAATAAGCCCAGTAAGATCTTTCCGGAAAAACAGCGCGAATCTGTCTGAACATAGTCTGGGAATCTCTCGGAGCAAGACTCCCGTGGATGATCCATTAAGCCTGCTTTACAACATGAACGACTGCTACTCTAAGCTGAAGGAGCTCGTGCCCAGCATCCCTCAAAACAAGAACGTGAGCAAGATGGAAATCCTGCAGCATGTCATCGACTATATTCTGGACCTGCAGATCGCACTTGACTCCAATGTCGCAATAACAAGCCTCCATCACCCGCGACCGGGGCAAGCGACATCCAGGACTCCCCTGACAACTCTAAATACAGATATCAGCATCTTGTCATTACAGGTAAGGATATTGTCTGAAATATCAGAAGAATATGAATATAAACAAAGACCATACATTTGGTTGGGTCTATTTAACCTATTGGCGTGCGCATTTTTAGTGCGTTTTAAATGCGCAATTGTGGTCTATTGTGAAATTACACCATTTGGTTACAAAAGGCATGTTATCCATTATCAGCATTGCGAGGGGAGGCATTTTTATGTGTAATCTCAATAATTCCACGTATTTGACTGCGGCGGTGCTAATGAACATATGTTTGTTTTTCAGTCTCCGGAGTTCCCATCAGAGCTGATAACAGATGACAGCAGGAATCTTCATCGTTAAAGCGGTAAGTACGCTATGTTATATCCCCTGTCTGTAGTATTATGTCTGGGGTTTACTTGCCTATTAGCCTACAGCCTGTTGTGGCAGAATACAACAAATACAAGTCGGTGCATATTTCTGACAGTAGGCTAATCATTATCTCATTGTTAACTGGTTCAATATTTGAACTGAATGCATTGCAAACATTTTTGCTATAGCGTGTAGGCAAATTCTTTGTTATTACGTTATAACGCACCTACGCTCATCTGTAATATAAAATAAATGGTTGTCTGGATTACTATTAGATGTCTGCACATAATTGGTGCAAGAAGAGGCCCAGCAGAACTGCATTTTCGGCTGATTCTCTCCGAGATAGTAGGCTGAAGTTGAGTGAGAAAGTGCCCTATGCTGAGTTAGCGTGTACATCTGGAGCCCAGGGTTTGCTCAGTATTCGAGTGTTTGGTTCAATTTTAAAACTGCGGCTTCCTCCCTGGCGCCAGTCTGTCCGGATCTCTGCCCTGTTTGCAGTTTCTAAACTCGCCTCTTTCTCAATCTTTTGCAGGTGTTTGGTTAAGACACAAAACACACAGGACCTGGGAACCGGACTTTTTTCACTAAATTTTTGTCCTCGGGTTCTGGATTTTCTTCTTTAATTGAATCAAGAGACTTTGCTTATAAAGGACAATCTATGTGATGTGTTTTCAGTTCAGACACTCATATTATTTAACTTAAGACCTGTTTTGGTCCTTTCTTGAAATGGAAGTCGCGCTATACTCCCGACACAGGGAGAAAAACAAATAAGAGTGTCACAAGGATTTCCTCTTATCCCCCTTGAAGTCTTCGCTTTTTCTCCGGAGTTGGAGTGAATAGAAGACAACTTGGTTAGTTACTGTATATAGTTTAGTCTGTCTTGTCAGAATTGTTACTCTTCTTCGCACATGAAGGACTGGACGTTGTTAAAAAAAAACAAAAAAAACAAAAGAACGCGTGAAACCTTGTGCACTCTATCGGAGTTTTATCTTGTATAGTTGCAGGAATTGCACATTTCTGCAAAAGTGTAATGCTGTACTTAAATATGCTGAAACTTTTTATAAAAGTAATAATGTAAATTGTACCTTTTTATACAAAAAATAAACAAATCAAATGCATTATTTGAGCATGTCTCCCTGCTGTATGGAAACTTGTAGCCTATAGACATACATTCTTGAGATTTGAGTTGCAAAAGGTAAAGGCTGACAATGTTCTGGCTGAAAATGGTTATGCAATGCCAGGTTGTTGTGATCATCTACAATCCCAAAATGAGTTTCAATTCCTGTGCGTTAACCAGCCCATGCAGTGGTAATGAAGTCAATGTAGTGGGAATGTCAATCTTTCATGACAGTTGTGTCAACTTAATGATTAAATGTAAAGAATGGTGAATTCCTGAGTGTCATTTCTTAGGTGCGCAATGGACAAGCTATACCATTGACTAAGTGCGTCATTTACAGTGAAACATTGCTCATTCACACAACGCTCTGTCTTCCTCATCTTGACAGTGTTCAGGAATTGAGACCTAATTCTACCTCAAACACGCAAGGATGCGGTAAACCCCCAGGGTGTACGCATATAGGACACTGGGCATAATGCGATTGTCTCACCTGTTCATAAAAGCTAGTGCAAATGTATTAAAAGCTGTTCTCCATTTTCAATCACAGAACATCTTCTATTGACAATATGATTCTGCATTAATCTGCTACTCACAAAGCTGTTAACTTCTAAAATAAACACTTCACCACTAATTGTCATTTTTAAATGGCCTGCCAGTGCTGATCATACTATTTTTGTAGAAAAACACAGACCCATAGGGCTACATTTCATGAATCTCAGGATGTCTGTGTTATGATAATGATTAGACTACGCATTCATTTTTGTCTGAACGTGCGATGACACCATAAGGCAAACTACCTGGACACTGCTCTATGCTCAAGCCTAAACTATTGCTTTTAAAGCAGCACATTATTCCACTTTTACAGGTAGAATGACAAAGCACAGGTTCACCATTTCCCCACAAACTGGAAAGCTCAAGTTCCTTTACACAGAGGAGTAAACTCTTAAGTGTGCCCAACATACGAAGGGAAGGGCTTCGAATAGGATGAAATAGATTGGCTACGGTATTATGCATATGAATTATACTTCATATGTATATTATGACAACTTGGCCTTCAAATCAGCTTTTCCCACAAGTGGAAGTTCATGCCCATGGTTCAGTGATGCTGGCTAGGACATTGTCTTCTTTGGCCTAATGCGGGTTTGTATGGAGAATCTGCCACCTACTGGTGAAAATAAAGTCCAGCTGACTCCAGCTAATGCAATTATGTCTTAACCCTTTCTATATGGCAGGGTTTCCCAATGTCGTTCCTGCCCCCCGATTTAAAATGCGGTGTACTGCTAGGGCAAAAACCGAAACGGGGGGTGGGCAGGACCCGACTTTGGGAAACCCTGCTATGTGGGAGTATGGGAAATTGTGTTAATTAAATAATGAACAACAAACGAGTCAACTTGAGCTCATAGGAAAAGTAGAGTTCAAGGGATGGGAAGCATGTTATGAACTGTTATTTTATACAGGAAGTTAAAAATGCTTCTGACAGCCAAGATGTTTATTGTTTCACAAAAACATGGCTTCACATTGCACTCTGAAAAAGACTAAGATCCTCAGAGACATATCAGTAGTGCATGGAACACACTTTTTCCTATCACAGAAAGTCCAGGAGGTTTACCACACTGTTCACATAGATTTTAAATCTTTAATTACAGCACAAAACAGATTCTTGGGCAAATAGACCTTTCCATCACAAATATGGAAAAAAGGTGTCACAATACAAATTCACAGCAATACTACACCAAATAACTCATGTTTGAACATGGCACATTTTCACTGGTAGCCTACTTGATAACTAAGTTTTCCTCAATTCTAGTTAAGCACAAAGCCAATTAAGATTTTTCAGTAACCTATAACAAAGTACAGTATACAAAATTGCACCAACATACACCACTACTGTACTGTCACCATCACTACACCAAAACACAACATTCATACGGACACACAAACAATCACATCACAACTCACTACCATTTTCCAACAGCAAACGTGAACATGACAGCACAACACCTGATTGAACTACAGGGCCATTTCAATTGGACTTTGATTCCATATTAGTATGACGTCATGAACTTTCAAATTATTTCACAAAATGTATCCTGAGTTCTTGATGTATTTTTGGTTTGTCTACAAGCCAGGACATTCATTTCTTCAACCCAATTTATTTAATATTTTTATGATTGGCAAAAATGTGATCCCCTTCGTTTTAATCGATGCTTACTGATCTGCATATCAACTCTGGGTGAATGCTGTAACAACCTTCAGTCTTTTAAAAACTAAATTACAAATGAATAGGCCTTTATTTTTTTGTAGCACATCACAACATCAAACATCAAGCAACGTCTAAGGGACCTCAAAAAAGGCCTGGGCCCCTCACAGGACACTCTCTCTCTCGTCCTCCAGGATAATGGCATCAGGGGCCCCTGTGCGGCCCTCAAGGGCCTCCCCGGTGCTCAGTGCCCTCTTGAGGATGATCCCACGCAGGTTCTGGTTATGGACAGGCCCAGTGGTGGAGTCAGTGCTGGAGCGTGGGGTGGAGCTCTCTGTGTCTTGGTTGTCTTGGCTGGTGTTGGTGGTGGCAGCGTTGTTGCTACTGTTGTTGTTGAGCGTGGTGGTGCTGGAGGCGCGGTTGAGGTTGCTCATGGACAAGCTGGCGGGGAACCAGGTTTCGTCGGGGCTGGAGGCCATCAGGCTGCCCTCGGACGGGGCCTCGGAGCAGATGGACATGCGGGCGATGGTGGAATCGTGGAGGCCACTCAGACTGCTGGGCAGCAGGCCCCTCTCCTTTACCAGACCTTCTAGCTCCAGCTCTATCAGGTTGGGTTTATTAACCTCTTCGGCTTCCACTAGGGAGTGGTCCGAGGAGCTCTCGCCAGACCTCAACCCCGAGTCGGACGAGTCCTTCTTGTCCAGGGCTATGTCGGATGTCGCTTGGGCGCCCCCCTCCTTCCCTTCTTCCTGGAGCAGAGGGGTGTTGTCTGATTCCTCCGTCCCTGACTCCTCATCACTGGGGACATTGTGGTATCGAGGCCCTGCTCCCTTCACCTTGGAGCCCCCTGCTTTGGAGGCGCTGGAATACAGCTTCTCGTCCTCTTCGCTGATGGGGTCCAGGGGGGCATCTGAATCGACCGCATCCATAGCTTTAGCCCCTCTCTTGGTGGGGAAAGAGGGCTTGCGGCCCTCCTGCTCGGTCCCGTCTTTGGCCTTTTCCTCTGGGTCTCTGACCTCTCGGCTCTGGAGGAACTGGCCCGGGTGGGGCTGGACGGGCTTCTCTCCCCCGCTTCCGGCCACGTCCAGCTGGGTCATCTGGGTGATGTACTCGCGGTAGGCGTCGCGATACTCTGCCTGCTGCTTGTCCGTCAGCTTGCAGATGTCGTTGGATGACTCCTGGGAGTTGAGGCTGGACATGCTGGGGGTGCGGTGGGTGGCCGCCTGGGGGTGGGAAGGAGAGGGTAACGTGCAGTATAAAGGTTTTTGTTATGGTTGAGGGGGGAACGGGATGCGCCATGGACGTTATTGGTTTGGGTAAAGGGGTGAGAAAGCACAATCTCATGAGGTTTGTGGTCATGGTGGTGCTGTTTGACTTTACAATGCTTTATTTACAGGCAAACAACAGCACTGCAAGCCACCAAATAACTAGTAATGACAATAAAAAACTGACAGCCATGCTAGAGAAGTTTATGTTTGCGTATATGTTAGCATGTTGGCAGTTGAGAGCAGAGAGGGCAAAAATAACAGCTTTTCTAACACCCTGCCTTGCCCTTTGGTGGTGTGAGTCTGTGTATGTGTGATCAGCCACGTCAACGTCCTCAACCAGGGGAGGTCAAAACTGCCATCATCTCACCCAAAACCACATGCTAATTTAGCTCTGATGAGTTCAATGACTGCTTGTGTAAGTGTATACAGTGCCTAGTGAAAGTCTACACACCCATTGCACAGTCTTCACATCTTGCTGCCTTAAATGTTTATCTAAAAAGGGATTAAACTGGATATTTTCCATACAGATCTACACAACCTGCTCAACATTTTCAAAAAATGCTTTTCCAACAGTCTTGAAGGAGTTCCCACATATGCTGAGCACTTGTTGGCTGCTTTTCCTTCACTCTGCGGTCCAACTCATTCCAAACCATCTCAATTGGGTTGAGGTCGGGTGATTGTGGAGGCCAGGTCACCTGATGCAGCACTCCATCACTCTCCTTCTTGGTCATATAGCCCTTACACAAGAACAGCTCAAATAAGCAAAGTGAAACGACAGTCCATCATTACTTTAAGACATGAAGGTCAGTCAATACGGAACATTTCAAGAACTTTAAAAGTTTCTTCAAGTGCAGTCGCAAGAACCATCAAGCGCTCTGATGAAACTAGTTCTCATGAGGACCGCCACAGGAATGGAAGACTCTGAGTTACCTCTGCTGCAGAGGATAAGTTCATTAGAGTTACCAGCCTCAGAAATTGCAGCCCAAATAAATGCTTCACAGAGTTCAAGTCACAGACACATCTCAACATCAACTGTTCAGAGGAAACTGTGTGAATCAGGCCTTCATGGTCGAATTGCTGCAAAGAAACCACTACTAAAAGGACACAAATAATAAGAAGAGACCTGCTTGGTCCAAGAAACACGAGCAATTGACATTAGACCGGTGGAAATGTGTACTTTGGTCTGGAGTCCAAATTTGAGATTTTTGGAATGCCTCCAGGCTGTGTAAGGGCTATTTGACCAAGAAGGAGAGTGATGGAGTGCTGCATCAGATGACCTGGCCTCCACAATCCCCCGACCTCAACCCAATTGAGATGGTTTGGGATGACTCGGACAGCAGAGTGAATGAAAAGCAGCCAACAAGTGCTCAGCATACACTACCGTTCAAAAGTTTGGGGTCACTTAGAAATGGCCTTGTTTTCGAAAGAAAAGCAATTTTTTTGTCCATTAAAATAACATCAAATGGATCAGAAATACAGTGTAGACATTGTTAATGTTGTAAATGGCTATTGTAGCTGGAAACAGCTGATTTTTAATGGAATATCTACATAGGCTTACAGAGGCCCATTATCAGCAACCATCAGTCCTGTATTCCAATGGCACGTTGCGTTTGCTAATCCAAGTTTATCATTATCAAGGCTAATTGATCATTAGAAAATACTTTTGCAATCATGTTAGCACAGCTGAAAACTTTTGTGCTTATTAAAGAAGCAATAAAACGGGCCTTCTTGAGACAAGTTGAGTATCTGGAGCATCAGCAATTGTGGGTTCGATTACAGAATCAAAATGGCCAGAAACAAAGAACTTTCCTCTGAAACTCGTCAGTCTATTCTTGTTCTGAGAAATGAAGGCTATTCCATGCGAGAAATTGCCAAGAAACTGAAGATCTCGTACAACGCTGTGTACTACTCCCTTCACAGAACAGCACAAACTGGCTCTAACCAGAACAGAAAGAGGAGTGGGAGGCCCTGGTGCACAACTGAGCATGAGGACAAATACATTAGAGTGTCTAGTTTGAGAAACAGACGCCTCACAGGTCCTCAACTGGCAGCTTCATTAAATAGTACCCGCAAAACACCAGTCTCAACGTCAACAGTGAAGAGGCGACTCCGGGATGCTGACCTTCTAGGCATCGTTGCAAAGAAAAAGCCATATCTCAGACTGGCCAATAAAAATAAAATATTAAGATGGGCAGTCTGAGATATGGCCTTTTCTTTGCAATTCTGCCTAGAAGGTCAGCATCCCGGAGTCGCCTCTTCACTGTTACAATGGGCCAAACAAGCTGTAGCTAGCTACAAACCAATGATGTTATTTTAATGGACCAAAAAATTGCTTTTCTTTTCGAAAACAAGGACATTTCTAAGTGACCCCAAACTCTTGAACGGTAGTGTATATGGGAACTCCTTCAAGACTGTTGGAAAAGCATTCCAGGTGAAGCTGGTTGAGAGAATGCCAAGAGTGTGCAAAGCTGTCATCAAGGCAAAGGGTGGCTATTTGAAGAATCTCAAATATTAAATATATTTTGATTTGTTTAACACTTTATTGGTTACTACATGATTCCATATGTGTTATTTCATAGTTTTGATAGTCAAATAGTCAAAATAAAGAAAAACCCTTGAATGAGTAGGTGTGTCCAAACATTTGACTGGTACTGTATGTCGTCACACCTCAAATCAATACTTGGTGGAAGCACCTTTGGTAGTCATTACAACTGTTAATAATTTTTTTATACAATTCTACCAACCTTGCACAACTCTTAGCGCAACATAATCCATTGATTTTGTCAAAATTGCTCAAGCACAGTACATTTGGTTGGGAATCATTAATGGACAGCAATATTCAAACCTTGTCTCTGATTTTCAAATAGATTTAAGTCAGAACTGAGACTGGGCCATTCAGGAACACTGAACACCTCTTGAAAAGTCATTCTGGTGTCTTAGGCATTAAAATGTGTGCAATCGTCCCGCTAAAAAATTAAAAACTCTATCCCAGGGTAAGGTTTTCAGAAGACCAAGGTGGGTTTTCCTCTAACTTTTTACCTTTGCTCCTTTAATATTTATTTTGATCCTGACAAACTCCCCAATCCCTTGCGGTGACAAGAGTATACCCATAACATGATGCTGCCACCACAATACTAGAATATACAAAGGGATCAACAACATTACATTCACTCCTCATTACCGGCCTATTTGACAAAGTAAAAAGAAGGAAACCTGTATTATAAGAATCTACTTCAAATCATCCATTCGGTTTGCAACAATGCCGTTTAATAATACTGCAAGACAACACAGCAAAGAAATTAAGTTTTGGGCCTAAATTAAAAACTATAGGTTGGGGTCAAATCCAATCCAACACATAGTGAAACCCTCTGTTTTTCAAGTATTGTGGTGACAGCATTATGTTATGGGTATGCTTGTCACTGGCAGGGACTGGTGAGTATGCCAGGATCAAAAGAAATATGAAAAGAGCAAAGCCCAGGTAAAAAGTTACAGGAAACCCGCCACAGTCTTCTAAAACCTAAGCCTGGGATAGAGTTTTACTTACACAATTACACACATTGTAATGCCAAAGACACACCAGAATGGCTTTCCAAGAAGTGTTGAGTGTTCCTAAGTGGTCCAGTCTCAGTCCTGACTTAAATTTGCTTGAAAATCAGAGAAAATGTTTGAATATTGCTGTCCATCAATGGTTCCCAGTCAAAGTTACTGAGATTGAGCAATTTTGACAAAAACAATGGATATACAGTATAATGTTAGCAATGGATATCTGCAAAAGTGTTTCTACTGCTCTCAACAACATTGTTGCCCAGAATTTAGCAGGCGCTATCGACAAAGATCAGTGGGAAAAAGTTGTGATGGACTACTTTTCTGCAGAAGGTCAGTGTGAACTGGAGTGATTTGACAAAACAATGGGCCAAACAAGCTGTAGCTAGCTACAAACCAAACAGAAAAGACACTGCTGTGAAGCGTTCACTTATGTATACAGGTAAGAATCTAGCTACATTTTCAGATATTATACGTTTCAAATTCTGTCAGAAAGTCATTTTCATTGCAAGTTAAAGTGTACTGTTAGCTAGCTAGCTAACATTGAACCTAGTTGGTTAGCTTTAGCTACCTGCAGATTCATACTCCAGCAGTTCATGCATAGTGGCTAGCTATGACAATTCGTTTGTACCGTAGCTATGGGTTGGGATTATGGTTCATTGTTTAGCTAGCTAACTAGCTAGCTATATGTCAAAACAAAAGACTCCACTTTGCAAGATAATTATTCAATTACCCATCAAGCCAGGTGTGTCTGGGGGTGATTAGTGGTTCTCTGTAGCTCAGCTGGTAGAGCACGGCGCTTGTAACGTTAAGGTAGTGGGTTCGATCCCCGGGACCACCCATACACAAAAAAATGTATGCACTGTAAGTCGCTTTGGATAAAAGCGTCTGCTAAATGGCATATTATTATTATATTATTATTACGGCCATCTATTGTATTTCATGAACATGTGTACATGTCTAGACAATAGTGACCCATCCACTTAGCTAGATGTGGCTGGGGGGGTGGTTATAGCATTTCTTTCACATGACCCATCAATTTAGACAAGTGTCTGGGTAAGCATCATCTAATGATTATAAAATATTTGTATCTGGACACTTTCAAAGTCAGATTAGGATATAGGCCAAGGACTAGATAAAGTGTATTTTTACCTATAGTCTTTCCTTATTGTAGGCTACTACTTTCACCACTTTTAGTCTTGAAATCTTTGGTTGTTTACTACACTACTCACTCTATTTAGCACATGGCCTCACATGTGAATCCTTAAAGAGATGGGTGGGGCTAAGGATTAAGAGGGTGTAAACGTTGCTGAATAGGTGTAGACAAAGAAGAGCTCTCCAGTAGGTGTACCAAAACATTTTCTCAAAAGTGGGGTTACAAGTTTATCAACTTTCAAAGCAGAATTACTTTCCCATTGCTCCTCAACTGCAGTTTATGATATACAATTTTCTACTTTAGTTTGGAACATTTCTATAATTCTACTTTGAAAATGTGGAGTAGGTTGTGCAGATCTGTAGTTAATTTTTTTTTTGAATTGTATCGTTTTTTATTTTATTTTAAGGCAGCAAAATACGAAGACTGTGCAAGGGGTGGGTAGACTTTCACTAGCAACTGTATTTGCATATTTGACTGCTTACATGTCCTCTTTAAGGGTGTTTGGAAGGCTTGGCATGTTTGTATTTCTGTGGGTATGTGAATGTGTTTATCTGTGCTCAGTACATGAGTCTATGAATGTACTGCATGTGTAAATGTGTGTTTGTGTATGTACCGTATTTATCAATGTGTGTGTGTGTATGAGTGTACGTATATGTGTACGTGTGTGTGTGTGTGTGCGTGCATGTGCGTATGTGTATACGAGTGGGAGTGTGTGTATTCAACTCACCACGGGCCAGTGCTGAGTGGGTCTCGGGGGCTCCTCCAGACCCAGGCCTACGTTACTGAGCTCCTCGAAGCTGAGGTTCAAGCTGTAGCTGCCCACCTCATGGGGAGCTCCCTGGTGCCTGGCCGTCTCCACGTTGACCACGCTGCTGCCCTGCTCGCTGGCCGCACGAGACTCCTCCTGCAGGGCCTGGCTCTCCCCGTGACGCTGCTCCATCACCTGGGAGAGGGGAGAGGGGACTGTTAGAGAGAAAAGCATACAGCCAGCCGCGTGCGGAGCAAACATGTCACCCCAAGGTATAGATAGACTCAACATAGGAAATATCCACAAGCTACAGAGCCAATATACAGTATAACCACTAGCTATGAAACCAACATACAACCACTAACTCTATAGAACCACACACAACCAATAGGAATAGATTCAGCACACTGCATCTACCAGCTCTTTACCTAACATATAGTCTACCATCAGCTGCTGTAGGAAGCCAATACATAACCATCATATTAATACTTTAGAAACACAAAGTCAGTACTAGTATTTTAGTTCAATAGATGGTGAGTACATCTGATGACAACGTTCACACTCAAATTAATTCTGTTAAACTCTATAGGGCCTATATGCATACAGTTAGTGGTCCGGTCTCCACATCAGATGGCTTGGGATGTGCTCAGAAGAGGGAAAAATTCAATTTCTTGTAAAACCGTGCAGCTATTCAGAGTCAGACCCCTCGACTGCATGGAGACTGGCTGACTGCAGCTCCCACTGACAATAACCTTCCTTCATCTAAATCTCAGCCATCTTGGACCAGATGGCTGGCTGGCTGGCCACGTTCTGGCAACACAACATTCGTTTGTGGAAGGAGGCACAAACGGACATCTGATCAACGCAAGCTACATGTGTTCCTGATTCCAGCCCCCCGAGCGAGCGGAGCAGACTCCAGACTTTCTCGTAATACGGATTATAAAATCCTCCGATGTCTCCAGAGAGGGCTCAAGATGTATTACAAGATGCCCTGATTTTTTAGAAGACTAAAAAAACAACGCACAAAACACAAATCCGGTGAATAGAAATCAGGACACTGATATTAATGTACACATAAAATAAATAAAAGAAGGATGTTGAGTATTTAAAAGTGGAGGTGGAGGTTTTGTCTTACCATGCCTCTGAAGAGTTGCCAGTCGCCAAAGTTCATGTTCATCTCTTTTTTCAGCTCTTCCAGGTTGCATTGAGACAGCACCCGGCCATTCACATTGGCCTAACATGGAGAGAGAGAGGCAGAGACATGATCACAGTTGATCAAATACAGGCACATTGGGCCGGTTCGGACACAGATAATATAATATATATAATATAATATAAAGCCTAATCCTGGACTAAAAAGCCTAATCCTGGACTAAAAAGCACTATCAATGGAGATTCTCCATCAAGCTTGCTTTTTATTCAAGGATTAGGCTTAATCTGTGTCTGGGAAGCTAACCCATACTGTATAAATTAGGGCATAAGTAGGCATAAATTGAGTAAAGTAGGCCCATATGTATAAGTTGGAAAAGACGGGACAAGGAGGCTAAAGTAGGCGCATTTAGAGGTTGGGCAAGTAGGGCCATGTGCTCAAGTAAGGCAAAATAGAGACATTTGGAATCCCTTCTGATGGTATAACGAAACTCGTATGTAACAGTAGTCCTGGGCTAAAGCCATGTCTAAAGCCTCAATTCCAAAGGTACACATGTATGAACTCTACATTGCTATACTTTTCTCAGTTCTGCACCTCACAGAACAATAAATACTTTCACATAAAGACAACGTCTCACTAGAAGTGTTGTTAAGTGGGCCAACTGTGGTCTAGAGGAATTGATATATAGCCTAGACATTAATGACATCCTGTCTAAATGGACTGGAAGCTCAATGCAGACATCAACTTTGGCTGTTTTGTTGGGCCATATGAAGCTATATTTTTTAGTAGAATTGTTGTATTATATTATTATATATATATTTATTTTATTTATTATTTTTGTACCCCCTTTTTTTTGTACCCCCTTGTCTAATTGCTGCAACTCCCCAACAGGCTTGGGAGAGGCGAAGGTGGAGTCATGAGTCGGAACATGACCCGCCTAACCGCGCTCCTTAACACCCGCCAGCTTAACCCGGAAGCCAGCCGCACCAATGTGTCAGAGGAAACATCGTTCAACTGGTGACCGGGGTCAGCCTGCAGGCACCCGGCCCGCCACAAGGAGTCGCTAGGGCGCGATGAGCCAAGTAAAGCCACCCCAGCCAAACCCTCCCCTTACCCGGACGACGTCCTATGGGACTCAAGGCCACGGCCGGTTGTGGCACAGCCCGGGAATGAACCCGGGTCTGTAGTAAAGCCTCTAGCACTGCGATGCAGTGCCTTAGACCGCTGCGCCACTCGGGAGGCCCGGGCCATATAAAGCTGATACAGGTCATTATTAAAAGGCCCAGTGCACTCAAAGATGAGATTTTCATGTGTTTTATATACACTATATATACACAAAAGTATGTGGACACCCCTTCAAATTTGTGGATTCTGCTATTTCAGCCACACCCATTGCTGAAAGGTGTATAAAATCGAGCACAAAGCCATGCAATCTCCATAGACAAACATTGCCAGTAGAATGGCCTTACTGAAGAGCTCAGTGACTTTCAATGTGGCACCGTCATAGGATACCACCTTTCCAACAAGTCAGTTCGTCAAATTTCTGCCCTTCTAGAGCTGCCCCGGTCAACTGTAAGTGCTGTTATTGTGAAGTGGGAACTTCTAGGAGCAACAACGGCTCAGCCACGAAGTGGTAGGCCACACAAGCTCACAGAACGGGACTGCCGAGTGCTGAAGCGCGTAAAAATTGTCTGTCCTCGGTTGCAACACTCACTACCGAGTTCCAAACTACCTCTGGAAGCAATGTCAGCACAATAACTGTTTGTCAGGAGCTTCATGAAATGGGTTTCCATGGCCGAGCAGCTGCACAGAAGCCTAAGATCACCATAAGCAATGCCAAGTGTCGGCTGGAGTGGTGTAAAGCTCGACGCCATTGGACTCTGGAGCAGTGGAAACGCATTCTCTGGAGTGATGAATCACGCGTCACCATTTGGCAGTCCGACTGACAAATCTTGGTTTGGCGGATGCCAGGAGAACGCTACCTGCCCCAATGCATAGTGCCAACTGTAACGTTTGGTGGAGGAGGAATAATGGTCTGGGGCTGTTTATCATGGTTCGGCCTAGGCCCCTTAGTTCCAGTAAAGGGAAATCTTAACGCTACAGCATACAATGACATTCTAGATGATTCTGTGCTTCCAACTTTGTGGCAGGAGTTTGGGGAAGTCCCTTTTCTGTTTCAGCATGACAATGCCCCCATGCACAAAGCGAGGTCCATACAGAAATGGTTTGTCAAGATTGGTGTAGAAGAACTTGACTGGCCTGCACAGAGCCCTGACCTCAACCCCATCAAACACATTTGGGATGAATTGGAATGCCGACTGCCAGCCAGGCCTAATCGCCCAACATCAGTGCCCGACCTCACTAATGCTCTTGTGGCTGAATGGAAGAAAGTCCCCGCAGCAATGTTCCAACATCTAGTGGAAAGCCTTCCCATAAGAGTGGAGGCTTTTATAGCAGCAAAGGGGGGACCAACTCCATATTAATGGCCATGATTTTGGAATGAGACGTTTGAATGGCAGGTGTCCACATACTTTTGATCATGTAGTGTATATTTCCACCTTATGAGGTTGGAATAATACTGTGAAATTGTGAAAATTATGATAATGCCCTTTTAGTGTAAGATCTGATGAAAAGATTGCCTGAAACTGCAGCCTGTTTTGGTGGGATGGTGCTTTGGCCTGCCTAGTGAAATCATCCGGTGGTAAATTAGTTAATAGGCCAATAAGTAAGTTCCAAACCTCTCTGCCAATAACAGCTAGTTTTCAGTTTTCCCCTCCCCACTCAGACCACTCCCAGACAGTCCTAGCAAAAGTCTTGCTTGAGAAATTGCTCTTAGCTAAGAAGCTATTTTTGTTTCTGTTTGACCATTTTAATTGAAAGCAATCACAGTAAGGTACGTAATTGTTAACCAGAATTTATTTGATACTGAGATAAAAACAGCTGCATTGGACCTTTAATAGACAAAAATTAAACCCTTGGTTGTTGCTCAATATGCATACTACCATGCTCCACACTCTCATGCTGCGAGTTCGTTCTCTGAGGACGTTCGAGTACATACAAATTAACATTTGAGAAGCAATGCGCACTCCCGTGCTAATGCATTACCTTTGAACAATACAAACTAAACAAGATAACTACATAAAGCAAATGCGAGCTTGTAACTTAATAATTATCAGCTAGCTATATGTGAATCCTAATAATCTAGCTAGCCAGCTAGTTTTACTTGTACAAATGACCTACAACTAATGTTGTTATGAAAGGCAGCTGGCCAACGTTAGCTACAAATTGTTCATGGGAAGCTAGCTAGCAACCAATTATTTGTTAGTTAGCTTGCTGTCTACACACACTACAGTGGATATTCTAGGCAGTTAAACATGCCAAAATGAACACAGTATGTATTTATTATAAAATTCAGGCAACATGGTATTTTACCAAATAGGGCTATCTTCTGTATACCCCCCCCCCCCCCGTCACAACACAACTGATTGGCTAAAACCATTAAGAAGGAAAGAAATTCCACAAATTAACTTTTAATAAGGCACACCTGTTAACCTGTTAATTGAAATGCATTCCAGGTGACTACCTCATGAATCTGGCTGAGAGAATACCAAGAGTGTGCAAAGCTGTCATCAAGGCAAAGAGTGAATCTCAAATATATTTTGATTTGTTTAACACTTTTTTGGTTACTACATGATTCTATGTGTTATTTCATAGTTTTTTGATGTCTTCACTATTATTCTACAATGTAGAAAATTGTAAAAAATAAAGAAAAACCCTTGAATGAGTAGGTGTTCTAAAACTTTTGACCGGTAGTGTATGCAATGTGAGTGGGAAGCATTTCAGTCCGAAGTCAGAGTTCATTTTCTCTCCCTTTAGCTCAAAACCAGACGGCATTGTTTTCAAGAAATGTTGAGTTGTATTTTATGTGGTTGCATCATATTACGTCAACAATCATGGGAATATTTCAGTTGAAGCTTGCATCAATGCATGCTTAGAAAAGTACGCATCTGAGAATTGCCCTCTGTTCTCCGTTACGCATACTTTGATTTGGACTCATACTCCAACTGTTCCGTGCTCCAATTTGCGTGCTCGGAGCACGGTAGTATGCATATTGAGAAACACCCCTTGTGTGGAATGGATACCCTGACATGACTGATATTTAATCTTTTGAATCAACTTTATTGACAGAAGTGTTGTATAAGCAAACGTAGGAGGGGCTATGTGGGTGTAGGAGGCTATGAGTGTGTAAAAGGCTGAGTGTGTGTATATGAGGGTTGTGTGTGTGTGTGAGAGACAATGTGTATAGTGTGAAAAATGTATGCACTCACTAACTGTATGTCGCTCTGGATAAGAGCGTCTGCTAAATGACTAAAATGTAAAAGTATAGCAGGCCTCACCTTCTTGATGGTGGCGGTGTACTGGCCCAGCATGCTAGGGTCCATGCCGTCGATGTGTTTGACGCGCTCACACACCGCGTCCGTGTTAAGAGAGCTGAGGAGTATCACAGGGGCGCCTGGTACCCCAGAGCCAGAAACCTGTCACACACACACACACACAGACAGACAGAATCAACCTTTGACTAAGTAGCGTAGCATGGATAATTTACAACCACTGCAAACTCATACGGTTAGCGCAACGCTTCAAGAACCACAGAATAGCGTTACAACAACCACAGCTACGTTAATATGAATGAAGGTTAACACTGGAGTATCTATTCACTGCAACCAGGAACACTATTCCCTTTTTCACAGCATGGTACAAAGACAAAAGAGCAAGCAAATCCAAATGCAATTATCTTTGTTAGTGCAAGCACCTGTGAGGTAACAATACAAGGGCATGGTCACTAAAGTGGCACCAGATGTGCAATATAGGCTCTGTTGGGGGTCTTTATGTTAATCTGAACACACTGTAGATGGTAGTGCAGTATTCACTGTACACACGAGCCGTATGTGTGTGTGTGTCTCCCCCCCCTCATATAAGCTAGAAGAGTAGCCAATATCCTCGCCCCCCTAATGATCTCAAACCAGAGACTCCCAGCTAGCCTGACATGCCACCCACTAGCAGTGAAACAAAACACAACTCAACAACCCTCCCTCTCCTCCCTCCCTCCCTCTGCTCTCTCTCTCTCTTTCGCTCTAATAATACCACTAGGACATGGTTTCAGACTGAGCAACAACAAAACAACAGCTTTGTAGACATGGGCGAGAAGGCGGCGAGGCTTAGAAGATGTCTGTGCTTGCTCTCTCGCTGCGAGTGCTTGTTAGAGAAAATAAGATGTAGACGTCTTAACAGAGCCGAGCAGAACGGGTGGGTTAACTGTAGTCGCTCTGTGAAAGAAGGCATGAGAGAGGGTGAAAGTCACTTGAGAATGTTAGCTACTGTACACAGACCGTGCTGAAGGAGTGTAGCATACTGCTGTATCAGCTGCACTTTCACTAATAGTGTGTGTGTGTAGCTATAGCAGTCAATACTTGCTGTAACACACTATCTGCCTGTCTGCTATGCAAAGGAACAAGTATCAAAGGAACATAGACAACTTTACCTGTTGAGTTTCATAGACATTTCTTGTGTCAGTTTGATTAGCATGCCCCTGCAGCCTTGTTCATTAAAAGCACCAGAGAGATCAAATACATTTACATTTACATTTTAGTCATTTAGCAGACGCTCTTATCCAGAGCGACTTACAGTTAGTGAATACATATTTTTTATTTTATTTTATATTTTTTTTATACTGGCCCCCCGTGGGAATCGAACCCACAACCCTGGCGTTGCAAACGCCATGCTCTATCAACTGAGCTACATCCCTGCCGGCCATTCCCTCCCCATACCCTGGACGACGCTGGGCCAATTGTGCGCCGCCCATGATATCTTGTAGACTGTAGAGCTCCTCAATAATGATGGCCCAAATGATTTCTGCTTCTTAGGGGTAGAAATTAGACTACTTGACAGGCATTTCGAATCATGCTCCTAAATTGAGTCTCAACTAAAAGTTGTGTTGAACTCAACTAGAAGTAGGATTCATAATACATGCGTTGGATGACCTAGAAGAGGCCTCCGTTCTATAACTATTGTACATTCAACTAAAACTACATTCAACTAGATAAAACTACATTATCTAGAAGAAAAGATATGCCACTATCTAGAATCAAAAGATAACATCTGTGGAGGTGGGCTACATGGAAGGTGGGTGGAGGTTCTTGTCTAGGTTTCTAATGCATGCTGGGTGAAGGGAAAAGCATGACGTGTTATATTAGCTGGTGGAGGTAAGGTAGAAAGGTGGCGAGAAAGTTAGAGACAGTGAAATCCAAAGAGTTGAGTGTACCTGCTTGGGTCTGAAAGGCTGTGACAAGAACTGCTTTGGGAGAGAAAGCAAGGCAGAGAGACAGAGAGACAGAGAGGCATAGAGGCAGAGAGGCAGAGAGACAGAGAGGCAGAGAGGCATAGAGACAGAGAGACAGAGAGGCAGAGAGGCATAGAGACAGAGAGGCATAGAGGCAGAGAGGCAGAGAGGCATAGAGGCAGAGAGACAGAGAGGCAGAGAGGCAGAGAGGCATAGAGACAGAGAGGCATAGAGACAGAGAGACAGAGAGGCAGAGAGACAGAGAGGCAGAGAGACAGAGAGGCATAGAGACAGAGAGGCATAGAGACAGAGAGACAGAGAGACAGAGAGACAGAGAGGCATAGAGACAGAGAGACAGAGAGGCATAGAGGCATAGAGACAGAGAGGCATAGAGACAGAGAGACAGAGAGACAGAGAGGCATATAGACAGAGAGACAGAGGCAGAGAGACAGAGAGGCATAGAGGCAGAGAGACAGAGAGGCAGAGAGGCAGAGAGACAGAGAGGCATAGAGACAGAGAGACAGAGAGGCATAGAGACAGAGAGACAGAGAGACAGAGAGGCATAGAGGCATATAGACAGAGAGACAGAGGCAGAGAGACAGAGAGGCATAGAGACAGAGAGGCATAGAGGCATAGAGGCAGAGAGACAGAGAGGCATAGAGACAGAGAGGCATAGAGACAGAGAGACAGAGAGGCAGAGAGACAGAGAGACAGAGAGACAGAGAGACAGAGAGGCAGAGAGACAGAGAGGCATAGAGGCATATAGACAGAGAGACAGAGAGGCAGAGAGACAGAGAGGCATAGAGACAGAGAGACAGAGAGGCATAGAGACAGAGAGACAGAGAGGCATAGAGGCATATAGACAGAGAGGCATAGAGACAGAGAGACAGAGAGGCATAGAGGCAGAGAGACAGAGAGGCAGAGAGACAGAGAGACAGAGAGACAGAGAGGCATAGAGACAGAGAGACAGACAGAGAGGCAGAGAGGCAGAGAGGCAGAGAGACATAGAGACATAGAGACAGAGAGGCATAGAGACAGAGAGGCAGAGAGGCATATATACAGAGAGACAGAGAGGCATAGAGACAGAGAGACAGAGAGGCAGAGAGGCAGAGAGACAGAGAGGCAGAGAGGCATAGAGACAGAGAGGCATAGAGACAGAGAGACAGAGAGGCATAGAGACAGAGATACACATCAGACTAGAAAATAAGACATTTATCTTGAAACACAGCAGGCAAAGGCACTTTTACAGCATTCCATGAAGCAAAGACTGAAACTGAGAAGCCATTTAGCCATTTAATAATAGAAACAGAGGACATTCAGAAGATAATCTTTGCAGAGAGGACGAACAGCACAGAGCGTGATGTTTGGAGAGAAAGTGAAGCGGAAAGGAGAAAGAAAAAGAGATCTCTTCTCCCCCAACACAGAAAAGTAGAAGTTTCCATTTTGAGGAAGCCTTAAAACCTGGTCCTCCACCCAGACTGTGCATGTGTGACTGTGTGTACACTATGTCAGTGTGTGTGTGTTACACTGTGCCATTACGTATACGCATGTGAGGGTGTGTGTGTGTGTGTGTGTGTACCTGTGTGTGTGAGCGAGCTCCCTGTGTGTGATAAGGCTGTAATTACAGTGGTGCGGGGTGTGGGCAGCAGAGGGATGGGGAAGAGGAAGCGTCTCTGTGAGGAGATAAGCCCTGTGCTCATTGCGCTGCTGCTTCCGGCCCCGCTAGCCTCTGATGCTAATCCCTCCTCACCAGCCCTATGGGGATATAGCCGCTACACTATTCAACAGCTGGGGCTAGGCAATCACACTAGGCTGCCTACTGCACACACATACAGACTGTGCTATATACACAGACCAATAGAGAGCGGGGAGGAGAGAGTATTAGAGGGATATAGAGAGGGTGGGATACAGAGGGTGATGGTAATCGAAAGAGATGGAGAAGGATCAGTAAGGACAGTAGGCATTGAGGCCTTTTCCTGTTGGACTTCAATAGTGAACAGAACAAGTCAGTCAGACACATTGTACTTACCCAAAGGAAACCTAAGCTGAGACATTGGCCATTGTTAAACGTGTATATCCATTACTAATTCCCATGTCATTAGCCTTTAGCTACTTCAACCTTCCTGTGCACTAGTTCTATATGAATATGCTCCCTACATGCAGATACTGTATAGAATGGTATTGTCGCACTCGCACGGTGGTTAGTTCACTCCTGGACAATGAGACTCACATTCAAACAGAACTGAGCTATTACACTTAGCTCCGGAGCTGGCGACAAACAGGGGAGCCACCGGTGCAACTATTCAACATGAGACATGAGACATTGTCACTGACATACCCTGTCTGCTTTCGAAACCATGTTAGTGTATCTGGCCGATGGACAAGGTTAGCTGTGTGTGCGAGTGCATGGAAAGCATTTTGGTGTGTTTGTGTGTGGCGAGTTGTGACAGTCAAGACGGAAGGACACATGCTCCAGCTAATGCCAACACTCCACACCAGCCTGTTGTGTTACCATAGGGAGGTAATTGGTAGTGGGGGTGGGGAGGCCCTCTCTGGCATCCTCAGCAATTACATCCTGACATGGGCACAGAACAGGGCACGGGGTGGGTAAGGGGGCACTGGATATAGGAATAACCCAAACTAGTAGGGGATGTAAATCAAATGCATGACAACACACTCCTTTGAGAGTGAAAAGAGGGTGGGAGGAAAGAAGAGGTGTACATGTCATGCTAGCTTACATAATGGGCCTGAAGGCAGATAGAGAGATCTACTGTGACCCACTGCTTCTGCATTAACTGTACAACTTAATTGCAATAGTCAGCAGGACGAGTGGAATGTAACGAGAGAAAGTTCCTTTGGCTTTTTTGGAGAACAAAATACATTTGGGAGGTGAACACGTGTTTCACAAAGCCAAAGGGAATCGATGTCAATCAAATGGTTCCGACAGTCATTCATAATTAGCCATTAAACCTACAAACTATCACTATGCCAGTGTTGTAGTACTCGAGACCGGTCTCGAGTCCGTTCCCGAGACCACATATTGAGTGTCTCGGTCTTGTCTCGGTGTCGGATACATTTGTACTCGGTCTTGACTCTGTCTCGTAATTTCTTCCTGAGACCAGCGGATGAAAAAACTAATAATTATCAGCTTCCATTCAGTCAGCGCATAAAACCGCTTTGCCAGGCCAAATATATATACTTATTTCTTGAAACATTAATATCTTAACAGCCTTTATATCTATTATAGACATGTTTGTGCAGTTGCGAACATATAGGCCTTCAGTGTGTGACAGGTTTGTGATTCTGAAAGGACAGCAACCGTAATACCAGCGCACTTACAGTACCAGTCAAAAGTTTGGACACACCTACTCATTCAAGTGTTTTTCTTTATTTTTACTATTTTCTACATTGTAGAGTAATAGCTAAGACATCAAAACTATGAAATAACACATATGGAATCATGAATCTGTGGTACTCTGTAGCTCAATTGGTAGGGCATGGCGCTTGGTAGAGCGTATGGGTGGTTTTTACGTATGGGTGGTCCCGGGGATCGAACCCACTACGGGTTCGATCCCCGGGACCACCCATACGTAAAAATGTATGCACACATGACTGTAAGTCGCTTTGGATAAAAGCATCTGCTAAATGGCATATTATTATTATTATGTAGTAAACAAAAAAGTGTTAAACAAATCAAAATATATTTTATATTTGAGATTCTTCAAATAGCCACCCTTTGCTTTGATGACAGCTTTGCACACTCTTGGCATTCTCTCAACCAGCTTCATGAGGTAGTCACCTGCAATGCATTTCAATTAACAGGTGTGCCTTGTTAAAAGTTAATTTGTGGAATTTATTTCCTTCTTAATGCGTTTGAGCCAATCAGCAGTGTTGTGACAAGGTAGGGGTGGTATACAGAAGATAGCCCTATTTGGTAAAAGACCAAGTCCATATTATGGCAAGAACAGCTCAAATAAGCAAAGAGAAATGACAGTCCATCATTACTTTAAGACATGAAGGTCAGTCAATACGGAACATTTCAAGAACTTTGAACGTTTCTTCAAGTGCAGTCGCAAGAACCATCAAGCGCTATGATGAAACTGGCTCTCATGAGGACCGCCACAGGAAAGGAAGACCCAGAGTTACCTCTGCTGCAGAGGATAAGTTCATTAGAGTTACCAGCCTCAGAAATTGCAGCCCAAATAAATGCTTCACAGAGTTCAAGTAACAGACATCTCAACATCAACTGTTCAGAGGAGACTACGTGAATCAGGCCTTCATGGTCGAATTGCTGCAAAGAAACCACTACTAAAGGACACCAATAAGAAGAAGAGACTTGCTTGGGCCAAGAAACACGAGCAATGGACATTAGACCCGAAATCTGTCCTTTGGTCTGATGAGTCCAAATTTGAGATTTTTGATTCCAAATCGCCATGTCTTTGTGAGACGCAGAGTAAGTGAACGGATGATCTCCGCATGTGTGGTTCCCACCGTGAAGCATGGAGGAGGAGGTGTGACGGTGTGGGGGTGCTTTGCAGGTGACACCATCAGTGATTTATTTAGAATTCAAGGCACACTTAACCAGCATGGCTACCACAGCATTCTGCAGCGATACGCCATCCCATCTGGTTTGCGCTTAGTGGGAGTATCATTTGTTTTTCAACAGGACAATGACCCAAAACACACCTCCAGGCTGTGTAAGGGCTATTTGACCTTCACTGCTGCATCAGATGACCTGGCTGCCACAATCACCTGACCTCAACCAAATTGAAATAGTTTGGGATGAGTTGGACCGCAGAGTGAAGGAAAAGCAGCCAACAAGTGCTTAGCATATGTGGGAACTCCTTCAAGACATTATCAAGAAAAGCATTCCAGGTGAAGCTGGTTGAGAGAATGCCAAGAGTGTGCAAAGCTGTCATCAAGGCAAAGGGTGGCTACTTTGAAGAATCTCAAACATAAAATGTATTTTTATTTGTTTAACACTTTTTTGTTTACTACATGATTCCATATGTGTTATTTCATAGATTTGATGTCTTCACTATTATTCTACAATGTAGAAAACAGTAAAAATAAAGAAAAACCCTTGAATGAGTAGGTGTGTCCAAACTTTTGACTGGTACTGTATGTGGGAGAGTGCCAGCGGTGTAGTGGAGGGTATACGCAGGTATAAACTGTATACCCACTATTTTTTCAGTGGGCATTGCTTATACTCACTTCTTAATCCCTACTAATGCATATCAAAGTAGTGTAGTGGAGGTATATGACTTATCAATTATGTAGTACAATAGAGAAATCATGCACAAAGTAGCCTACACAATCGCAAAGCACATTAAATATATTCACATGGGCGCCGCACACATAGCCTAGTTTCAGCGGAATATAATCTGCAGGCATTATGGCGCAGCTCACAGAAGAGTGACATCAGTAGCCAGTAGGGTAGGAAATATGTTTCAACTTATATCTACCAGTGAATGCTAACTAAGGCAACAATGGGTATGCAAACCAGGTATTGAAAAAGTTTAGTCCGAAGTGTTGGTTTGTAGGCTATTTGTGATGCGCAATTGTCATAATGCGCTGTTTGCATCAGGGGCGTAGACATGGATGGGCCTGGGTGGACAGAGGCCCACCCACTGGGGAGCCAGGCCTTGACAGGTCCACCCAATCAGATTGATGTGGTATAAGTATTGTTGTGGACTTAGACCATCATTTATTTGTATTATTTCTATTTTTTAAAAAAAAGTGATTTTGAGAGTGAAAATCTCATAAAATCGAAATGTACAACTATTACTTCCCATTGCAAGAAACATTTCACATTTAGCACACAAAATAACCAGTGACCTAAAGTTTAAAGTGGAACTGACAGCGTTTTAACTACTTTGCAGATATGAAACAAACAGCCAATCATAATATCAGTCAAAAATATCAAATTTGGATGCAGTTCAATGCATAATTAATATAATTCACCAATACATTTCTTGGTAGTCTGAAAAATATTGCTATCAGGTTGTAAATCTCACCTGGCCTGGTACATTGTTTGCTGCCTCCAGTTCAATGCATGATTAATATAATTCACCAATACATTTCTTGGTAGTCTGAAAAATATTGCTATCAGGTTGTAAATCTCACCTGGCCTGGTACATTGTTTGCTGCCTCCATTCGGGATGCACTTTCAGTTTCAATGACTCAATATTCTAGATAAAAACGGACTAATGTAACTAACGCTCGGAATGTCAAACTAGCAAGGGCAAGGATCACAAGTCAGTCATAATGTGGCTAATAGGCTAGTGTACCTATTTATGTAGAAAGCTAAAAACACGGAGCCTAACGTTAGCTAGATAGCTAGCTAGCTACTAGGAGGATGTCATGCCATTGGAGGAGTTGGTGAGTGACTGACCTTTTCCCTTCATATCGTTTTTTGGTGGTTATACACAGCTAGAGATGCAGGTGTCATTTGGTTAGCTAGCAAGAACTTGAACGACTGTTATACAGTTAGCATATCTCTTGAATTCGCAAATTCACTCTGGCCATCTACTCCGATTTCAGAGCACTCTCGTCTGAGTGGGCCAGAGAGCAGAACAACTGATTAATTTACGAATGCACAACACCTGCTTAATATGACCGGTGTCAGTAAATGTAGAGAAAAATAAGTTATAGTTAGTCAAGAACGCTCTAGGTAACATGTAAACAGCCTAACCAGCTGTGCTACGGCGAGTAAAATGGTCAGAGTGAGGTGTTCTCTCATTTGTGTCTGGAAGTAGCTAGCAAGCTAGCCAACTTTAGCCAGTTAGCTTGGGTGCTTGGTTGGGACAAGCATGCATTGGCAGGCAAGCTGCAGAAGGATGAGGAGGCTAAAATTCCCCATCGTTTATCAGAGCAATTTTGACGGCCAACTAGCTGAAAAAGTTTGAGAGGGTTAATCAAAATTTTCCTTCGTTAGATTTTAGCTCATCTTGCTCTGGCTAGCATTAGTAGTTGATCTTGTTGTTGTTTTTTGTGCATAAATGAGGGAGCGAAAGCCTACCTTTTCATGGTTGTTTGATCAATAGGACTGTAAAGTTCCCAAATGTAAGAGGACTCCCGTGGTGTTTACATATTTGCAGATTTCCATTCAGGTGTATTTTGTGGCTTTTGGCGAATGCGTTCTAATGATCTAAAGTCGCGCTGTTGCAACTGCCTGTAAACACACAGTCCAGTTCAAAGTGAATGATGGCAGGCTCGTGTGGCAAATGGCTTGTTTGTATAAAGGTCTACTGTAGCTCTTGATTGGCTATAGCGCACCGGTCTGTGTATACTCTGGTCCCCGACAAGACAGATGTTTTTATTTTTTATTTTATTTACTACAGTGTCTATTAATTGTCCAAACGCACAGCCACTTTCCCACTCTATATTGTGATATAATTTTCACAAATATATATTTAGTATACATAATTCCCAAACATTCTAAGAATTTGTGAAAATGACCATATCTATTTCTATGACCATATCTTTTAAATTGTCATATTCTTCCTGGAGATCTATATGAACAGATTTTAATAAGATTTAATGTTGCTAAAATGCTGTCAGTTCCGCTTTAAATGCAACAATGTTTCACACATAAGTTATTTTCAAAGAGATGGCTAACAACAGCAAGCGCGCTGCAATAAAAAACACAGTTCCATTCACCAGATGATCATTTGAAACTTAACTTCTTGTTTAAAGTTATTCTTGAAAAGGGAGAAGCTAACAAATTAGCAACAACATCCTCTTTGATAACACATGCTGCAAACTAGCAGACAACAAAAACTAGCTAGCTAGACCATGGGAAAACTGCTGCTATTGCGCAGTGACCTGTTGGCCTTCAAGAAGGCAGAAGTTTCCATACGTTTTTGTAAAAACGGTCCCACTCATTAAGTCAAAATGTGATTGGTTGAATCCAAAATGTTGCCCTAATACAGTTGAATGTCAGATGCCTTTATCTAGCTTCTGATGGCCTAGCCAATGCCTGACTTAGCTAGCTAGATTTATCTCCCCAGAGACCAGCAAATAAAAATCCTGATTGGATATTTTTTCCTCTTCCGTGTTAACCCTTTCCAACTAAAATTGAAGAGATTACATCAGAACATCATTGAAAATAATTAAATAATAATCATTATTATTATATTCATTATTTTATAAATCCTTAGCCCTTCTCTGAAGGTGTAGAAGGCCCATTGTTCCCCCTTGTGTTTGGGTTAGTAATAATTTGTATAGTGGCTCTATTTTCCCTCAGCATGCATTATTTCACTATTCTGAATGTCTAAAGAATCCATATATTGTTCTGAAATATGAACACAGAAATACTGGACATTTTGAACTCTTATTATGGTAGTGATTTGACAAAATTACAACATGGTCTTGAATTGGACTCGCACTTTTTTAGTCTCGGTCTTCACTCGGTCTCGGACCCCTTGTACCCTTCCTGGTCTCGCCCCCTCCGGTCTTGGTCTTGACTCAGACTCGATTTGCTCCGGTCTTGGATCGGTCTCGAACACAACACTGCACTATACTACAATGGACTACTGCTAGCTTCTAGCGCTAGGTCTACTACTGACAGGCAGCTCTGTACTTACAAGTCCATTGGGGTCCCTGGGGTAGCCTGCTTTAATGGAGGGGCGTGACTGAGTCGGGGCAGGGTGAGGATGGGAGCTGTATTGATGCCGGGGAAGGTGATACACATGATGGGGGAAATAAGGCTATATGGAACCCAGGGAGAGAGGAAGGATGAAGAAGGAGAATGGTTAAAACACACAGAATGAGGATTGTATGAGGGATCATTCATGCACATACACTACCGTTCAAAAGTTTGGGGTCACTTAGAAATGTCCTTGTTTTTGAAAGAAAAGCAATTTTTTTGTCCATTAAAATAACATCAAATTGATCAGAAATACAGTGTAGACATTGTTAATGTTGTAAATGGCTATTGTGGCTGGAAACGGCTGATTTTTTATGGAATATCTACATAGGCGTACAGAGGCCCATTATCAGCAACCATCAGTCTTGTGTTCCAATGGCATGTTGTGTTTGCTAATCCAAGTTTATAATTTGAAAAGGCTAATTGATCATTAGAAAACCCTTTTGCAATTATGTTAGCACAGCTGAAAACTGTTGTGCTGATTAAAGAAGCAATAAAACTGGCCTTCTTGAGACAAGTTGAGTATCTGGAGCATCAGCAATTGTGGGTTCGATTATAGGCTCAAAATGGCCAGAAACAAATAACTTTCTTCAGAAACTCATCAGTCTATTCTTGTTCTGAGAAATGAAAGCTATTCCATGCGAGAAATTGCCAAGAAACTGAAGATCTCGTACAATGCTGTGTACTACTCCCTTCACAGAACAGCGCAAACTGGCTCTAACCAGAATAGAAAGAGGAGTGGGAGGCCCCGGTGCACAACTGAGCAAGAGGACAAATACATTAGAGTGTCTAGTTTGAGAAACAGACGCCTCGCAGGTCCTCAACTGGCAGCTTCATTAAATAGTACCCGCAAAACACCAGTCTCAACGTCAACAGTGAAGAGGCAACTCCGGGATGCTGACCTTCTAGGCAGAGTTGCAAAGAAAAAGCCATATCTCAGACTGGCCAATAAAAGAAAAAGATGAAGATGGGCAGTCTGAGATATGGCTTTTTCTTTGCAAGTCTGCCTAGAAGGTCAGCATCCCGGAGTCGCCTCTTCACTGTTGACGTTGAGACTGGTGTTTTGCAAAAGGGTTTTCTAATGATCAATTGGCCTTTTAAAATGATAAACTTGGATTAGCAAACACAACGTGCCATTGGAACACAGGACTGATGGTTGCTGATAATGGGCCTCTGTACACCTACAGTGGGGAAAAAAAGTATTTAGTCAGCCACCAATTGTGCAAGTTCTCCCACTTAAAAAGATGAGAGAGGCCTGTAATTTTCATCATAGGTACACATCAACTATGACAGACAAAATTCGATGTTTTTTCTCCAGAAAATCACATTGTAGGATTTTTTATGAATTTTTTTGCAAATTATGGTGGAAAATAAGTATTTGGTCAATAACAAAAGTTTCTCAATACTTTGTTATATACCCTTTGATGGCAATGACACAGGTCAAACGTTTTCTGTAAGTCTTCACAAGGTTTTCACACACTGTTGCTGGTATTTTGGCCCATTCCTCCATGCAGATCTCCTCTAGAGCAGTGATGTTTTGGGGCTGTCGCTGGGCAACACTGACTTTCAACTCCCTCCAAAGATTTTCTATGGGGTTGAGATCTGGAGACTGGCTAGGCCACTCCAGGACCTTGAAATGCTTCTTACGAAGCCACTCCTTCGTTGCCCGGGCGGTGTGTTTGGGATCATTGTCATGCTGAAAGACCCAGCCACGTTTCATCTTCAATGCCCTTGCTGATGGAAGGAGGTTTTCACTCAAAATCTCACGATACATGGCCCCATTCATTCTTTCCTTTACACGGATCAGTCGTCCTTGTCCCTTTGCAGAAAAACAGCCCCAAAGCATGATGTTTCCACCCCCATGCTTCACAGTAGGTATGGTGTTCTTTGGATGCAACTCAGCATTCTTTGTCCTCCATACACGATGAGTTGAGTTTTTACCAAAAAGTTATATTTTGGTTTCATCTGACCATATGACATTCTCCCAATCCTCTTCTGGATCATCCAAATGCACTCTAGCGAACTTCAGACGGGCCTGGACATGTACTGGCTTAAGCAGGGGGACACGTCTCGCACTGCAGGATTTGAGTCCCTGGCGGCTTAGTGTGTTACTGATGGTAGGCTTTGTTACTTTGGTCCCAGCTCTCTGCAGGTCATTCACTAGGTCCCCCCGTGTGGTTCTGGGATTTTTGCTCACCGTTCTTGTGATCATTTTGATCCCACAGGGTGAGATCTTGCGTGGAGCCCCAGATCGAGGGAGATTATCAGTGGTCTTGTATGTCTTCCATTTCCTAATAATTGCTCCCACAGTTGATTTCTTCAAACCAAGCTGCTTACCTATTGCAGATTCAGTCTTCCCAGCCTGGTGCAGGTCTACAATTTTGTTTCTGGTGTCCTTTGACAGCTCTTTGGTCTTGGCCATAGTGGAGTTTGGAGTGTGACTGTTTGAGGTTGTGGACAGGTGTCTTTTATACTGATAACAAGTTCAAACAGGTGCCATTAATACAGGTAACGAGTGGAGGACAGAGGAGCCTCTTAAAGAAAAAGTTACAGGTCTGTGAGAGCCAGAAATCTTGCTTGTTTGTAGGTGACCAAATACTTATTTTCCACCATAATTTGCAAATAAATTCATAAAAAATCCTACAATGTGATTTTCTGGATTTCTTTTTCTCAATTTGTCTGTCATAGTTGACGTGTACCTATGATACAAATTACAGGCCTCTCTCATCTTGTTAAGTGGGAGAACTTGCACAATTGGTGGCTGACTAAATACTTTTTTTCCCCCACTGTATGTAGATATTCCATAAAAAATCAGCTGTTTCCAGCTACAATTGCCATTTACAACATTAACAATGTCTACACTGTATTTCTGATCAATTTGATGTTATTTTAATGGACAAAGAAATTGCTTTTCTTTCGAAAACAAGGACATTTCTAAGTGACCCCAAACTTTTGAACGGTAGTGTATATCTGAGGTAACCCTAGAACTGTGAAGGATCCTTTTTTTAGAGAGGAGGTCTGCACTGTAACATTTAAAAATGAGGTTAAGTGGGTAAAGGGACCTGTATTGTGAGGTGCACTGAGATAGCTGTGCAGTTACATTAACAAACAGAGGTAAGTAACCATCACTTAACAAAGCATGGATTTCTGTCATACCTTGTCCATAGACTGCTTACAGGGTCGTGTGTCTCCACAGGTAAACTGAGGTAGATTCAACTGCACTGTGATTCTCTTCATACTAAGGTCTACCTGAAGTACGTTGAACAAAACTTTGCTACTCTACAGTATCCTAAATTAATGTGTTCTGAGCTACATTCAGGTGCATTCAGTTGCCTGTCTGCTGATGTGTTGATGTCTCACCCGGGTGTAGAAGGGGTGCTGGGGGGCAGGCATGCTGTAGTAACTGCCGTGGGGCTGGGGGGGCACCAGCCCTGGGGGGGGCAGGGAGCCAGAGAAGGAGCCCGTGGGGGAGCAGGCAGCCGAGTGCTGGCCGAAGGCAGAGGCGGCGCGGGCTGGGACGTCCTGCAGGGGCAGCGTGGGATAGGTCACTCCTCCAATGTGCATCTGCTCCCTGGCAGCACGGACATCTACAGGGAGAGGGGGAGCGACAAGAGAGGGGGAAAGATGGTAAGAGGACTAGATAAGGAGAGAGATCGAGAGAGGGAGGGAGAGTGGGTGGAGAGACAGAAAGACATTATGTAGAGAGAGAGGGAGAGGAGGAGGGGAGGGAAGGAAGAGCGGGGGAGTGAAAAGGAGACGTTTCATCTCTGATGCTGATGTAGATCACGTCTTGGCTCCGACTATAAAGAGACTTTAGATCCACCCACTCAGAAACGGATTCAGCCAAACATATTTGATCATTCTTAGCGGGTTCACATAGAGAGGTTCTGTGGAGAGAATGCAAATCAAATGCCACATACATGGATAAACTTTCATTATGTGATTGAGTGCACTTGAGGGAGCAGGGTGGAAAATAACACATTGTTAAAGTTATTGGCTTTACTGAAAATAGACAACATTAATTCAAACTCTCACTTTTGTCTTTTTTTTCTGCTGATAAATTGCATTTTATAATAACATTTTAAAAAACAGAACATAGTGGGATAAGTGGCCAGGTAAGAAACGGGCACCAAAATGTCTCGGTCATAAGAGTGCATGTTGTTGAATGATGGGTTGAGTAGAGACCCAATCCTGCAGTACAGAGCACAATGGAGGCCTTATGAGTGAGTGAGTCAGCCTGGTAAGTGAGTGGGTATCACTGACCACCGTGCCCACTGGCTGGCTGCAGGACACTGGAAACGGGACTGGATGACTGGCCAGGGAGGGACAGGGGCATTGGTCACCTTCCAAAGCTCACGCTCACACACACACACACACACACACACACACACACACACACGCTTACACAGTACTGTCTTCGTTATTAGTGACGTCAGGCCTTTGAGCTGGATAGCTGACCGACTGTTGTCTTTGGCTGCATTTAAATGTGTTTGGTTGCAGATCAATGAGTAAGTAACAATTTAGCCAATTACACAAATATAATGACAGAACACTTACAGTGCCTTCAGGAAGTATTCATACCCCTTGACTTATTCCACATTTTATTATGTTTCATTGATTTTCTATCTCACCCATCTACACACAATACCCCATAATGACAAACTTAAACCATGTTCTTAAGACATTTTTGCAAACTTATTGAAATTTAAATACAGAAATATCTCACTTATATAAGTATTAATAAGTCAAGGGGTATGAATACTTTCTGAAGTATTCATACCCCATTCACTTCAGTTCATGGCATGTTCACAAAGAGAGTCTCAGAGTAGAAATGATAACATGGAATCAGTTTTTGCTTTTAGATCATAATGAATAAGACTATATGGACAGGGGGGACTGATCCTAGATCAGCACTCCTACTCTGAGATGATTTGTGAATATGGGCCTTTCAGCTGAGTGTAATGACTGAGTGTAATGACCATTAGAATAGTGAATAGTGATGCTTTTGTGTAAATATAAGGACCTGCGATGATCTCCCGGAGTTTGGGGTCCAGGTTGACAGTGCAGGGGAGGAACATCTCCACGTCGCGTGCCGTGAGGACGGGAGTCCTAGAGGACAGAAAAACCTCGAAGCTACGGATGTCCCCGTCGATCTCCAGCAGGGGCTCTACGTCTTTGGTGGTGGGGATGTTTTTGGAGATTCTAGAGAGGAAGCGAGAGAGAAAGAGGAAATAGGAGGAGGGACTGTTAAACATGCTAAAGATGACAAGATATTTAGTCTATCTCTAGTAGAGGCCCTGCAACGGTCATTGCTGCTCTTGCTGTTTCCGGCATCATGAAAGAGAGAAACTAATTCCATTTAGTTTGGTGACTGATAGCTCCAGTTTGTTATCTGGGTCTGACAGCAGAGGAAACATGAGTAGATGACTATCAGAGGTTTGCAGCTCTGACTCATTTAGAAGCTGTGTTCAAATGGGAGCGTTCTGCAAACTAAGATGTTTAAGCTTTTTTTGTAGCCTCGAAGTAAATATACCCTGAGTGTACAAAACATTACATAGACTGACCAGGTGAATCCACTTCAAATCAGTGTAGATGAAGGGGAGGAGACAGGTTAAAGAAGGATTTTTAAACCTCAAGACAATTGAGACATGTATTGTGTATGTGTGCCATTCAGAGGGTGAATGGGCAAAACAAAATATTGAAGTGCCTTTGAACAGGGTATGATAGGTGCTGGGTTTTTCACACTCAACAGTTTCCTGTGTGTATCAAGAATGGTCCACCACCCAAAAGGACATCCAGCCAACTTGACAACTGTGGGAAGCATTGGAGTCAACATGGGCCAGCATCCCTGTTTAATGCTTTCGACACCTTGTAGAGTCCATGCCCCGACGAATTGAGGCTGTTCTGAAGGCAAAAGGGGGGGTGCAACTCAATGTTAGGAAGGTGTTCCTAATGTTTGGTATACTCCTTGTATATTTATGGAGATGATGTCATTGAACATTATCTCACAAATATTGCATGTCCATCCATTACATACAGATAGATGTACGGTAGATGACCCAACTGCATTGTGCAAGTTCTTCCACCCAACCACCAGAAAATGGTATCAGAAAAATTTTCATACCTTGCCATTTTTGCTTTTCTTGCTGGAAAAGTTATTCAACCACGGCAAATAGCACATTATTAATGCATTCTGAGGCATGAAGTCATGTTTTCATCATCCGTGTGGGCGTCAGCCTTATCAGATGAATGAGCAGATTTCTCCAGAACAAACATTTTGCTTTTCATTTGTCAGTCGGTCTGTCTGTCTGTGTGTGTGTGTGTGTGTGTGTGTGTGTGTGAGAGTGTGTGTGTGTGTGTGTGTGTGTGTGTGTGTGTGTCTCTCTATTAAGTTGTGGGAAAGCACAAGCTGGGTTTGGAGGGTATTGCCTGATCCATTTTTGGGGGAGGAACAGAGGTTGGTCTTTCTGCTGTTACCACACCATCGTGCTAAACTAACTGAAGGCGAGCTGGTCTGGGCCCAGCCTTACTGCTGCTGTTAGCTCATCCGAATATGCTCAATTTGCGGAGGAAAAATCTTGACACAATTGAAGCTCAGATACCTTAATGCCCAGCTGAGCTAGATCTGCTGGGTAAACAGACCGGGGTTAAGACCTTCCGAGGCGTCGTTGTTGTACACAGGCAGGAACACACACGCAACCAGATGTACAGTAGTCTAAATGCTGTAACAGAATCAGTGCCCTCTGCACCTACTGACACGCAATCCACAAACACCTGACTCAGTGACGTCAGTAGCGGAGACCAGTGATGATTTGCCCAAGCTAGTGTTCTGGTTAGCTGTGCTAATCCACATTTTACCTTGATTAACCTGGGTCAAAGGGGTCAGAATAGTCTGAACAAGTCACAGGTTGTTATTAGTGCAGTTATTTTCTGTGTCAATCAAATAATCATGACAATATAGGTACACTTTTAGAAAAAAGGGTTCCACATGGGTTTTTCGGCTGTCCCTATTAGAGAACCCTGTGAAGAACTCGTTTGGGTTCCAGGTAGAATCCAAAAGGGTTCTTCAAAGGGTTTTCCCATGGGGAGAGCCGAAGAACCCTTTTAGGTTCTAGATGGAACCTTTTTTCTAAGAGTGTAAGCAGTGCACTCTTAGACCTCTAGTTATGTGAAATAAGTAAGGAATAACCAATGAACATCCCCCAAAATGACTCTACATTGATACCTGGAAATAGCTTAAAGGGATAGGTAGCATAAATGTTACCACATGTAACATATGGATTTGCATTAGAATACACATCAAAAGCCCCAATGCAAAGTTAAACCTCACTTTCCTATTTTTCGAATTATTACATAAAACTGATCAGAATTCTGAAGTCATGCCGGAAAAAACATTTGCTGCGTGTGACGTAATATGGAGGACCCGGCAAGCCAGCCTATTTCCTATAATGTAAACTCCAACAGAAATAACTTAAAATGTATAACTTCATATTAAACCAAATCAATTGTAATTTTCTGCCAACTAGCCTGCTAACGTTAGCCCTACTAGCCTGCTAACATTACGTTAGCACTGCGTGAGTCAGCCAGTTGCTATAAACCCCTATCTTACAGCTACATTAAAGTATACCAAAGTTTTGGAAATACATAACGCCATCTAACCAGTTACCAAATAATGTTACCGGTCTATGCAGTTATCGTAGCCAGCAAGCCAGCCAGCCAGCTAAAGTTAGTTATTTTATCCTGCCAGCTAACTAGCCTAGCTAGCCAACGACCACAGTCTACATAGCTATGTAGTAAGCCAGAGAAAAACTAGTCTAGCACAGACAGAAACCCACAGAACAAAACAAAAAAAAGCCACCAGATATAAAGTAGAGATTGGCCAGCTAACTAGCCTACCACCACGGTCTACATAGCTAAGTAGAAAGCCAGAGAACAACTAGTCTAGCATAGGCAGATACCCACAGAACACAACAACAAAAAAGCCAGCCGATTAAGAGAGCGGAGACTTACCGATTCACGGCTGAATTAGCTACCAAAGTCAAAGAAGAGCCAAGGAGAGGCCTTCAGAGGGAGAGTCAGCTAGCTAATCCAATAGAGATATAGTGAGGTAACTCCTCATTGAATTTACCCGGTTCATCTCCATCACTGCTGACACTCGCGATGTTCCGGTAGATCGGTAGGAAATAGAGGTTGCAGGGTTCACATTCACGCTCGGCACAGCACCTGGTTTCAGTCAGTCTCATTCCGAATCCTGCCATCCACTGGTTATTCTAAGCCATTGAAGTACTCTGCGGTGAAATAAGCACCGCATACAGTAGACGTGTGCACGGTTCCCATACTCCAAATCCACTCGCTTCAACTTGACAAACTGTTCCGACTTCAAAGCTTTGTCCTTGTGGGCATTACTGCACTAGCTACAAACGACCGAAATCAACTACAACAGTCACTCGCTCGTTCGACTACCACTACCAAACACACAGGAGAAAAAGAGTTGCAGTTTTTTGGCATTCATTTATATGGTTTCTTCTTTGTGGATGTGCATAGTAGCTCACCAGTGCCAACACTTGGTTTGGAATATAATTACATGCTAGTATGGCTAGTAGCTAACGTTAGCCAGCTGGAACTAGCTAGGTAGCACCGGTTCTCCATATGATGTTGAGAAATAGTGCATTGTGGGTAGTTCCGAAGATAACCAGAAATAAGTTAATAAATATATAAAAATGCTAAAACATAAATAGGTTTGTAGTTATTGGTAACCAGATCACAACTACAACTAAGTTACTAAGTCTTTGACCACACTGTGTTGTTACTTGTGTGTAAAAACTCATGCTTCCTATCCTTTAAGGCATCAGCCCAAAATGTTTTTGTGGTTTGCCATAGTAGTGGATGTGCTGACACATAGGGTAGCGTCTGAGTCTAGCCCAGGAGGAAGTGCAGGCAGGGTGTGAAGCAGGTGGGTGAGAAAGAAGAGGAGAGCAGAACAGCTGTGCTCCGCTGGACAATGCCCCTCACTGTGCTCCATCACAACCATCTAACCAAAGGGTCAGTGCGGTCTGAAGGGACGGACAGATGGCCATGCTAATAGTCAACTGACCTCTCACATTAAGGCCATTAGGTGGCCGCCTGTCATGAAGTACACATCCACAAAACAGGCACATAACCTCTCAGACACTCTCACTAACAAAACACACAGTCTCAAATGCACAAAACACACTGTCCACTACCAAAAACACCCAATCACACCTGGGAAGGTCAGTGACGATGGGGATTTCCATAGATAGATTCATGGTAGTGAGGGAATGTGATTTTGATTCCATTTCCCACGCGCTGTATTAACCCACGCTGAGAGCCTTGTGCTGTTCCAGCAGTCCAGCTGGGCTCTCTGTTTATTTGTGTGCACAAAGACGCAGACCAACAGGAGCCAGTGACACACACACACACACACACACACACACACACACACACTAGTGCGGCGCTGATGGGACTTCCTCCAGCTCTTGCAGTGTCTACACAGAGCACACACTTCTCTACTGCCTCTAAGGAATCTTAAGTGATGCTTTGTCTTTCCTAAGAAAGCCTAGAGCTATTCCACATAGTTTACAAAGATAATGCCAAAGAATTGCTAATGAATGCGGCCATTCAAACGTATTCTGAACCCTTACCTCGGACGTTTTATTTAAACATTTTTGGATTAACAAATTATTTTGAGTATTAACTCCCTTTAACACACATATTTCAAATGTATTTAATTATAACCTGTATTTGACCTAGTCAAATCTTCAGTCTCAACCCAATGTATGGGGAGTAGAGTCGAGCATACTTCTACAGAGATGCCCAGAGCTACAAATATGAGTACTTAGAGGAGCCTTTTATTGACTCTGGCCCATGGTGGCACCCAGCACACACACACTGTTAACAACATCTTCCAAAGATGGACTGCATGGACTAAGTAAAGGTATCCATCACTGTGGCACAGAGACCCCATTCCTAGCATTCACACCACGCTGTCCAGTCGGAACTGTCTGCTGGCAGCCACCAGTCACCCACAAGGGACTGAGTCATCCAAACATCATCTCTCTTAATACTAGTGGCCTTGTTCTGATAATAGCACAGGTCAGGGAAATCACACATGAAATCACACATGATGGCATGGGTTTATTACCTGGTGTCCCATCCAACACGTTTGACCATCTACTGTGGCACATGGAGCGCTGTTTTAAGTGCCACCGAACGTGCCAATGGGACACTTCAAGAGACAGATTGAGTCAATTGAGGAAGAGTTTTAAGCCATGACGTCAAGTAATTTACATGAATTGCTTCTGACACTGGTGGAGGGAGATAGGAGTGGCTTTGTTAGATTGCCTATTAGTCCATCTTTCGTGAGACTGACAAGCTGGAGGATTGCGCTGTGGCGAGATCGGAAGCCGACACGTTACTTTTAAAAGTCTGGATACAGAAATAAAGCATTTCAGGAATCCTGCAGCCGGTTTCACACAATAGCCCCATTGATGGGGACTTGTGTTACAAGCACAGGCTCTTATACACTGTCTATGTTGCAGCACGTAGCGCTTGGGAGGTTTCTGGGCTCTTCCAAATGCTAATCGATCCAAAAACTGGACCGACAAGCCTTTCTTCTCCTCCAACACTCCCACATACTGCAGCTGACGGGAAAGAGCAGAATTCTCCCTCTATTCCTCCCTGCTCTCCTACCTCTGCAGGCGCTGAATGTGTCACTTGACAATGCTTACAGCCACCCTCTGTGTGTGGACGATGTGCAGACGCCCCACAATGAGGCTCTGAGCATTTCCATAAAGGGGCCCGGAGAGAAGCGAAATGCCAACACACATTTGTTTTCAGAGGGCCATAAAGAGAATCAATGTTTGGTGGTGAAAAGAACAACAGTGGTCTGTCACAATGGCGAGCCCGGGCCTTGGGGTGTTCCTCAGGCCGACGGGCTGGCAGGCGAACTCGAAGAGGCCCTCTAACCAACGGATGGACTGGCTGGCGCGTGGCCTCGCAGCGTCAACACTCCAGAGTGGGAGGATTATTGTGCGAGAGGAATCTGCCAAGCCCTCGTCTACCCGAAAACGAGAGCAAATTATGTTTTCACTTCAGACGCCGCCATGTTTTCGTCTACTTAAACTGTCATGTTTCTTTGGCCGAATTCTTAGAGTTAGGCGTTCTTTGCTTGGGTCTCGTCTTCTCTCCGCTATGGCAGCGGACATTAAAAGCGACTTTGCTTTTCGTATACATCCGTGGCAAAGTTTAAGCCTGTAATTGCCATTCCTATGTACTAAGCCGAGCCTTTGTATCTAAAACGGACCGCAGAGAAATGCAGCATAATGGGAAACATACCACTCTGATAAAAAACGCTGCAGCCTTAGAATGGCCTCTCAGAAATAGGGTTGGGATTCAGAGTTTCTCCGAAATGATTAAACTCATCTGTACACAAACCCACCCGTTCCAGACCCCAAAAACCTTAGCTGAACCCTTCATTCAAGGGAGCTAAACTCAATTCCTAACAAACCCTGTACAGGATATTAGAAAACTAGGCCCAGTTTGATGATTTATGTGAAAGAGAACGTTTTGAACTCCAGTCCACTGCCGAGTGTGGCTAAATGGTAATAGAATGAGGCAATCCTGACATGAATTGAGCAGAGCAGTCAGTCAATGTGGGTGTTTGATGCGTGTCAGGGTTGAGACGGTATATGAGAAGTCAAACAAGTGATTCATGTAAGTTTGTTATTTTCTGGCAAAAACATGAAAACAGCCCCGACCGATAATCCTTTACTTAACTTTATTGATGAGGAGATACCTCAGACACAGGATGACCTGATGAAGAGAGACTGAGTCATAAAGGGAGGGAGAGAAAGAGAGAGAGAGACAGTTCTATTTGGAGAAGACCACAGATTCATTTCTTTACCTCGCCTCTATTCGGCTTCCTATCTGGGAAAGGGAGAAAGAGGAGTGGCCAGCTAAGAGCAGGATTCTTAAGAACGCTCTTAAGAAAGTTATTTGGAACAGAGTGCTTCCAAGTTTTTAAGAACTTGTCATTCAAGCACTCGGTACCAGATAAATCTGATAAATCCTTAAGCTATACAGTGGCTGCATAACTATGCTCAGAATAAGAAGCCACTTTTAAGCGCTGATGGGAAAAGACACCCCATTCTTTTTCATTGCTCGGCTCAAGGGATTTCCAGAAAAGAGTTCCCAGAAGAGTTGGCATTTGCACGCGCACGCTTTGCTCGCCACACACTTCCTTTATCTCTAGCGACCATCCTTTCCTCTATGCTGGCTTGACCCTATTTGACCTTTGTGGTCCTGGGTGGCACATCAAAGCTAGAGGGGGTTCAGTGTGCCCTAGGCCCTGTGACTGGTGACGAGCAACACTGTCCACTTTAAAGGTCACCGATGACCCCTCGCAGCCCAGCGCTGCTATTTATTAAACCCCTGCCACCTTCTACCACATACGGCACAATAGAGAGGGAGGGAGATCACTGATATGTCCACAGGCACATCCAGAAAGACAGACTCCAGCATAAACATGCTCACTCACCCACACAAACGCTCATGGGCTCACCACACTAGCATACACCCACTAGCACACAAAGCCAAAGTGATAACAGTGTAGTCAAAGTCTAGTCAGGTAAAACCAAGCACACAATCTATCTGAGCAGTCGGTCTCCTTATATTCTGATTATGGAGTTTAGTCTTTGATAGTCTATCCTTGATTTACAACATTTTAGATCACATGGCTGTTATCCCTGCTTTCATCTGAAAACAGTCTGGTTCTCCTGTTTCAAAGAGTTTAATCCTTCAAATTCAACTTCAGTTTATGAAATAATGAAAGGGCTCTAAGTGGATTTGCTAAGAAGGAATGCTACATAACAGACCGCTTTTCCATCACATGGTTATTAACCACCAGAGTATGTAGTGGTAGGGAAATGTGGCATCCCACTGCCACTTCTTTTGGCCATCTCCACAAACACTAATTCCAGGGACACACCTCAACACAGAGGTTGGGCCTGTGGACATCGGCCACAGCTCCGTACTAAATTGCATTTTTCGATTTTCTTCACATTTTGTGCCATAGACTCTGTGGCCATTTTGTTTGCTCTGCGGGAGCCTGGTGAAGCTCGCCTAACTGCTGATTCATCCCTTAGTCACGACGGTCCAACACCTGAGGGATGTATGTAACTAACACACCCACCCGGGCCCTGGTGCGTCTCCCATCTTCACACACAGAACAGATGGGTGGGTATTGCTGGACCAGTCCAGGGCTGATCCCACTGGATAAACATGTCCATATGAGAGGCGAAGGCAGAATGAAACATCACCACCTGGACTGCCCACACTCTCAGCCCACCTGAGAGAAAACTATCAGGTGGACACTAGACACAGCAAAGACCAGGGCTTAGGCCATTACAGTAGTCACTGCTCATACACTCAATTTTTCTGTTCAGCACTGGTAGCAAAACTCCGGGATTCACTTTCAAATCATGAAATATAGCCACTATTCCCTGTAGTCGCTGGATACTATGGTGCTATGTCAATGTGCCAACAATCATGGTTTATGAGGACACCTGACATTGACAAGGGGTATTCACATGAGCCACAATTGTAGTCCTGCAGACCTCATAATAGCCCTGTCTACAGGGCCCCCTTCACCCCCTTCACTCCATCTCCCCTATCTGGAGGGCATACGGTTTGTCACAGACACTGTGTGGACTCAATAAAGAGCTCCCTATCAGAGATAGACCACACTCTATTGGGAAATAGATGGCTTTTCAGCAGCTTTATAATTTAGAGCGCTTTAGGGCCTCTTGGCAAATAACGGCAGCACTATTGAATTACAAGTTTACTCCTTCCACCAAAATGCCTCCTGCAGGATTTAGCTCAGGGACAATGGGCTCCCTCTGAGGGAAAAGGCGACAGGGAGAAAAGCGTTTTTCTACTGTTAGCAGTGCAATCGAGATTTTACAGACAAGTTGTGTACGTGATGGAAATACGGCATTAACAATAGCGTATAGAGGAAGAGAAGCAAAACGACTTCATTCAAAGGCAGTAAAGTTCAAAAGTGTTCCAGGAAAAAAAGCTAATCTCCTTTTGTGGCCAAGTATTTAGAAGCTTATTAGGATTTTCAATAAAGGGAATCGCACACATGCGCTTTAGAAAGCGCTTTTATCTCAACGCCTAATTGCGACGAAATTACAATAATTGTCCCAATTAAAGTAATCCAGAATGAACAGTATGTCATCTTAATGTTTCAGTACTTGGGAGAAGAGGCTTCCTAATTAGCCTAAATTGCCTTGCACGTATTCATTTCGAGTGTCATTAGTTATAAGTTCTGAAGCACTCAGAGAATCACTTGAAAGCCTGGATCCGGGCACGTCTCTGAGAGGTCAATTGTTCACTGGATGAATACAATAGCTGAGGATTGTGACAGCAGCAGATTGAGCAAGAGCAGAGTGGCAGAGAATGGAAGCGAGCATCAGAGTTAAATCCCTTCCTGTTAAAGAGAGCCAGGACCCAGGGACAGCATAGTGATGGAGACTGAGGTCAGATGACGCAGATGCTAAGCTACAGGACTGTTTTGCTAGCACAGACTGGAACATGTTCCGGGACTCTTCAGATAGCATTGAGGAGTAAACCACATCAGTTACTGGCTTCATCAATAAGTGCATCGATGACGTCGTCCCCACAGTGACCGTACGTACATACCCCAACCAGAAGCCATGGATTACAGGCAACATCCGCACTGAACTAAAGGGTAGAGCTGCCGCTTTCAAGGAGCGGGACAATAACCCAGACGCTTATAAGAAATCCCGCTATGCCCTCCGACGAACCATCAAACAGGCAAAGAGCCAATACAGGACTAAGATTGAATCGTACTACACCGGCTCTGACGCTCGTCGGATGTGGCAGGGCTCGAAAACTATTACGGACTACAAAGGGAAACCCAGACGCGAGCTGCCCAGTGACACAAGCCTACCAGACGAGCTAAACCACTTCTATGCTTGCTTCGAGGCAAGCTGTTCCGGATGACTATGTGATCACGCTCTCCGTAGCCGATGTGAGTAAGACTTTTAAGCAGGTCAACATTCACAAGGCCGCAGGGCCAGACGGATTACCAGGACGTGTACTCCGAGCATGTGCTGACCAACTGGCAAGTGTCTTCACTTGACTGAGTCTGTAATACAAACATGTTTCAAGCAGACCACATTTACATTTTAGTCATTTAGCAGACGCTCTTATCCAGAGCGACTTACAGTTAGTGAGTGCATACATTATTTTTTTATTTTTCATACTGGCCCCCCCGTGGGAATCGAACCCACAACCCTGAAGTTGCAAACGCCATGCTCTACCAACTGAGCTACATCCCTGCCGGCCATTCCCTCCCCTACACTGGACGACGCTGGGCCAATTGTGCGCCGCCCCATGGGTCTCCCGGTCACGGCCGGCTATGACAGAGCCTGGATTCGATCCAGGATCTCTAGTGGCACAGCTAGCACTGCGATGCAGTGTCTTAGACCACTGCGCCACCATAGTCCCCATGCCCAAGAACACTAAGATAACCTGCCTAAATGACTATCAACCCGTAGCACTGATGTCTGTAGCCATGAAGTGCTTTGAAAGGCTGGTCATGGCTCACATCAACACCATTATCCCAGAAACCCTAGACCCTTTCCAATTTGTATACCGCACCAACAGATCCACAGATGATGCAATCTCTATTGACTACAGCTCAGTGTTCAACACCATAGTGCCCTCAAAGCTCATCACTAAGCTAAGGATCCTTTGACTAAACACCTCCCTCTGCAACTGGATCCTGTACTTCCTGACGGTCCGCCCCCAGGTGGTAAGGGTAGGTAACAACACATCTGCCACGCTGATCCTCAACACGGGGGCCCCTCAGGGGTGCGTGCTCAGTCCCCTCCTGTACTCCCTGTTCACCCATGACTGCATGGCCAGGCACAACTCCAACACCATCATTAAGTTTGCCGACGACACAACAGTGGTGTGCCTGAACACCGACAACGATGAGACAGCCTATGGGAGGAGGTCAGAGACCTGGCCGTGTGGTGCCAAGATAACAACCTCTCCCTCAACATGATCAAGACAAAGGAGATGATTGTGGACTACAGGAAAAAAAGAGGACTGAGCACGCCCCCATTCTCATTGACGGGGCTGTAGTGGAACAGGTTGAGAGCGTCAAGTTCCTTGGCGTCCACATCACCAACAAACTATCATGGTCCAAACGCACCAAGACAGTCGTGAAAAGGGCAAGACAAAGCCTATTCCCCCTCAGGAGACTAAAAAGATTTGGCATGGGTCCTCAGATCCTCAAAAAGTTATACAGCTGCACCATCGAGAGCATCCTGACTGGTTGCATCACCGCCTGGTTTGGCAACTGCTCGGCCTTCCGACCGCAAGGCACTACAGAGGGTAGTGCGTACGGCCCAGTACATCACTGGGGCCAAGCTTCCTGCCATCCAGGACCTCTATACTAGGCGGTGTCAGAGGAAGGCCCTCAAAATTGTCAAAGACTCCAGCCACCCTAGTCATAGACTGTTCTCTCTGCTACCGCACGGCAAGCGGTACCGGAACGCCAAGTCTAGGTCCAAAAGGCTTCTCAACAGCTTCTACCCCCAAGCCATAAGACTCCTGAACAGCTAATCATGGCTACCCGGACTATTTGCACTGCCCCCCCACCCCATCTTTTTACGCTGCTGCTACTCTGTTAATTATTTATGCATAGTCACTTTAACTCTACCCACATGTACATATTACCTCAACTAGCCGGTGCCCCCGCACATTGACTCTGCACCGGTACCCCCCTGTATATAGCCTCCCTACTGTTATTTTTATTTTATTTTACTTCTGCTCTTTTTTTCTCAACACTTTTGTTTTTGTTGTTTTATTTTACTTTACTTTTTTATTAAAAAATAAATGCATTGTTGGTTATGGGCTGTAAGTAAGCATTTCACGGTAATGTCTACACCTGTTGTATTCGGCGCATGTAGAAAATAAAATGTGATTTTATTTCATTTGACCAAGCAATAACCCCTATATGGAAGTTTAAGAAACATTGTTCATGTACTGGGATGTTGTAATCTAAAGTAAAACCAATTTTTCTATGTGAAATATACTGAATAAACATATAAACGCAACATGTAAAGTGTTGGTCCCATGTTTTATGAGCTGAAATAAAAGATCCCATAAGTGCAAAAAGCTTATTTCCCTCAAATTTTGTGCACAAATTTGTTTACATCCCTGTTAGTGAGCATTTCTCCTTTGCCAATATAATCCATCCACCTTTGTCTCAAGTTGAGGGAGTGTGCAATAGTCATGCTGACTGCAGTAATGTCCAACAGTGCTGTTGCCAGATAATTGAATGTTCCTTTCTCTACCATAAGCCGCCTCAAACGTCGTTTTAGAGAATTTGGTCCAACCGGTCTCACAACCGCAGACCACGTGTAACCAGGACAGCCCAGGACCTCCACATCCGACTTTTTCACCTACGGGGGGTGCTGAGGAGTTAGCCCTTTTGTGGGGAAAAAATATGTATTATTGACTGGGCCTGGCTCCCCAGTGGGTGGGACTGGCTTCCAGGTGGGTGGACCTATGCCCTCCCAGGCCCACCCATGGCTGTGCCCCTGTGAAATCCATAGATTAGGTTTTAATTAATTATTTCAATTGACTGATTTCCTTCTATGAACTGTAACTCAGTAAAATCTTTGAAATTGATGCATGTTGGGTTTATATTTTTGTTCAGTATAATAACAAATCCAACCAGATATGGATTGAAACATGCTCTCAGTGCAAGAGAACTGTTGTTTTGCCTTAATCCAGAAACTGAATACAGCTTTTGATTGAATAGTGTGGTGTCGTGAAACAGAACGAGCCAGGGAAAGACATATGGGCGAAGGCTATATAGAGTAGTTAAGAAAAGTGTTTTTTGGTGCTTGACACGGATTCCTGGCCTTCTGTTTCCTGTGAGGGGCTGTGTGTGTGTGTGTTTGTGTGAATGAACGTGCCTCGCTCGCGTCTCGGGGTCTGATTAATTATAGTGATCCTCAGAGGAGCGGGGGGGTGACATATGTTCCCGCGCTGCACCGCTCCTCTCCTCTGTGAGAGCTTGGAGGTGTGTGAGAGGTGTGTGTGTGTGGGGGTAGGGGGGTACTACAGGGGCATCCTGGCACAGACCGGGCACCAGATGTCAGAGCAGATCCAGGACCAAGGCTCTGGCTCGAAAGACCGACCAACCAACACTTTTAACGCTGAAAATCCGGTTGGAGCTCCCGAAATAGACTCCCCGAGGATCTGACTCGGCTCAAACTTCCCCACAGATCACAACTACCGACAGCCGGAAATCTCTACTTGTGTTATTTTGTGATCACCAAAATAGTTTCCATTTGCTGCTTTCCGGAAGCTTGTTTTTTTTGGTGCGATGCTGAACATAACATACCACTCTGGGGTACTGATCTGAAGATATTTATTCCTGATCTGAAACAACAACCACAGAAGCCAGCAGCTGTTATTCATCCTTATAACGACCAGAGGGAGCCCGATTCGCATCTCCTTTAAAAACTGAAATGAGAAGGCTGCATAGAACATTGCACCACAACTCACAGACTCTCAAGACTCTCATTCAATTTGCGAGTGATCAAAAGAACAATGATCCACCATCTCCATTCGAGCAGTAAATCCGACAGCTATAAATACCGGCGCTCTCCAAAACACTTTTAATTTTGTTTGCGTTTCAATTTCCGTAAGTGCGTTAGGCAGGCCCTGCACACTGGCTCGCCACCCAAGGTGTAATTTGTTTTGTGTGCCCTGCAGAACAAGTGAGACAAACACGTTGACCCTGTCATGTGTGGCTGTGGTTTGGGGCCAATGTCCCCCGCAGGACATTGCCATCTTTGTTCCCCCTTCTCTACATTAAAGGATTGCTTGGCAGCGCTGGCCTTACAGTTAATGATAAATTGCTGATGTTATTAGACAGATTATGCACATTCTGCAGCAGATTAGACGGCTTGGCCCACTTTGACAATGGGAATAATCTGGTGCACCTCTCGCTGTGCTCCGCCAACGGCATCACGCAAGCTTCTGGGATGAAAGTTGCTAAAAACAGCTTTTGGCCATTTTGACAGCCTGTTTGTGTGATATCAAGAAATCCGTTTTTTTCTTTGTTCTTTCTTTTGAGAGGTCAGAGACACATGCTACATTTATAGTTTATTTTTAGTTGGAAGGACAGTGTGACAGTTTCACAGAACATTACTAATATGACTAGGCTATATAGCGAATATAATAATAAGACTATAAAATACTACTAATATCACAAATTCACTGTCTTCCAAGTGCATGCTGCTCTCTGTGGCCTATATGGGCTGCAATAAACCTTACCGAGTGAGAACACTCTGCCTTATGACAGTTGACCTACGAGGAGTTGACTCACCCCCAAATACACATCAGCAGTAATCTATTCACTTATTAGACACTTGTGAGATATGAAGCACTCTAGTGTAGAGACAACTAACAATGTCAGCAAGACAAAAGGAGCTGATTGTGGACTACAGGAAATGAAGGGCCGAGCACACCCCCCATTTACATCAACGGAGCTATAGTGGAGCGGGTCGAGAGCTTCAAGTTCCTCGGTGTCCACATTGCTAAGGACCGATCATGGTCAAAACACACAAACAGAGTCGTGAAGAGGGCACGACAAGGCCTCTTCCCCCTCAGGAGGCTGAAAAGATTTGGCATGGGCCCTCAGATCCTCAAAAAGCTCTACAGTTGCACCATTGAGAGAATCTGCATCACCACTTGGTATGGCAACTGCTTGGCATCCGACCATAAGGCGCTACAGAGGGTAGTGTGTATGGCCCAGTACCTCTTTTTATTTATTTATTTATTTTTTATTTCACCTTTATTTAACCAGGTAAGCCAGTTGAGAACAAGTTCTCATTTACAACTGCGACCTGGCCAAGATAAAGCAAAGCAGTGCGATAAAAACAACACAGAGTTACATATGGGGTAAAACAAAACAAAGTCAAAAATACAACAGAAATAAATATATATACAGTGTGTGCAAATGTAGCAACTTATGGAGGTAAGGCAATAAATAGGCTATAGTGCAAAATAATTACAATTAGTATTAACACTGGAATGATAGATGTGCAAGAGATGATGTGCAAATAGAGATACTGGGGTACAAATGAGCAAAATAAATAACAATATAGGGATGAGGTAGTTGGGCGGGCTAATTTCAGATGGGCTGTGTACAGGTGCAGTGATCGGTAAGGTGCTCTGACAACTGATGCTTAAAGTTAGTGAGGGAGATAAGTGTCTCCAGCTTCAGAGATTTTTGCAATTTGTTCCAGTCATTAGCAGCAGAGAACTGGAAGGAATGGCGGCCAAAGGAGGTGTTGGCTTTGGGGATGACCAGTGAGATATACCTGCTGGAGCGCATACTACGGGTGGGTGTTGCTATGGTGACCAATGAGCTAAGATAAGGCGGGGATTTGCCTAGCAGTGATTTATAGATGGCCTGGAGCCAGTGGGTTTGGCGACGAATATGTAGTGAGGACCAGCCAACAAGAGCGTACAGGTCACAGTGGTGGGTAGTATATGGGGCTTTGGAGACAAAACGGATGGCACTGTGATAGACTACATCCAATTTGCTGAGTAGAGTGTTGGAGGATATTTTGTAAATGACATCGCCGAAGTCAAGGATCGGTAGGATAGTCAGTTTTACGAGGGCATGTTTGGCAGCATGAGTGAAGGAGGCTTTGTTGCGAAATAGGAAACCGATTCTAGATTTAACTTTGGATTGGAGATTCTTAATGTGAGTCTGGAAGGAGAGTTTACAGTCTAACCAGACACCTAGGTATTTGTAGTTGTCCACATACTCTAGGTCAGACCCGTCGAGAGTAGTGATTCTAGTCGGGTGGGCGGGTGCAAGCAGCGTTCGGTTGAAGAGCATGCATTTAGTTTTACTAGTGTTTAAGAGCAGTTGGAGGCTACTGAAGGAGTGTTGTATGGCATTGAAGCTCGTTTGGAGGTTTGTTAACACAGTGTCCAATGAAGGGCCAGATGTATACAAATGGTGTCGTCTGCGTAGAGGTGGATCTGAGAGTCACCAGCAGCAAGAGCGACGTCATTGATATACACAGAGAAAAGAGTCAGCCCAAGAATTGAACCCTGTGGCACCCCCATAGAGACTGCCATAGGTCCAGACAACAGGCCCTCCGATTTGACTCTATCAGAGAAGTAGTTGGTGAACCAGGCGAGGCAGTCATTTGAGAAACCAAGGCTATTTAGTCTGCCAATAAGAATGCGGTGGTTGATAGAGTCGAAAACCTTGGCCAGGTCAATGAAAACGGCTGCACAGTACTGTCTATTATCGATTGCGGTTATAATATCGTTTAGGACCTTGAGCGTGGCTGAAGTGCACCCATGACCAGCTCGGAAACCGGATTGCATAGCGGAGAAGGTACGGTGGGATTCGAAATGGTCGGTGATCTGTTTGTTAACTTGGCTTTCAAAAACTTGAAGGGCAGGATGGATATGGGTCTGTAACAGTTTGGATCTAGAGTGTCACCCCCTTTGAAGAGTGGGATGACCGCGGCAGCTTTCCAATCTCTGGGGATCTCAGACGTTACGAAAGAGAGGTTGAACAGGCTAGTAATAGGGGTTGCGACAATTTCGGCGGCTAGTTTTAGAAAGAAAGGGTCCAGATTGTTTAGCCTAGATGATTTGTAGGGGTCCAGATTTTGCAGCTCTTTCAGAACATCAGCTGTCTGGATTTGTGTGAAGGAGAAGCGGGGGGGGCATGGGCAAGTTGCAGCGGAGGGTGCAGAGCTGGTGGCCGGGGTAGTGGTAGCCAGGTGGAAAGCATGGCCAGCCGTAGCAAAATGCTTGTTGAAATTCTCGATTATTGTAGATTTATCGGTGGTGATAGTGTTTCCTAGCCTCAGTGCAGTGGGCAGCTGGGAGGAAGTGCTCTTATTTTCCATGGACTTTACAGTGTCCCAAAACGTTTTGGAGTTAGTGCTACAGGATGCAAATTTCTGTTTGAAAAAGTTAGCCTTTGCTTTCCTAACTGCTTGTGTATATTGGTTCCTAACTTCCCTGAAAAGTTGCATATCGCGGGGGCTATTTGATGCTAATGCAGTACGCCACAGGATGTTTTTGTGCTGGTCAAGGGCAGTTAAGTCTGAGGAGAACCAGGGGCTATATCTGTTCTTAGTTCTGTATTTTTTGAATGGGGCATGTTTATTTAAGATTGAGAGGAAATTACTTTTAAAGAACAACCAGGCATCCTCTACTGACGGAATGAGATCTATATCCATCCAGGATACCTGGGCCAGGTCAATTAGGAAGGCCTGCTCGCTGAAGTGTTTTTGGGAGCGTTTGACAGTGATGAGGGGTGGTCGTTTGACCGCGGACCCGTTACGGACGCAGGCAATAAGGCAGTGATCGCTGAGATCCTGGTTGAAGACAGCGGAGGTGTATTTAGAGGGTAAGTTAGTCCGGATGATATCTATGAGGGTACCCATGTTTACGGATTTAGGGTTGTACCTGGTAGGTTCGTTGATAATTTGTGTGAGATTGAGGGCATCTAGTTTAGATTGTAGGATGGCCGGGGTGTTAAGCATATCCCAATTTAGGTCACCAAGCAGTACGAACTCTGAGGATAGATGGGGGGCAATCAATTCACATATGGTGTCCAGGGCACAGCTGGGGGCTGAGGGGGGTCTGTAGCAAGCGGCAACAGTGAGAGATTTATTTCTGGAAAGGTGGATTTTTAGAAGTAGAAGCTCAAACTGTTTGGGCACAGACCTGGATAGTATGATAGAGCTCTGCAGGCTATCTCTACAGTAGATTGCAACTCCACCCCCTTTGGCAGTTCTATCTAGACGGAAAATGTTATAGTTGGGGATGGAAATTTCAGAATTTTTGGTGGCCTTCCTAAGCCAGGATTCAGACACTGCTAGAACATCAGGGTTGGCGGAGTGTGCTAACGCAGTGAATAACTCAAATTAGGAAGAAGGCTTCTGATATTTACGTGCAGAAAACCAAGGCTTTTACGGTTACAGAAGTCAACAAATGATAGCTCCTGGGGAGTAGGAGTGATACTGGGGGCTGCAGGGCCTGGGTTAGCCTCTACATCACCAGAGGAACAGAGGAGGACTAGAATAAGGATATGACTAAAGGCTTTAAGAACTGGTCTTCTAGTGCGTTGGGTACATAGAATAAAGGGGGCAGTTCTCTGGGCGTTGTAGAAAAGATTCAGGGCATTATGTACAGAAAAGGATATGGAAGGATATGAGTACAGTTGAGGTAAACCTAAGCGTTGGGTAACAATGAAAGAGATAGCATCACTGGAGGCACCGATTGAGCCGGTCTTGGCGTGTATGGGGGGTGGACCAAAGGAACTATTTGAGGCAGTTTGAGAGGGACTAGGGGTTCTACAGTGAAATTGTATAATAAGAACTAACCCAAACAGCAATAGGCAAGGTATATTTGACAAGGGAGAGAGGCATAAAGCAATCACAGGTGTTATTAGAGAGAGCTAAGACAACAACTGGTAATAGCGATAAAGTTTGGGCTGAGGCTAAACAGAATAAACAGGACAGGGTACCGTGTAAAGGAACAGTCCAGCAGGCATCAGCTGTGCAGCTGAGTGATCATAAGGTCCAGTGAACAGCAATATGTGAGTCCGAGAGCAGTTCAAATTGGTGCTTCAGCACAGCTAGCAGGGAGCACAGTTGTAGTTTGCGTGTGCTAGCGGGCCGGGGCTAGCAGATGGATCTTCGTGGTCGTCGCAACGGGAAGCCTGTTGAAACCACATCAGACGATTTCGTCGGTAAACCAGTCGTGTTGGATCGGCGGGGCTCAGTGTCAACACTAGGAGGTCCCGTCCGGTTGACAGAGAGGTAGATAGCCGGGAGATGGGCCTGAGGCTAGCTCAAGGCTAACTGGTGCTTGCTATAGGGCAATGGTAATTAGCCAACAACAGGTTGCAGCTAGCTAGCTGGTTACGATGATCCGGCGCTAGGGTCCAGTGATTCCGGCAGAAAGTCCGATATGCTCTGGGTCGATAGCACGCTGTGCAGACTGGCCGACGAATTGTCCAGGCTAGAGCTAGAGCTGGCTGGTGGATAGTGTAGGCCACGGACAATGGTGAAGACGCTAACGGTGACTAATAGCAAGTAGCCATTCAGTTGCAGCTACACTAGTTTCAGCTCTATACCAGGCGGTGTCAGAGGAAGGCCCTAAAAATTGGCAAAGACTCCAGCCACCCAAGTCATAGACTGGTCTCTCCGCTACCACACGACAAGCGGTACCGGAGCACCAAGTCTGGGACCAAAAGGCTCCTGAACAGCTCCTATCCCCAAGCCATAAGACTGCTGAACAGTTAATCAAATGGCAACCTGGACTATCTGCATTGACCCCCTTATTTTTTACTCTCTTGCACTGACTCTATGCACACTCACTGGATTCTACCCACAGACTCACACATACTACACTGACACTCCAACACACACGCTCACACACACACAAACACAAAACACACATGCATATTGACGCAACACACACACACACGCATATTGACGCAACACACACACACACATCCCCTATCACATGTAGACACACTTTCACACACGCTGCTGTTTACTATGTATTCTGATTGCCTAGTCACTTTTACCCCTACCTACATGTACATATTACCTCAACTACCTCGTACCCATGCACATTGACTCGGTACTAGTACTCCTAGCCTCGTTATAGGGATGTAGCTCAGTTGGTAGAGCATGGCGTTTGCAACGCCAGGGTTGTGGGTTCGATTCCCACGGGGGGCCAGTATGAAAAATAAAAAATAAAAAAATATGTATGCACTCACTAACTGTAAGTCGCTCGGGCGGCAGGTAGCTTAGTGGGTAAGAGCGTTGTGCCAGTAACCGAAAGGTCGCTGGTTCTAATCCCCGAGCCGACTAGGTGAAAAATCTGTCGATGTGCCCTTAAGCAAGGCACTTAACCCTAATTGCTCCTGTAAGTCGCTCTGGATAAGAGCGTCTGCTAAATGACTAAAATGTAATGTAAATGGATAAGAGCGTCTGCTAAATGACTAAAATGTAAAATGTTATTGTTATTTTATTGTGTTACCATTTCATTTTTTTATTTTGCAAATGTGTCTTACTTTTTAACTCTGCATTGTTGGGAAATGGCTCCTAAGTAAGCATTTAATGGTAAAGTCTACACCTGTTGTATTCAGCACGTGACAAATCAAATATGATTTGATTTTGATCATTTTGAACTGAGCACCTCCCCCAACAACATCCCAGTCATGTGGATTACCGACAACACTGTCAGAGAAAACTGACAAACGCTTCACGAGGGGTAAAGATAGTTGTCTACGGCCTAATCGAATAACCTACAGTATCTAAATCGCTGTGGTCTGACACAACCATTATACAGTAATTGGCGGTTGAGCAGAAGAGGAGATCGCAAAGGGGCGCTGGTTGAGTTTCGGTTGAGAGAGGGGATCTACGCCGTGTTGACCTGGCCACAAGGTGACCATTAAAAGAAGAAGCAGCTATCTGTTCCTCAAGTGCGCATTTGTCAGGCAGACAGCGGCCTGAGGTTGAAGTGAGGCAAGTGACCTTCGAGAAAGACAGGCGGTGTGACTCACCTGGCTATAAAAAGAGAATGGTTGCCCAGCCCACGTGAACAAGAAAAAGATTAGCAAGAGAGAAAGAAAAGGAGAGAGAGAAAGAGGCGCTCCAGCCTCATCAATAAGGAGATCTTTCTCCAGATAAGAGCCGCTCGGCTCAGCCTGGCATCCATGTCCGTTTGGGGCTTCCTTTCATCCCAAACCGCCATTGCTAGTGGCCATTTCATACGCAGCGCCAGTCACGTTTTGGAGATAGACAAAGGTGAAAATGCAGTGATGGGGGGGGGGAATAGCCTAACGTGGCCATTTCAGGTGATACCTACCCAATACCCAGGTAAAGCTCTGTGCTAAGGAGTCCTTCTAATGCACAAGTATATTATAGGTTCATGAGGTCCCTTAGATGTGCTGCCTCACATATATTTGTCCAAATCCATTTATTCGTCCAGAATCTCAGTGAAGGATGGGGATGGTGACGATGACTATGTGACACTGAGTGCCGGTGACACTTCAGCGCCCCGGGACTCCCGGGCGCTAGTGTATTGTGAAAGAGTGGCAGAGTGCAACCTTTAAAGGCCAACTATTGGTGCAGAACAGCTCCAATCCTAATGACTCAGGCTATGTGCTGATTCCCTCCCCCCTTGTCCACACTCTCATGCCTAGTTAAACCATCATTGGCTGTGCTTCTAACACGTTATCATTTCAATCAACAGATTAATAATGATATGCTACTTCTTACATCCATGCATTTCCCTGCATGATCTGAATCCAACGATCACAGTCTATTTAGGCTGTAGGCTCACAGAAGCCTATACATGACTTACTCCTAAATGATATGTTCGAAGTGGAAATGGAAGATCATCTGCTGCCACCTACTGGTCAACATGATTTTTACATCACATTACAGTAATCATCTTCAATCTTGAGGCGTGTGTGTGGAGCAAAAAGGAACCTTTCGGAAATAGTCTAAAACGTGAGTGTCTGCCTGTGTGCCCGTCTGCTTGTGTGTGTCTGCCTATGCATGCGTGCTTGTTTGAGTACAGATGTGGGTGTATGTACCTCTCGTAGATGGTCTTCAGGGTGATCTGGTCTGAGATGCCGTCGGTCTCCTCCAGGAAGAGGATGAGCCAGGAGGTCCTGTAGGGCCACTCCTCCGTCAGGTTGATCCACGACGCCAGACGGTCCCAGTTAAAGATGATCTGATTGGCCCTCAGCAGACGTCCTGGAAATATGGACCAATGAGAAGTGACGTTGGTATGTTGGTTGAAGCGCCTACTACTCCCCTTCCGATAATAAGTGCCATGCTGGGAGCAGTCAACTCTCCCCTTGGGTGGTATAAAGGTCATATAGGTCATCTAATAGGTGATGTGTTACCTGTGACAGAGACGATGTTGAGCAGCCTCCTCATGGTCTGGGGGCTGATATCACTGAACCAGTCCTCAGTGACCAACAGCTTGGTCAGGTCAAAGGACATCTGTCTGGTAACAGTCCTCTGAATCTGCCTCCTGCGGTACGTGTCCTACACACACACACACACACACACACACACACACACACACACACACACACACACACACGCACACACGCACACACGCACGCACACACGCACACACGCAGACCTCATGTTACCTCATCTTTATACTTGGATGTGCCCTTGGTCTTTCCACAAACCAGTCACTCAGCCAGTCACTCGTTTTGCCCATTCTAACGTTCAATCGAACAGTAACTGAATGTCTCAACACCTGTCTGCCTGCTTTATATAGCAAGCAACGGCCACATGACTCACTGTCTGTAGGAGCGAACAATTTTTGTGTACCTAATAAACTTTCCACAGAGTGTATATTATGTGTTTGCTTTTCATATCAACATTTTAGTAATATTTCTTTACAGCAAGAACTGGCCTCGTTTGACCTGTCCTGTGTTCTACATTTCACATGACCCCGTGACAGTTTTGTGGCAGTCTCATGATGACATCACCCCGTGGCGTGCTGTGCACCTTGTGACAAGCGGCTCCTTGTGTGTGTGACCTCTAGTCCTGGCATCCTGTCCCTTCCTCCTTCCATCCTTGTTTTCCAACACCCATCCCCTACCCACAAGCAGCTCTGTTACTGGGCCCAATTAACAGACTGGAGATCTCAGTTGAGCAGAAATACACTGTGTTTCCAAGACAGAGGCATCTCTGTCCACAGTCACTGTCCTTACACAGTTAGGCCAAAGTATGTTTGATATTTGGATTCCCACTAGCTGATACAATAGCAACAGCTACGCTTCCTGGGGTCCATACAGGGTTGTGTGTGTGTTTCAAGCAAAGACTAAACTATGTATTGAGACTACATATCACCTCTTTTCTGGATTGTCTGAGTCCAAAATGAGTGGAATGCGGTCTGCAGGACCACAATAGGTGCTGCTTGCTGAACAGTGCAGCAGTGGTTACAATATGAGAAAGTTCCTCTGGTCACAAGTACTCAGAACACCACCACTAGGCACTAAGCGGACTTTGATGTCGACTTAATGCCTGCCTTGTGACGACCTCACTAGTAGAGAGAGAGTGTATGGCCAGTAATAAGTCAGTAGTGGTTTAGTAAGGAGGAAGGTGATTGGCTCTCCTTTGATCCTTTGATCCTTACTTAGATGCACTGGACATGCTCAAAAAGTGAAATGGTGAAAGTTGATAGTTATTTTTTTGATTGGTTTTTCTGTATAACCAGACCATCAGGAGAAATTGTTGAACTTTGAATATTGAAAAACTGCTGTAAGTTGGAATCTTTCCTCCAAACGAGCAAACGTACTTTGAGTTCACATCAGGCCAGAGCCCACCGCCCATACTGTTTACAAGCCTGAGCTCGCCTGGCCTGCCTCCCTCAATTCCCCTCCCCTGCCATCTTGTAAAGATAGACTCGGCTAAAGATCCACAACTCTGCAATTAAGCAGCCGAGAGACAGAGAGCTTTTTCTCTCCCTCCATCATTCCATCCTTTTTAGCTCCGCTTGTAAAGAGAGCCACTCACTGCCTTCTTGGCAGCCAAGAAACTGCCGGAGAGGGCAAACAAAAAGAAGTGTGCGCCGAAATAAAAAAGGGACCCAAGGAAAATAAAGACAAAAAAACAGGCAAATAAATCAGACGCCCAAACAAACAAACAGATAAACAAACAAAACGGGGTCCTCGCAGGGGGAAGCAGGCAGGGCCACTTAGCCTCCCGCCGGCAGCCACCGATGCCAGCGTTTTGTCACCGGGACCCACTGCTGCTCCTCCCTGTCATTAGGCAGTGTGGCATCGCAGCAGGAAGGATAAACAGACATTACATCAATTACCAGACAGACTCCTCTGCGATGGAGACACAGACACTGGCTCTTTTGCTCCCGACCTCCTCCACCCCTCTCTGCTATGTTCACCACAAGGCTGGAGGAAGCTAGCTACACCCCCGTGCATGTGGGTTTAAGTGCATTATCTCACACTTTCTATGTTAGTCTTCTCTAGCTGTGTCTATGGGAAAAGAAGCATAAGCACCACTTCAGATGCAACATTTTGATGTGTTTTACTGAGCTTTCATTGCCCGCACAGACGCCCAATCTCCTTATGTTCCTTGTTGTATCACTTGTCTTTGTGCCAGAACTCTGTCGGTCTACAGGACCTCTGCAGGTAGATCTATGGCTCAGCCTGGGCATAGATAGCGATGGGGGGGGGAGAGGGTCGGCTGGCTGAAAGAGCTTACCCTGCGGTTGAGGGCCGTCTTGCTGCCAAACTTGGTCTGATCCCCCAGACTGTTTGAGGACAGCTTCCTGTCCATCTCCTCATGCCATCCTGTGAAGAGGAGTGGAAAAGGAGAGAGAGAGAAAGAGACAGTACCATCAGGGATGTCTCATCACAACACCTAATATAAAGAACCAACCTATTCACGTTAAAATGATTATTATTTCCTACTGCAAGTCAGAATGAGTGTGTGTGTGTGTGCGTGTGAGCTTGTGTCTACTCTATGCCTATGTCAGTGTTTCCTAATCCTGGTACACGGGACCCAACGTGATGTCAGTGTCACTGGCCTACACTGGCCTATGTGGGTGTGCGTTTGCATGTTTGTGTGTGTGCGTTCCTGCAGGCCTGACACATGCCATGCATACATCCATATGTCTTGCGTACCCTCAGGGTTGGCCAGGTCTCCGTTGTGGGTGCACAGCTTCCTGGTTGTGCTTAGCCCACGGCTGTTGAGGAAAACAGGCAGGTGGACGATGTTCCTCATGTAGTCGTGGCCGTTGATGTTCGAGTCCCTGAGCACGCTGTTCAGGTTCTGGTTGATGGCCTTGATGATGATGTGGGGGTCGCTGGCAAAGATGGAGATGAAGGGGCCTTTGGAGAACAGCACCCTCACCTGGTGGAGGAGGGGAATAGGATGAGGATTTAGACCTGGGTTCATTCACTACTGCTCATCTGTCGTGAACTTATTGGAATGATAAAAGCCTGAAATCATTTGAGGGTGAACCTTGTGTGTCAGGTTCATAGTGTAGTCATACACACAACTGGTGAACAAAAAACTTGACATCAACTTGTTAATATCTGCAAACTGTGGCTATAATTTGTAGTATCTTGTTAGGTTGAGTTTGTGGGTCACATTTCTGTTGATCACATTCCATTTCTAAAGGGGGCATGCAACAGCAATTCCAATGGTGGGCCTCCGTACTAGTTGTCTTGCTAAATCAGTGGTATTCAACCGGGGGTCTGCGGCCCTCTGACATAGGCCTTGAAAAAGCACCCGCATTCGGAAAGTATTCAGACATCACATTTTGTTACATTAAAGCCTTATTCTAAAATGGATTAAATTGTTTTTTCCCCCCCTCATCAATCTACACACAACACCCCATAATGACACAGCAAAAGCAGGTTTCTATAAATATTTGCAAATGTAAAAAAATAATCTGAAATATCACATTTACATAAGTATTCAGACCCTTTACTCAGTACTTTGTTGAAGCACCTTTGGCAGCGATTACAATCTTGAGACTTATTGGGTATGACGCTACAAGCTTGGCACACCTGTATTTGGGGAGTTTTTCCCATTCTTCTCTGCAGATCCTCTCAAGCTCTGTCAGGTTGGATGGGGAGCGTCGCTGCACAGCTATTTTCAGGTCTTTCCAGTGATGTTTGATCAGGTTCAAGTCCGGGCTCTAGCTGGGCCACTCAAGGACATTCAGAGACGTGTCCCGAAAGCCACTCCTGCATTGTCTTGGCTGTGTGCTTAGGGTCGTTGTCCTGTTGGAAGGTGAACCTTTGCCCCATTCTGTGGTCCTGAGGGCTCTGGAGTAGGTTTTCATCAAGGATCTCTCTGTACTTTGCTCCGTTCATCTTTTCCTCGATCCTGACTAATCTCCAAGTCCCTGCCCGCTGATAAATGTCCCCACAGCATGATGCTGCCACAACCATACTTCACCGTAGGGATGGTGCCAGGTTTCCTCCAGAAGTGACGCTTGGCATTCAGGCCAGAGAATCTTGTTTCTCATGGTCTGACCTTTAGGTGCCTTTTGGCAAACTCCAAGCGGGCTGTCATGTGCCTTTTCCTGAGGAGTGGCTACCGTCTGGCCACTCTACCATAAAGGCCTGATTGGTGGAGTGCTGCAGAGATGGTTGTCCTTCTGGTAGGTTCTCCCATCGCCACAGAGGAACTCTGGAGTACTGTCAGAGTGACCATCGGGTTCTTGGTCACCTCCCTGGCCAAGGCCCTTCTCCCCCGATTGCTCATTTTGGCCGGGCGGCCAGTTCTAGGAAGAGTCTTGGTGGTTCCAAACGTCTTCCATTTAAGAATGATGGAGGCCACTGTGTTCTTGGGGTCCTTCAATGCTCTACAGACAATTCCTTCAACCTCATGGATTGGTTTTTGCTCTGACATGCACTGTCATCTGTGGGACCTTATATAAACAGTGGGTGCCTTTCCAAATCATGTCCAATAAATTGAATTTACCACAGGTGGACTCCAATCAAGTTGTAGAAACACCTCAAGGATGGTCAATGGAAAGAGGATGCACCTGCGCTCAATTTCGAGTCTCATAGCAAAGGGTCTGAATACTTATGAAAATAAGGTATTTATGTTTTTAATTTTTTATAAATTTGCAAAAATGTCAAAAAACCGTTTTCGCTTTGTCATTATGGGGTATTGTGTGCAGATTGATGAGGGAAAAAAATTATTTAATCTATTTTAGAATAAGGCTGTAATGTAACAAAAACGTGGAAAATGCACTGTAGCTTGTAATAGTGTGTATTAAAAGCTACAGTGCCACAGGCTGCCGGTAAGCTTTCTTGACTTGGAAATTACATTTTGGCCAACACATGGCTAACCACTGTCATGACGGTCCACGAGAATCCAAATAGGTCTGATCAGGTTTGCAATGAATAACTTCAATCAGACCACCTCTCACCCGCAGAGGGGGGAGGGAAGGACTTTTTCCTGCTGAAACTTTAACACGTTCAAAAGCGAATACCGGAACAATATTTCTAACGTAGAACGTGGGGAATGGTAGGAGGCGATCTATAGGTGTCATGAGTGTCAGTGTAATGCGGTGGATCGAAGTCAGGCGCAGGACACAGAATTCTCAGAAACGTACTTTACTGAATACAACACAGAATATCTCCACACAGGGAGGAACTAACCCGCTCACCGAAGACACACGAAACGAAAAACAACCACGCACAAAACACATTGGGAGCCACTGGGTTAAATAGGGAAGGCGTGATTACAATAATGGGCAACAGGTGTGTGACAATAGACAACAGGTGCAACATAGAAAATAGATCGGCAGCAGCTAGTATTTCGGTGACGACGAAGCCTGCACGAGCAAGGAGGAGGGGCAGCCTCGGCAGAATCCGTGACAATAGCACACTAAGGTAATTTTGTTAGTTATTTTGTGATGTCATTAAAAATGTTATAAAGGAAATACTGTAACTTGGAAAGTATACCCACTACATATTTGACGTTGCCATACTATGCGTTGTGCATGTAATATGAAAAATGATGAAAGTGTTTTTGTTAAGAAAAGGATGTGACTTGAGAAGTTATAAGAAATAATTGTTTTACATAACATTGAGCAATGATTAATCGCCGCCCCAAAGTGAGGTCAGAAAGCGTGCCAGCCTGCCGGAACCGCCCTTTTCGAGCAGAGTGTATAAATGGTGGAAAAGGAAATTAACATACCAGACCAGAAAATCGTGAAGCGGCAGCTACACGTTTAAAATGATTGGAACTTTGAATCTCATCACGAGGTGAAAAAAATAAACTCACCTCCCGGACAATCACTGGTACGGCTGATTAGCGGTCCTAAGTAAGGTATCTTCGAAAGTGAATTTAAGTAGGACCATCTGCTACTCTGCTCAAACCACTGTATTACACTACTCTCATCACCCCACTGGGGAACCATCGATACGGCTGGCTAGCCCATCTTCAAAGAAGCAACTTCCAGAGCAACGGGAAGGAAGTAGTTCTGTTCAGGACTACATGACAAGTCATTGGAGACCGGACAACTACGAAGAAGGACATTGTGAACCATTTTGGACAATAAGAGCCTTACAAGCGTGCCGCAAAAAGGCCCAACCCCTTTCCAAGGCGGACCGGTTCACCGAGAGATCCCCGGTGAACTAAGACATTTCATTTAAATACATTCATGATTTCTTACTCAAAGCGGGTGGCGGTTCGTGTGCCAAGTATGTGGTTACTGTAGGTGAGAGTCGTTTCTGAATGTATCAAGGTTAAGTGTCTCTGTCCCTCTCCAGTCAATAACCGGTGCAGAGTGTGTATGTTTATCCTGTGTTCCCATTTAATTAGCTAGTAAATAAAGAATTAAACCAATTTGTGTAGCACTGAATCATAAGTAAGGCTCTGGACTTTGCCGATGCAAGGAGGTTACGACTGTTCAGAATGATATGATACGAGGTTATGATTAATAAGTTGACTGTTTATAGATGTGATAGGTAAAGAGTTTAATTCGGGAGATGGTATCTCTTTAAGGAACCGCTCTCATGGTGCCCCAGATACTAATGAGTTAATTGTTACATGATTAATTTAAATTGGGTAACAATTAAACATAGTTAGTTAGAGATTAATGTTAAAGTCACGTCACGACACCACTGTTTAACCAGCTAAGCAGCTGCTCTTAGTGAAAATGTGTTTGGAGTTACCTTTCTAGCTAATTGGCTATGTTACAGTTTACACTTCCTTTTCCAATTATAATGTGGGGAGGTCAAAATAATGAAAAACTATCTACCAAATCTATTCATTTTAACCCAATGAGTCCCACTGTAATGCCGGTGTGTTTTGGACTTCAAACCGCTTTTAAACATTGTGTGTTTGAGCTACAGACGTCTAGGTTGTACCAGTGGATTTGTCTATTTCTCCAATAGTCTGTGTGATTAACGGGGGCTGAACTAGAGCAGTGTTTGCGAGACAAGGGTAGATCCAGAAGGGGCCCGGGCCGGATCCTTTTACCAAAACGTCTGTAGAACAAATGGTTTAAGCTACAAACTATTAAGCTACAGCTCTCACGAACACGCACATGTTGTGCTCTGACGCTCACCAGCTACACAATTGTAAGTCGCTCTGGATAAGAGCGTCTGCTAAATGACGTAAATGTAAATGTAAAAAAGAGTCGTTAGAAGGTAAGGGGTTCTTCTAGATAGGGGATCATAGGAAATCCCAGGACATAGTGTCTATAATACTGTAATAAGCTCACACAAAATCAAAACTCCAAAACAGATGTCACTGACTAGTTGGATATTCATTTCCCATTGAGCAAACAATTTCTGTACTTACAGCATTCATATAAATTCATTTTTATCAAGTTTTCTGCTTTGGCTGACTTTTTTATATTGACATTTGTCCATAAAACTCATGAATGCAACTGTTTGTCAAATTGTTTTGTGTTCTACTTGCATCCCTAGCTGTCGTGAAAAGAAAATGTTCTAACATTTCATTGTGAGGCTAAATACACTACATGGCCAAATGTATGTGGACACCTGCTCGTCGAACATCTTATTCCAAAATCCTGGACATTAATATGGAGTTGGTCCCCCCTTTGCTGCCTCCACTCTTCTGGGAAAGCTTTCCACTAGATGTTGTTACATTGCTGCGGGGACTTGCTTCCATTCAGCCACAAGAGCATTAGCGAGGTCTGGCACTGATGTTGGGCAATTAGGTCTGGCTCGCAGTCAGCGTTCCAATTCATCCCAAAGGTGTTTAATGGGGTTGAGGGCAGGGCTCTGTGCAGGCCAGTCAAGTTCTTCCACACCGATCTCGAAAAAACTATTTCTGTATGGACCTCGCTTTGTGCACGGGGGCATTGTCAAGCTATAACAGGAAAGGGCCTTCCCCAAACTGTTGCCACAAAGTTGGAAGCACAGAATCGTCTAGAATGTAATTATATGCTGTAGCGTTAAGATTTCCCTTTACTGGAGCTAAGGGGCCTAGCCCGAACCCTGAAAAACAGCCACAGACCATTATTCCTCCTTCATGAAACTTTACAGTTGGCACTATGCATTCGGGTAGGTAGCACTCTCCTCTGTAGCTCAGCTGGTAGAGCACGGCGCTTGTAACGCCAAGGTAGTGGGTTCGATCCCCGGGACCACCCATACACAAAAAAAAAAATGTATGCACGCATGACTGTAAGTCGCTTTGGATAAAAGCGTCTGCTAAATGGCATATTATTATTATTATTATTATTATTATTCTCCTGGCACCTGCCAAACACAGATTCATCCGTTGGACTGCCAGATGATGAAGCATGATTCATCACTCCAGAGAATGCATTTCCACTGCTCCAGAGTCCAATGGCGGCGAGCTTTACACCACTCCAGCCGATGCTTGGCATTGAGCATGGTGATCTTGTGTGCGGCTGCTCGGTCATGTAAACCCACTTCATAAATCTCCCGACGAACAGTAATTGTCCTGACGTTGCTTCCAGAGGCAGTTTAGAACTCGGTAGTGAGTGTTGCAACCGAGGACAGATGATTTTTACGAGCTAGGCGCTTCAACACTCGGCGGTCCCATTCTGTGAGCTTGTGTAGCCTACCACTTCACGGCTGAGCCATTGTTGCCCCTAGACTTCGCAATAACAGCACTTACAGTTGACCGGGGCAGCTATAGCAGGGAAGAAATTTGATGAACTGACTTGTTGGGAAGGTTGCATCCTATGACGATGCCACGTTGAAAGTCACTGAGCTCTTCAGTAAGGCCATTCTACTGCCAATGTTTGTCTATGGAGATTGCATGTCTGTGTGCTTGATTTTATACACCTGTCAGCAACAGGTGTGGCTGAAAAAGCCAAATTCATAATTTGAAGGGGTGTCCACATACTTTTTTATATATAGTGTTTTCTTTTTATTTATTTTTCATCTATACTTGGAGTCAAAATATAGATATAATATTATCAAAAATAATATCACGATATGTAACTGTATCGATTTCCCTCCCCATCAATAGTAATGACCAATGAGTAATGGATAATGATTTAACCCTCAATGGTTATGGGTAATGTGTGTTTTGTGTATAGTATTGTATAGCCTACATTTTTGTGTTTAGCCATTGTTACAAACGTCTTATTCAGTCATTGTTATAAAACACAGCACAGGCACACGCACACACACACACACACACACACCGTGTCGAGCATCTGCAGCACTCTGTCCTGTTCGCAGGCATCCAGGCCGTCAATGATGACCGCCATGCGGGTCTGGTTCTGGGTGAAGCCATCGATGGTCTTGGCCATCTTGGACATCAGCTCCACCTCATGCTTCAACACCTGGAGCAACCAAACACACACAATCAACCACTGCATACTGTATAACTACAGACATTGTGACTCTTCTTATTAATTCATCTCTGTTTATATCATTTTGATAGTTAGGCATTTAGCTCCTGAGTGCCTAACACTATCATGTAACAACATCATTTATTTATACTTAACCATGTTAAACTGTAGCATACCATTTACAACTAGCGACATTCTAAGCCAAATTCTAACTCGATCAACTAATTTGATATACAGTGCATTCGGAAAGTATTCAGACCCCTTGACGTTTTCCACATTTTGTTACATTACAGCCTTATTCTAACATGGATTGTTTTTTCCCCCTCTTCAATCTATACACAATACCCCATAATGACAAATAAAAAACAGGTTTTTATAATTTTTGCAAATTATTTAAAAGAAAAAACGGAAATATTTACATTTACATAAGTATTCAGACCCTTTACTCAGTATTTTGTTGAAACACCTTTGGCAGCGATTACAGCCTCGAGTCTTCTTGGGTATGACGCTACAAGCTTTGCACACCTGTATTTGGGGAGTTTCTCCCATTCTTCTCTGCAGATCCTCTCAAGCTCTGTCAGGTTGGATGGGAAGCATCGCTGCACAGCTATTTTCAGGTCTTTCCAGAGATGTTCGATCTGGTTCAAGTCCGGGCTCTGGCTGGGCCACTCAAGGACATTCAGAGACATGTCCCGAAGCCACTCCTGCGTTGTCTTGGTTGTGTGCTTAGGGTCATTGTCCTGTTGGAAGGTGAACCTTCGCCCCAGTCTGAGGCCCTGAGCGCTCTGGAGCAGGTTTTCATCAAGGATCTCTCTGTACTTTGCTCCGTTCATTTTTCCCCTTGATCCTGACTAGTCTCCCAGTCCCTGCCGCTGAAAAACATCCCCACAGCATGATGCTGCCACCACCATTCACTATTAGGATGGTAACAGGTTTCCTCCAGATGTGACACTTGGCATTCAGGCCAAAGAGTTCCATCTTGGTTTTATCAGACCAGAGAATCTTGTATCTCATGGTCTGAGAGTCCTTTAGGTGCCTTTTGGTAAACTCCAAGCGGGCTGTTGGCCTTTTACTGAGGAGTGGCTTCCATCTGGCCGCTCTACCATAAAGGCCTGATTGGTGGAGTGCTGCAGAGATGGTTGTCCTTCTGGAAGGTTCTCCCATCTCCACAGAGGAACTCTGGAGCTCTGTCAGAGTGACCATCGGGTTCTTGGTCACCTCCCTGACCAAGGCCCTTCTCCCCCAATTGCTCAATTTGACGGGCGGCCAGCTCTAGAAAGAGTCTTGGTGGTTCCAAACTTCTTCCATTTAAGAATGATGGAGGCCACTGTGTTCTTGGGGACCTTCAATGCTGCAGACATTTTTTGGTACCCTTCCTCAGATCTATGCCTCGACACAATCCTGCCTCTGAGCTCTACGGACAATTCCTTCAACCTCATGTCTTGTTTTCACTCTGACATGCACTGTCAACTGTGGGATATTATATAGGCAGGTGTGTACCTTTCCAAATCATGTCCAATCAAAACAATTAATTTAATGTAGTTTAGAATAAGGCTGTAACGTAACAGAAATGTGGAAAAGGTCAAGTGGTCTGAATATTTCAGAATGCACTGTACATGTAACTTCCATTTTCAAGTCTGTATTGCCATTCCTGCATAATTTACAAGTTACATACAGTTGAAGTCGGAAGTTTACATACACCTTAGTCAAATACATTTAAACTCTGTTCTTCACAATACCTGACATTTAATCCTAGTAAAAATTCCCTGTCTTAGGTCAGTTAGGATCACCACTTTATTTTAAGAATGTGAAATGTCAGAATAATAGTAGCGAGAATGATTTATTTCAGCTTTTATTTCTTTCATCACATTCCCAGTGGGTCAGAAGTTTACATACACTCAATTAGTATTTGGTAGAATTGCCTTTAAATTGTTTAACTTGGGTCAAACGTTTCGGGTAGCCTTCCACAAGCTTCCCACAATAAGTTGGGTAAATTTAGGCAAAATTCCTCCTGACAGAGCTGGTGTAACTGAGTCAGGTTTGTAGGCCTCCTTGCTCGAACACGCTTTTTCAGTTCTACCCACACATTTTCTATAGGATTGAGGTCAGGGCTTTGTGATGGCCACTCCAATACCTTGACTTTGTTGTCCTTAAGCCAAATTGCCACAACTTTGGAAGTATGCTTGGGGTCATTGTCCATTTGGAAGACCCATTTGCGACCAAGCTTTAACTTCCTGACTGATGTCTTGAGATGTTGCTTCAATATATCCACATAATTTTCCTTCCTCATGAGGCCATCTATTTTGTGAAGTGCACCAGTCCCTCCTGCAGTAAAGCACCCCCACAGCATGATGCTGCCACCCCCGTGCTTCACGGTTGGGATGATGTTGTTCGTTTTGCAAGTTACCCTCTTTTTCCTCCAAACATAACGATGGCCATTATGGCCAAACAGTTCTATTTTTGTTTCATCAGACCAGAGGACATTTCTCCAAAAAGTATGATCTTTGTCCCCATGTGCAGTTGCAAACCGTAGTCTGGCTTTTTTTATGGCGGTTTTGGAGCAGTGGCTTCTTCCTTGATGAGCGGCCTTTCAGGTTATGTCGATATAGATCTAGTTTTACTGTGGATATAGATACTTTTGTACCGGTTTCCTCCAGCATCTTCACAAGGTCCTTTGCTGTTGTTCTGGGATTGATTTGCACTTTTCACACCAAAGTACGTTCATTTCTAGGAGACTGAACGCGTCTCCTTCCTGAGCGGTATGACGGCTGCATGGTCCCATGGTGTTTATACTTGCGTACTATTGTTTGTACAGATGAACATGGTACCTTCAGGCGTTTGGAAATTGCTCCCAAGGATGAACCAGACTTGTGGAGGTCTCCAATTTTTCTTCTGAGGTCTTGGCTGATTTTTTTTTATTTTCCCATGATGTCAAGCAAAGAGGCACTGAGTTTGAAGGTAGGCCTTGAAATACATCCACAGGTACACCTCCAATTGAATCAAATTATGTCAATTAGCCTATCAGAAGCTTCTAAAGCCATGACATCATTTTCTGCAATTTTCCATGCTGTTTAAAGCCACAGTCAACTTAGTGTATGTAAACTTCTGACCCACTGAAATTGTGATACAGTGAATTATAAGTGAAATAATCTGTCTGTAAACAATTGTGGGAAAAATGACTTGTGTCATGCACAAAGTAGATGTCCTAACATACTTGCCAAAACTATAGTTTGTTAACAAGAAATTTGTGGAGTGTTTGAAAACGAGTTTTAATGACTCCAACCTAAGTATATGTAAACTTCCGACTTCAACTGTATCTATTCTCAAGTTAGGGATTCGGCACTATTTGAATACAACTGGAGAGGAACCTATCAAACAGAGTATTCCCTATAAGCAAAATACATTTTAAGGATGTTGAAAAGACGTTGAAAATGTGCTAAAAAGATATTGGAAATACGTATTTTTGATTGAAAAACATTGAAAAATACATCTTGTCAACAAATTTTGGTCACTGGGTTTACACTACCTTCATGAAGCCCTCGCTCTTGAGCTTGTGCATCTTGTTGGCGGCACTGTGCAGTCTCTTCCTCTGGGAGTTGAGGACGGAGTCGGCCACCTGCCACCAGGTCCTACAGTTCAACAGGAGGGCCAGGCCCACCACGCTGGCCATGGCGATCAGCACAGCGTTCACCGTGAGGTTCTCACGCTGCACCTACATAAATGAAAAAAGGTCCGCACTCAAAAAGTAGCTTAAATATTTGTTTCATGTACAGCAGATGCTCAACACGGTGTGTGTGTGTCAGTGTGTGTAGGTACCTTAAAGATGGCCAGCAGCGCCATGGCCGTGATCAGGCAGCCCAGAGTCACGACGAACAGCATGAAGCTGGGCACGCAGCACGTCTTCTTCCACTTCTTACCTGGAGGGGAGGGGAGAGGGGGCAAAGGCTAGAGTTATTGCCTGTAACTACAGCAAATAGTATGTTTCAAGCAACACTTTACATTAGCTACATAGGTTGTTACAGCGTAACAACAGGGGGACTATATAGTCCAAGCTACGCAAGCGATAATGCACGACAGAGTGTGCATTATAGGGAAATAACTACACCCAACTCATCCCAAACCATCTCAATTGGGTTGAGGTCGGGTGATTGTGGAGGCCAGGTCATCTGATGCAGCACTCAATCACACTCCTTCTTGGTCAAATAGCCCTTACACAGCCTGGAGGTGTGTTTTGGGTCATTGTCCTGTTCAAAAACAAATTATAGTCCCACTAAGCGCAAACTAGATCGGATGGCGCATCGCTGCAGAATGCTGTGGTAGCCATGCTGGTTCAGTGTGCCTTGAATTCTAAATAAATCACAGACAGTGTCACCAGCAAAGCAACGCCACACCATCACACCTCCTCCATGCTTCACGGTGGGAGCCATACATGTGGAGATCATCCGTTCACCTACTCTGCGTCTCACAAAGACACAGCGGTTGGAACCAAAAATCATCAGACCAAAGGACAGATTTCCACCGGTCTAATGTCCATTGCTCGTGTTTCTTGGCCCAAGCAAGTCTCTTCTTCTTATTGGTGTCCTTTAGTAATGGTTTATTTGCAGCAATTCAACCATGAAGGCCTGATTCACGCAGTCTCCTCTGAACAGTTGATGTTGAGATGTCTGTTACATTTACATCATTTAGCAGACGCTCTTATCCAGAGCAACTTACAAATTGTTACTTCAACTCTGTGAAGCATTTATTTGGGATGCAATCTGAGGTGCAGTTAACTCTAATGAACATATCCTCTGCAGCAGAGGTAACTCTGGGTCTTCCTTTCCTGTGGTGGTCCTCATGAGAGGTAGTTTCATCATAGCGCTTGATGGTTTTTGCAACTGCACTTGAAGAAACTTTCAAAGTTCTTGAAATTTTCCAGATTAAGATAAGGTCAGTCAAAGCGATGATGGACTGTCGTTTCTCTTTGCTTATTTGAGCTGTTCTTGCCATGATATGGACTTGGTCTTTTACCAAATAGGGCTATCTTCTGTATACCACCCCTACCTTGTCACAACACAACTGATTGGCTCAAACGCATTAAGAAGGAAAGAAATTCCACAAATTAACGTTTAACAAGGCACACCTGTTAATTGAAATGCATTCCAGGTGACAACCTCATGAAGCTGGTTGAGAGAATGCCAAGAGTGTGCAAAGCTGTCATCAAGGCAAAGAGTGGCTACTTTGAAGAATATCAAATATCAAATATATTTTGATTTGTTTAACACTTATTTGGTTACTACATGATTTCATATGTGTTATTTCATAGTTTTGATGTATTCACTATTATTTTACAATGTAGAAAATAGTAAAAATAAATCACACTTTTGACTGGTACTGTAAATGTTGGTAGAACCTTATTCAAAATTATTCACATCTGTAATGGCTTCCGAAGGTACTTTCACCAAGTATTAACTCTGGGGTGTGAAGACTGTCACGACTTCCGCCGAGGCTGCCTCCCCTCCTTGTTCGGGCAGGTTTCGGCGTTCGACGTCACCGGCTTACTAGCTACTGCCGATCCAATTATCATCACTCCATTTGTCTTGTCTTCAATCACACACACCTGGTCCTTATTCCCTCATTAGTCATTGTATACGTGTTCCCTCTGCTTCCTTGTCTGTGTGGGTGATTGTTTATTGTGGAGGTTAGTGAAGCTCGGTGGAGCTTGTGTATTTTGTATCGACGGGAGTATTTCCAATGTGTCTTGTATTTTCCAGTGCGCCTGTTTTGTTTACCCTCCTGCGCCTAACTCCTTCAACACCACCTCATCACAGAATCACCCACCCGCTATGGAGTCAGCGGGAGAGACATGAATGCCTGGAGTCGTGGAACGGGTCCAGGAGCATTCAACTATGCTAGCCAGCTTGGGTGAAGCGATGGATCGGGTTCTTCAGGTCGTCCAACGCCTGGAGAGGAGAGAGCCCGATCCGTCGAGACCAGCTGGCCAACCCGATCCCCCCCCCACCTACACCCCAGTACCCGGAGGGATCCAGATATCCCGACCATGGGAGTTCGACGGGACAGCAGCGCTGTGCCAAGGATTCCTTCTCCAACTGGAGCTCTACTTCTCCAGCATCCGGCCGGTCCCATCGGAGCGGAAGAAGGTGTCCGCCCTCGTCTCCTGCCTCTCGGGAAAGCCCTGAAGTGGGCCAACGCGGTGTGGAACGAAGGAGGAGCCGCGTTGGAGAACTACGGGGAGTTCGCTCGCCTCTTCCGAGTGGTCTTCGATCACCCGCCCGAGGGTCGAGAGGCGGGCGAGTGGCTGGTCCACCTGAGGCAGGGGACGAGGACTGCACAGGACTTCGCATTGGAGTTTCGAACTATGGCAGCTGGGTCCGGGTGGAACGAGTGGGCCCTGATCGACCATTTCCGGTGCCATCTGCGAGAGGACGTCCGACGGGAGCTAGCCTGCCGTGACACATTGTTGTCCTTCTCGCAACTGGTGGACATGGCCATTCGTTTGGACAACCTGCTGGCAACCAGAGGATGTCCTGGAGGAAGTCTGCCCGTTTCCATCCCGGCTGACTCGGATCCAGAACTGATGGAGATGGGTGGAACCGCTAGCCGAGAGAGCGGAGGATGACAGCGCCAGTGCCACACTGGTGGCGCGAAGGGACATTTCATCACACGTTTTCGTCAACGCTCTTCTGGGTTTGGAGGCGGCAGGCAGGGCACTCTCGCATCACCCCAGGTATCGAACACCCACACTCGTTCAGAGCCCTCTGCTGCGCACTGTAAAATACACATCTCCTTTCCTGAGCACATGGTAGTTCCCCAGTGTAAGGCGCTAGTCGATTCAGGCGCAGCTGGGAACTTTATGGACAGGGCATTCGCACACCGTATAGTCATTCCATTGATTCCCCTATCCATTCCACGCCCCATCAGAGCACTTGATAGTCGACCATTAGGGTCCGGGTTGGTTAAGGAAGTTACTGCACCAGTCACCATGATTACCCAGGAGACTCATTGTGAGCAGGTTACTTTTTCCATTTTTGAGTCTCCTGCTTTCCCTGTGGTATTAGGTATCCCTTGTCTAGCACTCCACAACCCCACCTTCTCATGGCCGCAGAGGGTTCTCACGGGATGGTCGCGAGAGTGTCAGGGTAGGTGTCTAGGTGTTTCCGTTGGTGGAACCACGGTGGAAAGTCCAGACAGTACCTCCACCATGCGCATTCCCCCTGAATACCTCGATCTGGCGCAAGCGTTCTCTAAAACGCAGGCGACTAAATTACCACCTCATCGGGCGGGGGATTGCGCGATAAACCTTCGGGTAGACACTGTACCTCCCAGGAGTCATATATACCCCCGTCACAGGCTGAAACAGTGGCGATGGAAACATGTCACGAGTCCCTGCGCCAGGGGTATATACGTCCCTCCACTTCACCCGCCTCCTCGAGTTTCTTCTTTGTGAAGAAGAAGGACGGAGGTCTGCGCCTGTTCATTGATTATCAACCACTGAACAGGGAGACGATAAGATTTAGTTATCCTCTCCCCCTCATTCCTTCAGTGATTGAATCAATGCATGGGGCGCGCTTCTTCACCAAATTAGATCTCAGGAGTGCGTACAACCTGGTGTGTATCCGAGAGGGAGATGAGTGGAAGACAGCATTTAGCACAACCACTGGGCATTATGAATACCTGGTGATGCCCTATGGTTTGATGAATGCTCCCTCAGTTTTCCAGTCCTTTGTGAACGAGGTGTTTCGGGACATGCTTGGTCGCGGTGTAGTGCTCTACATCGATGACATCCTGGTGTATTCCGCTATGCGCGCCAAGCATGTGTCCCTGGTTCGCAAGGTGCTGGCCCGACTGTTGGAAAATGACCTTTATGCTAAAGCAGAGAAGTGTATGTTTTTTCCAGCAGTCCGTCTCCTTCTTTGGATACCGCATTTCCACCTCAGGTGTGGAGATGGAGGGAGATCGCATTTCAGCCGTGCGTAATTGGCCGACTCCAACCACGGTTAAGGAGGTGCAGCGCTTCCTTGGCTTTGCCAACTACTATTGGAGGTTTATCCGGGGCTTTGGCAAGTTCGCAGCTCCCATTACCTCCCTGTTGAAGGGTGGGCCGTCCCGGCTCCGCTGGTCTGCTGAGGCTGACCTGGCCTTCAGCAAACTGCGGGGTCTGTTCACCTCAGCCCCAGTACTGGCCCACCCCGATTCATCACTATCGTTCGTAGTGGAGGTGGATGCTTACGAGATTGGGATAGGAGCCGTCCTGCCTCAACGCTTGGGTACACCACCCAAGCTCTGCCCCTGTGCGTTCTTCTCGAAGAAGCTCAGCCCGGCGGAGCAGAACTACGGCGTTGGTGATCAGGAGCTGTTGGCTGTTGTCCGAGCCTTGACCGTGTGGAGGCAATGGCTCGAAGGGGCAAAACACCCTTTCCTCGTCTGGACGGACCACCGTAACCTGGAGTACATCCGGGCAGCGAGGAGGCTGAATCCTCGCCAGGCCAGGCGGGCCCTATTCTTCACCCGGTTTGACTTCACTCTATCATACATCCCGGGTACGAAGAATGTGAAGGCAGACGCACTGTCCCGGCTGTATGACACAGAGAAGAGGCCCAGCGACAACACCCCCATACTGCCGGCCTCCTGCATTGTGGCGCCGGTAGTATGGGCGATGGACGAGGATATAGAGCAGGCATTACGCACAGATCCCTCTCCACCTCAGTGTCCAGATGGGCTACAGTACGTGCCTGCTCTTAGCCGTGATCGTCTGATCTACTGGGCACACACGTACCCCTCGAATCGGTCGTACAGTGCGCTACCTGACCAGAAAATACTGGTGGCCTACCTTGGCTAAGGACGTGAGGGTGTATGTCTCCTCCTGCTCAGTGTGCGCCCAGAGTAAGGCACCTAGGCACCTCCCAGCTGGTAAGTTACAACCTTTACCAGTTCCACAACGACCATGGTCTCACCTAAGTGTTGATTTTCTAACTGATCTTCCCCTCTCCCAAGGTAACACCACCATCCTGGTCGTTGTGGACCATTTTTCTAAAGCCTGCCGCCTCCTTCCTCTGCCCGGTCTCCCCACGGCTCTGCAAACTGCGGAGGCCCTGTTTACATACGTCTTCCGGCACTACGGGATACCAGAGGTTATAGTATCTGACCGAGGTCCCCTGTTCATGTCCAAGGTCTGGAAGGCGTTCATGGAACGTCTAGGGGTCTCGGTCAGCCTGACCTCTGGGTTCCACCCCGAGAGTAATGGGCAGGTGGAACAGGTAAATGAGGACGTGGGTAGGTTCTTGCGGTCCTACTGCCAGGACCGGCTGGGGGAGTGGTCGGTGTTCTTGCCATGGGCAGAATATGCCCAGAACTCTCTCCGCCACTAACCTAACACCTTTCCAGTGTGTTCTAGGTTACCAACCGGTTCTGGCACCGTGTCACCAGAGCCAGACCGAGGCTCCTGCGGTGGATGACTGGTTTCAGCGCGCGGAGGAGCTGTGGGATGCTGCCCACGTTCACCTCCAACGCGCCGTGCGTCATCAGAAGGCCAACGCTGACTGCCACCGCAGTGAGGCCCCCGTCTTTGTACCGGGGGATCGGGTCTGGCTCGCGACCCGGAATCTGCCCCTCCGCCTGCCCTGCCGGAAGTTGAACCTGCGGGTTGTGGGGCCGTTCAAAGTCCTGAGGAGAGTCAACGAGGTCACTTATAGGTTATTACTTCCCCCTGATTACCATTTTAACCCCTCGTTTCATGTGTCTCTCCTCAGGCCGGTGGTAGCTGGTCCGCTCCCGGAGTCTGAGGTGCGGGAGATCCCTCCACCTCCTCTGGACATCGAGGGGGCCCCGGCGTACTCTGTCCGTTCCATCCTGGATTCGAGGCGTCGGGTGGGGGGCCTTCAGTACCTCGTGGAGTGGGAGGGGTACGGTCCGGAGGAACGGTGCTGGGTCCCGGTGAGGGATATCCTCGATCCCTCCATGTTTCGGGATTTCCACCGTCGCCATCCGGCTCCGCGTCCTCCTGCCTTGTATTTTCCAATGCGCCTGTTTTGTGCCCTGGAGTGTGTTTGACGCATTTCTGCATAAACCTGTATTTTGCGAATTAAAGCCTGTTACACCACCTCATCACAAAGACACACACAATCAAATACATTTGGATAAAAAAAAAATAATAATCTGTCTTCACTATTATTCTACAATGTAGAAAATAGTAAAAATTAAGAAAAACCCTGTCCCAGATTCTGTTTGGAATATTTATTTCTAGCACAGAATGACAAGCTGACCAATAGAATAGGTAAACCTTTGTACTATGGGGGATAGTAGACTGACATAGGCTAGTGCTTTTGCTGTTCGTTACTCATCCTGTTGGCTGAGGAAAAGTAAACGTGGACAGTTACTCTAACATCTTCAACGTGCGCCTCGGAATTCGATAAGAATGTCGCGCGCCTTTGCAACCCCGATGTGTCCGTCTTCACTTGTACTTCGGAGCTGCAAGGCCTGTGATAAGGACCCGATCACCTGACAGACATTGGCTAATAAGAATTGCGATATCTGAGAAAGCCATGTGAGTGAGAGGTGCTTCGGAGCACTGCGATTAGCAGCCGGGAGAAGGGAATTATAATGATTATATTCAGCCCAAGGGCACAACGGCCACACAAGGGGGCTGCCGGGAAATTTGAGGCCTGCTGTACACTAAATATACAATATTAGAGACACAGAGGTAATAAGACAAGGTTCTAAAGGATATCCAAAGTGGAGACAAAGATAGTACCTTGGTTCTCCTCGTTCTTGAACACCCTGAAGAGGCGGGTGGCCATGAAGCCAAACTCCCTCTCACAGGCGTCAGACAGGGTGGCTATCATCTCTGCCAGGCTGGTCTCCCCTCCCACACTGGACAGACGATTGTAGTCTGTGAACAAGAACCTGACACACACACAGGCAAGATTTCTAGAATATACTTTTTCTATTGAAGGTCGTTCACATCAAGGTGCGTGTGCACGAGCGTCTACAAGCATGCATTTGATGTATATATCTGTGTGTGTTACCTGACAGGCAGGGCGCGGGTGGTCTGCTCTGGCAGCTCGGGGGGGTTGACAAACATAAGTTTGAGCAGTAGCTCCAGGTAGCCCACCTGGCGGGCCAGATGGGTGCTGAGGACCCACGCCCAGTTCCAGTTCTCCCCCTCACGACGACCCCCGAAGTATACCAACACTGCAGGGAGGGAGAGAGAAAATAATACATCATATTGATTCACCATCAGACTTTCACCTACCTATGATGACATCCAGTGGGTAGAACCTGAAAAATGTAGTTGTATGTAGTAAAACGCTGTATGATCGCTCGAAACGTAGACCCATGGAGCCCTCTAGTGATATAATACATGCAACTTTCCTTAACTGTAGGACACCCAAGGACCAGAGTTTTTGTTTACCCATTTTATTCTCTTCCATTCCATTCTACTCTATTCTATTCTAGTGTTTCTCACCAAAGAAGATGTAGAGCAGGGTGAGGAGGCTGAGGGAGACGGCGATGGCCAGGCGGGGGTCGACGGTGAAGCCCAGGACCAGAGCTACAGAACCACACAGCAGCAGGGACAGGAACACCACCAGCCACGAGAACTGGAACAGAGGCTCAATCTGCTGGCCTGCAAATGTCTTCATCTCATCTGGAGGAGAGGGAGTGCAAATGAGTAGGACCCCTAGCGGTTCCTGCCTTACACAGGAACCTACAGCAAATGAGGCACTAAGGCAGACAGCCTGGTAATGAGAAAAAGGAAACCTAATGTACAGAACGTGACTAAATGGGCTGACATATTCACTTTTAGATTCATATTGCTGTTGTTTAGTGAGAGGTTAAAAGTCTAATTATTTTTACATGAGAGCCTTGGGACACTAGCAAAAGAACAGCCCTAGTGATGTTCCTGGTGGTCCTCTCTTACCCTCCAGTTTCTTGAGCAGGAAGGACTTGCCGCTGCCCCACTGGGCGTACAGGCCCACACAGATGGGCGGCTGCATGGTGGGCTCACTGAGGATGTCTGCCAGGGCACTGCTGTACAGGTCATACCCCAGCATGTCACCGTCAGACTCGGAGGGAGACAGGTGCTCTGAGAGACAGGGGAGAGGGAGAGAGAGGGGAGAGTGAGTGGTCATCACTTGATAAATACAGCAATACTTACAAATAATCTTTATCCCCAAATTTCCAAAACAAGCGTGAGAGAGCTAAATGTAATGATTTATATTCAAAGGTGACTTAAATAATAGCAGTTGGGTATTACAATTTCTTTAATAATAACAGGCTCAAATACAACCCTAGAGTACTATATGCATGTATCGTGTCTCACTGGCTCCAAAGATCTGAGTGAGGATGCTCTTCTGGTGGGTGCAGTCGATGTTGTAGGGCGTCTCGCCAGCCTTATTGGGGCGGTAGAGCAGGCGGCCATCTTTAGGGTTCCTCAGGAGGAGCTCAGCAAGCTTGCGGCTCCGCCCTCTGATGGCAATGTGAAGGGCCGTGTCGCCTTTCTGGACAGGAGAAGAGAGAGATGATTAGAGTAAAGTAGGGTAGAAACACTTTATTGTCCTGTGCAATGTGGATATACAGTATATTTGGCGGTCACACATCAGACATTGGCTCGAATACAGAACCTGTGATCGTATTCTAAAGACATACAGTGGTGTGAAAAAGTGTTTGCCCCCTTCCTGATTTCTTATTTGTTTGCATGTTTGTCACACTAAATGTTTCAGATCAAACAAATTTAAATATTAGTCAAAGATAACACAAGTAAACACAAAATGCAGTTTTGAAATGAAGGTTGTTATTATTAAGGGAAAACAAAATCCAAACCCACATGGCCCTGTGTGAAAAAGTGATTGCCCCCTACAACCTACAACTGCAATCAAGCGTTTGCGATAACTTGCAATAAGTCTTGTACAGCGCTGTGGAGGAATTTTGGCCCACTCATCTTTGCAGAATTGTTGTAATTCAGCCACATTGGAGGGTTTGAGCATGAACTGCCTTTTTAAGGTCATGCCACAGCATCTCAATAGGATTCAGGTCAGGACTTTGACTAGGCCACTCCAAAGTCTTCATTTTGTTTTTCTTCAGCCATTCAGAGGTGGACTTGCTGGTGTGTTTTGGATCATTGTCCTGCTGCAGAACCCAAGTTCGCTTCAGCTTGAGGTCACGAACAGATGGCTGGACATTCTCCTTCAGGATTTTTTGGTAGACAGCAGAATTCATGGTTCCATTTATCACAGCAAGTCTTCCAGGTCCTGAAGCAGCAAAACAGGCCCAGACCATCACACTACCACCACCATATTTTACTGTTGGTATGATGTTCTTTTTCTGAAATGCGGTGTTACTTTTACGCCAGATGTAAATGGGACACACACCTTCCAAAAAGTTCAACTTTTGTCTCGTCAGTCCACAGAGTATTTTCCCAAAGGTCTTGGGGATCATCAAGATGTTTTCTGGCAAAAATTAGACGAGCCTTAATGTTCTTTTTGCTCAGCAGTGGTTTTCGTCTTGGAACTCTGCCATGCAGGCCATTTTTGCCAGTTTCTTTCTTATGGTGGAGTCATGAACACTGACCTTAACTGAGGCAAGTGAGGCCTGCAGCTCTTTAGATGTTGTTGTGGGGTCTTTTGTGACCTCTTGGATGAGTTATCGCTGCGCTCTTGGGGTAATTTTGGTAGGCCGGCCACTCCTGGGAAGGTTCACCACTGTTCCATGTTTTCGCCATTTGTGGATAATGGCTCTCACTGTGGTTTGCTGGAGTCCCAAAGCTTTAGAAATGGCTTTATAACCTTTTCCAGACTGATGGATCTCAATTACTTTCTTTCTCATTTGCTCCTGAATTTCTTTGGATCTCGGCATGATGTCTAGCTTTTGAGGATCTTTTGGTCTACTTCACTTTATCAGGCAGGTCCTATTTAAGTGATTCCTTGATTGAGAACAGGTGTGGCAGTAATCAGGCCTGGGTGGGGCTAGAGGAATTGAACTCAGGTGTGATAAACCACAGTTGAGTTGTGTTATAACAGGAGGGGCAAACACTTTTTCACACAGGGCCATGTAGGTTTGGATTTTGTTTTCCCTTAATAATAACAACCTTCATTTCAAAACTGCATTTTGTGTTTACTTGAGTTATCTTTGACTAATATTAAAATTTGTTTGATGATCTGAAACATTTAAGTGTGACAAACATGCAAACAAATAACAAATCAGGAAGGCGGCAAACACTTTTTCACACCACTGTATACTAGACTCTGTATGTTGTGTTTCTCCAGTACCTTGTCCACAGCAGCCACCTTGGCCCCTCTGTCCAGGAGCAGCTCCACTATCTCAATGTTCCTCATCTTGGTGGCTTTGATCAAAGGGGTCTCTGCATCCTGAAACACACATCATTATCATCATCATCATCATCTCAGACCAAGAACAGTGATTGGTGAGAATAGAAGCAAGCAAATGTACATTTGCAACACTAATCACTCTTGTTTAAAACTTGTTTTTAAACCGTCACAACTTTATCACAATGTTGACGTTGACAAGAGAGGAATTTGTCACAGTGCTATAAAATGACTGTTCATTCATTTATAGCAGCTGTGGCTGTTCCTTACCTTGGTGCAGCTCTCAGTGTCCGGGTTGCATTGGAGGATGTCTCTCACCATGGTGGTGTTCCCTTTCTCCACTGCCCAGTAGAGGGCAGTCTTACTATCCTGTTTTACACAGTGGAGAAGAGGGTCATATTCATTAGGCACCAAACAGAAGAAACCTGACAGAAACAAGGAGGGACTATCTGAACATATCCAATAAGACACGCTTGTTTTTGTTTTCCGTTGTAAAACATTTTGCTACGGCGTGCCCTAATGAATAGGACCAGTATTGGCATGATGATAGAGCAAAGATGTTAAAGGTCCAATGCAGCCGTTTGTCTCTCATTATCAAATCATTTCTGGGTAACAATTAAGTACCTTACTGTGATTGTTTTCATTTAAAATGGTCAAAAAGAAACAAAAATAGTTTCTTAGCCAAGAGCAATTTCTCAAGCAAGGATTTTGCTAGGACTGTCTGGGTGTGGTCTGAGTGGGGAGAGGAAAACTGAGAACTAGCTGTTATTGGCAGAAAGGTTTGGAACTCTTTGTTATTGGTCTATTAACTAATTTACCGCCTGGTGATATCACCAGGAGGGCCAAAACTCCACCCCACCAAAACAGGCTGAAATTTCAGGTGGTCTTTTCAAACAGCTCTTATACTAAAAGGGCATAATCATTATATCAATATTAAACCAACCTCAGTGTGGAAATATATATAAAACACAGGAAAATCCCGCTTTTGACTGCAGTGTGCCTTTAATAATGTGGATGGGTCACATTAGAGAGACTACTACCTGTCCCCTGACGTCAATGTCGGCATATTTGTTCAGAAGGGCTCTGACGATCTCCACATGGCCTCCTCTCACTGCTCCGATCAGCACCGTCTCCCCACTCTGTGACACACAAAATAAACATCACAGGCTTTCAATACAGAGAACACAAACTCAGTTATCACACAATAGAAAATATAGATCATACTGTAGAGGAGCAGACGATACATGTGCTGCTACCTTCAGCACATTTATCCATATAGCATGACCATTATCATTCATGTTGATATAATCCTGTCTCTACTGTTTATTGTCAGGGCAATGTTTTAGCTCATCTTTAGAGGTTGGTGATGGTCATCTACCCTGGCTGGTATGTTGACGTAGGTGCCAGCGTCCAACAGGTCCTGGACTATCTCAGTGTAGCCCTCCTTGGCAGCGATCATCAGGGCTGTGTTGCCGTCCTTGTCTGTCATGTTGACGTTGGGGTTCCTCTTCAAAATCTCCTTCACCACCTCATTGAAACCACCCCTCACCGCCACGATCAGAGCTGTCATGGAATTCTGATAGGGAGAAAATAACAGTTTGATTTTTGTCATTTCACCACAGTGTTTCCTTTCATGAGTTGCAGCTAAAGCCAGTTTTTTCCCCACTATGAATGGGAATGAATGGATATCTATACAGACAAAGCTCTGACTCATCAGATAAGGTCTTATTTTAAAGAGTGGGTAGTCAAACGTATGACAAAAACCTCTGACAATGCATTTGTGAATATACATATATTTTTTCAAAGACAGAATTGATAAAAAAGCTATTTTGTAGTGAACCTACCCTTGCTTGAGCCAATTATGTGTGATCTGCTCAGGCCTTGTGTAATGAGGTTTTAATGAGAGTAGGGAGGTCCACTTACCGCTCCCTCCTGGTCCACATCGGCCCCATTGACCAGCAAGTGTATCACACTGTCATAGTGACCCTTCCTGGCCGCCCAGATCAACGGGGTAGTGCCATACTGAGAACAGGGGAGGAGAGAAAAGAGAAAGAAACAGATGATTGATGACTATTAAAACACTGAATGTAGGGTCATTTAGTATAGTTGAAAAACTTTTGAGTCACTTTTGAGTCATTTTTAAAAGTCATTACCTTCATGGCATTTTTGTATAAGACAAATTGAACACAGAACCAGTGGTGAGTGCTTACCTTGTCAGAGCAGTTGACTTTAGCTCCGTGGTGAATCAGGAGATGGACTATATCAGCATGACCTCGTCCAGCCGCCCAGATAATGGGGTAGACGCTGTACTGTAAGGACAGACATTAGCATATTTAACTCCTACTGAAATACACTCATTATTTACCTAATGATGTATTCTTTAATTTATGAATAAAATGTCTAAAGCGCTTTAGATAGTACCAGTGTACCTGGCCAGTGATGTTGGGGCTAGCTCCTTTCTCCAGAAGTAGCTGGGCAACCTCCACACGACCCTTATAGGAAGCCCACATGAGGGCGCTCCATCCCCCCTGTACAGTAAACCACAAAGGCGCACGCGCGCGCACACACACACACATTTTAAATGGGAAGTGGTGACATTTACAGTTAGTGACTATTGCCACAATTCCAGGGAGAAGTAGAGTAGTCATCTTCTGTATGATGTCATATGCACCTAGCCAAACAGTGGGTTTAATCCTGTTATTAGTACAGACAGACTGGCACCAGGATGGCTTAAGGCGTCAGCATGCTTCAGTTCGGCTGGCACCTAAGAGGTTTGGAACTCGAGTCTGCTCGCATACTCCCTTAAAAGACCTTCGCATGAAAAACGAGAAAAAAGCAGCAATAGTACAGTTTGTGCATTTTGAGACACCCTAGCCAGTATACACTTCCTCAAAATAGTCAGAATGAATCTAAGATCTATGAATAAATCTGTAATAAATGTTTATGTTTTTGCCGAAAAGATCTTAGTCGCACAATTTTGCATCTGACTAAGATGTTTGGTGCAGTATTTCTCAAGTGACAAAATTTGCCTGAGGACGAGTCGTCTCTCGTTGAATGACAACAAGCACTTCCTTGAAGAATCCCTACTGTTGACCAATCGCTGACTTCGGCTTCCGACTTCGGCTTCCCTCAATAAAAATAAAAAAATGTGCCCGAACAGCCGAAAAATCCCTTGCCGAATTCCAAAACGAACAAAAGAACATCACAAAAAGTCTTAATAATATATGCACGGGCTGTTCCGGACTGACACGTAACACAGCCATGATTGATTGACTGAGTCACCTTACACTAGAACAAGTCCACCAACTTGAAAAATATGAAATGGAAATAGCACATTTCAGAAGGCAAAATGTAACGTAATTAAGAAAGCTTTGGTCATGACACTCACAATGAACAGATACTGTCACTGGTATTTTCTCCATTATTTTTACCCCCTGGGAAACATGTAATGCTGCTAAAATAACACTGTGAATGCCTTTGATTTGCAGAGGAGCAAAAACTAAGCATTTCGAATAACCTCTACTATACTGTGAATGAACACAGAGCTGCAGATAGAAAGGATGTGAAGTGGACTTCTTCCACTGAGAGGTTTGTATTACAGTTATGAACCATATCCCAGGTTAATGTACTCCGGACATCCAGAGCTCAGTAAACGCAATTATTACAAAATGGAGGAGATTATATTGGAGGTAATGGAATCGCATCCCAAGCTAATGGATGAATAACTTCAAAGCAGCCTGGAATGGATTGCAGTCAGACATAAGACAGTAGAGGATGAATATGAAGAGACTCTTTCTACAGTGTGTGTGTGTGTGTGTTGGGTATTGTGACAGCAAAAGAAACATACATGTCAGTGCAAATGGACCAATAAAGCAAGTATTGTACTGTATTGTAGCTCCCATACGAAATACCCTATGGACACCGTCAATGACAGATACACTGCTGTGCCAGAGTTTTTCACATTAACGCTTTTCAAAATACATCCAGATAGAAGACGGTCCAATCTAAAATAAGAATCCTTTCATCTTTTTGTAAAGATGTTTTCCCTCACTTTTTCAATCAAACTAGTCCTTCAAGAAAAATGTTACACACAGGTACAAAAGCTTTACTTCATGTTGCCCAGTGTTTACTTCAGTGCCCACTGTCAATGTCCTTGCCCAATACCCTGTACCCAGTGCCCACCCTCCTCTCCTCTCTCACCATGTCCCGGTGCTCCAGGCTGGCATTGTTGGCCAGCAACTCCTTCACCACCTCCACATGGCCCTCCTTAGCCGCTGAGATCAGTGCCGTCCAGCAGTCCTGTTGACGGGCAGAACACACAGGGGTTACACTTGGTCACCACGGAAACTCCAATCACGTCGTTGTCGCCGTGGACCACCACCAATCAGAGGTCTGCCGGTCTGTATTAATCCGCTCCACAGTGCTGTACCTACCAGCTGGTCGTACCAGGTGCTCATGGATGCAGGTTGGAGGTGACAGAGAGAGCGTCAGATAGAGAAGAGAGAGCGAAGGAGAGAAAGAGAGATAGACACGGTGTCCAGGTCTGGTCAGTCTCACTCAGTCTGGTGTAGTGAGAGTCTGAGTGTGTGTGTGTGAGGTTTAGTAAGAGGTTGAGGCTGGGTGTGTTGATGAAGACAGCAGCTCTACACCCTGTCATTTACTTTAGCAGAGGCCTGAGGCATTCTACAGGTGCTCATTATGGGGCTCTGTGTTAACCCACAGTGTGGCGAGTTCAGCAGGCTGGATACTAAGGGATTATCGGGCAGTGGAGACCTCTATGCCATGTGAATAATGTGGCTAAAATGACCAAATGTTAACTTTGTGTGGTAATGTATTCTGTTGGCATCATGGTGCATATCACGGTTGAACAATGGTTTCTACTATGTACCTTGAGCAACCAAAATCTTACATGTTCCCAGCAGACTTACAGTGAGGGAAAAAAGTATTTGATCCCCTGCTGATTTTGTACGTTTGCCCACTGACAAAGAAATGATCAGTCTATAATTTTAATGGTAGGTTTATTTGAACAGTGAAAGACAGAATAACAACAACAGAAATCCAGAAAAACGCATGTCAAAAATGTTATAAATTGATTTGCATTTTAATGAGGGAAATAAGTATTTGACCCCTCTGCAAAACATGACTTAGTACTTGGTGGCAAAACCCTTGTTGGCAATCACAGAGGTCAGACGTTTCTTGTAGTTGGCCACCAGGTTTGCACACATCTCAGGAGGGATTTTGTCCCACTCCTCTTTGCAGATCTTCTCCAAGTCATTAAGGTTTCGAGACTGACGTTTGGCAACTCAAACCTTCAGCTCCCTCCACAGATTTTCTATGGGATTAAGGTCTGGAGACTGGCTAGGCCACTCCAGGACCTTAATGTGCTTCTTCTTGAGCCACTCCTTTGTTGCCTTGGCCGTGTGTTTTGGGTCATTGTCATGCTGGAATTCCCATCCACAACCCATTTTCAATGCCCTGGCTGAGGGAAGGAGGTTCTCACCCAAGATTTGACGGTACATGGCCCCATCCATCGTCCCTTTGATGCGGTGAAGTTGTCCTGTCCCCTTAGCAGAAAAACACCCCCAAAGCATAATGTTTACACCTCCATGTTTGACGGTGGGGAAGGTGTTCTTGGGGTCATAGGCAGCATTCCTCCTCCTCCAAACACGGCGAGTTGAATTGATGCCAAAGAGCTCCATTTTGGTCTCATCTGACCACAACACTTTCACCCAGTTCTCCTCTGAATCATTCAGATGTTCATTGGCAAACTTCAGACAGGCCTGTATATGTGCTTTCTTGAGCAGGGGGACCTTGCGGGCGCTGCAGGATTTCAGTCCTTCACGGCGTAGTGTGTTACCAATTGTTTTCTTGGTGACTATGGTCCCAGCTGCCTTGAGATCATTAACAAGATCCTCCCGTGTAGTTCTGGGCTGATTCCTCACCGTTCTCATGATCATTGCAACTCCACGAGGTGAGATCTTGCATGGAGCCCCAGGCCGAGGGAGATTGACAGTTCTTTTGTGTTTCTTCCATTTGCGAATAATTGCACCAACTGTTGTCACCTTCTCACCAAGCTGCTTGGCGATGGTCTTGTAGCCCATTCCAGCCTTGTGTAGGTCTACAATCTTGTCCCTGACATCCTTGGAGAGCTCTTTGGTCTTGGCCATGGTGGAGAGTTTGGAATCTGATTGATTGCTTCTGTGGACAGGTGTCTTTTATACAGGTAACAAACTGAGATTAGGAGCACTCACTTTAAGAGTGTGCTCCTAATCTCAGCTCGTTACCTGTATAAAAGACACCTGGGAGCCAGAAATCTTTCTGATTGAGAGGGGGTCAAATACTTATTCCCCTCATTAAAATGCAAATCAATTTATAACATTTTTGACATGCGTTTTTCTGGATATTTTGTTGTTATTCTGTCTCTCACTGTTCAAATAAACCTACCATTAAAATTATAGACTGATAATTTCTTTGTCATTGGGCAAACGTACAAAATCAGCAAGGGATCAAATACTTTTTTCCCCTCACTGTATTCTCCCTGTCCTGAGCATAGGTGTGTGGTTGTGGTTGGAAAAGTCCTAGGTCTAAAACTCATGTGACAGAGAACCTCAAACCCATGGTCTAGCTACCATTTGTTTTTAGTGTGGTGTGGGTGTGTGTGTGTACCACATCGTCCAGGTTGACGTTGGCTCCCCTCCTGATGAGCTCCTGGACCATCTCTACGCTGCCCTGCTCTGATGCCACCATCAGGGAAGTCTGACCATTCTGAGGAGGGAGAGAGGGGGGAGAGAGAGAGAGAGAGAGAGTGTGAGTGAGTGAGTGAGTGAGTGAGTGAGTGAGTGAGTGAGTGAGTGAGTGAGTGAGTGAGTGAGTGAGTGAGTGAGTGAGTGAGTGAGAAATGGTCACTAATCACATAAGAGATACCTGAGCACTGATTTAATTGGAGCATCACTTTAATACTGAAATCTGGCTAAACAAATTAGCCTAGTACTTATTTAGATGTTTATGTTAACTCTCATTTGTATGTCTACTGTGTTACATGCAATGCCTAGTATCCAGTGGTCTGACTCACCTCGCTCCTGCTGTCCACCTCCTTGAACTTGTCCAGGTGGGCTTTGATGGCCGGAACATTGTCCTCCTCCACGTAGCTGAACAGGCTCTGGATGGCCAGAGTGGTCATCTTCAGAGAGGTGGTGGTGTCCATGGCTACGCCTCACCACCGCGACTAGGACACACAAAGAGAGCTTATTAGCCGATGTACACATAAACCTGGCACAGTCAAAGCTGGCTGGACATTTTTGAAGCACATCTTCATAAGAACATCACAACACAACACATTCATAAGCCATGGGCTATAAAACACATTCATACATGAGTCAACAACCACAAGTTGATGTTTTAGTTAAATGTCAGTCAAAATCACAGGAGGTTGGTGGTCCCTTAATTGGGGAGGAAGGGCTCGTGGTAATGGCTGGAGCAGAATAAGTTGAATGGTATCAAATACATCCAGTGGTGTAAAGTACTTAAGTAAAAATACTTTAAAGTACTACTTAAGTCAGGGTTCTTCAATTCCGGTCCTGGAGGGCCGAAACACCTCTGTTTTTCATCCTCTCCTTCTAATCAGGGGCTAATTCAGACCTGGGACACCAGGTGAGTGCAATTAACTACCAGGTAGAAATAAAAAACAGAAGTGTTTCGGCCCTCCAGGACCGGAATTGAAGAACCCTGACTTAAGTAGTTTTTGGGGGAAACTTTTACTATTACTTCACTACATTCCTAAAGAATATATTGTACTTTTTACTCCATACATTTTCCCTGACAACCAAAAGTACTCGTTACATTTTGAAAACTTAGCAGGACAGGAAATTGTCAAATTCAAGCACTTATCAAGAGAACACGTGGTCATCCATACTGCCTCTGGCCTGGCGGACTCACTAAACACAAATGCATATTTTGTAAATAATGTCTGAGTGTTGGAGTGTGCCCCTGGCTATCCATACATTTAAAAAACAAGAAAATGGTGCCGTCTGCTTTGCTTAATATAAGGAACTTTAAATTATTTATACTTTTACTTTTGATACTTAAGTATATTTTAGCAATTACATTTATTTTTGATACTTAAGTATATTTAAAACCAAATACTTGTAGACTTTTACTCAAGTAGTATTTTACTGGCTGACTTTCTATTAAGGTATCTATCGTTTTACTCAAGTATGACAATTAGGTACTTTTTCCATCACTGAATACATCAAAAATGGTGTTTGATGCCATTCCATTCGCTCCGTTCCAGCCATTATTATGAGCCTTCTTCCCCTCAGCAGCCTCCACTGGTCAAAATGTTTCTGAATGTGTTATGGATTATAATAATAATAATAATATGCCATTTAGCAGACGCTTTTATCCAAAGCGACTTACAGTCATGCGTGCATAAAAAAATGTTTTGTGTATGGGTGGTCCCGGGGATTGAACCCACTACCTTGGCGTTACAAGCGCCGTGCTCTACCAGCTGAGCTACAAATTATGACAGTACATAGGCCTAAGCCAAGAAATACAAATAAAGGGAATGTTTGTTGTCCACTCACTGTTTTCTGTTTCAAAAGGATGGTATTTCTTTGAGCTTTGAGCTCAGAAATGTGATCAGAAGTTCAACTTGGTAGAAGCAAACAGTGAGCACTGCAGACATACACTTGCATTTCATACAGGCCTAATAAGAAGGGCAGAGGACATGAGACTGGGCAGCAACTATAATTATAACAGTTAGGGATGGGCATGAGTATTCGAGTACTCCAATGGACCATTAAAACGCAACCTTTAACCAGAGATCACTTGTTCTTAATTTTTATACTGTAAAACTATTTGGTTGAAATTGCGGCACACAACAAAAAAGAAACCAAGCCAGGCATCACACAGTTTTCCTCCCTAAATTCCCTTTTCCCGTCTGTCTCACTAACTTAATTGCGTTCCGACCGCTGGCTCTCCACACGTGCTGAGTGCACACGCAAGCGCTTTTAGGCCTATAAAAACTAATGGGATAAAAAAGCTACATTTATTGCCAAATGATGACAGTTTTATCACAAATTCAAAATGGACTGGTTGACTGAAGTAGGGAAATATGTGTTCCAACAATAAACTGCAGTTTTGGAATAATTGCGTCCGGTCTATTTTTATATTTCGCTTAGGCTAATTTGCGGTTGTCACTAGTTACCACTTGCACAAAGTCAACATTTCCTATATCGTCCAAATTCATGAAAACTAAAATTAGCATTTTGTTCTTAATTTAAGGTTAGGCATAAGGTTAGCAGTGTGGTTAGTGGTTAGGTATAAAATCAGATTTTAAGATGAGCAATTGTATAAATAGGCGCAATTTATGACTTTGTGGTTGTGGTAACTAGTGACAACCAACTGCTAGTGCCATTTAGAATTGGTTAGCCTAGGCTATAACCCCCCTAAACATACAGATTCCACACTGAAAATATGCAAAAACATACGTTTGATAAAGACAAAGAGTGTATTTACATCAGAATCTTTAAGCCTACTCACCAAACAGATGTCGTGGCCGTAATCCATCCCCATGCAGTGTTCAATGTGGAATTGTTAATACATTTAGAAAAATCGAAAGAACAGGCAGAATAAACGAAACTTCTGCATATCGAAAAGATAGATAGATATTGGTTTGTAACCCTGAAAGAATTGTCTTTCAACTCGCCAAATTGAGCCCGGTTTCAAATGATCACTCCTAGAGAATAACTGTTCCAGCCGCGAGATGCACATCAAATTAAATTCATGTCATGTGCACAAGTACAGTGAAACGCCTTTCTTGCAAACTCTAAACCCAACAATGCAGTACAAAAAAATAACATAAAGTAGAACAAAAACATACGAGAAATAAGAATGACTTTGCACTATTCTGTTCTATTTTATTATGTTATATTACATCATGTTTTTTCCTATAAAATAGGTGTGTCTTGACTGTGATAAGAGTTTGGGAAATAAGTGTATTGTCTGCTAAATTAACAAAAACAAGGCTATGCCATTGCACAGCCATAGGCTTCTACAAGCAAGCGCCACTGCTGAGGTTACTTCCTTTTTGAAGATTGTGTTAATTATATAATATTTAAATCTTAAATGGCACTTGTTTTTTTATTGACTGAATATATAAAATTACACTGAACAAAAATAGAAACACAACATGTAAATTGTTGATACCAGCTGAAATAAAAGATCACTGAAGTTTTCCATACGCACAAAAAGCTTATTTCTCTAAAATATTGTGCACAAATTTGTTTACATCCCTGTTAGTGAGCATTTCTCCTTTGCCAAGATAATCCATTGACCTGACAGGTGTGGCATATCAAGAAGCTGATTAAACAGCATGATCATTACACAGGTGCACCTTGTGCTGGGGATAATAAAAGGCCATATAAAAAAATGTGTGCACAACATTTGAGAGAAATACGCTTTTTGTGCATATGGAAGATTTCTGGGATATTTTATTTCAGCTCATGAAAAATTAGACCAACACTTTACATCCATTGACCTGACAGGTGTGGCATATCAAGAAGCTGATTAAACAGCATGATCATTACACAGGTGCACCTTGTGCTGGGGATAATAAAAGGCCATATAAAAAAATGTGTGCACAAAATTTGAGAGAAATACGCTTTTTGTGCATATGGAAGATTTCTGGGATATTTTATTTCAGCTCATGAAAAATTAGACCAACACTTTACATGTTGCGTTTATATTTTTGTTCAGTATAGATAAATGTGTGGGCCTTGTGTTCGAATTTTTATTTTTATTTTCATTTGAGTACTGGAAAAAAAATATGCCCATCCCTTATAACTGTAGGCTATGCCCCCAGTACCCTGTCCCTGAACCAACGATGTTGAACCCATTCATGCTTCTGACAATCTGAACTAATGAGGAATTACAGTATGTTTTCCAGACCTAGTAGAGGAATAATGAGAGCAAAGCAGTCACCGCGGCTAGGTTAGACTATAAGACAAAAAATACAGCCCATAACAATACTGAGATGAGCTCCATCATTGAAGGCAAAGAATAGGCCTGAGGCTTGTTAAAACAAAGATTAGCTAGCTACTTAATTGGCAGTTATGGACGTACACAGCACTCCAATTTCTGCTGCTTAGGCTAGGCTATGTCAGGATGTGCTGTGCCTTCTTAACTTGGTCTATTGAACAAGGGCAGGGTCTAGGCTTAAAATGCCAATTTCCTTTTACTGTCAGCGATTCTTATGGTCCAATGCTTCAGTCTGAGGCAAAGGGGATAGTAGCAGAAGGCCTCAGCCTACATAGCATGATTTAGTTGAAAAATATTCAAAACAAATGAGATGGGGAAACCTTTCAAGGATTGGCTAAGTGGAGACTGATTGTTTGCGCCGTCTACTTGCAGAATTATGCGGTATGTCCAATGACAAAAAAATCTGAAATGTGCCTAATTTTATACAATATTATGAATTTCACCCAACAACAACACTTAAGACAAAAAAAGCTGAAAACGCCTTCATTAGCAACGCAGCCTGAAAATGTATATCTAAACAGATAGGCTAATAAAATTATTCATTAAAGTTTTATATAATTAATTAATTAATTATTTAGCCTATACATAATATATCAATACCTGCAAAAATCTATTATGATCCTTAGATAGGCCTTAATTATTTTTCAACATCATAAATCCATGTAACAAAAAATTAAACACAGCTTGTAATATGATTGTAAGAAAGAAGCATATTTTGAAAACCAGTAGCTACGTTGGTCTGTCACCAAAGAGCAGAAATGGGAAATTGAATCAGTCAAATAGGCTTATCTATTCAAATCTCAATTATTTTCCTATATGCCTACATATAATCTAAGAAAGTATGGTAAGGCTAGCAGTTAACAGGCTTTGATAAAAATAAAATAGGTCTATGATTTATTTTCTCTCATATCAGATTATTCACACAACCTGAGCAGAGCCTTTGTTTACAGTTGAGGCACCATGAACCCGCTGACACACCCTCATGTGTCTCAGAGGCAGCACAGCCGCTATCAGCACAAAAGAATGGACAATGAGTGACCAGACAACAATCAATGAGCCTCAAGGATTCTCTGTACAGAGTATTGATTGAGGGGGTTCAAAACTTCACCTCATCCCCCACCACTTCAAAACAGAAACCAACAAAGAAACACCAAGAAATAGAAGCTAAGTAGACTAAATAGCCTTAGTATTACACAGGCCTCACAAATAGCAATGAGCAAAGTCCAATAATTAACAAAGAACTGAATGGCTTACCTTTATGGAAAATGTTAATTTGACTGCACTGAATGGCAATAGCTGTACTTCAATTACTGTCCCTCACCCACACTGACTGAGTATCAACAAGCGCTGCCTAGGCTCCACATCCCTCCCTGACTATCATGAATAATGGATGAGCAGGCAGAGCAATGCCCCAACCCCTCTCCAACACAATAGAGACACACGGAAACATTACCATACATTAAATGCTTTCCTGTTCCATCAACATAGCTGTATGGGTACAGGCTTAAGATGTCAATGTAGGTACATCTATGCCTAATTGTTTGGTGTAGAAAAAAACGAATTAACATAGATAATGAGAAAGTGTAATGAGCATTCATTGTCACTGAATCCATCCTTTCCCTGCTTTAAAAAGCTGATGTTTCAACAATGAAACATGGTAAAATACTAATGAATCAATGCATATTACTTTCTGATGCACAATTACTAAAAAGGTAAAATTAGGTCTAGGTTCAAATACCACATGAAGGACAAGATAAAGACTCTCTACCCACATGTATGTGCAGGCATAAGCTACGGACAATGAACACACACAATTGCATTTTATCTATGGCAATTTGAATGCACCGAGATACTGTGACGAGATACTGAGGCCCATTGTCATGCCATTCATCCGCTGCCATCACCTCATGTTTCAGCATGATAATGCACGGCCCCATGTCGCAAGGATCTGTACACAATTCCTGGAAGCTGAAAATGTTCCAGTTCTTCCATGGCCTGCATACTCACCAGACATGTCACCCATTGAGCATGTTCGGGATACTCTGGATCGACGTGTCAGACAGCGTGTTCCAGTTCCTGCCAATATCCAGCAACTTAGCACAGCCATTGAAGAGGAGTGGGAAAACATTCCACAGGCCACTATCAACAGCCTGATTAACTCTATGCGAAGGAGATGTGTCGCACTGCACGAGGCAAATTGTGGTCACACCAGATACTTTCCTGATCCATGCCCCTTCTTTATTTAAGGCATCTGTGACCAACAGATGCATATCTGTATTTGTCACGACTTCCTCCGAAGCTGCCTCCTCTCCTTGTTCGGGCAGGCTGGTTGACATGGCCATCCGGTTGGACCACCTGCTGGCTTGCAGAGGACGTCCGAAAGCTGCCCGCTGCCCGTTTCACCCCAACCCCCCATCCCCCCAACCCGGATGACGTTCCAATGGAGCTGGGTGGTGCAGCGATCCGGGAGAGCAGAAGACAACAGCTCCAGTGTCACTCTTGTGGCACGAGAGGACATTCTACTGCACCCTGTCGTCAGCGTTCTTTTGGGTCTGGAGGCGGCAGGCAGGGCACTCTCGCGTCACCCCAGGTAGCAAAAACCCACACTCGTTCCGAGCCCTCTGCTGCGCACTTTACCATACACGTCCACTTCCCTGATTTCCCGGTAGTTCCCCAGTGGAAGGCGCTGGTCGATTCAGGCGCAGTTGGGAAATGTATGGACAGGTCGTTAGCTCATAGTCTAGGTATTACTTTGGTTCCCCTCTCCATTCCACTGCCCATCAAAGCACTTGACAGTCGACCATTAGGGTCAGGGTTCGTTAGGGAAGTTACAGCACCAGTCACAATGGTTACGCAAGAGAGCAAGTCTCCTGATTTCCCTGTTGTGTTGGGTCTTCTCTGGTTAGCACTACACAACCCCACCTTTACATGGCCGCAGAGGGTTCTCACGGGGTGGTCGCGAGAGTGTCAGGGTAGTTGTCTAGCTGTTTCCATAGGTGCAACCACGGTGGAAAGTCCAGACACTACCTCCACCGTGCGCATTCCCCCCGAATACCTCAATTTGGCGCACGTGTTTTCCAAAACGCAGGCGACCAAATTACCACCTCATCGGGCGGGGGATTGCGCGATAAACCTCCGGGTAGACACTGTGCCTCCCAGGAGTCATGTATATCCCCTGTCACAGGCTGAAACGGAGGCGATGGAGACATACGTCTCCGAGTCCCTGGGCCAGGGGTTCATACATCCCTCCACTTCGCCCGCCTCCTCAAGTTTCTTTTTTGTGAAGAAGAAAGACGGAGGTCTGCGCCCTTGCATTGATTACCGAGCACTTAACAAGGGGACAATTCGTTATAGTTATCCTCTACCCCTCATTCCATCTGTAATCGAGTCAATGCATGGGGCGCGCTTCTTCACAAAATTAGATCTCAGGAGTGCGTACAACCTGGTGCTTATCTGAGAGGGGGACGAATGGAAGACAGCATTCAGCACAACCACGGGGCATTACGAATACCTGGTGATGCCGTACGTTTTGATGAATGCTCCATCAGTCTTCCAGTCCTTTGTGAATGAGGTGTTTCGGGACATGCTTAGTCGCGGTGTAGTGGTCTACATCGATGACATTCTGGTGTATTCCGCTACGCGCGCCGAGCATGTGTCCCTGGTTCGCAAAGTGCTGGGCCAACTCTTTGAACATGACCTTTATGCCAAGGCAGAAAAGTGTCTGTTTTTCCAACAGTCCGTCTCCTCGGATACCGCATCACCCCCTCAGGTGTGGAGATGGAGGGAGACCGCATTTCAGCCGTGCATAATTGGCCGACTACAACCACAGTAAAGGACGTGCAGCGCTTTATTGGCTTTGCCAACTACTATCTGAGGTTTATCCGGGGCTTTGGCAAGGTCGCAGCTCCCATCACCTCTCTGTTGAAGGGTGGGCCGTCCCGGCTCCGCTAGTCTGCTGAGGCAGACAGGGCTTTCAGCAACCTGAGGGCTCTGTTCACATCAGCCCCGGTACTGGCCCATCCCGATCCATCTTTACCGTTCGTAGTGGAGGTGGATGCGTCCGAGGTAGGGATAGGCGCTGTCCTATCTCAACGCTCAGGCACGCCACCCAAGCTCCGCCCCTGTGCCTTCTTCTCCAATAAGCTCAGCCCGGCGGAGCAGAACTACGACGTTGGTAATTGGGAGCTGTTGGCTGTTGTCAGAGCCCTGACCGTGTGGAGGCACTGGCTCGAGGGGGAAAAACACCCTTTCCTCGTCTGGACTGACCATCGTAACCTGGAGTACATCCGGGCAGCGAGGAGGCTGAACCCTCGCCAGGCCAGGTGGGCCCTGTTCTTCACCCAGTTTGATTTTACACTGTCCTACATACCGGGTACAAAGAACGTGAAGGCAGACGCACTGTCACGGCTGTACGACACAGAGGAGAGGCCCATACACAACACCCCCATTCTCCCGGCCTCCTGCATTGTGGCGCCGGTAGTGTGGGCGGTGGACGCGGACATAGAGCGGGCGTTACGCACAGAGCCATCTCCACCTCAGTTCCCAGCTGGGCTGCGGTATGTGCAGTCTCTTGTCTGTGACTGTCTGATCTATTGGGCACACACGTCCCCCTCCTCTGGTCACCCAGGTATCGGCCGTACAGTGCGCTGCCTGACCGGAAAGTACTGGTGGCCTACCTTGGCTAAGGACGTGAGGGTGTATGTCTCCTCCTGCTCAGTGTGCGCCCAGAGTAAGGCACCTAGGCACATCCCAGCGGGTATGTTACATCCCTTACCAGTTCCACAACGGCCATGGTCCCACTTGTGTCTTGACTTTCTCACTGATCTTCCCCTCTCTCAGGGTAACACCACCATCCTGGTCGTTGTGGACCCCTTTTCTAAACCTACCACCTCCTTCCTCTGCCCAGTCTCCCCACGGCCCTGCAGACTGCGGAGGCCCTGTTTACTCACGTCTTCCAGCACTACGGGGTGCCAGAGGACATAGTGTCTGACCGGGGTCCCCAGTTTACATCCAGGGTCTGGAAGGCGTTCATGGAACGTCTGGGGGTCTCGGTCAGCCTGACCTCTGGGTTTCACCCCGAGACTAATGGGCAGGTGGAATGGGTGAGTCAGGATGTGGGTAGGTTCCTGCGGTCCTACTGCCAGGACCGGCAGGGGGAGTGGTCGGTGTTCTTGCCATGGGCCGAATATGCCCAGAACTCTCTCCGCCACTCCTCCACTAACCTATCGCCATTTCAATGTGTTTTAGGTTATCAGCCGGTTCTGGCACCGTGGCATTAGAGCCAGACCGAAGCTCCTGTGGTGGATGACTGGTTTCAGCGTGCGGAGGAGACATGGAACGCTGCTCACATCCACTTCCAGCGCGCCGTCAGAAGGCCAACACTGACCGCCACCGCAGTGAGGCCCCCGTCTTTGTACCGGGTGATCGGGTCTGGCTCTCGACCTGGAACCTGCCCCTCCGCCTGCCCTGCCGGAAGCTGAGCCCATGGTTTGTGGGGCCGTTCAAAGTCCTGAGGAGAATAAACAAGGTTACCTATAGGTTACTACTCTCTCCAGATTACCGTATTAACCCCTCGTTCCATGTGTCTCTCCTCAGGCCGGTGGTGGCTGGTCTGCTCCAGGAGTCTGAGGTGCGGGAGGTCCCTCCGCCACCTCTGGACATCGAGGGGGCCCCGGCATACTCTGTCCGTTCCATCCTGGATTCGAGTCGTCGGTGGGGGGCCTTCAGTACCTCGTGGAGTGGGAGGGGTACAGTCCGGAGGAGCGGTGCTGGGTCCCGTTGAGAGATATCCTCGATCCCTCCCTGTTGCGGGATTTCCACCGTCGCCATCCGGCTCGCCCTGCTCCACGTCCTCCTGGCCTTCCCAGAGGCCGGTGTCGTTACGCTGCTGGAGCTGCGCGTCAAGGGGGGGGGGGGGGTACTGTCACGACTTCCTCCGAAGCTGCCTCCTCTCCTTGTTCGGGCAGGCTTCGGCGTTTGTCGTCACCGGCCTTCTAGCCACTGCCGCTCCTCATCTCATCATTCCATTTGTTTTGTCTTGTTTATTACACACACCTGGTTCATATCCCATCATCAGTACCTGTATACAGTGGGGAGAACAAGTATTTGATACACTGCCGATTTTGCAGGTTCTCCTACTTACAAAGCATGTAGAGGTCTGTCATTTTTATCATAGGTACACTTCAACTGTGAGAGACGGAATCTAAAACAAAAATCCAGAAAATCACATTGTATGATTTTTAAGTAATTAATTTGCATTTTATTGCATGACATAAGTATTTGATCACCTACCAACCAGTAAGAATTCCGGCTCTCACAGACCTGTTAGTTTTTCTTTAAGAAGCCCTCCTGTTCTCCACTCATTACCTGTATTTACTGCACCTGTTTGAACTCGTTACCTGTATAAAAGACACCTGTCCACACACTCAATCAAACAGACTCCAACCTCTCCACAATGGTCAAGACCAGAGAGCTGTGTAAGGACATCAGGGATAAAATTGTAGACCTGCACAAGGCTGGGATGGGCTACAGGACAATAGGCAAGCAGCTTGGTGAGAAGGCAACAAATGTTGGCGCTTTTATTCGAAAATGGAAGAAGTTCAAGATGACGGTCAATCACCCTCGGTCTGGGGCTCCATGCAAGATCTCACCTCATGAGGAAGGTGAGGCATCAGCCCAGAACTACACGGCAGGACCTGGTTAATGACCTGAAGAGAGCTGGGACCACAGTCTCAAAGAAAACCATTAGTAACACACTACGCCGTCATGGATTAAAATCCTGCAGTGCACGCAAGGTCCCCCTGCTCAAGCCAGCGCATGTCCAGGCCCGTCTGAAGTTTGCCAATGATCATCTGGATGATCCAGAGGAGGAATGGGAGAAGTTCATGTGGTCTGATGAGACATAAATAGAGCTTTTTGGTCTAAACTCCACTCGCCGTGTTTGTAGGAAGAAGAAGGATGAGTACAACCCCAAGAACACCATCCCAACCGTGAAGCATGGAGGTGGAAACATCATTCTTTGGGGATGCTTTTCTGCAAAGGGGACAGGACGACTGCACCGTATTGAGGGGAGGATGGATGGGGCCATGTATCACGAGATCTTGGCCAACAACCTCCTTCCCTCAGTAAGAGCATTGAAGATGGGTCGTGGCTGGGTCTTCCAGCATGACAACGACCCGAAACACACAGCCAGGGCAACTAAGGAGTGGCTCCGTAAGAAGCATCTCAAGGTCCTGGAGTGGCCTAGCCAGTCTCCAGACCTGAACCCAATAGAAAATCTTTGGAGGGAGCGGAAAGTCTGTATTGCCCAGCGACAGCCCCGAAACCTGAAGGATCTGGAGAAGGTCTGTATGGAGGAGTGGGCCAAAATCCCTGCTGCAGTGTGTGCAAACCTGGTCAAGACCTACAGAAACGTATGATCTCTGTAATTGCAAACAAAGGTTTCTGTACCAAATATTAAGTTCTGCTTTTCTGATGTATCAAATACTTATGTCATGCAATAAAATGCAAATTAATTACTTAAAAATCATACAATGTGATTTTCTGGATTTTTGTTTTAGATTCCGTCTCTCACAGTTGAAGTGTACCTATGATAAAAATGACAGACCTCTACATGCTTTGTAAGAAGGAAAACCTGCAAAATCGGCAGTGTATCAAATACTTGTTCTCCCCACTGTAAGTGTTCCCTCTGCCCCCTTGTCTTTGTGTGTGATTGTTTATTGTGGAGGTTAATATAGCTCGGTGTATCTCTTTTGTATTGTGTATCGCCGGGATATTCACCCGTGTGCCTTGTTGTTTTCCAGTGCGCCGTATTTCCGCACTGGAGTGATTTACGCATTGTTGCGTACCGCTGTGTTACGGAATAAACCATTGATTCTGTGATTTACTGTGCCTGACTCCTTCAAAATCACACACCACAGTATTCCCAGTCATGTGAACTCCATAAATTAGGGCCTAATTTATTTATTTATATTGACTGATTTCCTTATATGAACTGTAACTCAGTAAAAACTTTGAAATTGTTGCATGTTGCATTTATATTTTTGTTCAGTGTAGTTCCAGGATCTCTAAATTCAACCAGTCAGCTCGTTATAGCCTGTCTGCCTGTCATGTGGGGGTGAAACTGCTGATGATATATTTCCATGGGAGGTGTTGCTCACAGGGTCTTATTTTTGGAAGAGAAAAGGCACAAGGGTCAAACAGCTTAGAATGGAAATGTTTCTGAATGCAATAGCCTAGGTACAGAGTTAATGTTTCTTCATTTTGCACCTAGCCTAAATTACCTAATAGTCCATTGGGTCAAGATGTAACATAGCTTTGATGCAACCAAGATACTTTTGATATTGTGCTGGCATCGAAGCTAGGTGTAACATAGAAATGATGAATCATAGGCTATAATGGGTGACTAAATATTCCAATGTACAGTAGCTCCATGACATGTGCATGTCATGACTGACTTCTAAAGATAGCCAGCCAACTCTTCAGATTTTTCTAAATACATGTAATGAGCTGGTTACTGTCAGTGGTATAAAGTACTTAAGTACAAATACTTTAAAGTACTACTTAAGTCGTTTTTTGGGGTGTCTGTGCATTACTTTACTATTTATATTTTTGACATCTTTTACTTCACTACATTCCTAAAGAAAATAATGTACTTTTTACTCCATACATTTTCCATGACACCCAAAAGTACTCCTTACATTTTGAATGCTTAGCAGGACAGGAAAATATCCCAATTCACGCACTTATCAAGAGAACATCCCTGGTCATCCCTACTGCCTCTGATCTGGCAGACTCACTAAACGCACATACTTCGTTTGTAAATGATGTCTGAGTGTTGGAGTGTGCCCCTGGCAAAAAAAAACAAGAAAATGGTGCAGTCTGGTTTGCTTTATGTAAGGATTTTGAAATTATTTATACTTTTACTTTTGATACTGAAGTATATTCAAAACCAAGTAATATTTTACTGGGTAACTTTCATTTGAGTCCTTTTCTATTAAGGTATCTTTACATTTACTCAAGTATGACTATTGGGTACTTTTTCCACCACTGGTTACTGTTACAGTTTGTGCACAATAAGCTGTCACAATGTTGTTAGAGGAGGTGCTTCTTTCGAATACGAATGTGACATTTATTTTCTCACTCCTCTCTAACATATACAGTCAAAATGTTGAATAAACTTCCTTTGAACTTACTTTACCTGTTGTACGCTGATTTCGTCCTTATTCGGGTGGAAATATGAGACAAGGTCATTTTAACTGAAATGACTTCCAAACGCGGGTCTCTATGTGCCTGTCCCGCGCGGTGGACGCGTCTTACACCCATAAAACCTTGCGGTCAAACACGGAAAAGGTTCCAATCGTCTTTCCACCATTCATTTTTCACATAGTGCATTTTACAAACACTTCAAATTAAGTACCTGCTTGGTGTAGGATTAATTTGGCGTGACGTTTTGATAACCGTGTAATTATCTATCGAACAAGGTGAGTTTGATCAATTTATTCGCCTCAATTTACTCTCAAAGATTCGAAATGCTAATTAGTAACAGAGAAGACCTCAGCAAGACTACAAATTCTTGCACGTCATCTACATTACATTTTAGTCATTTAGCAGACGCTCTTATCCAGAGCGACTTACATGAGCAATTAGGGTTAAGTGCCTTGCTTAAGGGCACATCGACAGATTTTTCACCTAGTCGGCTCGGGGATTAGAACCAGCGACCTTTCGGTTACTGGCACAACACTCTTACCCACTAAGCTACCTGCCGCCGTCATCTCTAGCCAACACAGTTAGCTACCGTTCACCAGCGCGATCAGATACCTTTTTTCCCCTTTCCATGATGAATCCATGTGCTGTATTGAAATGAAGTGTTGAACTTCTTACGTCCCCTTTATCTGTCTTAGCAAGGCACATACTACACTTTAGCTAGCTAGTTAGCAGAGCAGTAGATCAAAAAAGTATTTTGACTTACTTAGCCTAGATCATTGTTTGTACAGTATGTCGACTTTGGTGACTAGTTCAGACCTTTTGGCATTTGTCAAGGATCAGCATAAGAACATTAAAAGGGGAGACCACGAAGTCTGGCCATACCGAGAAGTGCAGCTATAGTGATGGGGCAATTTAAAGGTTTGGTCAGGGCCAGCATGAGGGATAAAGTTTTCTCCTGTGTCAATGAGTGTAGCTGTTAAGTTTGATCATTTTAGCAATACAATGTGTTATATACAGCTGTCAACATTCTACAAGGAAAGAGCCAATCAATTATATAATCATTAACCAGATTACCCCAGATACCAGACTTACCATACCAGTCAAAAGTTTGGACACACGTACTCATTCCAGGGTTTTTCTTAATTTTGACTATTTTCTACATTGTAGAATAATAGTGAAGACATCAAAACTATGAATTAATACTTGGAATCATGTAGTAACCAAAAAAAGTGTTAAACAAATCAAAATAAATTTTATATTTGAGATTCTTCAAAGTAACCCTTTGCATTGATGACAGCTTTGCACACTCTTGGCATTCTCTCAACCAGCTTCATGAGGTAGTCACCTGTAATGCATTTCAATTAACAGGTGTGCCTTGTTAAAAGTTAATTTGAGGAATTGCTCAAATAAGCAAAGAGAAACGACAGGCCATCATTACTTTAAGACATGAAGTTCAGTCAATCCGGAACATTTCAAGAACTTTGAAAGTTTCTTCAACTGCAGTCGCAAAAACCATCAAGCGCTATGATGAAACTGGCTCTCATGAGGACCACCACAGGAAAGGAAGACCCAGAGTTACCTCTGCTGCAGAGGATAAGTTCATTAATGTTACCAGTCTCAGAAATTGCAGCCCAAATAAATGCTTCACAGAGTTCAAGTAACAGACACATCTCAACATCAACTGTTCAGAGGAGAATCAGGCCTTCATGGTCGAATTGCTGCAAAGAAACCATTACTAAAGGACACCAATAAGAAGAAGAGACTTGCTTGGGCCAAGAAACACGAGCAATGGACATGAGACCGGAAATGTGTCCTTTGGTCTGATGAGTCCAAATTTGAGATTTCTGGTTCCAACCGCCATGTCTTTGTGAGACGTGAAGCCACCGTGAAGCATGGAGGAGGAGGTGTGATGGTGCTTTGCTGGTGACACTATCAGTGATTTATTTAGAATTCAAAAGGCATCTGGTTTGCGCTTAGTGGGACTATCATTTGTTTTTCAACAGGACAATGACCCAACACACCTCCAGGCTGTGTAAGGGCTATTTGACCAAGAAGGAGAGTGATGGAGTGCTGCATCAGATGACCTGGTCTCCACAATCACCCGACCTCAACCCAATTGAGATGGTTTGGGATGAGTTGGACCGCAGAGTGAAGGAAAAGCAGCCAACAAGTGCTCAGCATATGTGGGAACTCCTTCAAGACTGTTGGAAAAGCATTCCAGGTGAAGCTGGTTGAGAGAATGCCAAGAGTGTGCAAAGCTGTCATCAAGGCAAAGTGTAGCTACTTGGAAGAATCTAAAATATATTTTGATTTAACACTTTTTTTGGTTACTACATGATTGCACATGTGTTATTTTATAGTTTTGATGTCTTCGCTATTATTCTACAATGTAGAAAATAGTTTTTAAATAATAAAGAAAAACCCTTGAATGAGTAGGTGTTCTAAAACCTTTGACCGGTAGTGTAGTACTCCACACTCACATTCCAACCAAAAGAGCAAAAGAAGGAGAGTGAGAACTCTGGTTTCAAATCTCTGTATTAGTATTTAAAAAATAATTTCCCTTTGACATAAATCAGTTTTTGAAGTACTATTATACAAATCTTTCCGGAAGTTTCTTCTTTCTTGACACAAAAATAACCATTATGCTTTCACACACGCACGTACAACATATATGGGCCTTTATGACATGGCACTTTGGACATACGGAGCAGTTTGCATTGATCTGCTGGTTTGGGGTAGCCTAGTTAAACCAGACTGAATACTACACAAACTATAGTGAGCGTAGTGTTCAGTCTGGTTTCACCAGGCTAAGTTTGGGTGGCCATGCAGTGCAATTATCAACTTGCTGGTAAAGATGGCATCCCTTTCCCCTCAGGCATTTACACCTTGGCTACAAATACACTTATAGACCACATGAACATCTAAAAATTACATACACACATTTATGGCAGGAGTATGCACTTTTGGGAAAGATTACATTGGAAAACTGCTGCATGGTTGTTACTTATTATCACAAAATAAACCCCCTAAACTGAGTCATTGGCTGCCATCTTGGTTGTACTACAGTACTTATCCAACTCTTACCATCTAATGAATGGTGTATGGTCAAAAATATGTTGTGGCTATGCCACATCAATGCCTGCCTGCCTGCACTGTATGAGATGGAATGTTCCATACCTCTCCAGAAACAGAGCACTGTGGAACATTAATCAGGACATGTGTAGGTTATGCTCATGGGCTGTCCTCTGCACCACAATTAACACCCCCCCCCCAGAAGAGTTGGTTGGACCCACCTGATAGAACTCTTGTACACCAGTGTTTTCCACATTACAGTAATTAAACAAGCGAGCATACAAGTTATGGTTCATGATTGGAGCATAATCATTATGTTTTCCATTATTCCAAATATTATGTCAAATATGTACAAATAATATTATAGACAGTAGGTTTCCCAAATGTCAAATACATATTGCCCAACCTTTTAATGTTACTAAAGGTAATTCATACACATCCAAATCAGCTTTATTTGTATTGTGATAGTAAGCGTCACATCCTATATCCAATTACTCATATAGAAAGGTCACAAATAATCTTGGTTAACCCTGAACTAAAATCTCGCATAATTTGGTCAGTCTGTCCAGGAGCGATTAGTTCAAACAATACAGTTTGTTGCATTTCATTTAGAGGCTATGGATTCAAAAACTAATCTAGAGGGAGATTTCCATTTGAGTTCATAGTAAATCTAGAAGCCTCTGAAGATTTCAAACTAGTTTAACAGTACTGAACTTGTAAATGATGTTACAGTGGTAGGCAAGACATTTGAACCTAGAGGAAACCTACAGTTTGTAATCAGATACAGTAGGAAAACAAGGAAGCTAGACAGAATTAACCCCATGTCAAAAAAGCCCTTAAACAATTACCGTGAATATACTCCCTTTGTAATGAACCCTCTTTAAAGAACGAGTATCATTCCAAAAAAGCAGCAGATATGAAAAAAAGTGACAGTAATCAAAAGAGAAGTGAGAGTAATCAAACAATGTTTAGAGGATCCTAAGGCCTGCTTGAAGTTGGCATCTGACAAAAAAGTTATTTATTTCATATCTCTTTCAATTTTCTACTACACCTGTTTTCCTAGTAGAGGTTACATCGTTTTCGGACCCTGACAAAAATCCTCTCGATACCTGTCTGACTAGCCCTCTACCCTCTGGAGGTCCAACTGCAACTGCTTCATTTCCCAATGCCACAAGTGCTCCCCTCCACACAACCATTCTCACCCTGCAGAATCTGCACCTAGCCTAGCCGCTAACCTGCTAGCAGTACATAGAGGGTAAGGAAACTTCAGAGTCAGTTTTGCATTCTTCGGCATTCTGTCATTTAGCATCGCACTGTTAGCATCATCGCTAATGTCATTATTATCACTCATTAGATCCTAGCTGTTTAGTGGCCCTCGGATACTTATCTCTATCCATTCCTCTCGTTTCTTCTCATTTCTCCAAAGCATGATTTGCTGTTGTTCCTCGCTACTGGAAGGTTTGATGGGTTGTTGTTGTTGAACTGAGTTTGTTATTGTCTGTTATTCCTGTGTTCCTGTCCATTTATTGGTTCTTTGTGGTCTCAAAGAATCGCTGCACTTTGTCTCAGTGTTCGCGCAGAGTTTTGTTCTCTCTGTGCCGGTTGTTTGAGCTCTGAGGTGTGGGGTGGAGGTGCTTCCTCCCTGGTCTCATGTGGCTTTGTGTTTCTGGTTGCAGTTGTTGTCTGTGATGGAGTGGCTGTTGTGGTCTCCGGTCAACCCCCCCTGTAGGCTGTTCTGCTGCTGTTGCTCCTCCTTGGCGCGGAGGTGCCGTGGCTTCACTGGAAGGGCTAACACCAGCAGCAGGCTGGCCATGTGTATGCAGCAGTACCATGACCTGGCGAGAGAGAAATCAATCAATCAGTGAAGTAATCAATCCAATGTCATCTGTTCGGTATAGCATTGTTCACAAATGCATTTGTCACAAAACACAAATCCAGGCCTAAGCCCCTGAAAGAGCATGCCTAGGTGAGTTTTCTATGTGGCGTAAAGATTTCAGAAGAGTTGGCAAAATGTCACTGTGAATACAAATGATATGGACTCATTATGGGTCCCAACAAGTTATTCTAGCTAATCCTAATGGGATAGAAAATCCAGCGGTTTATGTACCTGCAGTCAGTGTATTTGTGATTATGGGAATACTAGGTCCTCAAGACCCACTCCCTCCCTCCTTCCATTTCAGCAGCCAGCCGTCCCCCAACGGTCCTGTTTAATGACTGGGTTTATACACTCCTCACCCTGGCAGATGACACCGTACATTTGCCTCCATTTTACTGGAGTGCCCTGATCGCATAAAGTCTTCTAGTCAATTAGTGGTCTTGTTTGCCACTAAAAGGGGCCACAAAGAAAGTGGAACAGAGCTAATTCTCTGTGCTGTGTGCCTGTCTGTGCTGTGTGCCTGTCTGCCATGCTCATTTGCGTTTTATTGGCCTGCCTTTTTAAACAGGAATTTGTTAAAATTCCCCATAAAACGTACAGGGGTTTTGAACTTGGTGGTGCTTCCCAGGATTCTTAGGACCCAACACGGTATGTGCCACTCACCATTTGTAGTCTACACGGGTATTAATAAGTTATACGTTTGAATATAGGCCTACATTGTTACATATAACATAACTTCTTACATGATGTATTACATTTCAATAGTACTGGTAGAGCATTTGGAATATCAGTAATGTCACTCACCTGTAGAACTTGAGTGACGGCCCAACGGCCAATAGGACGAATGGCACAACCGTGTAGGAGATGGCGATCTGAGTCCCCGCCCACGTGATGACATCGTAGACGCTCTTGTGTGTTGTTGAACCCAGGAAGTACGGTCTGATGTTGTGTCTTAGCTGGAAGTGAGCCAAATGAAGAAATTGTGAATAAACCACATAGCAACCCCCTCAAAACAGTATATTGCATTGACTTTAAGATACAGAAAGTAAAAACAAAACTTGTAGTATAGAAGATAGCATTTTTATTATTATTAAGATAGACCAATCAGTGAAGGCACAGTAACAACCCCAGGAACAAATCAGCTTCCAGACTTAATAGGCATGTTGTAGCCATTATAAACTCTTAAGAAGAAGTTTACTGACCCCGTTCTTTATCTTACATGAACAGAAGCAATGTACTTCATCATTAGTGCATAACTCAACCATGACCTGTATTTAGAATGCATTTAGTAGCAATATGAATCTCAAAAGTAGAGCTTTGACTTTCTGAAATTATCTTTCAGGACATGGCTGAGATGCGATTCGCTACCGTTCTCACAGAGGTTTGCACTCATTCACTCCCCCTCATGGTTTGTAAGAGAATGCACTGGTCTAACAAACATGACGCATGGAAACTCACATACATACATGCTTACACCAATCCAATCCAATGCTTAAATTAATCCATGAGGGTAAGTGAGTGCAAAGTGCACACTTTCGGATAGGGAATCATAACATAGTCCCTATCTAGTTCTGTGTATCATGACATTTGTGACAGTGTTATTCCTAGATGTGATGTAGAGGGAGAATGGAGCCAAGTGTTGAGGAGAGGTGGAGGTTATCTAAGGACACTGTCTGCCATAGGCCTCTCTGTCCTCTACGACTCTCCTACTGTCACCATGTCCATTACCCTGTGATCTCAGGCTCTATCATACTGCTACACACACCCTTGCTCGCGTATTGCTCATGCGTAAGCATGACTCCCACCCACCCCCACACACAGCCGCTGTGCCAAGGGGTATGAGCTTTAAATCCTAGCGGCCATTACACAGGACCTGTAGTTTTATAGCCTCCTGTTTAAATCAGAACAGGGTAACGGCTCAGTCTCCCCCTGTGTTATCTCTCTGCTGTCTTTACATAAACATTCCACCATTTCACTTCTATTATATCAGAGGTAAGGTCTGCTTCAGAGCTAATGGTGACTGTGACAAATGCATTGACAAATGAGATGGGGCAACAGCAGCTAAATTATGTGCTTTTGTAACCTTGCCTGAAACCTGAGGATTTCTGTTAGCTGCCAGAGTTAACACCTTGGCTTTAGCTCAGAGGGCCAATGCAGTTTTGAGTTGTACTGACAACCCATGTAATCCTGCCTAAAACCAGAGGACTCGTGTTCACTCCTAGAGATGACACCTAGGCTTTAGCTCAAAGGGCTAAGGGTGTGCAGACAACCCGGGTTTGATTCCAGGTCGGTAACACCAGCTGTGTTGGCTGTGTACTCACTGCCCGTGCTGCCATGGTCATGCCAATGCCCGTGAGGAAGGTGAGGTAGTACCCGGGGTACACTCCGTGCCACATGGCCGACAGTAGGAAGGTGGCCGCTGTGGGGTTGATGGGACAGCGCTCGTAACACACCCTGTTGAAGACAGACATGGTACAGATATAGTATTAGCATCCCCGCTAATCACAAGACTAGCATCTCAGCCTGACTGCACATGATGCAGATAAAGCATTAGCACACTAGCTGAAACTAACAAAATCATTAGCATCCCAACCTGTGTAGAGATAATGGCCCAGACGCAGTGCTAGTAGACCAGTGCCGATTCAGTGCATTATCAGCATTACTACTGATATAAGCCTACTATCTGTGATCGTACAATCTACATGACAGTATATCTACAATATACATGACTACTGTTGTGAGATAGTACAGCGCAATCTGGTTTATGATGTAGTTTACCTTTTGAGCCAAAGCGCTGTCTGAATATTCCAGTTGTCGAGGAACATCTTGAAACTGGTGGCAAACTGGAAAGAGTGATGATGTAGTGAATGTAGCCAAAATACTGAATAATAGCCTACTTCTACAGTACTGGTGAAATGTGAATAATAAAAAAGGCTTACCTCAATGTCCAGTATTCTCAAGTTGGATATCAGGTCCCATCTTGGGGTGCCATCTTTGTTGTAGCCATTGAAGCCAAAGCCTGCAGCGTTGTTGATGGCATCAGCTGTCCAATGGGAAAACACAACAGAAAAGTTACCAGGCAGAATGCCACTGGCCAACAAAGAATAACAATATCCCTTACTGTCAAGACAACAGAAAAGTTACCAGGCAGAATGCCACTGGCCAACAAAGAATAACAATATCCCTTACTGTCAAGACCATTCTGTTTGACTGTTGTAGGCCTACGACTGAATGCAGAGGCTCTTTGGGGGTATTGTTCTCCACATTGACACAGGAGGGCAGTGTAACACAACTCAAAAAAGTAGCCCAACTGTTTTGTGTGACTTTAAAAAGGGCCACTGTCAGAGCCAATATCACCCTGATTTGTTATATGCGGTGGCTAGCAGCCACATAATTCTCCCCCAACAGCCTTCAAATCCCAAATACTTCTGTATATGTTGTCCGTCTTGTCTTACACTTTTAATCTCCACCCCCTGCACCACGAGGCCTTTTGCCAGGCCATCATTGTAAATAAGAATTTGTTCTTAATTGACCTACCTAGTAAAATACAAAATAAAATAGCACCCACATAATTCTCCCCCAACAGCCTTCAAATCCCAAATACTTAGCGTAAAAACAAAATGTTTTTTTACTTCACATTTAGTCACATGAATAATAAAGTGCACTCACACAGGGTCCAAATGAAGTAGTACTTGGGCCTGGTGGCCAGCATGGAGAGGTACAGGTAGAGGACCTGGAGGATGAAGGGGGTAGAGGCGATGAACTTGTCGTCGATGGAGCGCTCCACAGGAAAGATCTTAGACACGGACAGGAAGATGGCCAGGGAGATGGCACAAGTACACAGCTTGGAGATCACGTCGTTCTGTGAAGGGGAAACATATGAGATGATTATGAAACATTATACGGAGGTCATACATGCTTATGACAGTCTTAAGAAGCATTATAACCAGATAATCGATTATACCTGCCAACTAGGGTTACCAACAGTTTATTTTTTTTGGTCTGTTTTTTTCTTTCTTTGATATGTGAAGATTTGAACACTTGAAAAAAGTTACCACATTTTTAGGACCGGGTTCACCCACCACGAGCTTAATGAGTTAACGTCTGAAATATCAGCTTTGGGGGTCGCGAGGAACTTAAGAAACGGGTTTAGGCCTATACCATTATGTACAACAGCAGGAGCTCTTTGACAGCAGGAAATATTGGACGTGTTGTGTTGCAGCTTTTGTGTTTTGCCGTCTTGAATTGCCAAATCGTCACCTCTGTGAAAGAGTAGCCTACAATTAACTTAAACTCAAACACTTTAGTGCGGCTAGGATGTCTGAGAACACGCTATATTTAGCACGGCTTGTATTGTGCCCCTTCCCTTTACTGAATATCTTTGTCATAACAGTCTCTCACAACTCTGGAGTGAGATATCAATTATAAATGCCAACGATGTAAGAATAATTGAGAAGCGCTATGAGGGATGAAGTGACATGCTACATTATTCTCTCTAGCCGTCCAGCTGTAAAATCTTAAATTGGGTTGTAATTAAACTGTACCATCTTAACGAGGAAACAACCAATTATATAGATTGTAGGTTACGGGATTGATTATCATTGTTGTGGTAGACACACACGGAGTAATAGGGCATTTTTCTTCTACTATGAAACCAAACATAAGAAAGAGGGAACTCATAGGCAGTTATCATGCAAAATAAGCTCCTTCATTGACATGCAGGCTTTGAGTTCCTCAGTCAGGTCTGGTAAACTGGTGATAAGACCATCATGGGGGTTAGAGAGAAGAAAACGGTGACTGGTGGTGTCTCATTGGAACTTTTCAGAATCTGTAGTTAAATTCATTGGAATGAGAGCTGAATTACTAAACAAAGGACTGTGGTACTGGTTGTTCTTGTTTTCGGGATGAAAAGCACAGTGTTTCCATTCTGAACTACAAGATGGCATAACTAGCGCCCTGAGTTTTTCCTGGTCAAAGTTCCATGTCACATGTCACATTACAGCAAGGACTGTGAAGAGGCACACACACAGGTAGACACACACATACGCACGCTAGCACACGTACATTGTAATATTGTTGCATGGTGGTATTATACATTTTGTATTGTAGACATGTAGTGGTGTAATAATGTTATGATGTACTGTTATCTTTTGTTTTATGTGTGATGTAAAGTGCTTTAATGTGTCTGGACCCCAGGAAGAGTCGGGATCCCTAATAAATACAAATACACACCACTTTACTTTACCGTGACTGTTTGCCCACTATGTACCCTGCAAGCCCTAACTCACACTAGCAATGATCACCAACTCTCTTCCTAGAGCTATAGGTTGTGCAGGCATTTGCTCCAGTCCAGCACTAAGACAGCTAGTTCAACGACTCACCTAATCCTCAAGCCCATGTGTGTTAGGACTAGAACAAAACCCAGGACCAGAGTTGAAGACAAAAATTGACAAAGTATCTATTCTATTCTACTAGGTTCATTCTGGTAGGGGGAGCTCTAACTAAGCGACCGGCATTGTGGTACCTTGGGCGAGGGCTCCGTCTGCTTGTACTTCCCGTTCTCCTTCCCGTTGGCCTCCAGGTGGCGAGGCTGGTAGGCCGTGCCCTCGATGAAGGCCATGTAGTCGTTGTAGGAGCAGGTGGGCCCGGCCAGGATGCCCATGAAGTTACAGTTGTAGCTCAGGTACTCCAGCAGACTGGGCATCCTCCTGGGGGAAGAGGACGAGACAAGAATGAGATGCTAGACAGATGTCAAAGAGAGGCAGCTTTTAGCATAAAGCGGGTCAAGCTGAGGGTCGTCTATCAGCCACGCTAGAAAACATGGACGTATTGTACGCCGTTCTCTGAGAACAAAAGAGATTTAACTAAAAACCCTTACCTACGGTTGAAGTCGGAAGTTTACATACACTTAGGTTGGAGTCATTCAAACTCGTTTTTCAACCACTCCACAAATTTCTTGCTAACAAACTATAGTTTTGGCAAGTCGGTTAGGACATCTACTTTGTGCAAGACACAAGTAATTTTTCCAACAATTGTTTACAGACAGATTATTTCACTATCACAATTCCAGTGGGTCAGAATTCTACATACACTAAGTTGACTGTGCCTTTAAACAGCTTGGGAAATTCCAGAAAATTATGTCATGGCTTTAGAAGCTTCTGATTGGCTAATTGACATCATTTGAGTCAATTGGAGGTGTACCTGCGGATGCATTTCAAGGCCTACCTTCAAACTCAGTGCCTCTTTGCTTGACATCATGTGAAAATCAAAAGAAATCAGGCAAGACCTCAGAAAAAGAATTGTAGACCTCGACAAGTCTGGTTCATCCTTGGGAGCCATTTCCAAATGCCTGAAGGTACCACGTTCATCTGTACAAACAATAGTACGCAGGTATAAACACCATGGGACCACGCAGCCGTCATACCGCTCAGGAAGGAGACGCGTTCTGTCTCCTAGAGATGAACGTACTTTGGTGTGAAAAGTGCAAATCAATCCCAGAACAGCAGCAAAGGACATTGTGAAGATGCTGGAGGAAACGGTACAAAAGTATCTATATCCACAGTAAAACTAGTCCTATATAGACATAACCTGAAAGGCCGCTCAGCAAGGAAGCCACTGCTCCAAAACCGCCATAAAAAAGACAGACTACGGTTTGCAACTGCACATGGGGACAAAGATCGTACTTTTTGGAGAAATGTCCTCTGGTCTGATGAAACAAAAATAGAACTGTTTGGCCATAATGACCATCGTTATGTTTGGAGGAAAAAGGGGGTACCTTGCAAGCTGAGGAACACCATCCCAACCTTGAAGCACGGGGGTGGCAGCATCATGCTGTGGGGGTGCTTTGCTGTAGGAGGGACTGGTGCACTTCACAAAATAGATGGCATCATGAGGAAGGAAAATTATGTGGATATATTGAAGCAACATCTCAAGACATCAGTCAGGAAGTTAAAGCTTGGTCGCAAATGGGTCTTCCAAATGGACAATGACCCCAAGCTTACTTCCAAAGTTGTGGCAAAATGCCTTAAGGACAACAAAGTCAAGGTATTGGAGTGGCCATCACAAAGCCCTGACCTCAATCCTATAGAAAATGTGTGGGCAGAACTGAAAAGGCGTGTGCGAGCAAGGAGGCCTACAAACCTGACTCAGTTACACCAGCTCTGTCAGGAGGAATGGGCCAAAATTCACCCAACTTATTGTGGGAAGCTTGTGGAAGGCTACCCGAAACGTTTGACCCAAGTTAAACAATTTAAAGGCAATGCTACCAAATACTAATTGAGAGTATGTAAACTTCTGACCCACTGGGAATGTGATGAAATAATTTAAAAGCTGAAATAAATCATTCTCTACTATTATTCTGACATTTCACATTCTTAAAATAAAGTGGTGATCCTAACTGACCTAAGACAGGGAATTTTTACTAGGATTAAATGTCAGGAATTGTGAAACTGAGTTTAAATGTATTTGGCTAAGGTGTATGTGAACTTCTGACTTCAACTGTACCTCCATCTAACTTTACCCTCATCTCGCTCCTATCCATGGGTCTTTTAGCACGGTAAGTAGGGTTAATATTACCCCTACCCCAGCTTTGACCCTAGGTTGGAAACAAATAGCCCATGCGTCAGCACTTTTGTTGTAGCGTTCTTGCATGGCCATAGTGAATGCCCATCAAGTAGAGCAACAAGAGTAGAGACCTAGTCTTCCCTCTGAGGTGACTCAGCAGAAACATACAGTATGATTGTGAATTCAGCACATGCAAAAAAGACTTGAAGAAAATGTTTGGGATGGTGTCTTGTGGGGACATGATGAAGAGTCAAGCATTCATAGACTTTTGTCAAATTGATAGGTGCGGTGCTTTTAGTTATAGGAGCCGATTTGTAAAGGGGCTTTGTTGCACTGGCCGCATTTGCGTCTGTCTGGCTCTTTGGAGGGAGTAAGTGAGGCCTTTCCCTGCAAAGTGCAAACTGAGTGTGGTGGTGGAGGTACAGCAAGGTTGGGGAACACACTTTGGTTGCTAATTTCTCGCTTCCCTGGAGTTTGTCTCGGAGTGAGCAGCCAAGTCACAATGACCAAGGTATTTCGGTCCTTTGGCCAAAGGGTTAGCTAGGTTGGACTGTCGTGGTGTTCTAGGGGTCACATTAGCAGATGACATTATATTACAGTGGGGAAAAAAAGTATTTAGTCAGCCACCAATTGTGCAAGTTCTCCCACTTAAAACGATGAGAGAGGCCTGTAATTTCCATCATAGGTTCACATCAACTATGACAGACAAATTGAGGAATAAAAATCCAGAAAATCACATTGTAGGATTTTTAATGAATTTATTTGCAAATTATGGTGGAAAATAAGTATTTGGTCACCTACAAACAAGCAAGATTTCCGGCTCTCACAGACCTGTAACTTCTTCTTTAAGAGGCTCCTCTGTCCTCCACTCGTTACTTGTATTAATGGCACCTGTTTGAACTTGTTATCAGTATAAAAGAGACCTGTCCACAACCTCAAACAGTCACACTCCAAACTCCACTATGGCCAAGACCAAAGAGCTGTCAAAGGACACCAGAAACAAAATTGTAGACCTGCACCAGGCTGGGAAGACTGAATCTGCAATAGGTAAGCAGCTTGGTTTGAAGAAATCAACTGTGGGAGCAATTATTAGGAAATGGAAGACATACAAGACCACTGATAATCTCCCTCGATCTGGGGCTCCACGCAAGATCTCACCCCGAGGGGTCCAGATGATCACAAGAACGGTGAGCAAAAATCCCAGAACCACACGGGGGGACCTAGTGAATGACCTGCAGAGAGCTGGGACCAAAGTAACAAAGCCTACCATCAGTAACACACTACGCCGCCAGGGACTCAAATCCTGCAGTGCCAGACGTGTCCCCCTGCTTAAGCCAGTACATGTCCAGGCCCGTCTGAAGTTTTATAGAGTGCATTTGGATGATCCAGAAGAGGATTGGGAGAATGTCATATGGTCAGATGAAACCAAAATATAACTTTTTGGTAAAAACTCAACTCGTCGTGTTTGGAGGACAAAGAATGCTGAGTTGCATCCAAAGAACACCATACCTACTGTGAAGCATGGGGGTGGGAACATCATGCTTTGGGGCTGTTTTTCTGCAAAGGGACCAGGACGACTGATCAGTGTAAAGGAAAGAATGAATGGGACCATGTATCGTGAGATTTGGAGTGAAAACCTCCTTCCATCTGCAAGGGCATTGAAGATGAAACGTGGCTGAGTCTTTCAGCATGACAATGATCCCAAACACATCGCCCGGGCAACGAAGGAGTGGCTTTGTAAGAAGCATTTCAAGGTCCTGGAGTGGCCTCGCCAGTCTCCAGATCTCAACCCCATAGAAAATCTTTGGAGGGATTTGAAAGTCTGTGTTGCCCAGCGACAGCCCCAAAACATCACTGCTCTAGAGGAGATCTGCATGGAGGAATGGGCCAAAATACCAGCAACAGTGTGTGAAAACCTTGTGAAGACTTACAGAAAACGTTTGACCTGTGTCATTGCCAACAAAGGATATATAACAAAGTATTGAGAAACTTTTGTTATTGAACAAATACTTATTTTCCACCATAATTTGAAAATAAATTCATTAAAAATCCTACAATGTGATTTTCTGGATTTTTTTTCCTTATTTTGTCTGTCATAGTTGACGTGTACCTATGATGAAAATTACAGGCCTCTCTCATCTTTTTAAGTGGGAGAACTTGCACAATTGTTGGCTGACTAAATACTTTTTTCCCCCACTGTATATATTTTTAACTGTGGCATTCTGTCAGAATTTCAAACTTCTAATGTTTCTCCCAAGACGGATTTGACAATGATATTTGTATTTTTCTGGTTGTTCTTTTCATGATTACTTGCACAATTTTGTTCAATGTCCTACTAAACTTGCACATACATTGTTAAAGTACTGCCAAAATGACTTAGATTAAATTCCTTTCACACAGTAGTTGGGGGTCCCATTGTGTAAACTCCTTGGTCTCTGACAGCTTCCTGACTGCAGGGCTCCAGACTGCGACAATTTAGTCACATTTTGCGACCCTTTAACTTGGATGAGTTACATTTATAATTGTTCGCACTGGTGCGAGCTGTACATTCTACCTGGTCACCTCAATCAAAATGTCCTATTTTTTGGGCAGATAAAACCATGAATTTGTTAAACAAACTGCATTATCTTGATTCCTGTAATGAAAGTTTCTGCCCTGCCGCTGTGCCTGCCTGTTTCGCTGGGGCCGGCTGCTGTAATGAGCGAGCCTAACACACTCTCTCTCCCCCCTCGTGTGCCCCTTGTGATTGTGCAATTGGGGAAGAAAAAAACAGCTTTGGAAGCAACTACTTGTCCATATTAAAGAGAGGATGGTCTCAGCTTTCTGTAGGTATAATTTGATTTTCTCAACAAATAATTATTGAGCTCAAAGCACGGTCACCAAATCATGAACTGGTGCCACCCACTGAAAAAGCTAGTGGCATCAATGCCACCAGGGGAAAATGTTAGTCTGGAGCCCTGGACTACCCTGGTCACATGACAAGGGACGTACAGTACGTCCGGTTGCCATGCAACAGCTGGGTACCCTTTGGAGCAGGGATACAAACTCCTTCACAGCCCCTGTGACTGTGAGAGGAGCCCTGCGGTGTTTAATTCATAATAACCGCTCTAATTGTTGATACCAAGAGCATTATGTTCTCAGTAATTTAATGCGAAGAAAACAGAATAAGATAAGATTCCTCCAGAGACAATCATTTCCATCTTCTTCCTCTTTAGAAGCAAATATCCTGTTGTGAGCTACATTTTGCATGGTGCCTAGTGCCTACATGATCTTTCCTTGCGTCCAAAGCATTCAAGATTCTCACTCAATATTGTTATAGATTCAGAGTATAAGTAAAAAAAAAAAACATGTTTGATACAATGGGAGAGAGAGCGAGAAAGAAGAAAGCCAAGAAAGAAAGGAACAGAACAAATATCACTGTACAACACAATGCACATGTGTACTGGCTGGTGGCTACCATAAGCTTTCCCAGTGACCGTATTTATTTTAATGTTATAATCTTGTGTATGTATTTACAAGGGGGACCACAATGGAAATACGTTTAAAAACAATACAATTGTTTAATCCTCGATTATTTTAAATGCATTGTGTCCACCTGTGGTTGTATTGTGCTTTTAAATGGTCAAATAAATTGAATAAAATAAATAAATAAAACAGCCCCCAGTCCCAGGAAGCATATTACTACCTAGCTCATAGCTTTCTTGAGTACGGCAGTAGAACTGTCTCTAGTCAAGCTGGGAGAGTAAAAACATACCTGAAACACATACCTTACAGCTAGGCATCTCTGACTGGGGGTCAGCTGCTCCTCCTTCCTCATCAAGCCTATGGGAACACAGAGAGTGTGGTCACATGACTGCACCCAACCAATCACAACCCTTTGACAACCGTTTTAAAAATATATATATAGTCAACTCTTAATACAGTAAGTAAGAAGTATATATGCATTTGAATTTGACAAAATATTATTCACTTATCAGGTGTTGATTGCAATCCAATAGAGTAAAAAAATAATAATTCTGCACAGGGTCATGAGAGCTAAGCTAGTGACTCATCAAGCTGAAAGCTGTAGCACTAGCGTCTCAGACTGATGTTGTTTTAGGGGTGAAGCCAAGCTGTTATCAGAACCACTCATATAATTACACACTCAGTGATTCACACTGATCCGTTCTGCAGGTTCAGACTCATTATGGCTCAACGCTAAACAGTGTCTGCGTCCCAAATGGTACCCTATTCCCAATATAGTGCACTGCTTTTGATGGGCCCCTGGTCAAAAGTAGTGCACTGCATAGGGAATAGGGTGCCATTTGGGAGGAAGCCAGTCTCTTCTCTCCTTATATCCTATTTTAACCCGGGTCGTTTGGGTCCTGGATGCTGTTTGGCTAAAAGCTGTGGTATATCAGACAATATACCAAGGGTATGACGCAAAAATACTTGTTTACTGTTTAGTTTAGTTGGTAACCAGTTTATAATAGCAATAAAGCACCTTGGGGGTTTGTGGTATATGGCCAATATACCACACCTCATCCGGCCTTATTGCTTAATTCACTTTGGAACCTTAGATGCCGTTAAACATGATGCTGTATGACCACAGGCTTGTTGTTATAGTCTAACCAAAGAAATATAATAAACCATATATCTCTGAGCATACCATTCAGAGATACAGTAAATTGATGTGGTAATAGGGTTGCAAAATTCTGGTGACTTTCCCAAAATTCCCCGGTTTTCCAGAAATCCTGGTTGGAAGATTCCTGGAATTACAAAGGAATAAGCAGGAATCCCGGGAATCCTCCAACCAGAAATTTAGGAGAGTTACCGGAATTTTGCAACCCTATGTGGTAATATAGCCTAATTTGAGATCAGATCACTCCAGCACAGCAGCTACAGGCTAGCCTAATTGCTGTGTGCTCCCTTGGTCACTCAGCAACATTTAATAATTGGAATAAGTCATATGCAAAACATTTCTTCAGCTACAAATGTGTGCGGCACAGAAAGAGAGAGAAAAAGAGGGAAAAACAGACTTAAAGGGAAAATGACCTAGTACACAGATCAACTGTGTTAGCTAGCTCCGTGCTAGCATTGTCAGTGGTGATTTGTGGTTTTGTTCTCTTCCCCTAAAATGTACAGTGCCTAAATCAGCTATGGCCTGAGCCCATCTCCATCTGCCTCAGTCAGAGTGCTAGCGGTAGTGAGACTGAGGTAGTCTTGAAAACCCGACCCTAGGCAACACAGTAACTAGGGTCTGGTTTCAATGATGGACTCTTTTGGCATAGAGGAACTACGTCACGGTCTACATCGATAAGAAAAAATATACCGGGGACTCTCCCAACAAATCACGAGGCAGACATGCCAGAACGTCACGATTCAAAACCAAAGTTTGCAGGCAAAACCTTTTCAGTTGTTTGTTAAGGTAGTTTATGCAAACTAGCCACTTGCGAAATGCACTCATTAAAACCAAACAGCTGCAAAAACCACACACGCAACTGTAAGACCTTAAAAGGGATACTTCGGGATTTTGGCATTGATCTACTTCCCCATAGTCAGATGAACTCATGGATATAATTTGTATGTGTCTGTGTTCAGTATGAAGGAAGATCAAGGTAGTTTCGTGAGCCAATGCTAACTAGCTTTAGCACAATAACTGGAAGTCTATGGGTATCTACTAGATGGGAAACGACTGTTCATTGGACACTGTGTTAACAAACCTCCAAACGAGCTTCAATGCCATACAACACTCCTTCAGTAGCCTCCAACTGCTCTTAAACACTAGTAAAACTAAATGCATGCTCTTCAACCGAACGCTGCTTGCACCCGCCCACCCGACTAGAATCACTACTCTCGACGGGTCTGACCTAGAGTATGTGGACAACTACAAATATCTAGGTGTCTGGTTAGACTGTAAACTCTCCTTCCAGACTCACATTAAGAATCTCCAATCCAAAGTTAAATCTAGAATCGGTTTCCTATTTCGCAACAAAGCCTCCTTCACTCATGCTGCCAAACATGCCCTCGTAAAACTGACTATCCTACCGATCCTTGACTTCGGCGATGTCATTTACAAAATAGCCTCCAACACTCTACTCAGCAAATTGGATGTAGTCTATCACAGTGCCATCCGTTTTGTCTCCAAAGCCCCATATACTACCCACCACTGTGACCTGTACGCTCTTGTTGGCTGGTCCTCACTACATATTCGTCGCCAAACCCACTGGCTCCAGGTCATCTATAAATCACGGCTAGGCAAATCCCCGCCTTATCTTAGCTCATTGGTCACCATAGCAACACCCACCCGTAGTCTGCGCTCCAGCAGGTATATCTCACTGGTCATCCCCAAAGCCAACACCTCCTTTGGCCGCAATTCCTTCCAGTTCTCTGCTGCCAATGACTGGAACGAAATGCAAAAATCTCTGAAGCTGGAGACACTTATCTCCCTCACTAACTTTAAGCATCAGTTGTCAGAGCAGCTTACCGATCACTGCACCTGTACACAGCCCATCTGAAATTAGCCCGCCCAACTACCTCATCCCTATATTGTTATTTATTTTGCTCATTTGTACCCCAGTATCTCTATTTGCACATCATCTCTTGCACATCTATCATTCCAGTGTTAATACTAATTGTAATTATTTTGCACTATAGCCTATTTATTGCCTTACCTCCATAACTTGCTACATTTGCACACACTGTATATATATGTATTTCTGTTGTATTTTTGACTTTGTTTTGTTTTACCCCATATGTAACTCTGTGTTGTTGTTTTTATCGCACTGCTTTGCTTTATCTTGGCCAGGTCGCAGTTGTAAATGAGAACTTGTTCTCAACTGGTTTACCTGGTTAAATAAAGGTGAAATAAAAAATAAAATTAGGCACGATGCTTAAGCAGAGTGCCTGTATACAGCCCTTAGCCGTGGTATATTGGCCATATACCACAAACCCCCGAGGTGCCTTATTGCTATTATAAACTGGCTAGTTGGTCCGGCCATATGCCTCAATCCCAAATGAATTGGAAAGATGGGCAAAGTCTAATTTGATCATTTTGAGTACATAATTGTTGATGTTGCCTACCTTTCCCATTCACTTGGGTGCACACTCTGCACCCAAGTGATTACACTATGCGTCACGTACTATATTTTTTATTTTTAAGATTACTGGTACTTATTATTGTATGGGACAATACACACGTTTTTGAAGAATATCATTTAAAAAATAAAATGTTATTGAGTAAATGTATTTATTGGATTATTTTCATTTTGATAAGAGATAAAAATGTATTTGTTGATGTAAAAATCAGAATTTTACGATTTTAAGGTTGCATCATTAGATTTGAGGTGGAGTCGCCAGAAATTGTTTAAAAAAAAAGTCCCCATAATTTCCGGTGAAAAACATGGGGTCCCCACTGAAAAAGTTTAAATACCACTGCATTACATTATTCCCTCTACAGAAAAAGAACATGCAGTGTTCATTGTGACATCACAGACATAATAGGGATTATGGTCTTAGATGTTCATTACTTATGAGGAGTATCAGTAGCCTACACTGCAATTAAAACACTTGATGCGCACACACACACACACACACACACACACACACACACACACACACACACACACCCTGAAGCCATGTGACTGAAGTGGAGGAGCTGGTCAGCCTCAACTCCCCTAAGCCTCTCTTACACTCGTTCATTCTAATCCTGTCGCCCATCTCCCCATCCTTAATTAGCTGCTGTGGCCTATTGGCTACTTCTAGACTTCCAAAACAGGCGCTCTACTTTACAGGACTTCAAAGGAGTACAGCCATGTAATCCCCATTCACCACACTGACGCACACACACACTTCTCTCTATGCATACAGTATCTGACATTATGGATGATTTGGTGTAGGGGAGAGGAAAAGGCTTACAGAGGAACTTGGAGAGGAAGGGAGAGTGTGTAACGTTCCTCGTTACATAAGCTTGTTTACAAAGCCACCCCTGCTCACTTGACTGAGTCCACTCTGTAAAAATTCCTCACATTTTTACATTTGAGTCATTTAGCAGACACTCTTATCCAGAGCGACTTACAGTTAGTGAGTGCATACATTTTTCATACTCACCATACAAGCACTACAGTATCAATACTGTATTATGAAATATACTGTTCCCAAAGAGAGGTTTTAAAAATGTAAACCAATTTGAAGGTATATATTGTTTATTTTCAATTTAAAAAAAAAAAAATGAGAAACTGGATATAAATTGGACTATTTATTGTCTGCAAGGTGAAAAGGAGACAAACACACACATGGAAACTCGCCTTCGAAAATACCTTGCAGATGAAACCAAAACAATAAAATGGGACGTTCATATCCCCTCTGACTTCTTGTTTCTATTCAAAAGGGGACTGCAGATCGTATTCACTATGCATAGCTTTAGCTGGCTGGGCGAGAGGAAATAGAGCAGCACTGTGTTATCTCTCTGCTGCTGCTTTCATCTCCCAGGCACCTGCCTTGACAGCCTTATCAATGACAAAATGATATGTTCTATCACCATGACTCAGTTCCTTAGTTAGAGACACACAAGTACACACACACACACACGTCTCACCGTCGTGTATCTCAAACGCCAAGCTGGTGATCTTCTGAGTGATGACCATCATTGGCCTATAGGAGAAACACAGGAGAGGAGAGGAACCAATCACATCAACTTATAATCACCCGACTGCCTCTGCTCACCTACACTGGAACAAGCTTCTTCTCGTTCCATATTATATAAACATCCCATAAAATAACATCCATCTCCATCAGGCATACATTATTCATTTACCATCACGCACTGGGAGCACTGCTGTAGCGAACATGCATTAGCAGACCATCACTCTGTGTAATGCAACTGACTGACTTCTTGCTGCTATTAAGTATGGGTATGCTTTTGTACATCCCCCAAAGACAACATGGCACAGTGTCAAGTATGTAATACCATGTGACAGAGAAGAACTGTGGGGTGAAATCTTAAAGACAATCCTTAAAAATGTTAAGATTCATTAGCTGTAAGGTTGCACAGAAAATCAGTTGTTCAAAATGATATAACACCCAAAAGCTTGTATCAGGTTATAACTGGTAGCAGATTAATATGTTGTGGGGAATAGATTGTGCCCTAATCGTCCAAGCCAGAGAGAAACTACAAATATTCAATTAGGGTTGACTTGATGATATTCCGTGACTTTTCTACACTTGACACTTACATGCGACTTCTGCTATCAGAATACGACGATCGCATTGAAAAGACAGGTCTAGATGCTCAAGTTGCATTGTGGTCATATTATGTTCAGATCTGGCTGGCCACTTCAGGAGGTGATCAGAGACGCATTGTGTGCAGATTTCTCCTCAGTCTGGATGCAAATCAGGCTACCGAAAGCGCATACAGTGGGCGACGGCATTAGCACTCCACCCACAAGTATCCAGAAAACGTATGTTTTGGGAGCGAGATGCACCTTCTTTCATTAAACGTTGGAAGATAACATTCCTAGCGTGTGAGGAACATGTTTGCAGGCTTCATAAATGCTAGCCAGCTAGCTTATTTAGAAAAAATATGATGCTAGAGTTATCCTAACCTGTTTGCAATCCCGTTAGCTTTACTAGCTAGCTTGCTGGCTAGTTAAAGAGGTTAGCTGGCTAGTTAGCTACAGTAGTTGGCTACTGCCATCAAGTTGTTGTTTTGTTATTATCAGATTTAGCCTGTTCCACCGTTTGCAGAATGCATGCTACATTTGAATATAGCGGGAATTCCGACACAATGTGGGCACGGTAGATACATTTAAATGTAGGTGTAGACGTATGACATGTTCGGAATTCTATGATCAGAATACAAAAGCTGCATGAAATGACACGGCCTTAGATATTTCCAAACTTTTAGTCACTGGCATTTCATGAAAAAAGATGAGTACGAGGAAAAAAACTAGAGAAGAAAGGAATGGAGAGGATGAAAGAAGAAATGAAAAGAGGGAGGTCTGCACTTGTGATGCCATGGGTCTCCTACTGGGGTTGCTTAGCAACTGGCCACCCCCGCCCTAGCGCGTGTGTGTGGCTGTCTGGTTCACCAGACACTCCGGAGGAGGTGGAACAATGTACCCCTGGGGTACCGATAATACTGCGACACAACCATTCACTGACACTCCCCATTCACTAGATTCAACATCCTGTTATTACACAACATTTAAGTGTATGAAAAAGTTGTTGGAGTTTGGGATTTTCTTCTCAGCTGGATATGTGGTACTAGTGATATTTAGACTCCCATGGTCATTCAACTCCTGTTTTTGATGACCACCAGGTTTGCTGGTTTTCCATGCCAATGCCTATGAATGTAATTGAATGTCATTGATTGTCAACACAACACCTAATACTTACCCGGTGAAGTCTGCAGAGTACATGCCGTAGTCGAAGACGTAGACCCGGGTGATCTGACAGAAGCTGAGGTAACCTAGAGCAACTATGAAGCATAACCTGCAGAGAGAGAGGAGAGACAAGGTCAGTCAAACGTCAGGTATGTCTATACTAGCATACTTCGCAGAATGCACCCCCCTATATATTGTTTCATACTAGGTAGTGTGCTAGTGTGGGTATAGGAAGAAAGTCAGGGAGTCACTGGTCATGTTCTCATATGTATGCAAGCATAGAGTGTATTCGGAAAGTATTCAGACCTCTTGACTTTTTCCACATCTTGTTACGTTACAGCCTTATTCTAAAATGGATTAAATAGGTTTTTCACCCTCAATCTACACACAATAACCCATAATGACAAAGCAAAAACATGTTTTTAGACGTAAAAAATAAACTGAAATATCACATTTACATAAGTATTCAGACCCTTTACTCAGTACTTTGTTGAAGCACCTTTGGCAGCGATTACAGCCTCGAGTCTTCTTGGGTATGACGCTACAAGCTTGGCACACATGTATTTGGGGAGTTTCTCCCATTCTTCCCTGCAGATCCTCTCAAGCTCTGTCAGGTTGGATGGGAAGCATCGCTGCACAGCTATTTTCAGGTCTCTCCAGAGATGTTCGATCGAGTTCAAGTCTGGGCTCTGTCTGGGTTACTCAAGGACATTGAGACTTGTCCCGAAGCCACTCCTTCGTTGTCTTGGCTGTGTGCTTAGGGTCGTTGTCCTGTTGGAAGGTGAACCTTCACCCCAGTCTGAGGTCCTGAGCGCTCTGGAGCAGGTTTTCATCAAGGATCTCTCTGTACTTTGCTCTGTTCATCTTTGCCTCGATCCTGACTAGTCTCCTAGTCCCTGCCACTGAAAAACATCACCACAACATGATGCTGCCACCACCACCATGCTTCACCGTCGGGATGGTGCCAGGTTTCCTCCAGATGTGACGCTTGGTATTCAGGCCAAAGAGTTCAATCTTGGTTTCATCAGACCAGAGAATCTTGTTTCTCATGGTCAGAGTCCTTTAGGTGCCTTTTGGCAAACTCCAAGCGGGCTGTCATGTGCCTTTTACTGAAGAGTGGCTTCCATCTGGCCACTACCATAGAGGCCTGATTGGTGGAGTGCTGCAGAGATGGTTGTCCTTTTGGAAGGTTCTCCCATCTCCACAGAGGAACTCTGTGGACACTGTGTTAACAAACCTCCAAACGAGCTTCAATGCCATACAACACTCCTTCAGTAGCCTCCAACTGCTCTTAAACACTAGTAAAACTAAATGCATTCTCTTCAATCGAACGCTGCTTGCACCCGCACGACTAGAATCACTACTCTCAGCGGGTCTGACTTAGAATATGTGGACAACTTCAAATACCTAGGTGTCTGGTTAGACTGTAAACTCTCCTTCCAGACTCACATTAAGCATCTCCAATCCAAAGTTAAATCTATAAATCGGCTTCTTATTTCGCAACAAAGCCTCCTTCACTCATGCTGCCAAACATGCCCTCGTAAAACTGACTATCCTACCGATCCTTGACTTCGGCAATGTCATTTACAAAATAGCCTCCAACACTCTACTCAGCAAATTGGATGTAGTCTATCACAGTGCCATCCGGTTTGTCACCAAAGCCCCATATACTATCCACCATTGTGACCTGTACGCTCTCGTTGGATGGCCCTCACTACATATTCGTCGCCAAACCCACTGGCTCCAGGTCATCTATAAATCACTGCTAGGCAAATCCCTGCCTTATCTTAGCTCATTGGTCACCATAGCAACACCCACCCGTAGTATGCGCTCCAGCAGATATATCTCACTGGTCATCCCCAAAGCCAACACCTCCATTCCTTCCAGTTCTCTGCTGCCAATGACTGGAACGAACTGCAAAAATCTCTGAAGCTGGAGACTAATTTCCCTCACTAACTTTAAGCATCAGTTGTCAGATCAGCTTACCGATCACTGCACCTGTACACAGCCCATCTGTAATTAGCCCACCCAACTACTTCATCCCCATATTGTTATTTATCTTGCTCATTTGCACCCCAGTATCTCTATTTGCACATCATCTTCTGCACATCTATCACTCCAGTGTTAATACTAAATTGTAATTATTTTGCACTATGGACTATTTATTGCCTTACCTCCATAACTTACTACATTTGCACACACTGTATATAGATGTATTTTTCTATTGTGTTATTGTTTATCCCATATGTAACTCTGTGTTGTTGTTGTTGTTTTTTAATCGCACTGCTTTGCTTTATCTTGGCCAGGTCGCAGTTGTAAACGAGAACTTGTTCTCAACTGGCTTACCTGGTTAAATAAAGGTGAAATAAATAAATAAATAAATAAAAACCTCTGAAGCTCTGTCAGAGTGACCATTGGGTTCTTAGTCACCTCCCTGCATTAAGGTTCTTAGTCACCTCCCTGACCAAGGCATTTCTCCCCCAATTGCTCAGTTTGGCCGAATGATGGAGGCCACTGTGTTCATGGGGATCTTGAATGCTGCAGACATTTTTTGGTACCCTTCCCCAGATCTGTGCCTTGACACAATCCTGTCTCGGAGCTCTACGGACAATTCCTTCAGCCTCATGGCTTGGTTTTTGCTCTGACGTGCACTGTCAACTGTGGGACCTTATATAGACAGGTGTGTGCCTTTCCAAATCATGTCCAATCAATTGAATTTACCACAAGTGGACTCCAAGTTGTAGAAACATTAAGGATGATCAATGGAAACAGGATGCGTCGGAGGTCAATTTCGAGTCTTATAGCAAAGGGCCTGAATACTTATGTAAATAAGGTATGTTTATTTGTAATACATTTGCAAACATTTCTAAAACCCTGTTTTCGCTTTGTCATTATGGGGTAGTGTGTGTAGATTGATGAGATTTAGAATAAGGCTGTAACGTAACAAAATGTGGAAAAAGTAAAAAGGTCTGAATACTTTCCGAATGAAATGTATATCATTTAGCGCAAGGACTTCATGGTTTAGTTTGAGGTGAACAATATGGTATACACATTCAACAGGTCAGACATAAAAACATGACTGTTTCCTATGATCTATTCATCTCCATGACATGATATAATTAGAGGTCAGCACTATAGGTTTGTCAATCAATACAATTGGATGGCACTACATCCTACAGGACATGAATATGATCATTTACTCTTGACAATGACAATAGACTCTTGACTGGGTTCCTCCTCAGCCTCAAACCTCCTTATTCTCCTCTCAAAAAGCCATCGCTATTGTCAGAGCAGGGACAGTGGGCATGGCTGCATATCTGTGTGGAAGCAGGACGAGAGGAGGGCGAAACCCAGCTCCTGCCGTCCATCACTGTCAGTGTTGTTAGGAGACAACACCAGCTTTCATTGGTGAGGGGGAGAGAGAGAGAGCACTGAGGGCTGCTGGTACAAAGCTGACACTGATTCAGCTAGCTGGAGCATCCATCTGGTTCTCCACAATGGAAGGGATTGTGGACATCAGAGAGGCAATTAGACAAATCAAATAGTCTTTGTTGGGGGATGAGGAAGAATGCTGATGGTTTGCATCTTATGTTCAGTAAGACGGTCGTCCATAGTTACATGGCCAGGGTGCTTTGGAATAGGAGTAAGTCTAAAAGCGTTTATTTGAACATACTGTACCCTCATCAGGGTATACTTGTTTGGTTTCTCAGAACAGTAGGTGGTTGATATAAGTATGACTGCTATACAGTTACAGTTTATCATTCAGACTTGTAAACTCCAGGTTTCTTGACTAAAGAAAATGGTTGACGCATTTGATTACAGAGAAGGAAACCGGGCTGCCAATGTACTTGACATTCTTTTTCAGAGCAGTGAATCAGAACTGATCTAAATCATTAGACCTGTATTTCGAGTACCTAGGCCAAGTCAAATGCAGTGCTTCACCATGCATGCATTTTCGAATAAGAAATCTGAATCTATGATCTATTAGAGGCATTTTCCATTTATCGCAATGCAATATTTCAGATCAACCAAATGAAACAATGAGTTGAAGCGGTTACCAACATTTGCTGAGAAAACGCAACAGATGCCAGTGTTCAGCTACTTACTTATTGAAGCTAATCCCTTGGCCTGTCTCCCAGAGGAGAGTGCTGGCTGCATCACAGAAAACATCTACGAACAGCATTCTCCTAGGGGGCCTGGTATGTGTGTGAGTGAGTGTGTGCATCCACAGTCTACCCCAAAGGTCAGCAATATATTGGGATTCCAAGTAAGGCCCATAGTTATTGGCAGGGGCGCAACTTTCACTGGGGACATGGATAAGAGCGTCTGCTAAATGACGTAAAATGTAAAAATAGGCTTTTTCCGATGACACAAAACATTTAAAACAAAAATGTGAGGAAGACCTGGGAGATGCTATTGATGATGATGAATGGATACAGATGTTAGATTGCCCAGTAATATTAATTTAATCTCAGACATAAATTGGTGCAGTTTAAGACCATCCATAGAATGTACTATATGCCAGTGAAACTGAATATCTTGCACTCAGAAATTGTATTATTCTGCTGGAGGTGTAAAGCACAAAAGGGGACATATTTGCATATGTTATGGTCTTGTGAAGGCTGGCTGAATTATAGCAATGAGTATGTTCTTTTATCTCAGTATGTCTACAGATTCTCCCTTCTCCCTGTTTTTGTTTGCTTGGAAATGTTGATACTGGAAACTTATCAGAAGAAACTGTGTAACCTAGCATTTAGAGCTCTACAGTACTATTAGGCCTATGATATTAATGATATGGAGGGTGTACTGTTTATGTGTGTTAATGTGAAGGTGTATCTGTGTTTTCATTCAACTTTTGTTTTCCAAACCTTTCCCTTGAGACATAAAAAAAAAGATGGGAAGGAAGTTGTGTTGGGGAGAGAGTTGAGTTATTGACTAGACTGGTGGGGGTTAGGCATGCAAGTGGCTCAGGCTGGCTGGTCTGTCTGAAATTTGATACAGAGGATGTCTTAAGACAAACAAAAGTTAAGTCTTGGTACTTTTTTTGTAAGAGTTGTTCATTTGTTAGGCTATTGCTTAAAGGTGCAACGCAATATTGATTATTTAATTATCATTGATCTAGTTCAGTCTTATCAATCACTTAAACATATTTAATAATCTCTTACCTAGCTTGTTAACTTTGGGCATGTTAGCTTACTTTTTGTTGTTCTAAATAGAGACGGCTAGAAGGGCCATGGGTCATATTAGTTTGTGTAGAAATGCAGGAAATGTGCTTTAAAAGCCCCAATAAATGGGAGGACCCCTAGACCCCCTGCTAAGTTATGTCCCCCCCACTTCTAAAACCAAAGTTGCGCCCCTGGTTATTGGTATTAGAAGTGGGAGAGGGGGCACTATGGTATTAGAAGTGGGAGAGGGGGCACTCTTGAGTGGGAACAATGGGCAACTTAGTGCTGTGTGCAGGGTGGCAGGCACCCTGGTCTGAACAGTGGACACTAATGTTCCTCATTAGCAGTCTGGTCAAGGAAGAGTCCACAGAACCGGACTGTTATAATGTCCTCTGTTCAATCTCCCCAGCCCTACCAGCTAGGTTTACAGCTATACAGTAGTCTATAAAGTAGTTGTAGGCTATTGAAGTTGATCATTGTAAATGCTGTATATTTATATATTGACTTGTCTGAGAATGTTTGCGAGAGAGAGAGAAACAGAGAGAGTGTGCAAAAGTGTGAGAGAGAGAGAGAGATGTGACAGAGATTTGTGAGTCACTTTTGAAACTCATTGTCCTCACATAAGTTTGACTCCTCTGGGCTCCCTTAATGTCAAAGTTATTCAGTCAGAAACATCCCCAGATGATGTCAAAGCCAGTCTTCCGTCACTCCCTAAATTAGCCACCAGAGACAGATAGACATGGCTAACACCTCAAACTGATATAACCTTGAGGCTTCACACCATTAAACATGGTTTACTGTCCTATCAAATCATCCAACAGTCTACCATTTCTGTTCTGACAAAACTATACATTCTTTTAGTCCAATTCTATTTGCAGTAGTCCTACTTTTATAATAAATGGGATGTTTTATTGTTTCATTAAAAGCGACACAGAGCAGCTATATTACGCTAACAGGACATGAGCAACATGGAGCAGTTTATGGAGCAGTGTATTTACAGTAGGCCCGTGAGGGATTCTCTCCTCCGGAGGTAATTTGACCAGTCGCCTGCAGTGCAGGCCTCTACAAAGCCTGGGCCTAAAGTAGACTGCCTCCCACTGCTTAAATGTGTAAATCGAGAGGGGCCGGGAAAAAAAATGACTATGAGAGGGGGGTGACCTGAGGTACCGGAACACATAGATATATATATAGATATAGATATAGATATAGATATAGATATATATATACACACACACACACAGTGGGGAGAACAAGTATTTGATACACTGCCGATTTTGCAGGTTTTCCTACTTACAAAGCATGTAGAGGTCTGTCATTTTTATCATAGGTACACTTCAACTGTGAGAGACGGAATCTAAAACAAAAATCCAGAAAATCACATTGTATGATTTTTAAGTAATTCATTTTAAGTATTTGATCACCTACCAACCAGTAAGAATTCCAGCTCTCACAGACCTGTTAGTTTTTCTTTAAGAAGCCCTCCTGTTCTCCACTCATTACCTGTATAAACTGCACCTGTTTGAACTCGTTACCTGTATAAAAGACACCTGTCCACACACTCAATCAAACAGACTCCAACCTCTCCACAATGGCCAAGACCAGAGAGCTGTGTAAGGACATCAGGGATACAATTGTAGAACTGCACAAGGCTGGGATGGGCTACAGGACAATAGGCAAGCAGCTTGGTGAGAAGGCAACAACTGTTGGCGCAATTATTAGAAAATGGAAGAAGTTCAAGATGACGGTCAATCACCCTCGGTCTGGGGCTCCATGCAAGATCTCACCTCGTGGGGCATTAATGATCATGAGGAAGGTGAGGGATCAGCCCAGAACTACACGGCAGGACCTGGTCAATGACCTGAAGAGAGCTGGGACCACAGTCTCAAAGAAAACCATTAGTAACACACTACGCCGTCATGGATTAAAATCCTGCAGTGCACGCAAGGTCCCCCTGCTCAAGCCAGCGCATGTCCAGGCCCATCTGAAGTTTACCAATGACCATCTGGATGATCCAGAGGAGGAATGGGAGAAGGTCATGTGGTCTGATGAGACAAAAATAGAGCTTTTTGGTCTAAACTCCACTCGCTGTGTTTGGAGGAAGAAGAAGGATGAGTACAACCCCAAGAACACCATCCCAACCGTGAAGCATGGAGGTGGAAACATCATTCTTTGGGGATGCTTTTCTGCAAAGGGGACAGGACGACTGCACCGTATTGAGGGGTGGATGGATGGGGCCATGTATCGCGAGATCTTGGCCAACAACCTCCTTCCCTCAGTATGAGCATTGAAGATGGATCGTGGCTGGGTCTTCCAGCATGACAACGACCCGAAACACACAGCCAGGGCAACTAAGGAGTGGCTCCGTAAGAAGCATCTCAAGGTCCTGGAGTGCCCTAGCCAGTCTCCAGACCTGAACCCAATAGAAAATCTTTGGAGGGAGCTGAAAGTCTGTATTGCCTAGCGACAGCCCCGAAACCTGAAGTATCTGGAGAAGGTCTGTCTGGAGGAGTGGGCCGAAATCCCTGCTGCAGTGTGTGCAAACCTGGTCAAGACTTACAGGAAACGTATGATCTCTGTAATTGCAAACAAAGGTTTCTGTACCAAATATTAAGTTCTGCTTTTCTGATGTATCAAATACTTATGTCATGCAATAAAATGCAAATTACTTAAAAATCATACAATGTGATTTTCTGGATTTTTGTTTTATATTCCGTCTCTCACAGTTGAAGTGTACCTATGATAAAAATTACAGACCTCTACATGCTTTGTAAGTAGGAAAACCTGCAAAATCAGCAGTGTATCAAATACTTGTTCTCCCCACTGTATTTCTTTCATCACATTCCCAGTGGGTCAGAAGTTTACATACACTCAATTAGTATTTGGTAGCATTGCCCTTAAAATTGTTTAACTTGGGTCAAATGTTTCAGGTAGCCTTCCACAATAAGTTGGGTGAATTTTGGCCCATTCCTCCTGACAGATCTGGTGTAACTGAGTCAGGTTTGTAGGCCTCCTTGCTCGCACACGCTTTTTCAGTTCTGCCCACACATTTTCTATAGGATTGAGGTCAGGGCTTTGTGATGGCCACTCCAATACCTTGACTTTGTTGTCCTTAAGCCATTTTGCCACAACTTTGGAAGTATGCTTAGGGTCATTGTCCATTTGGAAGACCCATTTGCGACCCAGCTTTAACTTCCTGACTGATGTCTTGAGATGTTGCTTCAATATATCCACATCATTTTCCTTCCTCATGATGCCATCTATTTTGTGAAGTGCACCAGTCCCTCCTGCAGCAAAGCACCCCCACAGCATAATGCAGCCACCCCCGTGCTTCACAGTTGGGATGGTGTTCTTCAGCTTGCAAACCACCCCCTTTTTCCTCCAAACATAACAATGGTCATTATGGCCAAACAGTTTTATTTTTGTTTCATCAGACCAGAGGACATTTCTCCAAAAGACCGAGCGGCCTTTCAGGTTATGTCGATATAGGACTCGTTTTACTGTGGATATAGATACTTTTGTACCCGTTTCCTCCAGCATCTTCACAAGGTCCTTTGCTGTTGTACTGGGATTGATTTGCACTTTTCGCACCAAAGTACGTTGATCTCTAGGAGACAGAACGCGTCTCCTTCTTGAGTGGTATGACGGCTGCATGGTCCCATGGTGTTTTACTTGCATACTATTGTTTGTACAGATGAACGTGGTACCTTCAGGTGTTTGGAAATTGCTCCCAAGGATGAACCAGACTTGTGGAGGTCTACAAATTTTTTTCTGAGGTCTTGGCTGATTTCTTTTCATTTTCCCATGATGTCAAGCAAAGAGGCACAGAGTTTGAAGGTAGGCCTTGAAATACATCCACAGGTACACCTCCAATTGACTCAAATGATGTCAATTAGCCTATCAGAAGCTTCTAAAGCCATGACATCATTTTCTGGAATTTCCCAAGCTGTTTAAAGGCACAGTCAACTTAGTGTATGTAAACTTCTGACCCACTGGAATTGTGATACAGTGAATTATAAGTGAAATAATCTGTCTGTAAACAATTATTGGAAAAATGACTTGTGTCATGCACAAAGTAGATGTCCTAACCGACTTGCCAAAACGATAGTTTGTTATATATAAATAAAATAAAGCATTGCATGCATTATCATCGCTTTTGCGTGATGGTATAGAGCAGTAGAGGTGCTTGCAGAAGTGGCACACATCGGGAAATCTTTTTTTAGCTTCGGGTCCGGGATTTTCTAAAAACTTTAATAAACACATTTCGTGCAATTCTACGTCATTTTACATGACTGAGACTTTAGCATAATCTTTTTAATATATCACACAAATTATTGAAATGACAGGCTACTTTGATACTGACAAACTGAGATCAATAAAAACAACCTTGTCTTGAATCCATCAACAGCCTAGGCCTAGGTGTGTGGAGACACATATTGTACAATATGAGGAGGGAATTATAGTCCTAAAAAAGCTTTCCAGTTTCACTCACTCACCCAATGATGTGCAGCTCACGTACCGGAGATGGCCGGTGCGCACGCGCCAAATGTCCATCTCTCTTGTTCGCTCAATAGGCCTATTTGGATTTGGTAGCCTCTACAGAGATTCGAGTCTTCTCATTTCAGCAGGAGCCAGTTGCTATCCAACCTGTGGTTTTTCCGTGATTGTATTTGAAATATAAAGGCCTGTTTTGTCTGCATGCTATTCACTGACATTTGCCACACGTTCCGGACTGTAGGCTCTGCCTTGTGATTGGGCTACACACAATGCACAGCTAGGTAATAACAACAATATTATAGGCTTCTCCTGGTGTAGTATTCTGAATGATTTAAGTTATTTCTGAACAGACAGCAGTAATTATATAACTTTGGCAAATGTATTTCAATTTACAGCAGCACCCTTCCCGCGGCTATGATTCTATAAGGAAATAAATTATGAAGTGCTACGCTGGAGAGATGAGTTGCAGGCTCATGTCTATCAGAGCAGAGAGAGGGAGAGAGAAATTCAAAAGTGAATCCCATTCTAGTTCTGTGAGAGATACAGGCATGCTTCTCTCTCTTACCACAGCAGAAGCTACGCATTGGTCTCTAGGCTACAATGTTGTGCAAACCATAAACCCGGGCCTCCCAACCCAAATCAATTCTTAGAATAATCAGTCACGGGCTGAAAATCAATGTTTTCACAATACGTTTTTTAGGGGGCATTAGGATTACAGAGGCAACTCGAATTAACTCTGATCGCTTTCATTCAAATTTTTACATTGCAAACAGCGAAAATAATTTTTCATGCCCAAGAGGTACCGGATCGAGGCAAATAGGTTCCGGAACGAAACAGTCCAAAACTGAGAGGTACTTGATCCTGTTCCGCCAGGATCTGGCTCAAATTAAGCACTGCTGCCTCCGCACTGAGGGTGGGCCTCAGACGGGACAACGAGAAGACTCAGCCCCCTAGGAGGCCCAAATAAGCTTAAAATAAGACAAGCATGCAGCGGTCCGTTTTTGTCTGACTACAGGGATTCTGACCTCACACTCACCTTGTTTTGTTTCACATACACAAACACACATGCGCGCACACACAGAAACACACAGTGGCATTAACGAGTTTTTGAGTAAGGCTGTCAGAATCTCACACTCATCTGTCAGTATGCCAACACCGTGCCCACCTATCCATGACGATACGCTACACTATGCATCCATCACTCTCTGCGTGAGAGAATAAACAATGTGCATGATGTTTGATGGTTGACACTCAATCTCACATGCACAGACACACACCCACAAACTAAAATCCCAACTGATTGACTCTGAATGACACGAACACAGACGCGAGCACATGCGCAGACACACACATATGTAAATTCACACACACAGGTTTTATTAAGCATATAATTGTTTTTATCAAAGTCAGTTCTTAAAAGAAAAACTATGGTCTGGAGCATCCTTCACTGTGACACAAGGCTGGGTATCGGAGACGGTGACTGATTGAATGTGTCAGCTGAGGATGGCGTGACCACTCCCCCTACTCCTCAAGCATACTCTGACAGCTAGCCTTGCTGGGATCTTCAACTATTAGCAGTGGAGTTAGAGTTTCTGTGGAGGTTAGGTCATGTATATTTTGTCTGTTACATGTTTGGTGTTGTATGGCCAGTTGGAGTATTAAGGATTGGTGTTTTGTTTATTAAGGATTGGGATAGTGTTAAGGTTATGTGAACTGTCATTGAATTAGTAGTGTCATGAAAAACAGCCCCAGACCATTATTCCTCCTCCACCAAATTTTGCAGTTGGCACTATGCAGTCGGGCAGGTAGCGCTCTCCTGGCCTCCGCCAAACTCAGATTCGTCTGTCAGACTTGCCAGATGGTGAATGAAGTGTGATTCATCACTCCAGTGAACGCGTTTCCACTGCTCCATAGGCCAATGGCAGCGAGCTTTACACCACTCCAGCAGACTCTTGGCATTGCGCATGGTGATCTGCTCATTTGAATGGGTGTCCACATATTTTATTTGATATATAGTGTATATAATAACATATGCCATTTAGCAGACACTTTTATACATTTTTACATATGGGTGGCCACGGGAATCGCACCCAAAACCCTGGCGGTGCAAGCACCATGCACTACCAACTAAGCCACACAGGGCCACTTATAGGGGTCAGTGATATTATATTAGCATTCAGGGTCTAGTGTTAAGGTTTCGGTCCAAGGGGGTATTATAGGGTTCCTTGCCAGCCGAGTGCAGCACTAAGCATCTCCAGGCCTGATTGAAGTGACCCACGGCCCTGAGAGAGAGGAACAAATCAATGGGCTCACTTCATTCCAGCAGCTCCAACATGAGTGTTTGTAAGAGACCATTGGGCTTCTTTAGCATGCTGTTGCCTGGGGGGTAAAACCGCAAGGATCAACTGTGTCAAAAGGACCCCAAAACAATCAAGGTGTCATCAAGGATGTCTGAACCCTGAACCCCACCTTCACAGAGGTTAAAGTATGTTTTGTGACTGCTGAACTGCACTTTGAGAGTTTTCCCATCCGATGTGCATTAATCAAGATTCAACTGTAATAGCCTAAAAGTCTAGGTCTATGTATTTCAAACTGAACAATCAACTGCGTACGAAAAGTCCACCCATCTGCAATGACCATTTCACTCCCATTGCCACTGTTTGTGTTGCTCTACTGAATAACAATTGCAGTTGTTTCTGAATGACCAACAAGCCGAGTCACAGTAGAGTTGCCATGCGACGTGTCTGACTGTAGAACCAGCCAACTGTCCTCTCCGTCACGAGGCAGACATATCTCGGAGCTGACGCTGTGTTATTAGTGCCATTTCAACTGCTGCTCGTATTTCTAGACAATGAGCTGGCAGCGAGCCCCGGCCCAAAGCACTTTTGCATTCCGGAACAGTGCAGCACCATGCCTGGACCTCCACCGCCTCCTTGGCCTCCCACTGCCCCAACCCACAATTTAATCATGCCTCATAACCCCTCCAATTACCCTAATATAATAGGACAGAAAGCAGGGCAATTTGCTGCAAAGGCCCAGAGTGCATAATATAGCCATGTGTGGGAAAGAATTGTATTTTTGCTGTTGCCTGCCAGGTTATGCAATTTCTTTCACAGGCCTTGCCAAGGGAAGGTGGTTCGGGCTTCAGTAGCAACACGGCATGAATAACAGATCAGCCTTTCATGTGAGCTCTTTCTTTCGCCGCACTCGATCGCTGTCTCCTTCACCCTTTTGTCACCTCTCCTTCTCGATCGCTCATCCACGCTCGTTATTGTCAGGTTCTCCATTTCAACATCTGTTATCTGAATGGAGGTTTGAATCGGTAGCATATAAGAGAGTGTTATGAGCTAAATAGACTTATGTATGACTCAGCCAGTATTAACTGCAAAACAGTTATAGGGATTCATTAAATACATGTAATTCCTGACCTAAAATAATGCAAACTATATTCATACAAACGGTATCCCCTTCCACAAGTCAGTGTGTTAGAATTGATTGACTGCTAACTGCGCTAGTCCAGTACGTCGCATGCGTTTTGTGGATAGACATAAGGTATTTTCATCCAGCAGGTGGTGCTGTGTTTGCACTATAGGCATAGAGAGCTGAGGACTCCCTCTCTAGAACATTCCCCAGCCTTTCTCAGAGAACGTTCAACAGGTGAGAGAACAGACAAGTTGATCATTACTCCGAAGAAAACAGTGCTGCTGCCACAACAGCAAGTGAATGACAACTCTATGCACGTAGCCTACCACTAAACACAGAGTTGTGTGAATAATAGCTTCAAATACCCAGTTGTCCCAAATCCTCCAGACTGCATCATCAAGTCACCAAAATGACACCATGACAGTTATGTGAGTTGGATATGGCCACAACTATACGATAATATAATTTCAAATATAGTGTTGTATTTTGCACAGAGGAGCTAGGCTACTCCATTAGCAAGGTGGTTTTCAGATTAACTGCAATCAGAGGATTGGGGCCTACTGTAGATGGATGTTTGTTCTGCTCCATTTAACATCTATAGAGATTTATTTGCTCTCGTGGGGCTTGCGAGCGTTCCTAGCGCCAGCCTCCGCTGTGTTTAATGCTTTCCAGGAAATTCTATTATAATCTGCCTGGTGAGGTGTCTGGACAAAGGCAGAGGGATGGAGGTGGAGATGAGGGAGGATAGAGGGATGAGGGAGGATAGAGGGATGAGGGAGGGTAGAGGGATGAGGGAGGGTAGAGGGATGAGGGAGGATAGAGGGAGGGTAGAGGGTAGAGGGATGAGGGAGGGATGAAAGAGGAGGGAGGGATGAAAGAGGAGGGAGGGATGAGGGAGGGTAGAGGGATGAGGGAGGGTAGAGGGATGAGGGAGGGTAGAGGGATGAAAGAGGAGGGAGGGATGATATGGAGCTGCAGGAGGAGAGGGATGATATTGTAAATAATGTAGTGTATTTTCGCTCTACATACTGTACTAGAAGAACTGTACCCTTGATTTTTACCTCTGTAATTTCAGTCCTCCCATGACTTATTTTCTCTCACCCCCCCCCCCCCCCCCCCCCAAGTCTTTGGCTACATCCAATTTTCACCCTCTCTTTTTGTCAACCAGACTTCATCTTACCACTCCTCTCTGCCCTGAAGCAAACTCTTGAGATGTTGATGAGAAAGACAGAAGAGAAATATGTCCAACGTCATAGTCTCTTATAGCCATATTGAAAAATTCCACTGCCAAACTGCCTCATACTGGATAGGCTACATGATAATATATGCATCCATGCCACCAGTTTATTCAACCATAAACAGCAAAAAATTATCTCTGGCATGCCGTTAAATGTTTTATCAAAATCATTATAATTTCATATAATTTCATTCACATGGGTGGTCTCCTCTGCGCCATTTACTCCCAACGACCACTTGCCACTACGTAAAGTAGGGCAAACTTAAAGCAGACAAATGTAAGCTGATGTGAAAAAGTAGAGCTTGTCTCTGCTGATTTGACTGTAGGATCACAGCCATAGTGATCAAGCAGTAGTCATACTACATTAAACTGTACACATCTAGAAAGCTATTCACGACCCCTAAAAGACCTGCTATGTCAATTCAAAGATCAGATCTGGGGGTTCCAAGAGATCAACAGCATCTGCAAGCTCAACACCCACAGCACCCCGCTTTTCTGATAAACACAGGGGTTACGCAAAACCTTGCGGGTCAACAAAATAGGAATGTGAACTGGTCACCGTGCCCCGTACTCTGACTTGACTTGACTGAGTAAGCCAAACCCAGAGGTTGAACTCTAAACCAGGCCCTGCTGTGAGATGTGGTCCTATGTCAGCTCAGCTTGGATGACCGCCACATTCCTCTGCATCCTAGAACCTCAAGAGGAAGCAAAAATGTCCATGAAAACAACTCCATTGCTGTTCAATTAGACTTAGGCCTTTGTTTTGAAATGTCACCTCCGAATGTGATTACGGAGTGGACGCTTAAAGAGTGCATTACCATCAGGGCCCTCCTACATTGTACTGTTGCTGGTCGTTGTGATGGATATTGAGATGGGGTATTTGTAGAGTCTTCCCTTGGGGGAGAGCTTTCACTCCTTTTCACACCTGACCTCACAGCCCTGTCCCTCAGTAAAAATAACCACAGAAGGTGGCTGGGGGGAGAGATGGTTGCATTCCTCAGAGTGTTTGGGGGGAGGGGTGGAAGCAGGGGTGGGCGCCTGAGGGGTATTTCCATCACCATCAGGAATTCAGGCTCGTTAGCACCAACAGAACGCTTTACCACCGGAACTTACACGGTGATCCAAGGAAGGCCAGTCTCATCCCTCATGTATATTTATATAACAAAAATTCAAAACATTTGCATTTTATAAACGCATTTCATGCAATTCTATGTCATTTTACATGACTGGAGACTTCAGCAGAATCTTTTTTAATACCACACAAAAGAAATGACAGGCTACTTTCACACTGACAATTTTAGAACGAGATCAATAAAAACGACCTTGTCTTGAATCCATCAATAGCCCAGGGCTAGGTGTGTGGAGACACATATTGTACAATATGAAGAGGAAATTATAGTCCTAAAAAAGCTTTCCAGTTTCACTGACTCACCTAATGATGCGCAGCTTACTCACCGGTGTTGGCCGATGGCTCATGTCAAAAGTGTCGCTCTCTTGTTTTACTTTGTAAAACAATGTCACTCGATAGGCCTATTTGGAAGTTGATCAAATATTTTGGTAGCCTACAGACAGATTCAAGTCTTCTCTTCTTAGAAGCAGCCATTTGCATTCCAACCTTACTTTTCCTGCGATT